>NC_138057.1:40011733-41211733 GCF_964194185.1 Rhinolophus hipposideros | reverse complement strand
ACCCTATGGCTGATATGACTGGAATGAGAAAATTAATTTTTACTTTACATTAAGAAAACAAAGCTGGCTTGTCACCTAAAGGAAAGAAGAGGGGGTGGAAAGTAACAAAAACCCCCAAAACCTCAGCCTTATTTCCCTCTCTCCAGAATTAAAGATCCAAGATATTCATGGGCTAAAATGCAGGCACGTAATTCTCTACTGGACATGTACTCCTTTTTTATTTTCAAGACAGTCCAGTATTAACTCTGATATCTCTCCTGTTCTGTTTTCAGAGTCTCAACTCCCAGAGGCAATGGCAGGAAATAGGGGATACATTCCAACTTTACTTCTCATTGTCTCTCCTACTATATATGTGGGGACATCAAAATCACATTTTCCCACACTTCCTGATCGTGAGGGGTACATAAGAGACAGAGTTCTGACTAATAAAACATAAGTGGGACACTTCTGGGCATATTTGAGACAGCCTTTGCTTTCCTGCTATAGGCATTGACTAATCATCCTTCATTCTTTCCTTCCTCCTTTTACCTAAATGGATATGAGGGCTGGAACTGCAGCAGCCATTAAGAAAAGATCAAGAGAGTAACGTGGATTTTGAACTTGCTAACTTTGAGCTTCTGAACCAACATCTTGACATGTGGATTTCCTGTTGTACCAGTTACACTTTCTTGCTACTGAACACAATCCCTAAAAGACATTATCTCTAAAAGTACAGAGTATTAGATAGCACTTAGTGAGGGTTCACTGTGTGCTGCACACTGTGAAAAGTACTCTGATATTCATTATTTCAATATTTCATTGATTTCTCATGACAATCCTGTGAAACAGATACTATTATTTCTTTTACTATCAAAATAGGACCACCAAAGCACAGAAGGGTTAATGAGCTTGCTCAGGGTCACAAGCTGAGCAAGAGCTGAAATTGGCCATGGGCAGTCTGACTCCAGAGCCCTAGCTCTGACCTTCACCACCATCTTGTGCTAGAGAGGCCACAGGGGAGCATCAGGTTAGCCATACTTGTAGGAATTGCCTGGCAAGGTTTGGTTTTGGTGGTAGGTTAGGAAATGATCGTGTCCTCATCCAACATACTCACTTTGGAGGGATCTTTTCTAAGATCTTGGTATCGACTGGGGGTTTTGCCCATCATCCCACCTCCTTCAAAGGCAGATCTGAGTAGGTCTGTGCTTGGATGCTAAGTGGAGCAGGAACAGTATCAAACTGTTTATGAAGCCAAAGTTTCTCATTGAGAATGAACAAAAATAAAAAAGAATGAAAGTAAAGGCAAAAAGGAAGGAAGAAGGGAAAAGAAACATAAGAGGAGAGTACAAGGGACAGGAGAAAGAAGGCAAGAGAGAGAAAAAGAGAGGCCAGTAGAGAACAAAAACAACAATAATGTGGAATCTATGGAAAACATGGTGCAGAAAAAAGAAATAAATCAATAAATAAACAAACTGAGATTTCAAAATACAAGTGAGAGAAAGACAGGACTATAGAGTCCTTAGCAAAAGCAAAGTTTGCTTTGGACAAAGTAAACTGATAAAGATTTGAATATTGTGGAAAATTGAGTTAATGATGTGGAAGGTGTAAGAACTTCCTGCATATTGTTTAGGAAAATAATGAAGAGTTGACAAGAAAAGACATGATGATAGGTTTGGAGGACAGAAAACAGAAACCCACTTCAGGATACTAGCTGTGTCTTCCTATGAGGACTACCATTTATAACATCTTTACTATTTACTCACCAGGTTCTCTACTGGGTACCCTACATACATAAATATATACATAACTTCACTTAATACACACAAAACAAACCATGAGATAGACATTATTATTTCCCTTTCCCAGATGTAGAAACTAAAGCTTAGGAAAGTTAAATATCTTTCCCAAAGTCACATAACAGTGAGAACCAGAACTGGACTGTGAAGCTAGGTCTCTCAGACTCGAGGGCCCAAGCTCTGCAGTCTCATGCTAGATTTTGCCAGTAATCAAAATTATATTAGATTAAAAATGTCCAAAGTAGATTGAAAGGACTCAGTAAGTTTCAGGAAATATTAAGAGTTCCATCCCCTTCACTCATCCTTAAATCCATATATTTTCCTTACAAATACAAAGAAAAAATATCCTAAAAGCTGCTCTTCAGGATTTAAACAAAACAAAACAAGATTTGTCTTAAGACGTCCTCTGCAAAGCTAATTTCAGCAAACAACGAAAGAACAGTTAAAGCTCTTGAAAGGAAACGGACCCAAGAATTTGATACTAAGCTCCTTGTCCTTTATGAGTAAATTCAGAAGACACACATCTGCAGGACTAAGAAAGCACACTAACCCACCTCTCTAAAAACGCACACTCTGAAAACCAAAGTAAAACAAACAAATAATTTAAAGATCTATTTCCGCTGATGAATAAGTAAGTCTAAACTAAAAACCTTACAATGTGTAGTTGTTACCATAGACTAGCGATAGCTCTAAAATAAATTAAACAGAGTTGGACTTATTACTTTAACACAATTCTTCTGAAAAGAAAACTAATGCAAAGAAATAAATTAAAAGTCTGTTGCATGCATTCCGATTATGGTATTCAAGATTGAGAAAGAGCATAGATACGAGCAATAAGTATATAACAGGGAGTCAAAGGGGATGACTCCCTTATGATAAGATATACTTATTTTTAACTATTAGCTTTATTTTTTAAAATGGATATTTTAGTTACCAAAATTATTTTAAAATGAACTGTTTAACCTAAAACCGTGAAATATGTAAACTAAAAATTAAAGAATGTGCATAGATTTTTCCATGAAACACACAAAAATGTATGAATGGCAAAATCGGTTGCAAAAAATATGACATCTGAGACAAAAAAAAACCACTAAAAAGGACAAAGAAGTAGAATTTAGCTGAAAAATAAGATACTGTCTATGATAAGTATTTAACATCATGAAATTTGTGCATCAAAATGTAAGGATCAAAGACTTTAAGAAAAAAACACTGAGGGAATCACACTAGTGTTCAGATAACAATCTATTTATATCAGGAGAAAGGATATGGAGGATTTGTTTACATAATAGGTATAATTTAGTAATATTAAAATATATTCCCTACAAAGAGTACTTGCTTTTCTTAAGGATTCATGGATCAATTAAAGAATTTTTAAAGAAAAGTTGAAGATATATTGGGTCAAAAGGAAATCTCAACAATTGCCCTAACGAAAACCAATACCTCACACACCATCAGTGTGGTTGATTATCTGACCTTATTACCTGGCCACAATACAGTAGAAAAATAAAAGTCAATAATACATCTCAAGAGACAAAATCTGTTAAACACTAAAAAGTACTATTTTCAGTTGTCATTCTACCAAAGAGGAAGCCAAAACATCATCAGAAAATAATCACAGCCAAAAGTGTGTTCAGACGTATGTGAGCATCTTTAAAAAACTGTATTAATGTAAAAGGAAAAATAAATGAACCATGATTCAACTAGCAAGATTCATAAAAGCACAAAGAGTGATCCTAAGGAAAACAGGAAAGATATTAATGATATTAAAAAAAAGGACAAAGGAAAAAAACAGCATTACTGATGAACAAATCCAAGAAGTGGCCTTTTGAAAAAAATTAAATAAATGACAAGAACATCTAATAAAGAAAATAAAATAAAAACACTAATAAAATAAATTCTAAATGTTAAGACAGACATAAAAACCAATACAAGGTAATTTTACAGTATTAGGAAATCTATATCTAATCTATATCTCTATAACTATATGTAATAACTGTATTAAATACAATTATACTACAGTTATATGTGTAACAGCTTATAACACTTGGCCAGTAAATATGAAAACATAATGAAATGGACATGGTTCTGGAGAATATAAATGAAAACATTAAAACTAAAAAATTTATCGAAGAATTACCTTTCAAAAAGCTTTAGGGCCAGATGGTTTTCTTCAGACATAAGGCAAGTAATCCCAAGCGTCTCCAGAGAAAAGAAAAGTTGCAAAATTTCACAATTTATTTTGTGAATTTAACATCACTTTACACCAAAAACTGGTAGAGATAGAGGCCAATTTCAAGGTCAGGCCAATCTGGGTTAGGAAGCCTGACTCTTCACTTACTGGCTGTGCTACCTTATACATGAAGAATAAATGAAGCAAACCATAAAGAATAAAAGATGCTTCCTGCCATAAGTACACAATTATTATTAGCTAGCTGCTGTAAAATAATACAGAATGAATATGAACACATACACACACAAACACATTACTCAGTAAAAAATAATCTCACTCAAAAAAATAAACACAAAGACATAAGTAAAATTTTCTAAAACAAAAACAATATCATCCTACGAAGCACATCTAATTCATGAATATAAGCAGAGAAAATAAGAAATCTATTATTCTAATAAATCATATCAACGATGCTTGTATGAAAAACTACTTATTAATCAATAAATACTAAGAAAACACCCAAATCCGATTCCTAACAAAACCTTTATAAAACCAAAAATTCTGTAATTGGTTCAATGAAGAAAAGCAAACATCAACAAAAAGTGAAACAAAAGGTTAAAGAAAAAAACCAAGAATCCAGAGACAATCAGGACCTAGATATGAAAGCTTACTGTCATTCTTGATATTTAACAGTTTTGAACCATAGGCTAATATAATAGAAATAATTGTGATGATATCAGCTTCCATATTTTTAATAATTCCCTATGTCTAAAGTCATTTAATCCTATCAACAGTCTGGTGATTCTAGATGGTTATCTCAAATTTCAGATGAAGAAACTGAAGCTCAACAAGATTAGGAACCATAATTTTCACTTGTTCAAGCTGCCCAGGTAGTAATAGTACAGAGGCATGATTGAAACTGAAGTCAGTTTGGCTCCAAAATTTGACCAATATGTAATGACCAATTTGTATCATCTTCCAATAAGAACCAACATGAAACATTCAAACAGATGAGTATTACTATTGTCACGTGCCATGTATATATTCCAAAAAACAAACAAGGCAATTAGTTATAATATAATGTGAATTAAAGAGCCTAGAGATAAGAAAAACATACAAAAACAATAGCTCTGGTATAAATACTCCAGCTAAAGGCATAAATAAACAGGTATTTACTAATTCAAAAAATAAATCTATACCAAAGCGTATAGAACTAAAGACACACCTAAAACTTTATTATGCCAGAGACAGATTTTCTTGAATGGGAAAACCAACTGTTGTAAAGAAGCCAAGATTCATACAATTGTCACTAGGATTGTTTTTGGAACACGGCAAAATGTTTCTAAACTTTATCTGGAAAAATGAACAGGTGAGAATGTTTCAAAAATGTTTAAAGAGTGGAGTGAAGCAGTATTGTCAAAATAAAATAAAATAAAATAAAACTAAAAAAAAAAAAAAGAACTGACAGAATAATAGTATAGAAAAATCTAAAAGAGATCTTCATAAATATAACAACTTAAAGAATGCAAAACAAATTGTTTTTGGAGGAAATAAATTACTTAACAAATGACACTGGACAAATGGGACCCCTATAAAAATTCAATTTAGATCCTCACACAGAACACCACAATAATTTCTAGTTGGCTAGACATTAAGATTGAAAAATGAAACAAGAAAAATAGATGAAAATGTAAGTTGGCAATTAATAGATTGGGAGATAGGAAAGGACTTCTTAACCCAAGGGTTCTTCACCTCATCAGTTCCATGGATTACCCTACATTACAGCAAATCCCCTATATATGCGTACTTGGGTTCATTTAAGGGCGGGGAGCATACATAGTTTTAATCAGCATACATAAAATTCTCCAGAAGGTACCAAAAGATGAGGTCTGACTAATTGAACAATTTATAAAGGACACATATATTTGACTAAATAATTAAAAATAAAGGAAAAAAGCTCTCCATGTCAAAACAGTATGAAGAAAACTTGAAAGCAAATGATAAGTTGATAAAATTTTTGTAATAACTATGGCCAAGAGGTAATTTAGTGAATGTTCATATATCAATAAAAAAATTAACAAATGAAAGATTAGTAGGTGATTGGTAGAGGATTCTTAGCATTACTATCCTTTTGAGTGACTTTGAAACACATTTCTGAAATTCAATTTGAATATCAGTCCTTAAAATTCAGGAATTTCTTAACACCCAGTTACAACAAGTGAACAGAGAACACACCCACAAAGACCTGAAAACTTCTTTAATCTAATCTTGCTTGCTTGCAGGTTGGATAAAGCATGTTTTGGTTAAAAAGGATAAAAAAGAAAACTAATGGCAAAGGGATGACAAAATGAACAACAAGATCTGAAGGGAAAGATTAAAGGTAGTAAAGTAGGAAATATTTTCACAATAAGTACATTGCATATGTTAAGAATATTTGGAATGGGTATCATAGTATTAGGAGTTATTGCACTATTCAAGCATAAAATAGCAACTGAAAGTTGACTGTGTGGGGAAGACTTTCGATTTTTGTTTATTTCTGCATGACTTATATTCCTTTTTACAAAGACTATTATTTTAGTGATAATTAATTAAAAACTAGTTCTATTGCTAACAATATTGTTGGTTATGGGTTTGCTCTTCCCATATTATTATACTCTTCCCATATTTGCTCTTCCCAATGTTAAATAGTTATTTGCTTCCAAGAAGTTAGTGGCAAATGGAACTAGTGGGTTGTTTGCTAGCACCACTAGGATGAAAAAGGCTCTTAAACTTGGGGGGGTGGGGGTGGGAGATGAGGGTAAGGGGGATCAAATATGTGGTGATGGAAGGAGAACTGACTCTGGGTGGTGAACACACAATGGGATTTATAGATGATGTAATACAGAATTGTACACCTGAAATCTATGTAATTTCACTAACAATTGTCACCCCAATAAATTAAAAAAAAAAGACTAGCACATTCTTTTTCAATGTGGAAATCAAGAAGATTCGTAACTTTTGCCAAATAAGGACATCATTTCATACAATTAAGGAAATTTTGTATCAAAATAGATAATTTCCAAATAAGTTGCTTAACATTTTTTTTTTTAAAGTGCAAAATATACCTTCACTTTTAAAATAACCTACATTACATTAGCATTATTATTCTCCTTTGCCTGGTGATCCTTGAACATTCTCACCCAATAGCGTCTCTATAGACCAGATGGTCTCCGGGCAAACTTCCAATGTTATGATTTCTCGGACAAACTGAAAACAATTATTTTATATTCCAGGTAAGGTATCACATGTAATTGAGAGTTTTAGGACAATGAAAATTATAAAATTGAATACATCTGCTATGAAAAATGAGGCTATTAGATGTCAACTCCAATGGCACCTAAATTCAGAGCAAGGAATAAGAATTCAGCATGACTAATATGATTACTCCCATATCATGCTCTCTCCAGGAAGCTCTCTACAACATCCTTTCAAGTCAGTTGTAAAGGGTTCTAACAGTAAAATAACAGGAAGACTCTTCTGAGAGTCTATCTTAAATTTCACTCAATTCTCTTTCCTCCTCCCAACATTCCTAGGTTGTACTCACTCGTACATTGAGTTTTCTTTTTTAGATAAACTAGACTGCCAAATAAAGACAGAAAAGGTTTTTATTGTATTTTTTTAATGGAAAAATAATTTTCCATCTTTGAAGTGATGCCCAATCAGTTTACAATCATATACAGGAATGCTCCTAACTTTGTTGTAGGAATAAAAAAATTATGGATCATGAAAGGCTTTCCTCCTTTTCATTTGGCCTTTTGTTACCTAAAGCTTGGTCATGATTGCAAGCACTTATTGGATAAAAAAGGTGAAACTTAGTTAACGTTGCAATCAAACAATAACTCAGGAAAAACTCACAGAAACCAAGTGTAAGTTGGATCACTTATATGACTCCAGTCTCAGCGAAAATACTATGATCTCACTGAGGATAGCCTTGTCCTTTCCTTATTTGCCATTAATCACCCTTTCCTACCCTTACCCCCTGCCACCACCTTCTATCACAATACCATCCTTTATTTTTTTCTTTCATAGCACTTAACATAAGGTGTGACTATCTTTAATCTATGCTTCCCTTAACTGGAAGCAAAAGTGTGCCCTACTGGAGCTGGGTTCAAAGCATCATACACACACACACACACACGGGCTCAACTGGGCTACCATTCCTGGCAGCTCCGGCATGGAACTTTCATGTTTGGCTCATAGATGTATTCTAGTGCTCAGCATAGTGTCAGACACATACTGAATTATACCAAAATTATAATGCTCAAGATTGCAACTATGACTGTAAGATGTATTACAATTTCAGAGATGTGAAAAACATGTCTATTTTAAAATAAAGAAAGATGGTAACAAGCATGACAATAAGTACTTCTTGAATGAATCAATCGATAGTTAGAGTTAAAACAAACCTTGTTACATTATACCCCACTAACCACAGCTACCTGATAGGATACCTAACCATACTTTTGAATAACCAATGGGAGAGTTCCTTCTCTCCATTTATTCATTTGTTCATTATACAAATATTTAATTGCCTACTCTGTGCCAAACGTTGTTCTTCATGCTGGGGCTACTATGGTCTACTCACTTTCAAGACAGCTTATAGTCTAGGGGAGTTTCTTGTTGTGATCTATGGGCCACTTGCAATGGAATCCCCTGAATTATTTTGAGGGCTTTGAAAAACAAGATTCTGCATGGCTCATATACAACTAAAGTTGAAAAAAGAATCTTCAAAGTATAGCTGATATTCCCCTTCTTCTACAAAGTCTTCTTAAATCATCCCAGTTCAAAGTTTTGTCACCCTTCTCCATCCTCATGGCCCCTATACTTCATAGAACCCATTTGTAATTAACCTTAACCCATGCCTTGCTGTAGCTCTTAAAACAGAAGTGTGATGTAGTGTGATGGTGGGCTCTAGCATCACATTGCCTTGAGTTCAACTTCCAGATCCATCAATCCTACCTGTGCAAACTTCTAAGCCTTACTTTCCACATCTAATAGATGGTAATAATGTCTACTCTATAGCACTGCTTTGGATTAAATGAGAGATAACCGTTGAAAGAGCTCAGCTCAGTATTTGGCATAGAGTAAGTATTCATTGAAAGTTGACTGCTGTTTGTTTATTTTACCTTTTTATTTTCTATTTTACCTTTTTGCACGATTAAGAACTATTTCCACATGCAATTGGGGAATGACAAGAAGAATCTTTTTGTCTCATTCACCGGATGTCACACCGGATGTCATAGCACAGCCATGTGCTATGATCTTTATTGGTTAGCATAACACTATCAGGCTTCGCAGGCATATTGTATTTCTGGACTATGCAAAGAATACAGTCACACATATGGTTACTTAATAAGATTCAGAATCATCACAAATAGAGAAATATAAACTTAATCTAAGATGGTAAAAAAAAAATAAGCCAATCTTCTAAACACAAAATATCTTTTCTTTTTGTTTTACATGTTCTAGTCAAGGTATAAATTTGTTTCACTATGAATTTGTTGCTTGGAGCTTTTGACACATTGAATGCCATAATCAACTTATTGATGTCAGGCTGAATAAATCTTACATATGCTAGTGAAATGACATGCTTTTCAATCTGTCATTTATATTTCTCTTATTTACTTTTCTCTCATACTGATGACAAATGTATTGTGATTAAACATTTTTGAAGAGAGAGAAACGAAAAAATGCTAGAATCGGCTAAAAACAAAAACTAGATTCTAGCGTCACTAGGAACAATTATGCTCTCTGAACAAATGACACGAAAATGTCCTAGAAGTGAAAATGACAGGTCAAGAAAAGGTGGGCATAGGTAAGACTGAATCAAAACTCAGTTCAAGAACAGTTGGTATAAAAATAGGTGAATTTTAACTGAGTTTCAATACAGAGCTTGGGAATATATCTTCAAATACAAAGATAGTGATATTTGATGTAGGCATACAATAAATCATTTTGCAGAAATGCACTGAAATATGCTTTGATTAAAGAGATTAAGCAACAGACTATGATGCAATACTATAATGGACCCTGAAAAGTATCAGCTCCTCTTATTCCTAGCAAGGAAAATTATATTTGATAGTATTTAGGTGTTACTAGATACTATGAAGAACAAAAATTTCCTGGCAATGAATAAAACCCACAAACCATCAAGAGACTAAATTTAAACACTAAATTTTTACATACTTCTTGCAAATCCACTAATACTTAGTATATTTTCTAAGCAATCTTTATGGGATAACTGCATAATGGTTAATTTGATACTAACACCCTATTTAAAGGACATGGCGATAGATGAATAATTTATAATGTAAATAAATCCATATTCTTTATTTTCTTTCCTTTTTTAAAATGTAAATTGTCTGTCATTCATAGCAACCATTATCTTAGTGAAAAACATTTTCTAAGGATTAGTTAAATAAACTACTGGGGGAGCACAACCAAAGCACAATCAGTAATTGGAGGAGAAATTTTCTACAGGTTTTGTTTCAAGACCTGTAGGCCCAAGGATTTTGTCTCATTGAGTATGCTTCTAATTCTCAGAATCCCAGGGGAAGGGTATGAAAGGGTATCTATTTCAAGAAATGGTACACAATCCACCCAAGAACTCAGCTAAGAAACTAGAACTCAGCCTTGTTTTTCCTTTTCCCTAAACCCCGTTATTATTCATTCCCTGTTTGCTATACCTGCAAAATGTACATCAGATCTACTCACTTCTCTCTATCCCTATTACCATCATCTTGACCAGGCTACCCTAACCTCTCCTGAAGTACTGTATTAGCCTCCCAAGTGATTTATCTACAGCTGTACTTCTCCAAGGAGAAGCTAGAATGGTATTTAAAAATTTTAATCATGTCCCCTTCCTTGAAAGACTCCATAGATTGCTATCATACTTACTTACTACAATGCCCTATGTGATCTGGGCTTTTCCAACCCCTCAGCTCACTCTGGTCATATATATCTTCTTTTTTCTCAAATCTAGTAACCTTGTTCCAATCATGTGGTCTTCCCAACTTGCTCCTCCCTCTTCCTGGAATGCTCAGTCCAGTTCTTTACAAGGTAGGCTCCTTCTCACATTTTAGCTAAATTTGAATTTCTTCATGAGGTTTTTTCCTTTACCACTGTACGTAAAATAGTTCCATCACTGTCCATTATTCTACTCTGTTTATATTTTTCTTAGTACTTATTTGCTTTTTAATAGACTGCCTGGACAAACAGGATGAAAGTTCCACATCTGTCAATCCATCAATCACTTCACAATGCCTAGCATGGGAACTGATCATTAATACACATCTGTTGAATGAATGAATGATTCCATCTAAGGTCTATGCTAGCAACACCCATATTCTCTCTATATACCTTCTGGAGATGAGAAAAATGAGATGAGATTAGAAGTTTCCTACCAAAATCACTTCTTACACACCATTTTTTGTTGTTGGACTTAAATTGGGAGAAGCTTCCTACCTTGTATTTTCTCAGAGTGGTATCATTGTTTATCAAATTATCAGGCATAGAATCCTTTCAGATAGAATTCTTGTCAAGGTGGTGGAAAGGACAGCATATCATAGATAATGACATAATTGCTATGAAATTAATCACACCCCAGAGGGCACTGTAAAGGTCTTTTCCACATCCAATCTTTAAGCATTACTGCCTAGGTTGAATCACAAATTGGATATTTATAACATGAGATACTTCTAACATACACCATAGGACACTTCAAAACGACATTTGACCAGCTATACAAGGAAAAACTCTGGGGATTGCAACAAAACTACACTTCCTAAGAAACAAAATTACTATAGTAATAAGAGCAAAATACACTCAGTAAAGACTCTATTTTAAAAAATACAGCTAAGCAAAAGAGGCAGGTAGCAATCACCTAATCACTTCTCTGTCCTCAGTTCAGTCTCTGAGCAATTCAACTCTCCATCAAGTTTCTTAGTCTCCTCATCTCAGGAAGGGGAAGGAAAACACTGGCTAAATCTCAAGATAATACAAAGTACACGAGCCTGTTGACCAGGGCTTTTCCAGTAATACAGGACACCTTTGGAAGCTGCACTGTTTTAAACCATTAGTTAAGGTACACATTTGAGTCCAGTGAAAACTGGCTTCTAAATAATGTGAAGTTGAAAAGTGCTAGAGGACACAGTGTATTGTCTGTGTGTATGTAGACATAACAAAGCTATTTTCATGCACAGTCCTGGCAGAAGGCCCGTGGTAACTGCTCTGTGGGTCTGGTTACAATTATTTCACTATAGGGAATATTTCAGGACAGTACATCCCTTCTCTGTCCGCTCAGCTTCAAGTGGAAATGTGTGCTGTTTTTACCTCACAAAACTTCTTTTCAGCTTTCCTCTTTGATTACATTTTAATTTTGCTCAAGCTATCCCAACCATTCATGCCACACATCTCAGCTAAATTCTAAGCCCAACTTACAACATTACAATACACAAGAAACTCTAAGATTATGTGAAAGGAAGAACGTTTTTGGTAACTTGTTTTTTATCCTTTTAATTATAATCTGGCCATAGATGCCGATATTCTCACTATTGGTGCATACACTTTTAAAACAATTCTTTATGAAATAAATGAAACTCTGTCCTAAAAGAAAAGAGTTGGTATGTTGACATTCTGCTATTTTACCTCAAAACCAAATGTATTTGAGTTCCCCGCCCACTGCAGCATTTCATACAGCTGAATGTGGCCCTCAGGAGAATATTTAATGGAACGTTTTATATTGAAATGTGTTTTTAATTAAAACAAACAAAGAAGATAAGAATAGCTTACAAGATATCAGGACAAAGATGCTGACCCCAATATTTAGATATGTTTATGTCTATCAAATACTTCTTATGTGGCCTCCCTTCAAGATGTTCACTTCTAAAACTTTGAAGCCCTTCAATTAGTTACTTTAACCCAGTTTATTAAAAACTTCAGATTTCCTTTCAAGTGTTCTAGGAATTAACTTCTCACAGTAATTTTATCTCAAATATTTTGGGCATTTCCCCATATTTTCCTTCATTGGACGTATGCATAGGTAAGGCAGATTATAATGAAATGTGAAACAAAGACATAAAGTGGTTGATCAATGGGAACCACATAAAATTTAAATAGACGGGCACGTTAGGTTTGTCAGAAATGCAGATGGCAAGTTTAATTTCCTGAGAAAAGAATTTTGGGGGCTAGTTTTTTTTTTTGAAATCAACAGCATACTGTGTGAATCATCCTGGGGCTCAACAGTCTTTAATTCTTCTCACTTTGACCTTTCCGTGTTGCACATCATCCCTTTCATTAAAGATCAAAGGTAGAGGGACTTCTTTTGGAAGCTAAGACAGGGAATAACACCATGTCTTCATTTTACCTAGGTTAAGTCCAATTTTAGAGAATGATATGCAAACAGGGTGAGAGATGAGTTGAGGCAGTGTGAAGAGAAGTCAGTAATCATTTAGAGGAGCTGAAAGGTAAAAATAATTCATATATAAAACTGACCAATTCTGTTAACCTCCTTTTCCTTGTATAAAAAAATAAGAACATAGGACTAAATGGATTGATTTAATATTTGTTTAGAATTGACCTTGTTCAAAACTTTGCGCTTAGGTGTCAAGGTAGATAAAAAAGTGCCATGGCACCAGTATTCCAATCTGCATTACCGAGGCTGATCATTTCTATTTTCATTCAAGTCCTGCACCCTCTGCAACCTTTCCCCCAGAGCTATTTCATTGACTTCCTTAAATAAGTCGTGTATATATGAAATGTACACTAACATTTAGTGTACACTGCCTCCCTAAGAAGATTCTAAGATCCTTTGAAGACAAGTGACATATTTTACAAATATTTGAATCATGGCCTGCCTAATTTCACTTAGCCCCTAGCATGATGTTTTTAATTGCTTTTTGTATGCAATAGATATTTGTTATATACACATAAATAAAAACTGTAAGGTACAATCCTTACTCTCAAAGAGTTTAAGCTAGTTTGGAAGATAATACATACAAACACATCTGTAGTACAATATTAGAAACTGTCTAAATTATCTAGAACTACATTTTCTTTATGTAAGTTCAATAATATATATTGTATGTATGTCTATATGGTGTATTCTATAAACCAGTGGTAACAGGACAATTTGAAATAGGAGAAAACAGATAGGTAATAAGAAAGTAAATGAGCTTACCTAGAAATGTGTGTACATGTATGTATACACTACATAGCCTAACAGAGGCAGCTAATGTTAAATAGGTACTAGGTGTATTTCTAACCTCGAATAACAGCTGCCACCCCAATTTATTTATTTTCTAAATTTTGATTCAGACATGTAAGGCACTCTCAAAAGAAGGTATCCCTGTGTCCCCTGAGATCTGAAATTTGAGGAAAAGGCTTTTGGATCATCGCTTAAAACAAGGGTTTGTAGAAGATTCTTTGAATCAAGGCATGTAGACTTTCCGTCTACAACCTAAATAATTTCAAAAGTTTCTATCCAACTCACTTCCTTTTATTTGCCATTCAATGTGCAACATTTCTTGATTACTGAACACACATTGTTCAATTTTCCAATGAGAGACCATTTGCAAGTCAAGGCAAAAAGGTTTCTTCGGTGAACTTAAATTTTGAATTTCCTGAGATAATGCTGATAATTTAACATACAAAATACTCTAATAAAATAGCTTTTCTTGGCTAATAGTTGCAGAATCAGAACAGGAAAACTTTCAGTAAAACAGTATGATTCTGAACACTATGTTTTTATAATGTCAGTTATTTCAACTTCATTTTACACACCATCATATTTGAGACACACTTGCTAGCAAATCTTTTTTCTTTCCACAGGTCTATAGCACTGGTAATATATATTGGCGTTGAGTAACACCTTACAGATGTTACTTGGAATTCTTCTAGGTTGCTTACCTAAAACTATTAGTCATGTTTTACTACTTCATTTAAGAAACCTGTACCCAGGACACTCATTTTATTTGAACTTTTTAAGTTATGCTATATATAATGGTATCATTATCAAACGGTGACTAGTTCACTTGTAATCGCTGATTATATATTTCCTATTCATTCAGCTGAAAAACCAGAAAATTACCCCCAAATCCACAAATCCAAATAATAGAAATATTACAAATCTCTGAACCAATATATATGTGATGAGGGTACCACAACACAAAAATCATTTTCTCCCATCACTAAGTATTTTCACTTAATCTGAAATTACTCATGAATTTTAGAAGGGTAAAGGATTTAGAGCTTTCTGCACCTGGGAAACATCTAGTTGACTAAAAAGGCAAAGTTCATAATTACTAGACTGTCAGAGGTGGTTGTAGAGCTTAAAAAGGCTCCAACTCAGGAAAAAAAGGAAAGGAGGCAGATTTATAGAAGAACTGAGAATCCTTTCAGTTTTGGGAGTAGCACACTTTTACCCAAGTGTCTGGGGGTGTGTTATAGTGGAGTTGTTGCAACACATGTCCTTACATACCCCGTAGGAAAAGGATGGCCTGGGAGTCCTAGTAGCTGTCACAGCAGAAGTAATTCATGACCAAACTTTTGTTGAGCTCAGATAAGAGATCTGGACACTTAAAGCTTATCTGTTTCTATGTTTTGTATTTGTTTTCTTTTCTCTTAGTTTCCTAAGAAGGCTTTTTGGAAAAGCTCCGACCTTAGGGGAGCAAGAAGAATTAGAATGGCAGAGAAGTCAATGGTTGCAGTGTCCTCCAAGATAGGACCGTCAGTCTTATGGTCCAGGCAAATCTGCTACTGCAGGCAAGCACCTGGGGACAGAAAGGCTAGGGGAAGCCAATAAGGATTTGAGAGTCTCCTCTGAGTAAATACTGTAGCCTAGTGAGAGTAGGAGAGAGGATGCATTTCTCCTTGCAGTGCAAAGATAGCTGGGACACGCAGTTAACTAGGGACTGGCAGCCCCTGCTTGCAGCTTTTCACCTGAACACTCACCCTCATCTAGTGACTCATGTGACTTGAGAACGGGGTACATATCTGAAGTGTTGGCAGTGTCCTGAGCCATAATTCTGCCCAGCTGTGGCTGTCTTTCCTCTCCCTTTACAAGGGAATACCTTATAAATCAGGCTCTTCAACTTGTGAAAGTAAAAGTTGAGTCTCAAAACACCAAGGTTCAAGTGTTGTCGAGAAATACTAGCATACAAGGAGATTGCCAGTGCGTAGGAGCTGGGTGAATGAGTGAGATGCATTTGCCAGGGTTTGGGTGCACTTTAAAACAATTGTAACCTTGGTACACTATTATGTGAGCTCCTTGCTACAATTTTGTAGTTCTACATCCTTTTTACTCATGCTGGAGACCCACTGCTTATTGATGCTAGTGTAACATCAATGCCTGCCTCACCTTAGTTCTCAGGTCTTAGTTCTCAAACCTCTGAGTTTTCTGACTTCTTTCCCCTAATTTTCAGCTTCACTTCTAGGCAAAGGTTGGCCTGGAGCACAAACCAATGGAGTTACGAGAAAAGCTTTATTCTTTCTAATTTTATCATATTCTTTACCATCTACTTTGGCCCCATGATCGAACTAGACTATTTACAATCTTAAAATACAGTGGCTTCTTCCAGGTAAACTGTATCTCAGGACTTTCCTTCCACTCATCACTATTTTGGCAAAATTCAATCTTAAAAATGCTCAAAATGCAAGGGTGAAAAACACAGATGCATCATTTCAGTGTGTTCCGAGCCCCAAAATGGTCTTATCCAACTGAGTGAGCTGTTTGAGGTGTAAAGATTTTTCATTTGAACTTTAAATAATTGTTAAAAGAATTATTGAAAATATTAGTGTTACAGTATTATCTCAAGGAACTGAGTACCATGTAGCCACAGTTATGATACTAGGTTGCCAAGTTTGAGATTATGTTCCTTTTTGGGGGAGTGGGGAATTACAGGAAGAATTCCTGACTTTTTCCTTCAATATTTCATAAACAGGAAAATGATCTGGAGGAACAATGTAGAATTTCAGAATGAAGATGACATATTTTTCAAAAATCCAATTTAGTCACCAAATTGAAAACACAGATACTTGAGACTTTTGCTGTCAGAACAGTCCAGGGAAAAGTTGTAAAGTGCAAATTTAATAGAACAAGTGCCCGTTCCCTGCTAAACCCAAACTTTTAACACTTTGAAAGATATAATGTGCTGAAATGATTTAATATGTAACGTCATCAAAAAGAAAGAAATCCCAACATTACTGGGAGCTTGTATATCTCTCAACATCCAAAGATATGACACCTGCTATGGTCTGAATATTTATGTCCCCCCAAATCCATATGCTGAAACCTAATACCCAATGTGATATTACGAAGTAGGGCCTTTGGAAGTGATTAGGTCATGAGAGTGGAGTCCTTATGAATGGGATTAGTGCTCTGATAAGATATCCAAAAGAGCTCCCTTGCCCTTTCCTTCTGTCATATGAAACTATCTAGAAAGTCGGTTCTCACCAGACACCAAATCTACCGGCATCTTGATCTTAGACTTCCCAGCCTCCAAAACTGTGAGAAATAAATGTCTATTGTTTATAAGCTATTCAGTTTATGGTATTTTGTTATAGCAGCCCAAATAAACTAAGACAGTCCATATCCAGAGCCTGTGTTCTTCTGCCTGTCTCAGTCCAAGGAGTTAAATGACTTAGCAATTTACTATACCCATATTACATTAAGGCCCAACTGCCTTAACACAGGCCCTCTGTCTTACAGAGGGGCAGCTGAAAATGTTGGGAAGCCACCTGTGTATTGAGAATACAAAGTAACTTTTTATTGTAATACCTGAGTCTTGTTATGATTCTTGTAATCTTTTCTTGTCACCTGCTATTGTTCTACATCAGAGTACAACTAGACCAGGGGTGTCCAAATGTTTTTCAACGTTTTTCACCAAGGGCCATATGCAGTAAAATACACAAACAGCCGGGCCACTCACTCGAGGTGAAGTATGTATTGCCTCACCTGGTTTATTTAAGTAAACTGAATATATTTTTGGAATTTGCTGCGGGCCAATTAACAATGGATTGCGAGCCGCAGTTGGCCCGCGGGCCGCAGTTTGGACACCCCTGAACTAGATGAAAGAATCTTTCCATTCTTCCCTAGGGCAGGGGTGCAAGGCTAGTTTTGGATTAACACATGATTACTTCAATTCTTTTTTGTTATGATTCTCTTATAAGGACAGCCTCAAAAGTGCAGGCCCACAATCCCTTTTCTAAAGTCCTTGCACCACATGTATTTAAAATTCAAACTTTTGTTTTAGCTGTCTTGTCCATAGCATATATTGCATAAATTTCCAGTGGGGTCTGAGCCAGCACTTCATAATCAAATACATTAATATTTCTGTAGTGAAATATATACATTTTCATAATAAAGACTGTCAACAGCCTCAAATCAAATCAGGGAAAGCTTTGCCATTAAATGAGTTTCGGTGTTAATTTTCCAAAAGAACTTTCAGTTTTCCAGCCATTTGGATTTTGGAATCAAGAGTAAGAGAGTGTCGATATGTACTAGGTTTTCAGAGTTAAGACAAATTACTCTATTGGTGCTTAGAGAAAGAAGAGATGGGATGTATTGCAGATAAGCTCAGGGGGCCCTCCAAAAGGGATCTTTTTGACACAGAATTTAACTACCTTAAATAGAATGTCAGGTATGTGAGTTGTCCTTGTTCCTGGGCACCTGTCATATGAACTTGAAACACTCTGTCCCCAAGGATGAGTCTGTGACGGGGCTATTGTCACAGAATCTGAGCTGCTTCACTGTCCTGCAGGGAAAGGACCCAGAAATGGGCAGACTTGATCACTCTGAGACTCACGGAACATTCCCAGACTAGAATAAAAACCTCACCAAGGAAAGAGTGCTGGAGCCAATTGGCATGCTTGCCCTATGACTCCATGACAAAGTCATTACACAGTTGTATCTGTAGGCATGCAAAACCCAAAAAAAGTCTCTTTCCTTAATATAGGAAAAAACATGTTTTAAAGTCCTCATCTTTGAAGTTTTCAAGATGGAATTAGGATGATTATATTCTGTGTTGTTGTGCTAGGGACATAATAGGGAAAGGGTAAATTGTCGTTGAGATGAGGGCCTGTCGCCAGTGGAGACATAGGGAGATAGAGGCTTACTTGGCTTCCAGGGCCAGTGCAATGATGCCCGCAGCCATGGGGGCCGAGGCTGACGTCCCAGTGTGGTTGTCCGTGCAACGCTGCCTCAGATCCGTAGTGATCTAGAAGACAGAAGTAAAAAAAATTTAGGGCTCTGAGATCAATGTGAATCACACGCAAGTTGAAAGAAATTTCCCTATGACAGTGGAATGGAGGTGTGTTGAAATAGTTGTATTAAATTCCTGCTTCCTGCGCTCCTGTGACCGTATCACTTCCAGAGAATCGCCTGTGTAAATCAACTTTGAAAGGGACAGGTTTGGAAATTGGACTCCACTTCTGTTAAAAGCAGGGTCAGGACTAGGGTGAGTCTTTGGCCCAAATCATAAGGGTTGTGCAAGTGCCTCCTTAAATTTTACTTCCTAGACATCTCACTTGCCTCACCCTGGTCCCAGCTCTATTTAAAGCTCAAGTTCTTTCATTACCCCAACATTTTTATAATAAGTAGACATGTTGAACGAGCAACCAAACACTGAATTAGGCACTGGGAGCATAAGGAATAAAAACACACAATCTGGTGCTTGCCCTCCCCGAACTGCTATGTTGGGAGAGCTGCAGGTTTTAAGCAAAAGGTAAGCTGTGCCATAGAAGGAACATTTGCGTATAGATGTGTTTTTAGAATTCAAAGAACTGTTACATGGATGAACTAAGGATTCCTCAAAGATTTAACATGGGTGCTAAAAAAGAAGCTTCGATCCAGTGTGCTTGATATGAAATTACAGCACTAAGTGCCTGCTTGTACATTATAGAAGGAAATTAGCCATTTCTCCATTTTTTAAAATCAAAATGCGAGAATTAGATCATTTTGTTCCCTCCTTTATCAAATCCAGGTCACTTCTGCTGTGGCTGAATAACATTCCCATCAACAAGGCCAGTGTTTCTTGACCTTTGTTTCACGACCATTTCACTAAGGAAAAAAATATTAAATTCAGATTTTCCTTACTAAGAGAAATCAACACTATGGGATAAGATTTTGCAAACCATTATAATAGCTAAGATTTTAAAAACCCTTTCTCCCTGACGGGCATCCATGTTTGCCCCCTTGGAGCTGTAGCACTCCTGTTGGGAAAGCACAAGGCATGTGAGACGAGCTGGTGGTCATATTGCCGTTATTGGATGACACTGGTAAAGCTTTCTTCAGCATCAAGACAAATATATTCCCCGTATTTTACAGGTGAGAAAACTGAGGTAAAATGTCATCAGAAAGGTGTAGGAGAACAGAGGCAGCTGAAAACAGTCCTGTTGTTCCATGGTATAGCCTTTTAGAGGAGGTGGACATTAGGTGACTTGGAAAGAAAACTGATCTTTACAGGAAGAAACTAATGCATAACTCCTTAGAAATAAGTCCTCCCCCCAAAATTTCACATGGGGATGTCTGAGTACACTTCTTAATTATTTGTTTTGGATCTAGATTGACATCCTAACTGATTTAGCTTCACAGGAGACCATCAGTTCTGTCTTTCCTTTGTTCCTTTGACACGTCTAATTACCATATTATCTATACCACGTAGGTACCAACACACAAGAAATGAAAGCGTAAACAAAAATATATAGAACCACCTAGGTATGGTGGTGGGAGAGAGAAGATAAGCCAAGCACTCTTTTCATGAAGAATTGAACACTGTGCAGGAGTCCTGACGGCATGTTTAACAAGCAGGGAAGGTTGTTTCTTGGTTAACAGACGTGGCTAGCCATCTTCTGAACTTCCACACTAATACTAGCAAGATGTCAGGGTAAACAGAGCTTGTTCCACTTCTGAATTCAAAAACTTTCTGTATTTTCCAGTTGTTGACTTTGTGAATGTAATGAAGGTATTTCTCTTTTTTTTTAATTGTCGTAGAAATCACATTATACAAGTTTACTCTTGACAATTTTTAAGTGTACAGTAGAGTGCTGTTAACTATATGCATAGTGATGCACAACAGATTTCTAGAACTTTTTCATGTTGCACGACTGAAACTCTACCCATTGAACAACTCATTCTGCCCTCCTCCCCAGACCCTGCAACCACCATTCTGCTTTCTGCTTCTATGAGTATGACTATTCTAGGTACCTCTTGTAAGTGGAATTACAAAGCATTTATTATTTTTTTGTGTGACTGGCTTATTTTAGTTAAAGTCCTCAAGGGTCATCAGTGTTGCAGCATATGGTAGGATTTCCTTCTTTTTAGGCTGCATAATATTCTACTGTATGTATGCACCACATTTTCTTTAGGAATTCATCCATCAATAGACATTTGGGTTGCTTCTACCTCTTGGCTATTGTGAATAGTGCTGCAATGAATATGGCTGTGCAAGTATCTCTTTGAGATCCTGTTTTCAATTCTTTTGAATATATACCCAGGATTTGCACTGCTGGATCATTAAAAAGGTATCTGTACTGCATTTGAAATTACAGGTAAATTTGTAGCCTCATTTTCCAAAGGCCTGGTCCCCAAATCAATGAATAAACAGCCCAGAAGTAGCCTGTTTCCATGTTTTCAGATATGCTGTTTTTGAGAGATGGCCTTTCTGCATTCTTCCCATTTTACCTCATCCCCATGGTCACATTCCTTTGCCAAGTTTTATTTTTTTCAATGACTTGTGCCTGGATTCAAGATTTGTCATGATGTTTTCCTACTTGGCTCACTTTGCTTATTCTTCAGCTGCACCAGACACTTTCAATGCACAGAAACAAATCCAGAATAAACACTCCAAGTGTGTGTAGCATTTTTGAGTCTGATAAATAATCACCTTCAGCCAACCTCGAACATGAACAATAAACATTTTAGGATATTAAGTTTGCAATAGGAATATGCCCCATTCATATGTAGACACCAGGTATATACACATATACAGAGGGTACCAAAAAATGTGTACACACTTTAAGAAAGGAAAACTGTATTAAAATTGTAACAATATATACTGATATCATAAGATGAATACAAGTCACGTCTGACTTCCGCAATTACAAGAGGTGCTCAGAGTGGTTACCATCAGTGTCCAGACACTTCTGATTACGGCAAACTACTTCTTGAGCAACGCTGACCAAAGTGTCCACTTGTATATATATTTTTGGCACCCCCTGTATATTATATTACACATATGATAATATGCTTAAATAAAAAGCTACTCAGTACTTTTACATATAAACACCAAGTCAGTGGTAAACACTATTAACACAGGCAAACCTGTGGAATTCCAAATCAGCATTGTGCTTTTATTATTATTATTTTCAACCACTTTAACTAAATGAAACTTGAGTAGTGAACAGGGGTGGAAAGGGAGTGAAGCAGGAAGGTGATGGAGAGGGGGAAGGTTCAAAGGAATGGAAGGAAAAGAAACAAAAACATCCTCACTCCCTTCTCTTCCTGCTTTAAGTGGAAATTCCAGCTGGGTTATTTCAAGAGGAAATTACTGTCAGTGGTAAAGATATTTAGGTGTAAATTACCAGAAAGATCTAAGGAAGGGTTTTCATCATTAAGAGAAGCCACAGTATCTGAGAATTTTTATGTCTATCTTTAGAAAGAAAAGGCGAAGACCACCAAGGAGCATGCAATCTTGCAGAAAAATGATGTTCCGAAAACTGGAACCACATGGGGTTACCCCATTAATCACAACGCTTGCATACAAGATTTGACAGTACAATTTAAAGGAAAAGTTGCACTCGGTCCACATCATAGGGCAGGGAGTCCAAAGATTCTATATGTGAAAACGGACAATGAAGCACTTTAAGTTTAGAGTCCATTTTAAAGAATGTCTCGGAATTTGGTTTCAAGCCTGGTGGCGCATTCTGCACGCTCCAAATTCTCTCAATTCACTCCCCAAATCAGAAACAGAATATTTCTCCACAGAACTTCTCAGATTGCTCAAGAAAATATCATTTCTGTCCATCAGAATGAAGGAAACAGGAGATGACACCAGGCCCCAAGCCAGATCAAAGCTGTCCTGATCAGCAAATGAGATTTTTAGCCTGTTCTAGGATGAGTAGCAGATGGTTGTTTGGACTCCACAAAGTTAAGGATGTCATCTTTATTTGGTGAGAAGGAGTGGGTATTGTTTAGGTCCAGTCAGGCTTTCCCTGAGAAGAACCACTTTTTTCCATCCTAAGACCTTATTTCCCAATATTTCACATTTCATTACTTGAGCTGATTGAATTTTTCACTCTAGTCTGTTGATGTAATTCTTTAGGGAATCTCCGTTCAAATTGACTTTGGCTATAAGAGACCCTACAGTTAAGAGTTTCATAGCAACCCTACAGTTAAGAGTTTCTATCTCCCTGATATCTTGTGATTTGTTTTGAAGATGCCATATTGTCTTATATCTGTTAAAAAAGTAGATGAATGGAGAGTTTTGAAACATAAAATGATTCTACTGTCTATAGGTTGAATTTGTTTCTGGTATTGACTTTGATTTGGGTTCAAAACGTGTCAAAAAAGCTGTTTCAGATACAGGTATGAGAGAAAAACAAAATCTTAAATGTATCAATAAATAAAATAGAAGAGGCTGATTTATTAAGCACAGAAAAATAAAAAGAATCTGAGGACCGATTAATGCTTTCTATGTTAACTGAAGTCACAAAGACTGGTGTAAAATTCAATCATGACTGACAAGCCCACACAAAATTCCACTCCCGCGTTGCTATGAGAATCTATAAATGTAAAGTGCAAAAGTAAGGTCTTGCCTACAAATATGAGATTGCTATCACCAAAGAAGGATCCCATCTTATATCAGTCTTGCATCTCTGTAATGTCCGCTCAGTGCTAGGATTGGAACAGAGGTACAATATTTGCTAAGTTGAACTGCGAAAGGCAAGCTCCTTTATACTCATTTCATTCTATACTTTAACTTTCCCACGTATTAGGAAAAATTTCACGGTCATCTTATCGAGTCTTCAAACAAAACTCACATAAATTTATAAGCAACCTACAAGAATTATGTGTGTGTGTGTGTATGTGTATATCATATATATACACATATATATACTATATACATATATATACACTATATATACATATTGTATATATACACACTATATATACAATATGTATATATACACAGTATATATATGAACATATATGTGTATATAATATATACATGTGTATATATATATAAAATATTGTATATATAATATATACAATCCAGGGGCTAAAGTACAGCTATTACTCTCACAGTAACTATTGCTATCATCAGCCACACTACTTCTAAAGCTACCACCAGGAGCAACTTGCAATGAGTAAGACAATGTGTAATAGGTGTTCATGTGTGTGCACTCATGAGTATATATAAAATTACATTTATTCTCACAAGAACTCTGCAAGGAAGACACACTATTTATTAACTGGCTCAGAGAGACTAACTTGCCCAAGAACTCACAGCTACTGAAGAGCTGGTACGTGGTAAAGTATTAAATCTTGAAAAGGCAGTAAAAGAAAAAGCTGAGTAAAAGAATGCAGTCATGTGCTCAAGCAAGGGTGGCAGTTCCAAACCATCACCAGCAAAATGGCAGGATAGACCTTGAGACCCAGCCCAAATCAGCAAGTAGGCATAGTGATTTTCCTTTTGGGCACAATCAATATCGGAACTTTTCATTAACAAATTTTCCTTTCCTTTTTTTTTTTTAAAACATCCTCAAGAGAATATGTACCAAATTGCCAAACAAACTAAACACATCTGAATTTGCTAGTCTTTTACTCATGAAAAATAATGACATTTCCCAAATCAAAAGGGGAAACAGAGACATGATAGAGCAGTGACTGCATCTGAATAATGAATTGGGTAGTGGAGGGGAGAAGAGGGTAGGGGGAGCAGGATGTTTCTGCCAAAGGAAATGTGTAGCTGATTAGGAACATTAAAAGCAATAAGATAATTTCTCTACATGGAATTGGTCATTCAGGCCAACCTGAGATACCCCAGGCAGCAAGTCTGGTTTGAACACAAATGAATAAAATTACATCAGGAGAGGACTCAGCAGAGCATATATTCACTAAACCTTGGCTCACAAAATCCTACCCAGGAGGAATACTATGGCCCCCGTATTTCAATCACTGAGACAAATTACTAGAGGGAAAAATAAAAAGGCAAAGTCTCAACTCGTCCCCAAAGAAAGAGATAATTTAATGATGGGAGTGACTGGGGAGAGAGGGGAGCTTTATCTCCAAAAGAGAACTTGGCAGAAATTTCGGGAGGTAGTGAAGGGTTATAGACGGGATATTTAATGGTCTTTGGCACGAAGAATGGCTATGTGTACAGCTTTATCATGTAGCAAGATAGAAAATTGCCTCCAGGAAATTTTCTATGCTAAATATATTGTCAAATGCTCTTTGCCTCTCACCAACCTATCAGTAAAAACAGTTTCTCTTAAAGAAACAGAGCACCTCTATGTCTTCCTGTGGCTATGTGAAAAAAAACACCAAAAAACAAAAAACAAACTGAAGCTTCCATACTTCTCAATGTCTGATTAGTCATTTATGCCTGAATATTTATTAAGCTCAGGTTCTGGGAAGGAACATAACAAAGTTTTCAACCTCAAGTAGTTTCCATTCTAGTCTTATTGACTGTGAAAAACAGTCAATAAGAAAATGTGTAATTGCATGTTGAGTAGCTCTAAGGATGCTAGAAAGAAAATTGAACTGGGTAAGAGTAGAGCATGGTGGAGGGAAGTGCCACTATTTAGGGAAGGTGAGGAAGAATATCCTTTCTGGGTTGGAATTTGAGAAGAGACATAAATGAAGTGGTTTCTGGTCTAACAGACGTCACTTCTCCCAGGAGAGAGTCCTGGTTTGAATGTCGCAAAAGGTATAAGCTTGGAGACTTTAATACTGACACTGTACCTCAGAAACTTGCAACTCAGATCTACAAAGTTTTAGGTTTTTGTAAGAAGACCGATTATTGTCTGAGGGGGTTATGAAAAGGTTTAAGGGCATGAAATTCAAAAGAAGTGAGCCAAGTTGCAAAAATCAATGGACAATTATATATTTCAAATAATTAAAAAAAAGAAAATCACTGTGAGAAAAACTCAGAAGGCAAAACAAAAACAAAAGCCACCATTCTTTCATATAGCTGCACACTGGATGTCCCTAAAATGTATCCAGGGCATGACAGCACATTGGTTACAAGATGGGCTTGGGTTTCTGTCTGATTTTGGTTGGAATCTGGGCTTCACCACTTGCTAGCTGTGTCTCTCTTAACCTTTCAAGCTTTAGTTTTCTCATCTCTAAAGTGTGGAAAATACCCGATCTTCCTACACTGGGCTTTGAGGATACAATGAGATGACATATTTGATGTACATAGTGCAATGTTAGGCACACATTAAAAGAGCAAAAAATGTTATACTTAGCACATGTTAATAGAACAATAAACATATTACATGTCTGACGTGGAATAAGATGTATATGATAATGTTAATAAAAACATACTATTTCATAATATGGCTTTAAAATTACCAGTCGTTTCAACTGGTTTCTATGTAGCTTACAGAGGAGCATCTTGTTGTAGTAAATCTTGATATTTTGGATGTTTCGTTTGCTGTAATAAGATGTAAGTCCATCCCTGATCCCAATCTATTAAAGCATGAATGGAATACCAGCGTCCACAACTGAGCTAATAGCAGTGGCAGGGAACCAAGAGATGGAGACCCAGCTATGTTTTGAAAGCGAGGGCAAAGTTTTCCTGCTTGCATACCATGAAAAGGCATTTTCTTGAGCACGAGTAAAATTTATTTAACAAAAGTGCTTTCCCAGAAGCAGAGAGGAGACGTTTCCTCTCTCCTGGATCCCCAGCAGCTGCCTTGGTTCAAATCACAAAGGTGCTCTGTGAATGAGGAGGAATGACAACTGTGCTCTTCTGGAGAAGCTGCAAATGACAAAAGAAAATGGATGGCTCAGGGAAGAGAGCCCCGAGTACAAAGGGAGACACTGCCATTCCTATAACACTCAATCATGGATGCCAGTAACAGGATGTAGGCATCTCCAAGGAACCATAGGCGTCTGGTTCAAAGCCTGATGAAGAAAAGGCCCCAGGTGCAACCCAGGACTATTTATCATTCTGACATCTAGAAGGAAAAGGGGTCACCTGCATCATAAAGGGCTGATGTGGCCAACTCTATTCATGTTCAAACTGTTGTTAACATGTTCACAATCAAAGTGCCTTTCTTTATGAGCTGGGTGAAACAGATTGCAGTCTTTTAATGGATTGGGAAAATGGAGGTGCAACAAGCACCTCTGTTAACAACAGCTGGAAAAACAACCAGCTTAGCCTCCTAGGATCCAGCAAGCTACACTCACTTAGGGAACAATACCACAAACTTACTGATCAGCTCATTGTGCTGTGTGAATATCTTACACTCAGGAAAATCTGTAAGGTTGGTGCTGCTTTTACCTCTATTTTACAGATGAAGAAACCAAGACTCTGTGAAAATCACTTAGCCACTGAGCAGTCTGTCTGAATCTGGAGACTATACTTTGAAACAGTTACCAAATTTCCTCTCTAATTGAGGATAATTTGGAGATTCAGGAAAAATAAAAGAATCTAAAAACGAGACAGAGAAAATGACTAATAAGTTGCTGCCACGAAAATGGGAGAGATTAAATAAGAGGTAGAAATGAGTAACAGTTAAATATATAGTGAAGCTGCAAAGGCTTTGATTTTGGAAGGAGCAACTAGGGAATATCCTTGAATCAAGGTTATTCAGTCATGTTATCCACCTTCTCTCTCAAGCCCTATCCTGGACCACCAAATGGATCAATTTGTCCATCCAGGGGAGAATCATAAATGACCACCCTGTTAAGGAGGTCATAACAGCTACCACATAATCACAGTAGTCATGAAGGGATCAGGAAGGTCAAATCTAGGGAGTAAATCTCACAGCAGTGATTTTGAGATCCCTCTGTCCACACTGTGTTCTATCATCTGGAACCCAGGCAACCCTTCCTTCTGATATTTGGCCCATTGGATTATAAATTTCTCTTAAAGAAGACAATTATGAAACTTAACAGTATCTTCCCCCCAGCAATCACCCTACAGGGATAAATTGGACTAGATGGACATGTTTACTTTGAAGCAATGGTGAGTTTGCTTAAAATACCATCAGACTTGAGAGGTACAAGAAGAGAACTCTTATTCCAGAGAGTTTTCATCAGGATTTTCATGACGCAGAACTGACTGAAGCCACTCAGTACTAATGGACATGGACCATGAGTTCTGAGAAACAAGGTCTTCATATTTGAGAGCCAAAGGAACATTCCTAGATTATAACATTTCCATACTGAAGGTAAAATATCACAGAGGATCACTTCCCCATTAAGAAAGCCATGAATTTTCAAAATTTCTCATCTCTACATTTTATCCTTTTATATTTTACTTTGTATTGCAGAGTTATGTTTACTGATGATTGATGGAGGTACTTAAAAATGGACTCATGTGCATATCGTTTAACCCAGTTATTGTGCATAAACAAGGGAAAGATGGGGTCAGATGGAATCTGTATATGGGTAGTTTTTATTTAAATCAGTCTGCAAAATGTCACGAAAGAAGGTCATAAAAAGTAGCTGAGAAATCAAACATAAAAATCATATAATAACCAGGAATCAATCCAAGTGGATGTGGATAAAGAATTACACGAAGGAGGTATTGTCCAATCACCTGTATTTCCACTGCTGTGGAAAGGACAGATGTAGTATTAGAAGAGTGATCTCAAAGCAAGGTCTGGGCTAAATGCTAAAAAGTGTCACGGATAGCAGCTTTGTCCCACTTCAGTAAGACAAATCCCTAGACAGTTTACAAAACCACGATCAGGAAAAAAGTGCAAAGGTGTTTGAAATTTAGAATCAGCAGCACAGTGCTGGTACACCCAAAGTCAGAACATTCTTGAGCACAAATGGGTCAGGTAGTACGCAAAGCACTTTTCTTTACTTCTTCAATAATCTTTGTAACACCATAACATACTATGTACTATTAACTGTCAACCTTGTACAAGTAAAGGCATTAAGACAGAAAAATCAAGCAGTGCATCTGAAGTTATCAAGTTAGTAAATAGTTCAACACCAAATGAAACCCATGCAGGGTAGTCCTGCAACCTGAACTCTTAATCATTTTGCTGTCTGCATAGAGAGCAGGGCATGCTAGTAAGCAGGCGATCACACAGGACTTCGGTACTTCTCTTTCAGGCAGACTTGATGCTGCAATATTAGAAAAGCACCTTTTGTACAGGTTTAGTTCACGTTAAATCAGTAGAGTCCAAATGGAATTCTGGGTTTCCTTACATAATTTTATTTTTCACGTGGAATTAGCTGTCCTTGGAAACCAAAGCCCTGCCACTAAGACTCAGAGCCAGTGTGGGGACACAGAGACAGTGCACTGGGCTGAGAGGTCTAGAGTCTAGTCTCTTCTCTGTCACTAACTCACCAGGTGAACATGGACCATTCAATTGTCCTCAATACAACTAAAGCTTAATCAGGTCTAAGGCCCCTTAAATGCTGAAAATGTAATGACTGGGCTGGCTTTGTTAATGAAATGGTACCATTTTATAAATACTTCTGTTGAGTAATTAGCTAATGGAACTTTCTATTTCCATATACTACTTGTGCATATAAATTTTCGGTTTTCCCTTTGTATGTCAAGGTGAAAGATAAATAAATAAATGATGACAGACATGCAAAGGGCACATACTATTTTCTTATCGTAGGACTCTCCACTGCTGTAGGTTGTGGCCAGTGTGGAAGAACACTCTTCCAGGTACCAAGGCTTCTTTCCACTCTCGGCTGTGCTGCTGATGGAGATGGTGTAGATGCTGTTGGTGTAGCCGTCACAGGAGCAGTGGTCTTTGCTCCTTCCGCCATTTCCTGATGCCCAGACAAAAACAGAGCCGAGACCTCGTCTCCCCTGTACACAAACAGAAAAAGTTAAAAAGTTCAATGAGGGAAGACAAGGATCACAGGCTCTAGATGAAGAGAAGATTAAAATCAACAGGGCAGAATCAAATATTTACAGGAGAGGTATAATGATATTTTAATAACACGCCAAATTTAAGCTGGTTTTTTGAGGTAAGGGGAGTTGCATTTGGAAAGTAAAAAAAATCCAGTGGACAGCATGGTGACTATAGTTAATAATACTGTATTATATATTTGAAAGTTGCTACGAGAGAAGATTTTAAAGGTTCTCATCACAAGAAAAAAAATTGTAACTATGTGTGGTGATGGAAGTTAACTAGACTCACTGTCATGATGATTTCACAATATATACAGATATTAAATCATTAATGGTATACACTTGAAACTAATAAAATGTATATGTCAATTACATCCCAATAAAAAAGAAACTAAAATATTCCCTTTCAGATGACATAGAGAAGTAACAAGAGCACCAATGATGACAATAATAAGAGCTAACATTTATTAGGTACCCACCATGGACCACGCGCAATTCTAAATGTTTTACTTGAATCGGAATCAATTCTTCTAATAACCCTGTGAGAATGGTACAGTTTTTTTTCTCCATTGTACAGATGAACAAATGTGGTAAATAATGTTTCTAAGATCATATAGCTAGTAAGTGGAAGGACAAAGTTTTAACCCAGTCAGTCCTCAGAGTAGTATTTTTATTCATCATAAATCACTATAGTCATGTAATCTTGCTCTAAATATTTACATCCACCATGAAAGGGATGCTATTGTGCACCCTCATTTAACATAATGAGGAACATGGGGTGTAGAGAGGTTATATATTTATCATAAGATAACATCGTCAGTGAGTGGCAGAATTGGGTACAATATCCTTCTTTCTAGAGCTGTGCCTCCTCAAGCAGGATGTGGACACTAATCAATAAGGGATTAATGGCTGGTACCAGAAATAAAATGATTTTACGATCACAAGTTTGGGAACATTTGAGTTAAGCAAACCTGAACAGGTTCCCTTACTGCAGAATTTAAGAGTGTGTGACGTGACGACATGGTTGGACCCAGAGGGCATTATGCTGAGTGAAATAAGTCAGACAGAGAAGAACAAATACCATATGATTTCACTTGTATGTAGAATCTAAAGAAGAAAATAAATGAACAAACAAAACAGAAGCCCGCATAGATACAGAGAACAAACTGATGGTTGCTAGATAGGAGAGGGATTGGGGGACTGGGTGAAAAAGGTGACGGGATTAAGACGTACAAATTGGTAGTTACAAAATATTCATGGGGGTATAAAGTATAGCATAGGGAATATAGTCAATAATATTATAATAATTACGTATGGTGCGAGGTGCGTACTAGACTTATCGAGGAGAATCACTTTGTAAATTATATAAATGTCTAACCACTATGCTGTACACATGAAACTTATATAAAATAATACTGCATGCCAATTATAATTAAAAAGTAAACGTTCAGATATTAATTGCTAAAAAAGTGATTGTCCAAGGGATGGGGGGGGGTACAATCTGAAATAATTTCTAAACATATTTGACCACAGAGACTTTCTTCAAAGAGACCCATGAAGTTTTTCTTACACAGCTGGGGGATGGAATCACATCCTTGTGCCAAATCTTGTCATAAACTAAAATAGTCAAGAAGAAGCAAAGCATAACATAGGTATATTGAAGCATAGTGGCTCTTTGGTTCTATAAGATAAGGTTTTTGGGAGGAAAAAGAGAAATAAGCCAAAGTGAAGCATATTTCTAAGAAGAGCTGAGTCCTTGAGAAATTTTTACCATTTTAAAACTAGAAAGCACACTGGAGGACATCTAGGCCAAATCTATCATTCTGTAATCAGGAAGTGAGAACCAAAGTCACAGAGCTAGTGATGGCTGAGACTCTTTCTTCCTTCCAGGCCCTAACTTTCCAGTCTTAGGTATAGATTAAAGTATTTGGGATGTTGTCCTGGAACTTCTGGAAAAAGCCAAGAAAAGAGCAACGACAAAGAATTTGGAGTATTTGTGATAAGCTGTCTCTGACTCTGAATCCTCACAGAACAGAATATTTGTGACATGATTTGACTGACTTGAGCATAACTTCCCTTTTGTCATGCAACATGGAAAAATCCAATATGATTATAAACAAAAGGGAACAATTCATGAAGAGAGAGAAGAAACTTCTGGATTCTATTGCCTGAGACAGCGGGGCCTGGTTTAGCTTCCCTCAGTTTTCCATCAAAATATTCATGAAACAGAGAAAAAGATGCAAAGACCACTGAGCCATCATAAACTAAGCATTAAATACTTTGTCAATTCTAGAAGGAATTGCTCCTTAACATGGTGTGGTTGCCGGATTGAGAAACTCTAGTGGCTGACATATCTAGACCTCAGAAATAGAACATTACAGCAAGAGAAGGAAGAAGGTTCCAGTTCATCACCAAATGTACCCTATTTATCACACACTGATATTGTATTGTAGGACTGTATTGTAGGCAAAAAGACGTTACATGGGAACCTTACCTAACAGGTCAACAGAACAAAAGAGATAATGAAAAAACCCACCTGGTTTAAACAACACCATAATAAATAATAGGTTAAGAACTACAAAGCAATGAGAAAGCACACATGGCAAATCACATTTACATATCTATGTAAAATTATGACTGGGCCTGTGTATAAAATTCAATGAAAAGATCTTTAAAAATGATTTCAATTTTTAAGAATATTTAATAAGGAAATAGTCAAAAAAGAAAGAAAGAAAGAAAGAAAGAAAGAAAGAAAGAAAGAAAGAAAGAAAGAAAGAAAGAAAGAAAGAAAGAAAGAAAGAAAGCGAGAGAGAGAGAAAGAAAGAAAAAAAGAAAAAAAGGAAGAAAAAGAAAATAGTCCACAAGATACTTTTATATTCATAGTGTAGTGACAAATGTAGGATACAAAATAGTATGGTGTCAGGGTAGGAAAAGAATGTTTGTATGTAAAGAAGTTAATGTGTGTAAGTTATATGATAAAGATACCACAAAGTGATAATGTAACAGAACTTATTCTGTTTGGTTAGATTAGGAAAGACTTGTTTTCTTTTCCATACCATCCTTCCATGTATGACTTTTATAAACAAACACATTTCTTTATTAAGAGGAAAAACACAGAACTGATTCTTCAGAAATAAGTTTACTTTCTGATCTAGAAGGGTGTTACGCATAGAAGGATCACTGTATATTAAAAACAACAGAGGCTAACATTTATAGAAACTTACAGCACCAAACACTGTCCAAACATTATTTGGCACAATTCGAGTCTATAGCATCATCATTTTACACATGAGCAAACTGGGGCTCAGCAATGCTCAGCAATACCACAGCCAGAGCTTGAAATCCAATTGGAACCAAAGCCTGAACCCTTAACCCTTACAGCAGTCTTTTTTTGGGCAAAAGAAGGCTGGCTTATGTTTGTTATACTGTTTTGAGCAAAAACTCCAATGTCTTCACAGAAGCTTGGCATTAGGATCTAAGAGCAGACCAGCCTCCAAGTTCTCTCCAGACTTGGTGGCTTGGTGGCAGAATTAGGTTGTGACCCCAAAAGTCCCATACAAATCCCAACCTGACAAGAACTCCTTCAGAAGTATGACCACAAGTCATTCTATTCTAGCAGTATCCACAGATGACACCACTCTGGAGGAACAATGAAGTTAGAGATCCACTGGACTGTGGTATCCTAATAGTGGGTTGTTAATACCCTGGAAACATCCTTCCCAGACAGAGGTGATGTCCTTGTATGAAAGAGATAATCTGAGGTGATTATTTCACAACTGGGCTTAATGAAGGGAAACCCTAAAGGACACTGTGGTGTCAATAACCCCCCACCATGCCTCCTAGGAGTTGGGGAGAAGAGAGTCACTGGAGCTCGGGGGCAGAGGGCCTAATGGAGTTGAGAATTGGTCAGGGGACACACCAACCCATATCGACCCTGCAGGGAGGGGGCCAGGGGAATACAGAGTGAGACCCAGCCTCCTCTTCCCTCCTCCCATTTTTTGCCAGTGTATCCCACTGGCCAAACCCTATCAGAGCCAGAGGACCTGAGAGCTCATAGGTAGAGGACATAAAGATCAGTATCTCTCAGCATGGAGTATACATAAAGATCAGTATCCCTCAGCAAGTGGAGAGGGGATCTGGAGGCTGGAATGGGAGACACCTAGCATCATCCTTAAGGTGTATAATGGGCTGTGCCCCCACCTCCAAATACATATGTTGAGACTCTAATCCCCAGTGTAACTGTATTTGAAGATGCGGACTTTAAGGAGTTAAAGCTAAAGGAGATCGTAGGACTGGGGGCCTAATCTAATAGGACTGACGTCCTTGACGAGAAGACAAAGAGACACCAAGAGTGGCCCACAGAGGAAAGGCCATGTGAAGACACAGTGAGAAGCTGGCCATGTGTAAGCTGACAGGTATCACCAGAACCCAAGCACCTTGATCGTACACACTTTTAAACTTTTAGCCTCTAGAACTAGGAGAAAATACATTCCTGCTGTTTAAGTCACCTTGCCTGTGGTAATCTGTTACAGTAGCCATAGCTGACTAACAAAAAGTGAGAGGAGGAGATAAAGGAGGACCTGCCCCCCAGGGAGGCTACAGAACATAGAGATGCTGCCGGCATTCTATCCATCAGGCAAACGGACCTTTATGCATGTGTGTATGGTTTATGATTAAAGACCCAGAAATAAACAGGCTGAATTTGTCGGCTGAAAATTGCATAAAGACAGCTGCTAAAGATACATGGGGTTAATCTGAAACAATTAACAATTCAAAGATTTATTTAGTACAGATGCGCAGGGGATTTTCATTAGTGTGCAATATTCAGAAAACCAAAACATATGTGGTTAAAAAAAAAATCTGGAAATTTCTCCAAAATTCAGAGTAATTTAAGAACTAAAGCATAATGTGGGATGTAGGGAGAAGGAAGGTGGGCAGAATATTGTAAGGAGAAAAGAATCTTGAGACACATATTTTCCCCAAATATAAGAAATAACATTTTCTAGTTTGGTAAAGTATTATGATTGCAATTGGTTATTAAAATATGGCTTTGAATGAGAAATAAAAAAAGTCCTCAAATTTATTTGAGTGCCAAGTTAAAAGTTAGTAAACTTAAGGCAAAAATATATTGTGAAATCCACACAGGACCCATTCGACTAAACTCTAAATATTCTCTTTCATTGTGTATCTAATTGTGCATGTGTTTCTTCTTATGTATGCCCCACAAAAATCAATTTATAATACCCCATGGAGTTATTATTAAAGGCTAGAAAGGAACTGGATTTTCTTGTGGTTCACGAGGTCAAACAGAGCTACTTTATGCTGGATTACCAATTAAATCATACATCCCAAGCCAGGTTTTAAGAGCAATAGAGTTTGATGGAACTAAATTTCTTTCTTTAAAATGCTGTGATAATTTTTCAGACAGTACAGTAAGATTTTATTTGGTATTTTAATATTACTTTCTTCTCCCAAATTGCTTAGAAAGTATTTTTAAAGGGACATGAATAAGTCTGGAGACTGGAGACTTCTTGCAATACAAAAAAGAAATGTGACTGGACACTGTGCTAGGTACTTTCATATATATATATTCATTAATTTAGAGCAATACCAGCAAGTTTTATATACATTTTCATAGATTAAAAACTGTAATATTAAGTAACATGCACACTATCATATAACAAGAATGTGGCGGAGACAGGAGATGGAGACCCCAACAAGTTTGATTAGAACCTCCATATCTGTATGTGTCGACACAGAGAGACAGTAAAACAACTTTCACTTAACTGTGATATCTTCCAAGTACATCCTGAATACCCTATTGAGCAAAGCCCCTCACCATTCTGCTCCCCACCTTTAGATGACAGTTGTCCACTGAGTGAGAAGAGAGCACAGCCACCTATGGAATTCTTCCATATACGGTTCACAGACAAAGGGGCTTCAGGCTGCAAGAGGTTGGAAAAAGACAAAGACACCTGCAACTACTCAGCAGCTGAGATATGAAGGGAGAACTGTTCATCTGTTCATCTGCTCAAGGACATTCTGACTAGCATTTCCAAAATAAATCCTGTTCTGTAACAGAGAAGGATTCATTGAAAGAAATAGATCTAGTCTACAAATATAAATAAAGGTAAAACAAGAACATTACCAAACTTTGAAAGGTATTTGTAGTGCTCACGCAAAATGTTTGTTCCAGAATTCTAAAATGTCTATTGCTTTTTAAAGCAATACTTAATAACTCTTTCAATCATTATCATCAATAGCACAGATGATTCCCATGAAAATGAAAGCCTCTTTGGATGACCTAAAAAGTAATCAGAAAAGATATATAATCGATAACTGAAAACAAATTAGGAGAAGATGGTCACATCTCCATTTTCAACCCCTTGCAGAGACACTGTTGTAACATGGTGGGAGTAAGTCACCCACCTTTTGGGATGCACCAAGAAAGTGCAGTCATAGTACAGATGCAATCAGACATCTTTGAGAAAGAGCATACTAAATCCCAAGACTTATTCTTTCAATCAGTTCATTTGGGAAAGATGGGGGGTAGGGAAATTATATGAGACAGAATTAGACCTGGAGAATAAAATGGGCCACTCTCCACCAAGACCCAAAGGAACTGAATGAGACAGATATGAGATGTTTTTAAAAGAGTAAAAGGAGACATGGCCTCTGAGGTTAGGAATCTGCTTTATGTCAGAGCAATCCATGCCAACATGCTAAATTTGTCAGCCCATAGTACCCTCACCTGGAAAATAAGCATGCCTGACTCTTATTTTTATGATTGACTCCACAAGTTGGAACGTCTGATGTAAAGAATATACAGGTTTCACTTGATTCCACTTCTGCCCTCGGAATATTTAATTATTGTGCTCTCAAAATTACTAAGGTAAACAAGGAAACTATGTGTTTTAAAACCTGACTGTTATTAATTATGGTTTATGTGATGATTTGAGCACAGCCAACAGCTTGGTAATTCCACTTGTGTCCAAGTAAAAATTCCAGATTGAAAATGCTTAACAATGGAAAGCAACAGCTTTCCAAAGATGATTTCAACACACAGCCAAAACACAGGAGAGTGTCCCCCACCCACACCTGCTCCCGTGCAGCCTTCTATCAGCCCAGTGCCTCCCCTTCCTGCTGTTATCAATCTTTCTATACCTGCCTTAGTGTGTCCACTACCAGAGCTGCCCATGTAACACGGAATCAGATTTGGAGGAAGGGACTGTCTGCACATGCACAGACTAACTTCCAGGAAACACTCCGTGGGAGTGTCTTCACCATTCTCATTCTATGGTACTTCCTTTCAGCTGTCAAAAGATGGTTGATGAGGAAAAAGATTGAAAAAGACAAATGCAGTTATCTTTTTCTAAAATACTACAAGTGAAAAGCATAGAAGTCTTTTGTGGAGAGTAATCTATTTCTCCCCATTTTTGTGTTTCTGCCTTTTCTCATGTGACATGACTTCACTCCCTTCCTTTCCTCCCTATCTCAACCTCACCCATCTTTTCTGCCCCACATCAGGCTTTCTGTATTCTGACTTGCTGTGTACACAATAGGTTTCAAAGCCATCTATATTAAGCAATTTTTTTATGTTATGTTGACTTTTTAATAATACACTGAAAACACTAGATGCAGTTATTAGCGATCATATTAATTGTACCACGCACAAAAGAAAATCCATTTTATATGCTTCCGGAGCATACCAAATGCAGTCAACTTCTGTTTTAAAGGAACAGAGAGCCTGACAATAATTATGGGATCAGCTGGTGGTGACAATAGTCACAACCAGTTCTGATAAAATGACAAAATTTTCAATGCCACTTATAACCTCCATTTAGGGTCTTTTTTACAATATCATTCATGTTCTAGTAGAGGAATGAGCAGCGTGATGCACTGAATTTAAGGAACCTAAAAGTAACTTTAGCTTAGTTTTCTAAAAGGGCATTTCGAGTAATGTGGTCAAACATTAGCGTAAAGAATAATTAATCCATGCTGCAAATGCAGAACTCCCCCACAAGCAGGTTCTTACTTTATTGCGTAAATAAAAAGAAAACAACAAAAACAACAAATTGAGTTGCTTATCCACCATATCTGCTAGGATATAAATTCAGTAGAGCATCAATGAGGCAAAGGCTTGGTAAAATTAATCCTGTTTCCCTTTCTTCAGAAGTTGCCCTATCCGAGTTGCCCTTTCTTCAGAAGGGGTGACACTGAGGGCTTGCAAACACAGTATAGCTCCTTACACTTTATCACGGAATTGCACAGTAGTGTGACCTCTGGCTTCTAACAGCAGTATTACAACAGTGTAGATTTCTTTTTCTTTATTTGTTTTTATTTTATTATTTTGTTTTTTATTTTATTTTTAAGAAGGGCTCAGCTCACGGTGGCCCGTGTGGGGATCGAACCAGCAACCTTGGTGTTATTAGCAGCACGCTCTAACCAGCTGAGCTAATGGGCCACCCCTCTTTGTTTATTTTTAAAGTATAGCTGAAAAAAGAAAGTCAGTCTTTCATGAAAGAAGTGTAGAATATCTAGTGCGAAATAAAAACCAGGTGTATTTACTAATGGAAATAAATATGCTTTCAAGCAAATAACTTTCCTATTAACCTTTAGATATTCTTACATTAGGAACTTCACATAATAAACATCTGGAGCCAAATAAAGTGCTATGGGTATTATTTAAAAATGGACATATAAGAGGTTCATGCAATGAAACTTTAACATTTTGTGTAATGAAATTAAGTTAGCGGGGCTAGTACTAGATGGATCCAATCTCATCTCAACCAGCGCTCATCCCAATGACTGGTACTGACATTGGCTACTTCTGAAAATGCTTTACATGGTTTAGGGAAACACTGCTTGATTAACACCAGTGAATTACAGGAGAATAAACTGCCCCCCCCCCAAACAAAAAAACCTTCTCCTCCTGCCCTATCTCATTTACTAAATCAACAATGCCCAAACAACTATCTCTTTTTATTGTTCTATCTGTGGTCAATTCATATCGGTCAATTTTTATCTCAGACCTTGTTTTCCTTACCTGACTCATTGAAGCCTCAGCAAGATGCAGGTTATTTACTTCCAGCCACAACACAGTCCTCCAAGCTCTGAACCCTGTCCGAGCTGTTCTCCAATGGTGTGGAGACTACTAACATGGTTGGGAGGAGGAGCATGCAGATTAGGTGTCTTGATTCCTCATTCCAAGCAGCTGAAAAAGTACATGTGACTCTCCTATGCTCTCTGAAGTAATCATAATCAATAACTAACAGCACCAACACAGCTATTCTGAGTACAATGATGTTCCCATTATTCCCATTTTGGGGAGAAAAAAATATATACCGGCCAAAAGTTTCTACACCTTGGGCCATCTCAGAGCAAAGGCAAAATCATCTCAGACTTTCAGGAGAGCCAGGTTTATGAAATTGAAAAGGACATTTCCAATATCAACATTAATTACTTATTTTGGAACTTCCCAGAAAGATACCATCACATTTAAATTTATATCAAAGGAGTAGAATTTGAAAAATTCCTTTCATAGAAAATAAACACATTTATTATCAAAAGGGGTATGAAAGGAATTTATTGTAAATGTTTGAAAGGAACTTGGAAAAAAGAATAGAGGGATACTCCAGAAATAATGAAAAGTTTATACTCTAAGTTAGTTCTAGGTAACAGAATGCCTCACCGTGGACTGTTCCAACTGCAGCTCTACTCCGAAAGGGTAAGCAAGCTGCCCCTCTCTAAAACCCACCATGGGGGTTGGCTGTCACAAGCCTCTGCTCCATGAGATAATAACCTTGACCTTTTCTGGAGTAGCTCATAATATAGAGAAAATCAGCCTTCTACATTTTCTTCCCATAAACACAATCCTGACTAAAAGCAAACCATACTTTTGAAAAAATTACAATTGACATGAGGCTTACATTGTTTACAAAATTCTGTGGTAGCTACTCTGGGGTTCTTAAAGCTGCGTCAAAGGTGGCCCTTCCTCTGAGGAGGAGATGAACAGTTGGGCTGAGCACTTTACATGTGAGATTTGTCAGTCTTCACAACAGCTCCATGAAGTATTATCATACCCTTTTCTCAGAGATGGAAACTCCATAACTTAGTCACTTGTTCCAGGTCAAAACACTAGAGAGAAACCAAACGGAGATTTCAGCCTGGCTCTCTGCAACTTGAAGGCCAGCACGTTCTCCATCACCACAGGCTGCATGGATGGATGAAGAGAAGAAGACACTACAGTGAAGTTCAGAAGTTCAGAATATGCCAAGTCAGTTGTCTGGATGATAAATTCTTCAGGAGTTCAGAGAAGAGAGAGGTCTCTGTTGCAGTGTTCACTTTCATGGCAGGAATTACAGCTACCATTGACTGAAAACTGCACAGACACATCCATATGATATACCTGACAGGAGCCAATATCACAGAGTGCGGTGGTGAAGAGCTCAGGCTTGGAAGAAGAAAGAAACTCATCGGAACCAGTCATGCTTCCTAAAGGCCAGGTTACCTAATTTGCCAAGAGTTAGTTTCCAAACCTGTAGACTGAGATAGATCCTGTGAGGATCATCCCTATGCTTAACTCAAGTGGCTATCCAAATTAAAAATCATGCATACAATCCTGAATATTAAGTTTGATTGTTTTCATCTTAAAGATGAGGAATGTAGGCTCAGGTTAAGTGAAAAAAAAAATCTGCTATAAAAGTCATATATACTTCTAAATCCCTTGATACTATCAATTCAGTTTAATTTATCCTTGTTTATTACACAGCGGCCTTTCTTTTCCGGTTACTGCCATGTTTTGTTGTAGAAAATTGATCTGTCTGTCACCCCCATCAACTTTCTCAAATCTATGTTCAGAATCACAGAAACTCAGGATTGGTATGGACCTTAACTTGACCTAATCCAACTTCTGTCTGATTTTGTATCTTCCCTCTAACGGAGGCATTCAGTCTCTACTAGAAGGACTCCTGTGATAAGGACTTCACTTACTCCTCAGGTGGCCCCATTGTCATTATAAATAGAACAAAACAAACTAAAAGAAAAGAGGACTGCTACTGATATCTGGCTAATCCATGAGTTAGAACAGAGGGATTTAGAATGGAATTTGCAAAAGTTAGTGTAAACTATTTGTAGAGTTAAGAATGAATCTCTAAACTAAAATCAAGAAAAAAGATGACAATAAATATTTGACATTTGCACCTACACAAGGCTAGAATAGATTTGTGATCCCATAAAAATGCATCGCAATTCACAGTAACACAGTAATCTAAATCTAATACTTGGATAGCAGACATCTTTGTGAACATTATAGAATGTGAAACTGCATATGCATTTATGACATTTCTTTGTTTCCAAAATGGATAATCTTATATTAGGTCCACTTGACAAATCACTTCATAGCTTTGTTAAAACTCTAAAGACAGAGTGTTCCATCACCATATTGTTAGATCCTAAGAGAGGATTTTTAAAACAAACCTCGGTGAAAGTCAATTTTCATTAAGTGGAACCAATATTAAATAAGCTCCCTTGTTTATCTTTGCCTACCCATATATCATTCCAAAGTTTTACAACATTTGCCAACTAATTTAACAGCAATCTGTCATTTATTAAAATGCAAACTGGTACCAATTCTGCTACAGCTGGGTGTATATCAGATAAAAACACATCCCTCCCAAGTGGAATTGGTTAATTTTATTATGATTATTATTACTGCTTTTAATATACAAGCTCATTATATCCCTTCTCTCCCTTCCTGGTGAACATATGCCTTTAATTTAAGGGTGAAGAAATATGTGTGTGTGTATGTGTGTGTAAGAGACAATGTGTGATTGTAAAGCAACCTTGTGCTTTCAGCAAATATTCCAAATATCCAATTAGTTGTAAAATCTGGTAAATTGAAAGGAAATTGATGATGATCAGAGACTCAACAGCCAGGGATGTGCCAATAGATATTCATCAAATGCTCTGTTTCCATCTGGAGCCCTAAATAGAAGAGCAGAGTGAAAAATAGGATAAAGGACACAGTTCCGACAAGGAGATTAGGGGCCAGTGATTCTGATTTCACCTCTTTTTGTTCCACATCCTTGACGTTGGTCTGTATAGAATTCATTTGAATGCTTTACTATCAAAGCTTAAACAGCTCTAAGAAAAATGACCTGAAATTGAAAGTTTACTTGTACATAAAATGGCAAAGCAGAATCTGTAAGTTGCGTTGCTACAATATCTCAATGAGGTACATGATTTCTCCAAATAAAGATTAAGATAAACACCAAACCATTGCGTGTTATGTAGTGGGTACTTAACAAATAGTTCTTGAGTAAAATAATAAGGGGTGTACTGATAATTTTAATATAGGGTTTTCTGATGGGAAAAGGATAAGATTTGATTCCAAGTTTTTTATAATCTCGTTTTCTAAAGGATATTATTAAACACACTTGTGAAAAAATTGTGAAATGCTATCAGTGCATTAGATGCCTGCTGCTGAATATCAAATGCACCAAGTATTATTAAAATCTAATAACTCAAATGGAGCAAAAACGATGACTGCAAGGCAACTAGACTGCACACAATAACTTGTGTGCTGCTTAGTCTGTCCTTCTTATTGTTTATCAAATTCTATTCTCTGAAAGGACTTTGGGAGTTTGCTTGCACTTCATTTAGAACATTTATTCATCAATATATGGTGAGCTCCCCAAAGGCAAGTGCTGAGTATTATTCATCTTTCACTGCCACCCAGCAAAGTGCCTGGAATATTATAATCACCCAGTGAAGGTCTCCTGAATACAATCACAAATGAATGAATAAAGAAATCTGTCAAATAAAACTTTTGGCAATTACCTTCTTATTCTGACACCAAACCTTGGGTCACCTATATCTGAAACACTGTCAACTGACTCACTCATTTTATAAAATCAGTTTTCTATTTAGAACTGCATGGGGAGATGAGGCCAAAAGTTTCCCCTAAGGAAAATCGCATACCAAGGAGCCAGGCCAAAGAATCACCATGGTAAGTGGAATTGTGTCAGTCTGAATGAAAGCAACTTTTAAACTGTCTTTTCCTAAGATGATATGTAAGATTTTGATTCTGAGACCCCTGGCAAAATTGTGAGACACCTATGTTCCCTCCTAAGAGGCTTAGAATGTTCCTTGCTGGTCTCAGGGAACAGTGATGTGTTTTGAAGAGAAGACAAAATGACAAGACTTACATATAAGAATGCTTCTTTGGCTGTAGTGTTCATGCTGATTTCAAAGTTGCAGCTCAAGCTGGGAGGATGGACATTTTGGAAGCATGCTACTGCTGAAGTCTATATGAGAGAAGCTGGCTCTAACTGTGAGGAAAAAATGGCAGATTCCATAGATTTTGGAAAGTAGTAAAAAAAGACTTATTGGATAACTGGAATGAGGAAAAGCAGAAATCACAATTTCTAAGAAGAGAGAATGGGTGAATGGTAGTAACACTCACAAGTAAATAAATACCCAAAGAAAGGTTGGTAAAAGCGACTCAACCACTAAAATTATTTCTAGTTCTAACGTTGTGAATCTACAGGTAAGAACGTTTAACTGGATTTTCATAAAGTAGCTCCAAAGTATTTAAAATTAAATTAAACAGAAATTCAAAGTCATGAAAATAAAAGCTTCTGTGTGGTTCAAGTTTAAAACATTGATTAAATAAAGTTAAACACATATTTTTACTGCAGGAGTTCTCAGAGCCTTTAACATACTATTAAATTGCCAAAGGGAGCATATAATAAGTGGTGTTTCTCAAACATATTTGACAGCAAAATCCTTTGTTCCCCCCCCACCTTTTAAAAAGCATTTTATTAATTAGTGTGTTATGGAATAAACTTAAAAAAAATACCCTCTTGGATATTTTGTCCCATTTATTTTGGCCATTCCTCAACATTATATATTTACCTTCCCTAAGGATCATTCGGCAATATGGAATTGATTAAACCCAGAGATTTTGAACAATCAAGACTTTTTATAGTATTTTATATGATTGGTCAGTATTTTACTTTTATTACCATTGCCTTTTCAGTGGTGATAATGACAGATTTGTAATATGGTGAGAGACTTTACTATGTTCCAGGAACTGTGCTTCGTATTTTACAGGCTGTAGTCATATAATCCACACAACAGTCCTAAAAAGTAATTACGACATTTAGGTCCATTTTATAGAGGAACAAACTGATCCTCAGAGAGGCTAATTAACTTGAACATGGTAAGAAAGTATTAGAACACACTGGAGAGTCTGAATTTAGTCTGGGTATATTAATCACCAAACAATACCATGCATGCTAATAACTCATTTCCAAACTATTAATCAGAAACAATGCAAGTATGCCCCTTACTAAATTTATTCAGTTTATGTAGCAAACTGGCATGGAAGTCATTCACACACTCATTCATACATTTGTTCACTCATTCACTAAACAGACACTGTTTTGGGTACTTGGAATACATAGAGACCAAAACCGTCAAATTCTGGGCCTTTCTGGAGAAGAAAATCAATCAACAAGATAAGTAAATATAATAAAGGGAGGGATAATAATTGGCAAGAAGGGACTCTGATGAGTTGGGAGGATGTGCGTGCTATACTGTGGATGGGAAGAACCAGGCAGGCATCCTTGTTAGCAAATATTGTTAACAGAGTTCAGACAAGTGCACTGGGTTTCACATAAGGAGGTCACTGTGACCTTGACAAGAACAGCTTCAGTGGAGTGGTGGGCCAGAGTCCTGATGTAATCGCATCAAGAGATAACAGAAAAAAGAGAGCTTGTGAGGGCAAGTATCAACAACGGTTTCAAGGAATTTTGTTGTAAAGGGAAAAAGAGAAATGAGGTCAGAATTGAAAGGATTCAAGGAGACGAGCGGGAGTCTCCTCTCTCTCTTTTGAGATCGGAGTTTAACAGTATGAACATATGTGGATGGGAATAATACAATCGAGAGGAAAATTTTGATGATGACGGAAGAGAATTGATTAAGCCCTATCTTTGATGCGGTGAGAAAGGATGGCATCCAGTGAAGAAATGAAGGAGGTAGACGAAGGAAGTACATAATTAATTCACCATAGTAACAGGAGAAAAGCGAGAGTATACGGTCAGTCGCAGATGAAGAGAAAAGGTCAGATGTGAGAAATAACATAGCAATGACAACATGTAAAATGACTTACTAGATTTCTTTAAGACCCATGTTCTGACTTCTTTAGCTATGCTGAATACCTATTTTCTGTAAAATTGGGGAGAACAGTATCTATCTTATGAGATCATTGTGAAGATTAAAAGTTATCTATTTTAGGGCTTAGCAGAGTGACTATAGTATAGCAGTATAGGATAGTATAGTATAGCAGACTGCCAAATGTTAAATGTTGTTGCTGCTGCCTCATCATTAATATTATTAGGAATTGCACGCAGCCCAAATTATACACCTCTAATTCTTGCATTTTATTTTGTAGCTCCTCAGCATCAAATTAAATGCAATCTTTGGGAGAAAGAGCAAGTTGTCAACTGTGACATGGTTTGTTCAACATAGTTTCTCTAATGCAATTTGAGTACATTAATTCTAAAGAGGCTATAAATGGAATCAATTCTGATTTTGTTAAAGTCTTGGAAAACAGTGTTACATTCTACTGAGCCAAATGCTTATCTTACAGTAAACAAATAGGGAGCATTCTGAAATCCAATGCTAGCTATGTTTTTTGATTAGCAAGCAGAAGGAATGGGTGCAATAATATTGGACTCCCCGAGCAAAATTTATTTATTTCCTGTGTGAAAATCTTCTTTGATACTTTTGCTTCTCTCTGTTACCACTGATCTCTCTTGTTGTCTCGAGATTGCTGCCACCCTAGTCCAACTCATTATCAACTTTTTGCTGGACCATTTCAATCTTCCACTTGTGCCTTCTCATCCCTCATCCCACATACAGTTCATTCTCTCCACAGCAGTCATCTTTTAAAATTGTGTATCTCATCAGGCCACTATTCTGCTGAAAACCTCCAGTGGTTTTCTGTAACAGAATAAAATGCGAACAGCCTCCAAGGTTTAGGAAGCCCTGCTGATCTGGCCCCTTTCTACTGCTCCAACCCATCTCTTACTGCCTGCTTTCTGTTCATGTTGCTCCCAAAGCCCAAATTAGCATTCGGTGCTGTGAGGACATGTACACCATTTTCCATCCAGGGTGATTTGCTCTTGCTGTTCCTTCTGCACAGAACATTCTTTCCATATTTCTTCACGATTGGCCTTTAATCATGTATGGCTCCATTCATTTGGATACATGTATGTATCCAAACATGGATAACAGAAATGAATTTGGATATTGGGAGGTTATCTCAATGAAATTGAAGATGTGCTTCTAAAGGCAAGTGATTAAAGATGAGTAAAGATTTAGGGAGAACAAAGTAAATGGCATTACAGAACTCAGAAAGTCTACACAGACTTTTACCACATTATTTTTAATCTACCACTACAGGTAACTCAATGGAATTATCTAGAGCCGTACAGGGTGGAAAGGGTAGAGGAGAGAGGGATAGGGGACTGAGGAGAAATATGAAGTGTTTTGGAAGGACATGTTGAGAGAGAGAAAGAGAGAGAGAGAGAGAGAGAGAGAGAGAGAGAGAGAGAGAGAGAGAGAGAGAGAGAGAGAGAGAGAGAGAGAGAAGAGAGTTTTCTTTTCTTGAGCACCTATTATTGTATCCAGGTATTGTGTCAATTGCTTTTCACGCATTATCACTTCATTTAACACTCATAATATCCTGGTAAGTAAGTACTATTATCACCCTACCATAGATGAGGAAATGGAAGCAGAGAGGTAACTTGATCTATATCAGGTCAGAGAGCAGTAAATGACAGATCCTGGACTCACCTCGAACATAAGTCTGAAGACTATGCATTAAACACATAAAAACCCTATCCTGTTGATTTCATCACATTTAAATGGGTCACTGCTGCTTTTCCCTAATTGGATGTGCAATGCTAGGAACTAGAGAATAATTTGTTGTTTTTAAGAGTTTTGTGCTGTTGTTACTACCTTAACTCTAAATGTAAAGGGTTTCTTTCAAAACTAAACTCCTTTTATTTCTGGATTAAAACCTTGAAAGATCCTCAGTGAAATACTGAATAACTTATGGTATCTCCACACTCCAAAAATTTTGAAACATTAGAATAAGTGAGTTCTGTCTTTATGGATTGCCCTGGAAGGATGTCCATGATACACTGTGAGGTGAAAACAGCAACGTGCAGAGGTATATGATCCCCATTTGTATGTGAAATGTGCATAAGAACATGGAAAGATGTAGTTCATCCTCTTAACAATGGTTATCTAGTTGGGTGGAAAATGTATTTTTAATTTCATTTTATAGTATGATTTATTATAATAAGCCTGGGTTACTTTTGTAATTAATAATGAGTTTGGAGTAAATTTTCTCAAAATTATTTATTTCTAAATATTATCTTCCTGTAAGTTTGAACAGCTTTCTCAGATGAACTTGTTTCTAATAGTAACCCTTGCTTCCTTTAACCAAAATACCCCTTTTATTATTTGTTTCGCACATTGAACTTCCAGTTAAGATTTCAATTGCATGAAAGATTCCCTAGCTAGAAAAAATTTGAAAACCATGGGTCCATATCATCTGATTCAATGACAACTATTACGTACGGGCATACTCTCTCTATAAGTACACTCATGAGATCATGTGCATTACTAATATAAGTATTTTATTCATGAGAAATTCAAGACTGCTTTTATTATATTAAGAGCCATACACATACAATTTGAAAACCAAATATGAACTAAGCTCTATTTATTTAGCTTGAATGACCATTCTGTTGATGGCACACAGGGAGAGAATAGTTCAGAGCTTTGGTAATGAAATCACCAGATTACTTAAGAGTGTATTCATTTGGTGTTCAGATACCTTGAAAGGAAAATACTAGGCAACGATTTAAAACATTATCCTATAGCTCAAAAGGGCTCTAATGTAGCTGAAAATTGACAGAGCTAGAAAGTATGTCTTAACCAAACCTGAACTATCTTTTAGTTAGAAGTATATACATAACAAGTGTATAAGCTTTCCCTCCAGGCTATATCAGAGTAATCAGGTGACAACTTAGCTCAGTCTTCTGATTAAAACCCTAACATTAATCCCACAAAGGTGAAAGAATCATTACTATTGGTACACCAGCAGCAACGTTACATGAATCAACTGCATGCATTACGCTCCAAAATCTGGGCTAATATATAACAACCCTGTGGTTAGCATAATTCGTGGCAAATTAAATTCAACAAACGTTGACTGAGTATTCATTAGAGTCCAATGTACTCTATAGGTTTTGCAAAGCCCATAAAGATGGGAGGAACACAAGCTCTGCTCTCTAGGAACTTCAAATTTAGTGAGGAAGAGACACACAGAACTAACTCTGATATAAAGCACAATTATGAGAAAGACTATATGTAAAACCAGTGAGAATGTAAAGTATAGAGTGTACATGGTAGGACTGTCTCATACTTAATTTTAGTTTGAGCAGCAAGAGGGCTTCTGGGAAGAGATGATATTTGAACTGAGGCTTGATGGTAAAGTAAGCTTTCATAATTACAAGCATACAGCATCCTTATTTTATATTTAATTCAATAATTTTTATTGAATTACAATAAGGCAGGATTTAAAAAATATCTGTAATTACCAGAGGGTAAGAGGGGAGGGGGGATAGATGAGGGTAAAAGGGATCAAATATATAGTGGTGGAAGGAGAACTGACTCTGGGTGGTGAACACACAACGTGATATATAGATGATGTATTACAGAATTGTACACCTGAAACCTATGTAACTTTACTAACCAATGTCACCCCAATAAACTTTAATTTAAAAAAAATATCTGTAATTTGAAACAGACGTCTTAGCATTAGATTATGTGGTCAGTTTTGGGGGAGTAGTCATGAACTTTTTAGTGAAATCAAGGAAATCAAGTGAAATCACAAGTTAAGCTGCCTGGTTAGGGAATGTGGGAGCCAGCATAAAGATAATATTGTCCTACGACATAGGTGGAACTAGGGAAGGAACTCCAAAGACAGATGTCCAGACGGACATTGCTGGATGATCTACCAACACCAAGTGGAGAGTTTCAGTATCTCTACTTCTCCTGAATCTCACAGTCCTGAGAATACATTTCTCCAAATGCAAGGTTAACGTATGAATGAATGTATTTCCTATGAACAAATATAAGCATCCAAATATACCTCTGTTCTTGTCAGGGGAAACTCTCTAGCATTTAGTTAGCATTTGCAGAACAAATACAGCATCTAATCCCAAAGGTTCAGCATCTCTTTCAATTAACCAATCTCCTGGCTCAGCCAGTGAGTTCCACCTATTCCTGGAGCACTGGGATCCACAGTTTCATAGATGGCTGCATGAGAATCATCATCGATCGACACAGCATGAGCCGAGATGCTTTTGAAACCTACCATTCTGACGCCATTTTCAAAGGCTTGCCGAGTGAGTGGAGCTGGTCCATCCACAGTCTTGCCATCATCATCTGGGCCCCAGCTCGCACTGTAGATGTGCACATGCTGAGGGTTGAAGCTAACTGATTTTGCTTCGACCATGTCTGTGACGTCTCCATCCAGCATCCGAACTCCTTCAAGACAGAAGGGAGGTAGCTTCATTACAGGCTTCACTTATCTGATGCCCAAACAACTCAAGACTTACTGCAGTTACAGTATTTTTTGGGAAAAGAATAAACTTAATCAAACTTAAGTGAGCATATTTCCTCCAGAAAAATACAATGCAGACTTTTCTGAAGCTTTCTTGGGGAGAAAGAAAGTTACGTTGCATGTAAAAGGGCAAAACTTCTTTAAAATCTTTTTCATCCATTGTTCTCTTTTTCTAAGTTTCCACAATCTCTCCCCTCTCTTTATCCCTGTCTTAAGTGAACAGTTGACAGAGAGCCTCAAGCAATCCATCTCCCCTAAATTTCTCTTCATTAGATCGCTTGTGTTCATAATTGATATAAAACATTCTGACCTTAACAGTCTTACAAAACTTGGAAAGCTGCCAAGTTAGGTTGGTCTAATTTCCTCCATATTTAATGGTTGTCTTCTAATCTGTAAGACTGATGTGAACTTAATACATTACTTCTTTGCCAAGTTATTTATAAGTCCAATAATAAATGAGAATGCTCTCTGTGCATGTAACACATCAAATAATTCTCAAAGGGTTTTAGCAATGTTTAGTCATTAATCTTCATTTAAGTATATTCCCACCAGACAGATAGGAATTTATTATTAACCATAATTTGCAAAAATAGACACAGATACTCAAAAATAAATTACATATCAACTGCTCAGCTTTCCTTTTTTTCCTATTTATTTTGAGATGTACAACAACCAAATGTTAAATAAACGTTAACTCATTCAGCTTAAGCTAAATACTATCACCAAGCATTGTATTATTTTCAAAATACATTTCTGTAGCTCGAATTCACTCTTTTGGAAAACACTGTTATCTAGTAGGATTTCAAGTTTTTATTAATTACCAGTAAACAGGGATTAAAAAATAAAATCAAAATTGGGTAGCTTTAGATACTATGTGGTTTGAGGTGGGACTTCTGATAGAAATAAAAATATTCTTCAAGAACCCGTATCTTCTTTGTGCTTTAAAAAGTGCTTAACTTTTAACTATAAAACTCACAAACAGAAAAACAGAATGGCAATGAATACTGATATAGCCCGTACTCAACAACTGTTAACATTTTGCCACATTTTCTTCATCTAAAAATATAAATATTGGTCTGACCAATTTTAAGTTACATGATAGGTATGATACTATATCCTTTAATATTTTTATAAAAATCATGGAAATAATTAACATTATCAACATTAAATTTCCCCAAAGTATCCCTAACGACATTGCATTTGGTTGTTTCACCTCCTGACAGTCGTTTCCTCCAGACTTTTGGATGTTTAAAGGAGATGTATGTAAACAGGTTACATGGAGAACAAAGGATGGGAATATAGTCAATAATATTGTAATAGCTACGTATGGTGCCAGATTTACTGGGGGGATCATTTCGTAAATGATATAAATGTCTAACCACTATGCTGTATAACTGAAACGAATATAAAGTAATATGGAATGTCAACTGCAATTGAAAAAAAAAAAAAGAACAGGTGTTCCAAAGAATTTTTTGTTAAATAAAAATTTTAAAAAAAATTACGAAACAGAAATTGTGTTTAGAAAGTTTGTCCGAAGTTTCTGCGGGAGTATGCTGCTCTGAATGTACTGTGTCCTAAGCATCCATTGGTTTGTTTTCATTTGACATAAATATTCAAAACTCGCTTGCATCATTTTTACCAAAGATTTTTACTTTCTAATCTTACTTTCTATTTAAAAGCATAAAATGAAACTCTTTTACTTATACTGGGAGGTCTGAAATAAACTTTGGACAAACTAGTATCTCTAACTGCCAATATGCAGGAATATCTACACAAAACCTGAATTCAGTTTTTACATCGTATAATTCATATGTACACACACACACATGCTTGATAAAATCATAGGTAGAATGTAATATTAATTTTTGATCAAACAGTGACAAATAAGAATTTTGTTTCCTCAAATTTAAAAGATGAAAGATTGCTTTTTCTTCATTTAAGTGCAAGCCTTCATTCCTTGGGTTTAAAAGATTAAATTTATAATTCAGAACGTTCTTGTTTTTAGATGATGAAACATTTGTGAATTGTTGCCATACATTCATTTTTTTACTGAGCTCCTGCTCAGCTAGGTCAGCCAACAGCTTACGAGTATCTGTGAGTGTTGTGTGGGGTGGCCTGCGGGGTCTCAACTCCCGCTCCCCACATAAGAATGCAGGACACGGAGAGGTGGAAAAGGAACAGCCATGGAGCCATCATACCACTATATTCTTGCTGGTGGCTGGGTTGGAGACACAGGAAGCAGGAGCCACACTATCTGCAACCTGCCGTCCACTTCTCTCTGCCAACCAACCTCACCTGCTAGCTGCAATTTGCCTCTCTGCAATCCGCAATCCACACTCCACTGCTTGCTAGCTCAGCCTCCACTATATTCTCGCTGGTGGCTGGGTTGGAGACACAGGAAGCAGGAGCCACACTGTTCTTCGCAACCCTCACTATTCCGTTTGCAGGCTCAGCCACCATCTTCTTGCTAGCCCCCCATTTTTCTGCTAGCGTAGCCACGGCAGTTATATTAGTGGCCAATGGCTCACTGGTTACAGCTGACGGCCAACTAGCCACAGCTGATGGCCATCCAATCACAGTTGATGGCCATTCACCACCAGAGCCAGCACCTTTCTATGTGAGGCCGAGAGCCTGGAAACTGCTCTCTGGGGCTCTGTCCCCACAGTGAGGTTTATATGTTTATCTCTTCATTCCCTCAAGGTCAGTGAGTGCTGGGTTTGCACTGGAGAGAAATGACAGGGACATGGATGTGTGTCTGTGTACGTGAGAGACTCTGTGTCCTGGTCAGCAGGAAGGATTGACTGCGAAGCCATCATAGTCATGTGATTTTCTTGAAAAGAGCAGGGGCCTCTGGCACCCTTATGATTCTTCAGGGAAAAGTATCTCTTCCTTTCCTTAGCTCCTCCATAAACCTTCCCTTTGATAGCAGATGCTCTCAAAGTACAGCTAATTACTGCTTAATAAGCTACCATACAGTAAGAATTCAGGGAGTAAAGGAAATTCAGGGAATTCAGGAAATAAAGGAGAGAAAGAGGTCAAATTTCCTGAGGGCTGACATTTAAGGTAGTCTCAGAAAATCTTTTCTTAGCATCATTATTAAAGATCCCAAATATTTCATGTTACAAGACCTCTGCATTTATCCTAGAAAGGACTGTCATTTTTATTATTTAGATCCAACTCTATTTACCATTTGGAAACAAATAGTGTATTGGAAACAAGGATGTCATCCTGGTTCCTGGAACTTCATTCATCATATGACACCCATTAAGAGGCCCTAGGGGACATCTCCAAAGTCACTAGGATCTGTTACCATCTCTTACAATGTCTTCCCATTTTATGTAGCCATGGCAATAGGCTATAGTAATAAAGATGAGTACAAATAGGAAAGTAAGAGTTTGTTTTTATTAATACCTGGATTTAAATGGCCGTGTTTGCGTCCTTGTAGTAAGTAGTAAGCTTATGTATATTTGAGTTTGTGCATGTGTAGCTATAGATACATAATTTGGTATTATTACTACATTATGGGACTACAAAAGGAGCTTTTACCATTTACCATTTTAATTGCAGTTAAAAGAAACTTTTTGTAAATTCTGCTTTAACAGAATTTCAAAATACTTCTTTCCATAGGGATATTACAGCCTAATGTTTTATTATTAGTTCTTTCTGACCCAATCACCAATTATATAGTTTGGTATGTCAATGACCCCATTTTCAGTATTGGACAATCTTTTTACATGCCTGTTTAAAGAAAGAAATGTTTGTGTTTGGAACACGTTGGAGTCCTGCTTCTGAAACCTCTAACTGTATTTGATAACATGTTAACATGGTCATTTTGCTGTCAGCAATAGTTGAACACTCATGCAAACACATGCCTGTCTTTAGTTCAAAAAGGTACTGAAAACCAGTTAGCACAAGAGCTCTTGGCTCATTTCTATGTCCATGTAAATTTGTTTCCCATACCTCCGATCTTGGCGTTGAAAGCAATTCCGACTGTGCAGTGAGAGTTGTTTGCTGCGGCTGCCACTTCTCCAGCACAGCGGGTCCCATGCCTGCAGGGAGAACACACACACTTTCTAAAGTAAGACACTCCATTCACACAAACTCAACACATCATTGCCACCACTCAGACTTCAAAGTGGTGAAGAATGTATCAAGCTGAGTTTTTTTCCTATCGAAGTAACACTTAGTCTGTCCAATTTTTAGCACTTAATTATATTGTTTTGGATTATATTCTCGATACATTCATTTTTGACATCTTGCTGTCCCAACTGGAAAATCTCCTTGACGGCTAAAATCGAATTGAATGCTTCTCTGTATTCTCTAAACCACTGCTGTCCAATATGATAACCACCAGCCACATATGGCTATTGGGTACTTGGAATGTGGCTAGTGTAACTTCATCTTAATTTTTAATTTAAGGCACTTTAAATTAAATTCAAAAACTGGTACTCAATTCAATTATTAGAAAATTTTTAAATGTTGGTATGAGACTCTACTTCTTAAACTGTAAATTTAAATGTAGATCAAGCATCTCCAATGGAAATTTATCATCTAAAATGGGATTGCTGTTAAGTACACACTGGATTTCAAAGATTTTTATATGGAAAAAAACATGAAATATCCCATTAATAATTGTTTTATATCAATGACGTGTTGAAATATCTTATTGCATAAAATATATTATGAAAAGTTATTTCCACTTTTTACTGCTTTTTTAAAATGTAGGGCTAACAAGAAAAAAAACCAACTTTGTTTCTGAAAGATATTCCCTGTTATTTCTCATTACAATAACTTTGTTCCCTGGTCAGAAAAATGTTGTAGCTGAAGATTGAAAAGAACGTTCAAGTGTAACGGACAATCTGCCTAGAAATGGTGGTCTAAACCAGTGTGCTGAAAATAATTCTAAGGTTTGGCTGAGCCCACAGAAAGAATGCTAAGACTGATGACTAATGACTGCCCTGCCTGCAGAAGAGGGGTGTGACAACCATTATGGTGTATTTGTCATTGCCACTGAAGTCCAACGCCCACCTCCCTTCCCTCATTTTTAGAGATGAGGGCACATAAGCAGGCTCTGATTTGTAAAGAGATCTGTCGAAAGCAGCAAAAAAGTGACTAAAACCCAGGCCCCCAAATTGCATGGTAGTGTTTTTTATTTTACAGCACAGGTGCGTCAGACCACACTCATCATGGGATATGACCACTGTTTGTGCAACTATACACAAGTTACAGCTTACAACTGATAGGTACACAACTTTACACAAAAGAGGTATTTTATTCTTTTTCTACTTAGTAGTGGCATGCATATATTTCTATGTAAATAGTAATCTATATATAATTTAAATGGTTGGTATTATACTACATAATCTTTCAAAATGGTATATATGTATCTATATATGTATTTACCCAGTTTTTCACTAATATTGACAAGGCTATGAAGAACAGTCTTGGGTATATGTATAATTTTATGCCTTGGGACAAATTCCTAGAAGTGGAATTACTGAATCAAAAACTACTGAGAATATATTGTCAAACTGTTAACAGTAGATAAAATTAATATAACCAAACACCATAAAAACTGCAATATTAATATTACCACAAAACATCAAATTTTTATGCATGACAAAAAAAAGAAAGACCATAAGCCAAGCTGAATGACAATAGGAAGAATAGAGAAAAAGATGAACAAACCCCTATGTTTGAGGGGTTTCTAGTAACTCTTGTATGAGGTTTTCAATCTTTTTCATTTTTGCCAATCTGACATGAAAAATGTTATCTCATTGTTGCTTCCATTTTTATCCCCTCTGATTATGTCCATCTTTTGAAATATTTATTAGCTATTTCTATTTCTTGCTTATGAATAATCTTTTCATGTTATTGCCTTCCCATCATATCTGTTACATATATTCGTACATTTCCAAATTTGTTATTTGGAACATAACTATCTTATGGCAATTTTAGGTTGTCATACACAATACTTAATTTTGATGTACTCATAATTACCTTGCCCTTCTGATATCTGGTTGTGTCACTTTAATCACCAGAAAAAAGATACATTTTTAAAAGGGAAAACATTTGTGAGCCCCAAGCTAAACTACTAATTTTCCCCATAAATCTATTTATGATTCTTCATTAGGTTCTTACTGCATATTACTTCATGGTATGAGTTATTTTTACTCAAATTCCTTTTATGAGTCTATTCTTCTTATACTTTATTGTATCTATTTTAATTAATTCAAGTGCTACTGGACCATATAGATTTCTGTTTTTAATTCTGCTCTGGTTTATTCTTTGGCCTATAAATTATTTAGAAGTATGATTTAAAAATTTCAAATGTATTTGGGTGTTTAATTCTGTTTTTGATATTAATCACTGACCTGATTACTTTGGGATAAAATATAATTTTTATGAAGCAACTGTTTGAATTTGTGATTCAAACAATGGCTAAGTATGTGATCAATTTTTCTAAATGTTCCATGTGCTTGAAAGGATGTATTTTCTCCAGTTGTTCTTTGTAAGTCCATTATATCAAGCTTGTCCATTATATTGTGGAATTGTTAATGTTGGATTTGCTAATGTTCTTTGCAGTTCTTAAACTTTTGTTTTACTTAGAATAGGATTATTATATCTATCTAGTGAAACAAACCATTTGTGAATATATAGTAACACTCTATGGATCTAAGATAAAAATATCTGGTTAGTATTTAAGTTATTTACCTGTTTGCTCCTTTTATGTTCAAACATTATGTGTTCATATTAGTTATATGTCTTATAAATAGAATGTATTGTTTTTTTTCAAGCTAGGTTAACCATCTTTTTCTTTAACTTGATAGCCCATGTACAGTAACTGTATCTATTAATATATTCATGTTCATTTCTGTGTATTTTCCAATTTATCAGCTTGAATGTTATACATTCTATTATTTAGTAGTTATCCTAGCTATTTGATCATGGGTACCTAATATCACAAAGCCTAGAGTCATCAAATGTTCAACCTTTTTCAAACAATTCTGACTAGAATATTTCAACTCTGATTACCCACATCTTGACACATGAGTTCCCCACGATTATAGTTATTTATTGGATTTTTTTAACACTAGAAATTACCCATTACTGTTACTACTTTGAACAGTCAATGTTTATTTCGATTTACAAATGCATTTATTTGCTTTATTTCTTTTTGTAGCTCATACTTCCTTATGGAATCATCGATTTCTTTCTGAAGAACATTCTATAAGTGTAAACTTTAGGGAGTATTTTGGTAGCCCAAAGTATTTTAGTAGCCTCAGAAAATTACTTTATTTTACTGTTGTTTTGAAAAATAATTCCTGTGGATATAGAATTCTAGACTAATAGCACTTCAAAGATTCCACTCCACTGTCTCTGGCTCCCATTGTTTCCGGTGAGAAATCAGCTATCTTGGCAATCTAGTTCTCTCTGAATGCTTTTCAGATCTTTTCTTTGTGTTTTCTATTATGCAGGTTCATTAAGAAGTTGTATATATGAATTAAAAAAATTGTTTCATGGAATTCCTAAACCTGTAGTTCAATGTTTAAATTAGCAGAATTCTTAGCTAGCACCTTTGAAAACTGCTTTTACATTTTTCTCTAGTTCCTCCCTTCAGAATCCCAATTAAACATACTTGCACATTAGACCTTTCACACTATCTTAATCTTTAATCTTATATTCTGTCTTTCCTATCTTTCTCTCTGTGTACTGCATTCTGTATAATTGGCTCAGTTCTGTATTTCACTTCTCCTATCTTAAGCCATGAGTACTCTATTTAATCCATTGACTGCGTTACTCATTTCAATTACTACATGTGTCATATTTTTAAAGTTATTTTTCACACGTTCCTTGTTAATTCTGATACTCTTTCTTAAAATACTTTTCAATATTCATTTCTTGATACACATGTATTATATCTAATAATATTAAATAGTGTGACTATAATTAAAAATGTGTGACTATAATTCTACTCTCTGTTTTTAACTGCTAGCTTATTTCACGGTGATATTTTTCCCATGTGATTGGTGAATTGTCCATTTAGGAGGTCATGCTGTTTGGGCTTTTATCTGGGTAAATTCTTTTAGGCTGGTATGGAAAGCTCACTGTTCTAAAGAAGATTTAAATTCGTTTCTACCACATATCTACGTATACACCAACCAGGGAATGTTCCATCAAACTTAAAATTTGGGCCATATAAATAATATGAATTATAGGTACAAATCCCATGAGTGCAGTGAGTAATACTTAAAGGGTAGCTATTTATTTATCTGCTTGCCCCATCTATTACATAAGTTGAAAAGTCAAACATGTTCTCTCTGTGCGTAGGTTTTCTATTTTATAGTTAATGTGCTGAATATGGTGCATCAGGGATTCTGTTTTATGCAGAAGTATTCTCTCACTCATTGGATCAAGGTCTTAATCTCCTGACATCACTGGGCTTTTTAAAATCCAGCTCCAGGCTGACTTGGATTGGTTGCTCACCCTGGCGAATACCTAGTATCTACCTATTGACCACCTAAGCTTATAGATTTGAGCTTTCTCAGAGAAATACTCTTGGTGTGCCATTAGCTCAACCATGCACTAAAAATTTCTTTAGTATGCTCACAGGAGTTTTAGATGTACTGAAATAGAAAAGATTTAATAGAATATCTATTCTACCATATGACTATCATTCAAAATGGAAGTACTTGGTTCTGTAGTCCTAAAATGTAATAAAGTCCTGTACATATCATGTGCTTCATTAATGTACAGTGACTGCTCCTAAGTGAAGAATAGAGTGACTATTTCCTTATAAAAACATTTCTTGCAAAGATTTCTGTACATTGCTCCACATTAGGATGTACGAATCATTTTGGGGAAACAGGGAAGTTATCATTCTACTGCTGATGCATATATTTTAAATATCAGGTAAATAATATATTGCAGTATACTGAAATCGGGGGTCCAAATTGCTAGCTCAACTACATTTAAATAGCCCACTCTCTTCAGATGACAATGATCATTAGCCCAAGTAAAGTGCCAGTTATTTTTTTTATTTTTATTTTTGTATCTTAGTTAGACTCAGTGTTTTGACATGTATATAAACAAGATGGAATTTCTCCCTTCTCCCAAAGAACAAGGGTGGTCAGAAACAATATTCATGTCAATTAAATAAAAAAGCCACAAAACAGAGAAAAGTCTGTGTTTCAGGTGTATTTTTTCTTCAGAGACAATATAATATACTCATTATATTACGCTCTGACCCACATGCACCTAACTATGAACTTTACTAGCCAATTCCCACATAATGTCCCTTGGAAAATTAGTCACCTGTTTAGCTTTCTTGCATATGTTCACAATTATTACTAAGACACATTTTCTGAGACTTCCAGAAGATAACCCAATTATGTAAATTATAAGGATATACAGACCAACGATTGGGTATCATATCCAATAAAGTGGCTGTAGGAATTAAAAATACATCACTTCTCTGATTCTCTTAAAGATACTGTCACTACTACTAGAGCCCCGGTAAGTGTAAGATGTCTTATTACATAATTTTTACTTGAATAAACCATTTTGCATGCTAGGAAGAAGTTCAGGAAAACTCATTGAAAATAACTGCTCTGGACTTAATGTTTGTAGTCCCCCCAATTCATATATTGAAACCCTAACCCCATGTGGTGGTATTCAGAGGTGGGGTCTTAGGGAGGTAATTACCATATTTTGCCGTGAATAATGCACACTTTAGTGCCCAAATTTGTGAAGGAAAAATAAGGATGCACATTATACAAGGGTGCTACTAATTCTGTATCTATATAAATGTTTTTAATTCTTTTCTTTATGCTTATGAGTTAAAAGTGTAACTCTAGAAATCAATAATGCTATCTGTATGCAACACAATACCCTGGAATATGATAATTGGCTTTGTTGAACTTACAATGATGAAGAGTTCTTGGCCTTCTATGATGTGTTAAATACTGTAAAAATTGTCATACATACATACATACATAAAATACATACATACATACATAAAATGTCTTGTACCTTGTATCTGTTCTTGTGTTTTGTAATTATTTGTTACATAAAATTTCTTGTACCACAACATGTTAAAAACTAAATGCTAAAATTCCTTTGTAATACAAAAAATAGATACCTAAATGTAAACAAATGAAAACATAATTTAAATGAAAGTTTTTTTCTCCTGAAAGTTTGGGCCAAAAACGTAGGTGCACATTATACATGGCAAAATATGGTAGGGTCATGAGTGTAGAGCACTCATGATAGAATTTAGTGAGAGAACTTGTTTTCTTTCTGCAATGTGACAATACAGTAAGGAGGTAGCTATCTACAAGCCAGGAAGAGAGACGTCACCCCAAAATGAAATCTGCTAGTACTTTGATCTTGGACTTCATAGCCCCAGAACTATGAAAAATAAATGTGTGTTGTTTAAGCTATCCAGTCTATGGTATTCTGCTGTAGCAGCCAGAACTGACTAAGACAGTAATAAATAAATATACAAAATAATGTAAGCTTACATTCAGTGACCTTTAATAGCCTAATGTTGAAAGAATATTAAGCATGAACTTTACACTATGACAGTTTTTATACTTAGTAAGAGACATGGTAAATCCTCCTTTTGGATTTCAGAAGTAGATATAATACATTTCAAGAAATTAATAAAAGTTAGCATTTGTCAACTACTCCAAAGTATGACAGATATGTTGTAGGCAAGTAAAAAAAATGAAAAATATATGCGATAGAATTAATTAGTAACAGGTCACTACTGAGAATTAGCATCAGATATAGCATTAGATAAATGATGAGTAAGTATTTTAAAAATCAGAAGAATTATTTCTTTTGGAGGACTAAAATTATTAGTCTGACGCATACATGAATGCATGTAAAAGCTGGTGAAATTTTAATGAGGCCTGTTGATTGTATTAATGCCAATTTCTTGGTTATGGTATTTTAGTATAATTACATAAATGGTCACCATTGGGAGAATCTAGGTGAAGGGTATGAGGGACCTGTACTATTTTTGCAACTTTCTGTGAGTTCATAAGTTGTTTTTTTTTTTTAAGTTTTTAAAACGTCATGGTAGTTCAGAAGAATTTGTACAGTTATATTTATGGCCTAATGAGTTCTATGAGGTTGTAATTCAAAAATGATATTTCACTCAGAACACAATTGACAGCAAAATAAATAAAACTCAAATGATCAATATACTGCTTTAAAAGTTTTTTCTTACCTTTGCCATTTCCCTCTTCCTTACCCTCTCCAGCCTAAACCTTTGACATCTTTTTTCCTCCTCCTATCCACCCCATTCTAGGAAAATAGCCTATTTATTAACTGAATTCACTGTTAAGTATGCTAGCCCATGTCTAAAGGAAAGAAGAAATAGCTTGGTTTATCAGAAAACCTAGTTGTTTACCTTACTTCTGTTGTTTTCTCAAATAATGTTGCATACATGGAATGATGAAGTACAGTAAAATCTGTGATGGGCACGAGTGTGTGTGTGTGTGTGTGTGTGTGTGTGTGTGGTCCTGATCAAACCACCTCCTCATCACCTCTCTTCCTACGCTTATCTCTTTGATCAACAGCAACATCAAGGCAATAAATAGGGTATTCGAGGTTCCTGTTGATGAACCATACTAATCATGATGATGGAACAGGCCCTTTTTCTTGACTCCCTGGCTAATACTCTAGATTTACCCCATCATGCTTTTTTGGCTCATGTTTCGCTTTTAGTGATTAGTTTTCCATGTTATTTGAGCTTGTTTCTGTAAATTCAGTTGCCCATTACTGTCTACAGCCCTTAGTGATTCCATGATGCTATTCCTTCCCCACTGGGACTATTAAAGGCCCACACCTCTGCTCTTCAAGCTCCCTAACCTCTATCAGAGAGTTCTGCTTAGTCTTTGAAACTTTGATCTACTAGTTTTTACCCATGTGGTTGGAGATTCAGGAACAGCCTGATATCTTCCATCACAAATGGAAGATTGAGAAATTGTCTCCCTTACCCCTTGACTATGAATCAGTCATTCCTTCTGATTCATTTCAGGTCTGTTGTTAGTGACCTGGGAGTCAAGTGTTTCCTTTTAAAAGCTCATAAATGTAGACCTGGAGGATCCAAGTCTTCCCTGGAATTGAAGGGTACGACACGATGCCCATCTTCTCCACTGGACAACTGTCTGCTTTACTGGGAGAAGTACTTCCTATGATTCCAGAAAATAGAAATATAATACTCACTTTGTAAGTAAGCAATGAACTCTGTCAGAATTGCTGTTATTTTCTTGAAATTATCAAAAAACCTCCCAAGAATTATTTTAGTTAACAATATTAGTCCCTTTCTCCTTCCCTCTTCCTGTCCCTCCCTCCCACCCTCCTCCCTTTCTCAAGTCCAGTTAATTCACATTCTATGTCCTAAGGATTTTTTAGGCAAGGGGCATACAAAGTTGAAAAATCGAAGCTGTGATGTTCGCAACTCTGGTGGAGAAGATTCTAAGTAAAGGATTAACAAAACATTTTCCTCATTTGTGAAAAAGTTACTTTGGTTTAACTTTCTAGCTCTGTTCCACTTGATAACTGATAAAGTTGAAATGTCAGCTACTAAGCAACGTTGCTCACAGTAAAAGTGAACCCTGGTTGGTATGTCACCATGAACTGGGATGTCTGTGGCCAGGATTTATAAACACATGGTGAGAAATCTTGGTTTTGGACTTCCGAGAGTAGACACTGGAAGTTGAGTGTACCCTTCCGTGTATGGCCCTGAAAGCTATATTCATAGGCTATTATTGCAAGAAATATTGTTCCTAAGAGTATGGGGCTTCTAAGACAAAATGACTCACACCTACCTACTAGCTCACTCTTGCACAACTGACATTTCACTTGGGTGGTGGGGGTGGGAGGACAGGGGAAGAGCAGAAAATAGTCCTGGGACTGGTGAGCACTCTTGCTGAAGACATATAGTGGACGTTTCTCTACTGGTACATTATAGTTCTATCTTCTAGTTATACTTATGGCCTAACGATTTCTACGACTTTGACTGACCAATTGAACCTAAGATCACTGAGAGGGGTGTTCTAATATTTATGCAAATAATTACCAAGTATTGAGATACATGTTAATCAAGGTTTATGTACAAAAGTTGTAAGAATTTCTGCTCCAAGAGTTCTGGCTTAAGGTTGGTGTCTGCGAAATTGCTTGGTATGCAATCTAAAGAACCTACTCCTCACACTTGAACTGGTTTTCCTGTAATTTCACATCATCATAATTAAAAGAAAATTTCATCATTAGAACTCACTAAAGCATGAAATATGAAGTATATACTCAGTGTATATGCCAAGAGACCAGAAAAAGATCTATAAAGATAATTAAAGAAATAATGACCTGTATCAAATTATAATTTTGATTTTTTTGTGGTCTATTTCTTTTTATACATATTTCTCTTCTCCAAACACATACTGAAAACCACCTCATATAAATAATTCTAAAGTAGCAAAAACAAGAGAATGGGATGCTAGACAATATTTCAACTTTATGTGTACTTCTGTATTTATGACTACTATTATTACAATGACCTAATTAACTATATGTAATGAGACTAATTCCATGTCCTGGCCCATAATTAATTAACTTTTGTGAATCATTCATTCAGTAAATGTTTGTTTGAGTACTTACCACATACTGAGGAATGTATTAGTCACTAAAGAGTCAATAGTGAGAAAACTAAATATAATATGATATAGTAGTTCCAATAAACTCCATTGGCCTGGAAATCCTGAATAATAGGCAATAGTTTGCAAGCCCATATTCATTTACCAGTAATCTATTTAATGGTTCTGCTTCTACTGGCTTTTGCGAAAACATTCAGGTAAAGATACCATTCAATACTATATGCTGTAAAATACAATAAAAATATCTGTCGCTTTGCTCAAAATCCACTTAATGATTGACTGATAGAGAAAGGTGATTATTTTAAATTTTTGACTTCACTTTGTTTATGACTGTTTCCAGATCATCAACGCACTGTCAAAACACTTCTGAAGATGTGAGTCAGGACCTAAAATAGGTGAATTTTACATAATCTTATTTGTCTAAAAACACAGGTAAATTGTTGTCATAAAATTTGGATTCATAAAATTGTTGTTATAAAATTTGGTGTCCCTTCTGCAATACTCAGACTTTGGGGTCTAAGAAGGTGGGTGGCGCTTGGTCCCAGTGTCCTTTTGCACCCGGAGGAAGAAGTCCTAAAGTAAAGCAGCTCAAACACCTTATATTCATTAAGCTATCATTGTTTTAGCTTAGCTACACCAAGCAACTGCTAGGTGTTTATTGATAGCCATTCCTGGTTCTCCTTGCAGAGGTCATCGGGGCCATTTCCTCATACACTGGAAGGTTCTCAACATTAAGGAATTATGAAACCAATAACTAAGGAATGCTCTCTCCAAAATTTATCACAATCCCTAATTCATATAATCCTATATAATTTATCATAATCCCTAATTATCCATTCAACATTTTAGCATATACATCATAGTTCGTTTAGAAATAACATAAGATGTGTTTTTATTATGATGGTATTTGCATGAATTTATGAGCAGGGGTTGGTAAACATTATCTGTAATTGGCTAAATAGTAAATATTTTAAGCTTTATAGAGCCACATGCAGTCTCTATCACATATTTCCCCTCCTCTTTTTTAACCCTTTGAAAATATAAAAACCATTCTTAGCTAGAGATCTGGGCAGATTTGGGCAGATTTGACCTCCAGTCTGTAGTTTGCCAACCTGAGGTTTGTAAGCATGAAAGGTAAAAACAGTCATAGTCACTTATGTCTTCTCAGGAACCAAAAAACACATGCTTCTACCTTTTCTACTTCCACTTCCCATGATTTAATATTGATAACTGAATGCTGTTTTATGGAAATGAATCTATTCAACAAATATAATGTATCAAAATATCCACTGATTAATAATTTCCATTTGAAAGAATGTTTAATACAATTTGCAGTTTAGAGATCAAATCAATGTAGGTGGTAAGGATCACTTATTTATTATTTGCAAAGTAGGTTCTCGTATTTAATTTAATTTGACATGCCTAATTAGCTTGCACTACATGTACTTTTATCTCTATTTTATAGGTAAGGAAACAGATTCTTCTGCATTAAGTGACTTCACCAAGGTAATGTAGCCAGTTTACTGCAAAAGAACTCCTAACACCAAGTGCTAGTGTTTGTACAACAATCAGTGCACAATACATTTATGGAAGAAGTTGCATACATCCAGGCACACAGATACTTAGCAGGGCCAGAACAACGTAATGACGACTTGAGACCTTGCCTGAGAGAAATGCTCACAAGTTGCACCTTTGAATCTACTTGATCACTGCCCACAGGTTCTTTTTAACAGGGTACCATAATTAGTAGGGTTCCTAACTAAGCAAGTAAAAAAGATATTCATAAATGATTCTATCACTAATGAAATTATTGCTGACTCATGCATCACTGCCCTTTTTAGTACCACAACTTTATGTCTCTGTGTAAACATAAAATGCAAACAAACAATACAAGGCAAATCAAGCAAATCAGTTGCCTAATGAACTTTCAAAAGACACAGGTTTTTATACAATCAATGAAAATAATATCAGAATAGCTCCCATCACACTAAAAGCCATGGTTGAAAGAGGACCCAAAACAGAGAGATTTAGTAAAAATGGAACAAGGCTGGCGATGTGACAGTGGCTTTAAATGAGAATGATCTGTCAATAAAATGATTCCAAATGGCCCTTGGAAAAACCGATAAAGATTTTTACAAACTGAATCCTTTTATGACTATACTAAAATTCAAATTTCATAATATTATAGAAAAACTGTAACTTTAAACATGATTTATTTTTGTTTGATGTAAGAATGGCTTTAGCTGCGTGTTCTGCTAGATAATAAACTACATGTATTTTCATCATTTTAGTTTTATTGTTTAAAATAAAACACCATTTGCATCATTCATTACAAGACTGGCCACAATTTAAGTGGATTCCTTTTTAATGTTTTCTCACACCAATACCCACTTAACCCAATAATGAGTCTCTCTTGCAGTGCTTCTCCAGACCAGTAAGGTTGTGGATTAAGTAAGAGAATAAGGAACTTGCTTTCCTCTCTTGAGAAAGCAGAAGCAGTCACAGAGGTCACTGCCATGTCAGCAATTGGCTTGCTACCTTGACCTTCAATGTGTATTCTATGCAAGTCCCTTTCCATATCCTAAATGCTTTTTTTCTCAAGTCACTAGAATGCATAAGCTGTTTACACCCAAAATCATCAAAATGATGTATCCCCATGAATGCAATGTGATAATAGAAAATGTCAGGCCTTGAACTGCACGCTCAGCATCAGTAAAATTTCCCTTCAAGTATTCATGCATTTTCCCAAGTCTAGGATAAAGATCTTATTTCCTTAGGTGACACATTACTTGCTTTGGCTAGGTATGAGACCACACTTAGAGACACAGGGGCAGCCCGTGGCTAGAAGCCGTTATGTCTGGTTTTGTTTATTAAAGTTAGACATTGGGACATAAAGAAACTTCTTTATAAATCCCAACAGAAATGTGTTCATAGACTGCACTGGGTAATATTTAAGAATTAGAGTCACATTCCTTCTTGATCTAGTATCTGAACATCTTAAAATATAAAAGAAAACATTCAGATTGATTCAATTTTTCAGACTTCAGAAAACAACTGTATTCATAGTCAAAATTTTATGTTAAAGCATTTATTTATAGTTTTGTTTATTATCTTCCCTATGAAATAGTTCTAGAAAGTGTATAGTTATAGGTGATAATCTCAGAAATGGAAAATCCTTGTGGCAACATTAACTAACATTCTCTCAGGAGTGAGAATTTTCCAACTTGCCCTCACTCCCACTCCCTTTATCAACAGATTTTTGCCCCCTTCACATTACAGATCACTGAGGTCACCAAATTGTCTCCTTTCAACATTTTGACCACTTTCCTGTTCAGTGCCCATCATTGGGAAAGCAGGTGGACAACCAGGAAGGCAATCACAGGCCAGTTAAATCATAATGAGGTAAGGAACTTTGTGAAGGGTGGAAAAGAGATTTAAATTGGTTAGCCAGAAGAGGCACTGCTGGATGTTGTATGTCCGATAACCATCAGTCAGTAGCTCAGGCAATCATAAAACTGTGTCCTTTTCAAAGGGAGAAAAGCGAAATGACTTGGCAAACATTTTCTTTTCCTCTCCCTTTGCCACTTGAAAATGGAAGAATTCTGGATACTTGCTGTTAACCAAATGGCATTTACAGCTCTCAGTTGGCATGGGGCAGCTGAGAATCTAAAACGAGGAATGCTTATTCCATTTTCCATTTCCATGGAAACCAGTCACCAACTGGTGAAAACAAGGTAGATCAAATTCTGAACAAGAATGTTGAAATAATTACTGTTTTAAAACTTTTCTCTTGCTTCAGGATGGAGAGCACAGTGTAATCTCAGGACCACACAGAGATGTGTGTGTGGATAAGCAATTCAGCACTGCTTTATTGCTGCAACTCTTTTCATAATCACAATAATTATTGTATTCACATGAGGTGTTTTTTGGTCATTCTTTGAAGGACAAATTGCTATAAATCCAATAAGTAAGTCATATAGTAAAATGTGAAAATTAAATGACTTTTTAAAAGATTTTATCAAGAGACTCTTAGAGGAATCAAGGAAACCTAAGAACTTCTTTCATTAGGAAAAGAAATGTGATTTCCATATAATGGGTGGACTATGATCAGTTTTCTTGAAGAAAAAGTAGTCAGTTTTTGAAACTCTACTATGAAAATCTGACTTTGGAAAGACCATTGAAATAACCGATTGTTACAGGGCAAAGATCCATTTAACCTTTCCAAGAGAATTTCAGATTCATGCACTCCCCTGCCAAAAAAAATCCGGATACACTTCCACTGTTTGCACATTTGAAATATAAATGTTCTAAATTGGATGGAAATAATTTCCCCCAGAAAAATAACAGGATGAAAAGTGGCAATGATTCATTTCACTTGTAGCTCTGTCCCTAGGTATTCCTGATGTCAAAATCTCTAAGTTAGCTCTAATACCATGAGTTATTACACAAGCTAGTAGGACCTATAGTATCCTGAACATGCAGAATGTGATATCTGTAATTCTCACAGCAAACTGCAGGTAGCTATTTTTGTCTCCATTTTATATATAGAAGACAATGAAGTTTCCCACTGGCAAAAATACTTACCCCAAGTTATTCCTACAATCATTTAGCTTATTTCCCCATATCAGACTTCCACATGCACAGTTGTTCTGCTCAGACACACTTCCCTATTTCTAGCTTATAACCCCAGTTGAAAAATATCACCATGTCTATTTCCCATCTCATTAATTCTAATCTCTTCATATTAGTAAAAGATAAATATAGGCAGAAATGTCTGACCTTAATCATTGCTATTTTTTCAGTATAAACAACTCATTTATGATTAGTTTTTCTAATTTTCAGCTAAATTCTAAATCTGGAGCTGTTCCTTAAGTTGGTTGAATTATTTCTGATTTCTTTCTTAGGTATGCTGAATACTTAAGAGGTCTAACCTTATTTTTAAGATCAATATTATAGTTAAATCAGAATACAATAAGAAAGATTTGTGTATATGTATGTGTATAATGAGACAAAAAGAGAAGAAGATTGATTTTATTAGATTTCAAATCTATCAAGGAATTTTCTCAGAAGTTTTACTAATCAGTAATTATATGTGCATGGCCCATTTTCTCCTTTTCATCGTAAAATTACTTACTGAAAACAATTTTTTAAAGCTTATACTACTTCATCTCATTTTAAGAAAGGCCAGTACATAATACCTGAAAAAAACAAACAAAACCTAAATCCAAGGTTCATTAATTTATAATTTTCTTTCTGATGGCTAAGAATGAGAATCAGTTGACAGGTAACTTGCCATGTTCTTTCCATGCAAATTGTCTCTTTTTTTCATGGGAGTGATGGATTTTAAGTGATGGATCAAACATTCAATTTCTACATACTGTAAGTATATTACTAGTTTGGTTTTTAAGTGCTATTCTCTTAGTAGATATTCAAAAAGTCCTTTCTGAATTAAAAATTATACTCCATAAAATAAGCACTAAACTCTCATAAACTAACTATAATTATTTCCATGAGTTAAAGTGTGTATTGCTTCTTAACACTACACAGTCATGTGCTGCTTAATGGCAAGGACATGATCTGAGAAATGCATTGGTAGGCCATTAGACCAATTATGGGAACATGGTAGAGTGCACTAACACAAACCTAGCTGGTATAGCCTACTACACACCTAGGCTACATGGTATAGCCTATTGCTCCTGGGCTACACGTCTGTACTGCATGTATATAACAACAAGAGATTAAATCACGCACAAGAGAAAATAATGTAATCAAGAGACACAGTAAATACAATTTGTATGAGTCTGTTACCTGCATAACATGGCATACTGTTCTACAGAAAAAACTATTTTACATATAAGTAGAAAGAGTATACCCTAAAATAACAATAAAAAGTACAGTATAAAGAATACATAAACCAATAACATAGTCTTTTATATCATTATCAAGTAATCATGTATGATATATAATTGCATGTGCTATACTTTTATACAATTGGTAGTACAGTAGGTTTATTTACACCAGCATCCCTACAAACACGTGAGTGATGCATTGTGTTATGACTTTATGAGGCTATGACATCACTGGACAATAGGAATTTTTCAGCCCCATTATAATTGTATGGGACCACCATCATATAAGCAGTCTGTCATTGACTGAAATCTCATTATGTGTCACATGAGTGTATTAAAAGAAAAAGCATTTAGCATCATGTTCCAAATTACTGTGTATTTTGTGACACAAAGCATACTCTAGAATCCAGATTCATGTTCATAAGCTATATGAACCTGCCTTGAATTTTACTTTCTTCCTCTGGAAAGAGGGGGCACCAGTGACATTTATTTTCAGGTTGTTTGCTATAACTGAGTTACTTAAGCAGAAAAGTGGTTTATTAAAAGGATACTGGGAAGCTTAGAATTGTTGGGAGCATAGAACAAGCAAGGAGGCTAAGGATCAAGAAAAACACGTAGCTGCTCTATGGGGAAAGACCTGATGAAAGAGAGGGAGAGGAACACATGCAAGTGAGTAAGAGCTTACCTAGCCTCTTCTGTCACTAGCCTGCACAACTGCTGCTGGTTTTTAGAATCTAAACCACATGACCTATGTCCTAGACTAACGCAAGGGAGGATGAGCAAGTTAATAGTATCGGGCATTTTCAGCCACCGTATTGGTGAGTGGTACGGGCTCTCCTCCAAGACTCCTAAGACAGAACATTCCTTATACATAAAGAATTCAAATAATGGGGGACCAAAACAATTACCTACTACCTATCTGATAAGAATTTTTATAAGTCAAGTGAGAATACATATAAAAATGCTTTGTGAATTCTAAAGTTCCAGATAAATTATTATTTTTTAGTAGATAACTTCTCTGCATTTGAGAAGGGATCTGATAGGACTTGGAAGAACTAATGCCAATCAAGGGAACCAGAACACCTGCTCTTTTATCTCATTCTCTCATGAAAGACATATACTGACCCTGCTGAACTCTATTTAGACTTTGCTGAGTTTATAGTCCAAGGCAAAAACAACCAAGGTTTCTTTGGGGCACCAAGTTGTTCTCTACTTCATCACCCAAATCATGTACCAAGCTTCTCAAAGTCACAGAACTGTTCACAGGTAAAAGCAAATAAGCAGCTTGTGTATATTTTTTAAAATTATAATAATGACATAGCGATAACTTTCCAGGTTTGAACAACATGTAGTGTTTGTCCATGTATTAGAATAAGCATGCTTTTATAGGATATTGCTCAAAACATTCTTTCAGTATATAAAAGGATCATTCAATTTTATTTAACAACTTATCTAGCAGTTACTTGGCCTCTCTCCCCCATACACATTTTCTCATTTCACTCCAAGTATATGTGTAAGAAATCTATATGTGTCACATTCATATAGATTTCAGAAACCTACACATCGTATAAGAAAAACGTGAATTTAAGATATGAGTACCGGGGCCGGCCCGGTGGCTCAGGCGGTTAGAGCTCCATGCTCCTACCTCCGAAGGCTGCCAGTTCGATTCCCACCTGGGCCAGTGGGCTCTCAGCCACAAGGTTGCCGATTCAACTCCTCGAGTCCCGCAAGGGACTCCGCCCCCTGCAACTAAGATTGAACACAGCACCTTGGGGTGAGCTGCTGCTGAGCTCCGGATGGCTCAGTTGGTTGGAATGCATCCTCTCAACCACAAGGTTGCTGGTTTGACTCCCACAAGGGATGGTGGGCTGTGCCACCTGCAACTAGAAAACAGCAACTGGACCTGGAGCTGAGCTGCGCCCTCCACAACTAAGACTGAAAGGACAACTTGAAGCTGAATGGTACCCTCCACAACTAGGATTGAAAGGAAAACAACTTGACTTAGGGGAAAAAAAAAAGGCCTGGAAGTACACACTGTTCCCCAATAAAGTCTTGTTCCCCTTCCCCAATAAAATCTTTTTAAAAAAAAGATATGAGTACCATTATTAGAAGTTTACTCTCTTAGCATAAGAAACAAGATTGTCTTAATCAAACACAAGGAATAAACAAAGCAGACATGAAGAAGTTATGAGTATTCTGTTTCAATCAGGATGAATTAAATATGAGTTAGTTTCCCTTATCGTTGAAATAAGTTTTATAATGGGGATTCTAACATAGAAACACAATGAGGAATTTAGAAGACGATAAATGGAATCAACTAATAGGAAAACAGGACGCATGATAATAGACTGTGAAAGAAAGAATAGTCACCTTCTCATATTTGCATTGGAGTTGCAAAGATTGCAATAATGTGAATGAACACTCTTACAAACACAACAATGAAATAAATAAGTCTTGTCCTTATATATCCATGTTGTGGAATGTGGTTCCACCGTAATGCTAGCATTACTCCCCATCGAGGGCTGACCGATGTGTTACAAATTCAACCTATAGAAGAATTAAGCACAGTTACTGTGCATTCCTACATTGGGTAGAACTACAGTCACAATAACGGGGGCCTCTACTGTCCCATAAATGGTATGCTTCAAAATGTAGATGATAAAGGAAATGCATGGTTGTTAGTGGAACTGCTTCTGAGATTGTCCCTCACTTTGGGGACCCTTTTGGCCTCCACTGAAATTAATTTCAACAAAGACAAGTCCTCTAACTCTTTGATTTTTTTTTTGCCCCATTCAAATCCCATTATCCGAACTCCCCCAAAATTCATCATGTGATAGATAAGATGGGTGGATAAAAGATAGAAAAAAAATAATAAAGTATTTTTGTTTCAAATATTTCCACTCTTTGAAAAGCATTAAAGAGGCTTATTCTTTTAGGAAGGAAAAAGAAATAAACAAATTTTACAAAAGAGTCAGGCATTGAATAAAATTAACCACACAAGTCACAATGAAAACTGTTGAACAACTTGAGTTCTAGTCAATCACCTAGTAGAAACTATATAAACTGGTGCCAAGACGGGCAATTGCTACACATAAATGTGTGCTTCTTTCCCTGTATCATGACAATATTATGCCAGAGCCTATGGGAAGATTAAGGTATCAGGATAGTGGAAAAAGAAAAGGATCTGTGACAATCTGATACAGGGGCTGCTGGAAAGTTGGGGAGGAAATGAAAGTCTATATTTGGTAATTGGGACAGACATGGGAGGGGGTGTGATCCCGTGAGGATGAATCTCAGTGGAGGAAAAACCCACCAGAAGCAAAAAAGGTCATCCAAAATTTTTAGCAGTCAGCTAATCTTGGCCCAGGATGTCACAAGGTATTTTATCTGCAATTCATGCAAATTCAAATGCATTTACTAGCATATGTAAATTATATGCAGATGGTATAGGGATATCTAAAAATAGGAAGAGGTAAACCCTTCTAACAAAGGTCAGTCTTTTCTAAAATTCATGAGATGGCAGCTTGTGATGAGAACACGTGGTGGAGGAAGTGGGGATTCAAATCTGCTGAAAAATCACAAGTAACCCACTGCTCTTTTCAACTCCTTTGAGCTACGTTCTATAGGCAAGATATTTGCCATAATTCCCCAAAGCAGGACATAAGACTCCATACCTTTGTCAGGGTATGAAAAGGTTTCTGATGCCCATAGGTTCTCTTTGGACACAGTTTTCTCCTCTTATAGAGAATCTTTCATAGCCCACATTTCCAGGGTTTATGATCAAGCTAATACTTGTACTCTCAAGGGTTGTCATTTGGTGAAAAAACATTGGGAAGGGTCTCTTAGCTGTATGATTGCAACTTCAAACATATTTCCATGTAAAGAAATGTGAAAACTAACTACCTGTCCTCGGAGACTTAAGATTAAAATTTATCAGTTATTATCACCCTTAATAACATTAATAACATCCATATCTGGGGTGCTTTTATGTAGTTTCCCAAAACATTATGACTACCCGGTACTTAAACTTATTTTTTAAAAAAACCTGTTAATGTATATTAAAAGTGTTTGAGAACAGAGACCCAAGCTTTAGCTTTCCTATGCCAACCTCTGATCAGACCATACCTAAAGCCTTCCTTTTTTTTTAACTATAAAGCTTTCCTAGTTCTGTGTCTGCTTTCAAGTTTCTTCAGGTGATGGTAGCTGGCTCCCTTCCTAGATAGAGTAAGATCTGAATAAACAGCCTCTAGTCTCATTTGGGCGGCCTTCATTCATTCCCACAGAACAACATCATTATGAACTCAGGTCTACATAATCATTTTCTGTAATAAGTGCTCTTTTTATTTTTCACAGTCACATGTGTATAAGGTGTTGGCAATCTTTATGGACAAAACCCCTCTCTGGAGAAACAGAGCCCTAAGTACCAGGACGTGGCAGAGCCAGACTACAGGGTGTTTATCGATCACAGTGGTGGTGCTTCATTCTGGTGATTACAGTTCTCTCGAGGTAGTAAACTCACTGAAACACGTACTCAACACAGCAATTAATTTCTCATGTACCTAACCACAAATTAATTTAGCTCTGAAGGTACATAGATGGTGTGGGAACAATGAGCTCAAAGTGGGACTCTGCCACTCAGTGACAACAGGCACTTCATCGCTCTAGGCTTTCTCTGAACGTGGGTTGTTGTGAGCAGCAAATGAGACAAATGTGCAAATTTTATTATCAGTTGCTCACACTGTATTCAGATCTAGTCATACAGCAACTCCTATAGACTTACAGATTCATTGGTAGTTTAAATTAAACAGGGACACTGAGATACTGATGTAGCAAGCGAGTCTCTGATAAGAATGTTTCTCCAAGACCACAGATATAATGAATAAGGCTGGGATGGGTACCCAGGTCTCATCTGAAAGCACTGCTTTTTTTTCCTGTATCACTTTGCCTTTGTTGGTGACCTACTCTATGAGAACTAATCAAATATCTTCTGATCTAAAGCACATATTTTCTATCTTTCCACCTTTATTAAGGATTGCAATTGAAATGTACATCTACCACTGATATTAAACACACACACTCATCTTAAGTAGACGGAAACAATAGGCTTCTATTGTAATTAACTGAATTGCTAAAACATAAAAATTATGACATCTCTGTTAGCTTGTAAAAAAAAATTCTAACTTTAGTTCTGTAACTTAGAGGGCATTTCATTTGAAGAGAAGGCAACCGATATCCAAATAGCGTCTTGATAATATTAAAATGAACAGTCAGTCAGTCTGCAGTTTGATTATATTTTCAGCATGTTCTTTTGGTATTTGTATAGGGTGTGAAATACATAAAACAAGGGCTTTTTTCCTCCTTAGTTTGCCTTCTCATTCAGCATCTAATGTGAGTGTCCACTGGCTAATTACATTTGAAAAGTCTTGAATGCTTTCTCTAATGCTCTATAATAATACAAAAAATATACTCCTAGCATCGACTTCTCAAGGTCTTCATGCTCTAAATTTTAAATATTTCTAGATATAAGGAAACAAAAGAAAATACAGGGGTTCAAGGTGGAGGTTAGAGGAGAAGATTAAAAGAGACAGATAAATAAATACACCTGTCTGGAAACCCTGCTCAAATGCTTAATCCATTATTTAAAAAGGATGCTTATCTCTTTCCCTTACTGCAATTTCCATCTGCTTTAGAGGCCTCAGGAAGTTGAGTTTGTCTTTAAAAAAAGAAATTTAAATTGAAGTAACTACCAATTATTATGTCAATAGTACACTGGGTTAGCATAAATTATATTCAAACCTCATTTTAACCTATAGCATCAATCAGCTCTTTTATCAAAACTGTTACTGAGAGCCCCTAGAAGGTAAGTCCCCAAATCCTTGAGGAGAATACATTAAAATTAACAAAGGGAAGAAGAAAGGGGTCTGAAAACGGCATAATCATGATCATAAACCCTGGAGTAATTAATGCATTGCTTTATAAGAATGAATATTTACACTTCAGTTGAGAGGTATGTAGGAATTCTAGGTGAGATGACTGATCATCTCACCTAGAATTCCTACATACCTCTCATCTAACCTAGAAATACATTTTCTGTATTTATTCAGCTCTCGTTAGAGAATAAACAGGCATTTAGCTAAATTATATATGAATTCAAGTATTTTCTTTCTTTCTTTACTCTACCAAAGATACCAGGCTAAAGAACTAACATATCTGTGTTCCTCAAGGGCCAATCAGGAAACATTGGGGTCTTCTATATTTGGTAATGTGAAAAAATTTATCAATGCACTCATAAGGATGTGCGTGGGGTCTGGGGAAACCAACAGGGAACAGAACAGAGTTCCAGACTAGGAACACTGGGAATCATAGCTTTAAGGAGCCTCGGGAAGGAAGTGGTTATTTACACCCACAAAGGGTAAGCTCTTAGGAGGTCAGCTTTAAGGCCACCTCACAGGAGTTATGATCTTCAGAGACGAAGCTAACCCCTAGTGCCTCAGCAAGGAGGGAGCCAAGAATAAACACCCCTTCTTCACTCTTCTGCATCCTACTGATGTCCTGCCTGCGCCTTCTATTGACAAATTCAACAGGAACTCAGAAGGCAAAGGAGCCCGTTAATGCAGTCTCTAAAGATCAGCTTTCTGGGGTACACAGCAGAGTGCAAGTTGAAAAAAAAAAAACGATATGCAGCACAAGGTCCACTATATACAGAACACCATTTAATAGGTTACTTACTACTTTGACTGGGATATATTTTGCTAATTCATTTAGATGAGCCAATCAGGTCAGTACTCTTATAATTACTGTAAGACGAAATAGACATTTTATACCCCAAACTCGACTGGAAATCCTCTTCTCAGTATCTGTTCTTGCTTCTCTGTTCCCTACCTTGGTCACTGTGATCACATCTACAACGGGGAGGACTTCATAAAAGAAGTAAGTTCACAGGTGCTGTAAAAACTGACTGGAGGGCAACCAGCTCAGATGAGGGAGGGTGAGGGAAAGCATCACAGGGGAACCAACAGGAGTTGAAGGGGGAGGAGGAAATATGCAGGCACAGATGGAGGAAGCTTGAACAGTTGTGGCACTTTCAGGGAACTCCACAAGTCCTGTCAGGCTGATCAATAAAGGGAGAGGAGGAGTAGACACGCAGAGCAGAGTTAATAATGAGGGAGGACTGGGGTCATGAAGGGTCTTGTAGTTTTAACAAAATGTCAAGACATTAAAGGATGTTAATGGCTCAGAAATATCACTCAGCAGGATGGGGTGAGACTGGAGACAGGGAAACCATTCTGGACATTTTATAAGGATGCAGGTGAGAGAAGGTGGGTAGACTAATAGGCTAGCGTGGAGGAATGGATGGGGGTGTGTGTCTTTGGAGATCTATTACAGAGGACTGAAATGGTGAGAACTGTCAGGACTTGGTGACTCATGACTGTTGAGGGGGAGGGAGAGGGACGGCTGGCTTCTGGTCTGAGAGAGGCCTTTTGCTATTGTTCTACAACTTTCTGTGAGGCCCCAAGACCCAGATATACTTCCCAGAACCTAGAAGATGATCAAATTGTTACTTATCTCAATGTATTACATCATGAACCAATATGATAGAAATGAATTTTCTAAAATATCCTTTGCAGGTTCCTTCATGGACATAAAATCTATGGCTATATATGAAATGTGTCAGATATTTTTCACAGCTGTCTGTTTTGTATACATTCAGCATCTAGTCTGTACATTTGTGGTCAATGTAACAAATTCATCTGATAATCACTGATGTGGCAACTACTATGTAGATAGTTTAGGTATTGTAGTTATTTTGTGAAGGATTAAAGGGAAAATTTTGAAAATATTTGGAAAACAAATCATCCTCTGACAATGGCCTTACTTTTCTTTGGTAGGTTTTGTCTGACCTATTTAGCTATAGGATCATTTTAGCTTAACATATTTGGCTAAATCCTGAAGAAATAATGTTTCTCCTACATTAAGAAGCATTAAGGTCATAGAGCTAAAGGTCATAGATCTAAAGTGTGGCTTTTTCCTCTAGTATTGAGTTAAAATATTTCTGTATAATGAGAAAACACTGTCTACATTAATTGGCTTTGCTTTGGAACGCTACCTCCCGACAGTAATCCTCACCTGCAAGAATTAAGAAAGAGAAGTAACCCCGTGTGCATGCGCGCGTGCACACACACACACACACACACACACATCACTTTAATTTCTGTAACATGGCAACATTCCTAAAACCAGAAATTATGTGTGAAAGAAGACTAAAGAACCAGAAGAAATGTGCTTCCATCCACCCTGCTTAACTCTTCCTAGAAACAAAGATAAGAAACAAAATGAAAAATCCATTCCTTTCGGAAAATGAGTCTTTAACCTATGGGCTGGTTTATTTTGAAAAGGAATTGGATTCTGGTCCCACATATCACACACTCAAAATATAATATCATGGTCTCATCTTCCACTAAATACATTGCTATGACTTTTAAGCAGAGGGAACACTTAACAAGAAGCAACCTAGGGGAGGGACAATCTAACTCAGACATCAATAATTCATTTATCAGAAATAGGAGTAGTGGTATGAAATGCCAGGAGGCTGTTTCATTTATAGGGAGGCATTTTCTATTTTAAGCCTAGAACAATGCAGTCAGCTTTATTCAGCTAAGTAATATGAATGAAGGCAAGGATGATAAGTAGTCTGGACTCCTCTAATAATGCTATTTCTTTAGCATCAGTTATTTAGATCTGACACACCACCATTTGGGGACCTGAAAAAGTGACAAGAAAGGGATTTTAATAACTTTTGTACACCAGAGGCGATTACCTTCACCCCAAAGCTTCGGCACTAGAAATGTAATCATGTAAGTCTAAGATAAATGATTTGCATGAAGTTATGAGGGTACATTCCCTCTTAGTACTAAAAAATGCTTCCAATGTTACACCTTCTTAGTAAGTTATCTCCCAACTCAACCCATTAGTTAGTAGCCTCTATTGTTTCACCATCATGTCCCTCAAGCATTTAGCACAGCATTGTTTACAAAGTGGGATATCAATGAATACCTGTTGACTGAATGAACAAATAGAGCCAAGTATGAAATAACATCAAATATGCTCTGAAGCCTGCTGGTCAGAGTGCACAATGAGGAGGCAGTTGCATAGCACATGCCTCAACTTCCTTATTCTGATGATGATTAGAAATTCCTCCCCTTCACTAACTTACATCAAATTTAAGGGCTCATGCACCACTGATGGAGGTGGGGAAATGGAATTAAAGAAAAGCAGATTTACTGTAGACTGAATCATTCAGAGCTCCCAGACCCTAAAGAAGCAGACAGACCTAATTAAACCTCTAACCTTGGAAATAAAGACCTCCAAGAGTTAGTTCAGACTTGAAATGTTCATATGCATATATATTTTGAGATAATTGTAATTTTTAACTGATTATTTATCAAGAACTGGATAAAGGAATAGAGCACATAATTATAATAATAATGGCTATAATTATCTAGCTCCTATTATACAGTCATCAGTATGTTTGGTGTTTTACATATTTTATTGCTACTCTTTACAAGTATTATTATGTCCACTTTAGAGATTAAAAAAAGGTACTAAAGCTCAGAGTCATTAAGCTCAAAGACTATAAAGATAATCAAGGAGAACCAAGGCTAAAAGTCAGCTCTTCAAACCCAAAACCACTCTTATTTCCTGATGGCAAGTGACCTCTCTTCAAACAGAATTATTTGTCTATGGATCCACATTTAAAGAGAGATCCATTACTCATATCTATAATTATGGTCTAAGGAACAGAGAGGATATATTAACCCTAAATGCCTGAATACATGCTTATAGTTGGCTAAAAAACAAGCCAGCACTTTTGAAAGGAGATAAAGGGACATCTGATGTCCCAAGTAACTGGTGACTTTTGTAAAACAGAGGTGGTGCACTGGGGTTACACCTCTGAAAATGCCATATTTCACTGTCAAGACTACAAATCTAAGCACACAACTGGAACAATACCTGTGCCCTCCAATAATCAATCAGATCCACACCATATTCAGTGAACCACGGACAGTGCTTAGAATGGGCCAAAACAGGATACCTGAGAACACCTCAGAGTAAGCAGGACCATGGTGATTCTCTTGCAAAAATCTTGGGGAGTCGCCAAGTTTGAAAGGAATCCTCATCAAGAATATTTTTTGAAAAGCAGACTGTAAAAAGCTATCAAAGTCAATACTCAAAGAATTGTCATTACATATAGGCTTTGTGAATAGCAATGTTAGTCACGGGTCAGACCCATCCTTGGAGAACACCCCCTAGAGTTTCAGTGCAAAAACTCAACACATGTAGATTCAGACAGAACTGGCTACAGGGCACAATACATTTTCATTTTCTACCTATAGCCCCTCTTGTCTCTCAACATCCTGTACTAGGACACTTTGGGTGTTAACATGACCTAGACTTTCCTATAGCCTTCCTGTTTCTTTTTTGTCTATGTAATTGTTGATGGGATAAATTTAGCTAATGGATATAATACAATCAGTTCTGCTATAATGCTTGCCTTGAAAACGCACATTTTTTGATTGTATAGCTCATCAACCAATCAACAATGGCTGATATGTTAAAGGCTAATTTGAACATAATGGGAAATTTGCATCTGTTTTGGCACACTTTTGTCCCAGAAATTCTAGGTGAATGTAGAAAACACATTCAGCTGCACTAAACCCTGTAGAAATGCACAAAACACACAAAGCTACACACCACAGGAGCACAGTGGCCCACACTTGTCCACACTGGGAGTGGTTACTTCCTATATAATTTCAGATCATTCTCCTTCCACTCACTTTGCAATGACTTGCAAGCTGCCATGCTTCCTCCCAAAGGTCATCCTGGTGGGTGTCCTCCACTCTGCTTAACTGTCCCCTTTTCCCTCTTAGCCTATTTTGTAATTTTCCTCTCAATTCTCCATTCTTTGTAAAAATTTTAATCTTTGTCTGTTTTTTTCCTCCTTTTCTTTTGCACATAGAGAAGCAGGCATGTAAATAGGAGCTAATGTAATGGACACACACTTCCACAAGCAAACTTCAGGTTTTTTTCAAGATAAAGTGTCATAGTTATTGTTTTATATATTTCTTAACCAATCCACATGGATAAAATTGGGCTGTTGTATTTAATAGGTCCCTATCATTTCTGTGTATGTCACTGATGAAGTTTTTGAGTGTTGAGCTCCAACTCCATTTTCTTATTATTCTGTAATTTGAGATTTTGCAGAGTGCAAGTATTTCTAGGAATGCATATGTCACATTATAACAGAATGGGCTGTATATTGAAATTTATCAACGATGACTTTTTAAGTATTGAAGCTTCAAGTTTCTTCTTCAGTGATTCATGCTAGTTTGTAAATTAGGTTAAATACATTAGCTCACATTGCCTCAATTATAATCCTTGGTGTGGAATTTACTACAACTTTAAACAGTGTAATCTAAACAGCAATGACCAAGTCTGAAAGAAAATGATCCAATTTAATTTACTTTCCTTACTCTTTCTGCTTAGAAAGTTCTGGAAAATTCTATCTACATCAATTTGCATATGCATGCTTTCACCACTAAATCTGATCTGTAATATTTACTCAGTTGTTAATATTAACAAACAGCATATTTTCCACAGCAACTTTAGCGAGGCTTCTTGGTCGATGGTAAAAAGAGAAAAAGAGAACCCATGTACAGTCACAATTATCTAGGTCATATAGTTTTATCTAAACTTACTGACTTACTTAATCAAATAATACAAGCTGAGAAATTTTTCCCTAAAGGAAAGCTCAGGCTGGAAATAGTACATAATAAGTGGGCACAACACCTCTCTTTGGAACTGCTGCAATTCCCAAACTAAACACGTACATAAAAATTCAAATGATAGTATCTAAATCACAGCATTATCTTGCAGGAGCTTTGCAGTAAAAGGAAAAAAGTTAATGTGACCTATAGATTAGAAATATCTACTAATCTTTTAAAGAATCTAGGTCATCATGAACAAGAAATACCATCCCCATTTACTTTCTGAAGAATATCAAGATATTTTGTTATGAAATAGATGTGCATCTTCATTTGCTTTCACAAAATCTACTGTACTAACTGGAAAGTGACAATGTGGTTAAATGGGTTTCTATGGTTCTTGACTATGGAGATAAGAAACGTTTTTTTACATGGCAAACCTTACAAGCAGTATTTCAGGTATATTAGTGGAAAAAACAATCACTGCAAAGAGGAGAGGAAAGAGACTTCAAGCACAGTATTCAATCAAATTTGTTGAATTTAACAGAGTAAAGTAACTCTTTCGGGGGATACTTTGTTTTGCCTCTCTCTTTAGCACCCCATCCCTAAACAAATGGGTCACAGGTCAATTACCTCTTGAAGGGCACTTGAAGGGCAATATTCCCCAGCTGCTGCACCTTCAAGATTTGGACATGCTAAGTCATTCCCAAAAGTCTCTCTTTCTCTCTTTCTTTCTCTCTCTCTCTCTCTCTCTCTCGCTCTCTCGCTCTCTCTCTCGCTCTCTCTCTTTCTGTCTCTCTGTCTCTGTCTCTGTCTGTCTCTCTCTCACCATTCTTTCTCAATTTGCAACCATTCTTAACATATGGACCATCCCTTTTTATTACCCAGAAGATATAGTGCAAAGACACTTGTTTCTCTTAGAGCAAATTAAGGATCTTTTGTTACCAAGGATTTCCAAGAAAAAAAATATTTCCTTCAGCAGAAGCAGAAAAGCAAAAACTCCTTGGCAGCCACAAGCCAACTACCCCTCACTTGGGCCTTACTTGTTCTCGTTGCTTGCATCGTAACGAGGCATTGGGTCCAAGTCATTCCCATTCACGTCACAACTGGCCAGAGCATCCTATGGCCACAGAGGAGAGAGCAAGAGAAGGGAGACAGCCAGTCATTAATTAGCCATTAACCTGAAGGCTCATGCATTCTTAAGCACATTTCTGCAAGAGAGTAATGAGATTAAATAATACATTCACGGTTCAGTGGGATCAGGATGCCTTGTTCAGTAATAATCAGTTCAGTAAAATGTTCAGTAAAATCTTGTTCAGTAAAATCTTGTTCAGTAAAAATGTTGCATTTTTCCCCCGCCACAGACCAAAGAAGTGCCCAGTCCATTCTTGCCAACACTTTTGCTCTCAGACCAGAGTTGGCCTTTCACCAATTTTTTTCAAATATGTCCTCTATTACCACCTTTTCTGTGAAGTACTCCTGGATTACTACCTAGAAGCAAAGTGATTTATGCTCCACGGATTCTGCCTCTATCTCCATTTCTCAAGTGTGCAAATTCCTTAGCAAAATTCAAAGATTTTTTTTTAAAGACAAAAATCATTCACAAAAAATTGGCAGGTAAATTAAAAGTCAGTATTATAAATTTATTATCTCAGATATGTTATGATCTCTATTAGGCAATATCTGTCTGGTTTCAGATGTTTTATCTAGTATAAAAAAAGTTTACACTTCAAATTTTTTACTAATACCCAATGGCCTTATCAAAACAATGAACAAAGTTCTATTATATGTCAAGGTTTCAAAATGAGGCAAAAATATCTCTGAAACCAAATTTATATCACTATAGATAGAACTAATTTAGAATTTTTTGAATTTTCTGATGCTTTATGATAATACCTGATTTCAGTCTTAGTGAAAGTAATTGCAACCTTTGTATACTATCTTAATCAAAGGCTTTTCTTTCTGAAAGTAACTTATGGTACATACAGTCTGAAATGTTTAGGGGGAATTAAGCAAAATACACATTACATATAAAAATGGTAAGTCCCTGTTTCTTGTACAAAGGGGGACATGTAGCCCCTTAGTGGTCATTAAAGCATGGAGTGTAGCTAGTGTAACTTACTAATTTTACTTATAAGGAAAGAGAGGCCCTAGGCAGGTTAAGTAACCTGGCCAAAGGCAAGAAACAAATTGTCTGTGGAACCAAGACTTGGAACCCAGGCCAGCTATCTGATACCCCATCCAATATACTATTCTCGACTCCTCACAGCTCTGACATGAGGAGAACTGACAGGGTACCAGTACTGCTAATTACACAAATACATTCTGGAATTTTCTTTCAAGGGGGTTAATAAAATGGAAAAAATAAAGAATGCAATTACAATTAGGTTAAACTTATTTGTATTTAATCAAATACAGTCTAATGCAGTGGGGAGCAGGAACACACAATAAAAAACAATTGTAAATGACAAGAAAGACTTCTTTGCTAGGAGATAGGTAATCAGAGTTCTACAGGACCCAAATTAACTCATTTTAGTCTTCAGGCCTCGGTTTCTGCCCTATCAAATGAGGAGACAGAGGTGAAGTTCTGTTTTAGCGGTAAAATCCTATGTTGGGAAAAGACACAAGTTGATCTGAGTGTGCTTGGAGGCAGGGTGAGGGCAGCCACTCAAATGTTCTGCTCAAATAAGAACTAAATGAATGTGCAGTTTCTTCATTTTTTTTAAACCTTAAAGTCATCTAATTAAGAAGAAATTATTTCAATTTCTTTTACAATTTTATTGTAAAAAATTAATTTGTGAAGTTTCTTGGCTGAATTTTTAAAACAAAAAAGGGCAATAGGTAGAATACCAGGAGGAAAACTAGTCGAAGTTGATGCAAGTGTAAGGTGATATTGGGTGGTCTTGTGTGAAGGGATGTTTTCATAGGTCAGAAATGTGGGTGACTGTGGGAGGCAGTGATAGTTTTGGAAGTGTCAAGGAAATGGATTTGGAAGTGTTGTATTTGCAAAGATAAAATGGAGCCTTTTTGGGTTTGAGCAACAAAAGAAAAACTAATTTAAGAGAAATTAACAGTCATAAAATAAGTGAGACTGAGCAAATGAGAAACACTAGAGAAAATACATGGCAATTTCTACATCAATTGTTTCATGAGGGAGAGAGAGTCCAGAGAAGCGGTGGACATAGAGAAACACACACATTGAGTCCCACTAGCAGAGAAACCAAGCCTTCCCATGCCGTATCCTCTCTGAGTGAGTCTAGGACAACCTCCTTTAGGGCCACTGATGTGTCCACCATTTACTGAGGAGCAAACAGGAGAGAGAGGCGACAGGCATGCTAGGATGGCAAGTCCTTGGTGCTGATGTGTAGAGGGAACCGACGGGCTAGGCCCATCTCAGAATTCTCTGCCACCTCAGGGCACAGTGGGATGGGCTTGGCTTGCTGAAGTCATTCCCTTAGTGACCATGAACTGGAACACAGAAGAGAAAGAGCTGAGGAGATGTAGTACTCCCAGTTATAGCCCAGGATTCTCTGTGGGACCCTTCCATAAACACGAGGTAATGCTTCCCACCCTGGCCCATGACTTTCCTCCCTAAGGGTCAATATGAGTCCTGTAAGGGGACATGGACTTCACCATTATTTAGAGCTGTTTGTATTTTCAAGGATATGAGAGGAAACTTGTAAGCTGATAGAAAAATCACCAATGTGAAGAGAAACTTTTTTCAATACCAACATGAAGGAAAACTCACATAAGCCAGAATTTTGAAATTAAAAGGAATCATGAAGGAATAGAGAGAGATGTTGGTAAAAGCAATTGAAGTTTAAGTGGGTATGTAGGGATATCAGGGTTCCTGGGTGGAAACAGTTGTAAATAGAAAAGAGGTGAGAGGAGAAATCAGGAGACGGTGTGAGTGGGAGCCGCAGGAGTCTCTGCTGAGCCCTGACAGGAATCAGAGAGTTGTCACTGGCACATAACAGGGAATCACTGCAGGCTCTTTAGTGACAAAAGAAATGTTTTAGGGAGAACATCGAGGTATCAGGCAACACGAATTTGGAGCAGATAATGGCACATTGGGAGATAATTATGGAACTTTTCACCAAACTTAGGGAGGAGAAGCTGATGGAAGGGACAATTCTGAAGAGTAGAAGACAGAGGGGTCACTGACACATTTCCAGGCAGTGAATATCACGGTGCTAGAACAGACCAGAGACCCCTGAGGCAAAACCCGACCTATGTCTGGGAACAAGCTACTCCTTGCCCTGCCCACCCTGCAGTGGGCACAGGATAACATGATCACAGTTGTCTATGAAAGTACTGAGTTCCAGCACTTTCGCTTGCTCTGTGGCTGTGGGCTCATCTTATGTTCTCTCTGAGTTCTGGAATTGCTGTTCTTTCATAAGAAAAAGAATTTACTGATTCCTAAGGACTGCTGAGATGCTGATTATTAGTGTCCTTTAAAAAAAGGAGGCAGAGAGAGAAAGAGACCAGCGGAATAACTTGAGAAAAGTTCTAAATACTGTTTTCTCCATAAAAGAAACAAAGTGCTGCCTGGCTGTGTGCATGAGATGTTGAGAAGAGCGGTTATTGTCTGTAGCCGATGGCTTTGGTGGTGGGGTTTCTGTTACCTTATCATCTGCTTTTTGTCGTCAGAACATCAAAGGCACTTGAAAATTGAAAGCATTATCTCCTGAGTGCGTCTCCTACTGAGAGTGCATCTCTTACGTACAAGACAGGGCCAATATATAGAGACTGTTGTATCTGTTTGCTGCATTTTTCAGTAGTTTCCCCCCTTTTTGATAATCCTACCACGCGTTCCCTTGCGTCCAAGGAGGGAAGGTGTTCTGACCACAGCAAACACTCACATAGTTTTGCATCAGATCTGGATGGGTTCTCTCAATGCCATCGTCCAGGATGGTGACCACAATGTTCTTTCCCGTGTAACCTCTCTTCCAGGCTCCTTCAATATTCATGTCTGATTGGCAGGGATGTGTGTTGTCACTGCAGTGCTAAAGGAGGAAGAGGGAAAATTGGACATTGCAGATTACCAAATAGTGAGGAGATGGGAGAATTACCTACTTGTTAAGATAATGCATTAAAAATTAACAGAAATTTGGTGGATTGCTTATTAAAGTAGAAGCATGGATCTTTAGCATGATAACAGGGGAAGGTAGAAGGGTTAATGTGGGAAGGCAAGTAAAAGAGAAATCTCTTGTGCCAACTCTGACCTGTTCTGATATCACTGATCCTTTGGGAAAACATAACAAAATAAAGTATATTTCAACAGCAGAATAATGGACATATCATTTTATTATCAATGACATACAAAATGGCACTGTAGCATTTCATTTCTAAATCCACACTAAGTAACTGAAGAGCACATACTTTATTATTTCTTAACTGGCCACCTAGAAGCCAATCCAGCTACAAATGAGGACTAACTCAGGCAACTTTTGTACAGCGCCACAAGAGGTGTGTGACTGTGAGAAACCCATGGACAAGAAAAAATAAGTTTTTCAATTTCCTTTCAATAAAGTAACAATGGCTGTCATACCATAGTTTGTAGGGGGTAGACACTCATTCTGCACTACTTTGAAAAGGGAAGAAAAATAGTGCAAAGTCCAGAAAGGTGACATACACAGGAAAATGTGTATGAGTGTTTCAAGGGGTGGGCTGCAGAAACATCGAATCTTAGCTCATTATGTATTGTGTTACAATGGCTACAATATACAAATATATCGAGAAATAAATTAAAGAGGAGCTCATCCTAATAGATCATGTTTCCCCAAAAATCAGACCTAGCCAGACCATCAGCTCTAATGTGTCTTTTGGTGCAAAAATTAATATAAGACCGGGTCTTATTTTAATATAAGACACAGTCTAATTAATATAATATAATTAGTATAATTAGTATAATTAACATAATATAGTATAATATAACATAATATATTAATATAACATAATACCCAGTCTTATTTTAATATAAGATCAGGTATAATATGACATTAATATAATGTAATATAATATAATACCAGGTCTTATATTAATTTTTGCTCCAAAAGACGCATTAGAGCTAATGGTCCAGCTAGGTCTTATTTTTGGGGAAACACGGTACTGTACTAGCATTCATCCAATCCACATAATTATTCCTTCAAAGTTCCATCTCTTTGAAATATCTCTCTGAGTAATATTGTCAGCTTCTTCAGACTCAGTAGAGGAACAAAGAAAAAGAGAGGTACTGTAACATAATGCCACAGCAACACAAGCCACCCAAGTCTGTCACCATTCACTATTTTCTTCCTGCTTTGTAATAGTTCAGCATTTTGGGACATGAGCTTTGCATGCTGTAAGCATAATGGAGACCCTACTGCCATTGATTCATGGAACATACACTTCATTGAGCAGCTACTACATGCTGGGTTTGGCAGTGAATGGGCAGATGAGCTCCCTGTCCTAATGACCCCTGTACAGGGGAGACACAGACAACAAACAACCACGACCACTCAAAGCACTGCTAATGTTGTAAAGGAATTAAAGAGGGTGATAGGATGGTGAATGCTGAGGGGTCTGAATATACCACTTTAGATGGGATGTTCAGAAAATGACTCCAGTCTCTGAGAAAGTGAAACATGAGCTGAGACATGACTGATGAGAAAGAGTTCATCTGTCCAAGAGCCTAAAGACCAGTGTCTTGGTAGAGAACATGGCAAATGTAATCACTTTAATGTAGGAAACAACTTAGCACACTGAAGAAAGAGAAAGAATGTGGGTATTCCTGAAGCTTAGTGAATGAGGGAGAGAATGGCAGGAAGGCAGCAAATTAGAAGGAAAACCAAAGTCAGGTCATCCAGGTCATTTGTAGCCATGACTTGGCTTTCATCTGAAGTATAACCTAAATGGAAGCTCATCTCTTTCCAAACTTCGTCCCTCAAAAGCAAATGGTAACTAGTCGCAGATACCTCTGATACCCCCGACATAAATTTAATAATCTAGTCTCTAAATGAGACTGCCTTTTGTTGAATGTTACAAACACACTTGAGTAGTTTCAAGGAATCATTCTAACAAAGAATGTACCCATTTTTCACCACAGATAATATTAATTTGATAGAAAACAGGGGCTTATCTATTTTATGAATATTTACATCTTTTTCTCCCTTGCTTGACTTGTTTCTGGCACTTGAGGCCCTGTACACACACACTCTACTACTACACTGATCCAAATTCCACTTTGCCCATCTCTCCCCAGTTTTCCGGGCACAGCTCACGACCTACCTCCTCCCACAAAGCCTCTTCGTTTTCTTTAGCTGACTCGTCTGTCTCATCCCCTGCCCTGAACTTAGGGTCGGTCTCTCTGTCTCTCTGTCTCTGTCTCTGTCTCTGTCTCTCTGTCTCTGTCTCTGTCTGTCTGTCTGTCTGTCTGTCTCTCTCTCTCTCTCTCTCCACAATCCAATCCCTAACTCACTGAATTCTCCTGAACTGCTTTGACTATTAAATTTTGTGTATAAATTTTGTCTTCTTCATAGAAGACTATGCATTAAAACAAGTAGGATTTAAACCAACTAGGATTTCAGTAAATATTGGCTGATTGCTTGCAGGCTAGAAGTGAGATTATTATATCCTCAACTTTATTTCCAAGTTCACAACTGTCATTGTGCTTCCTGCTGCAACCTCGTCAGAGATACCTAGCTAGCTAATGCTTGGTTAACGATCACAAAAGAAATAGTGCAGATTTCCAAAATGCCTCGTTTTTATGAAGTCTCATTCTAGCCAAGACCTTGTCTCACCAAGTACTTTAATTTAACACAAAGCAACCTTGACAGGTTTCCATTTCATTTTTTCTATTTCCAAACCTGCTCTGGCAACCCGTGGTATCATTTGTGACACGAAGTAATGTTAATGTGGCCAAGAGGTGGGCCAGAGGAAGGAAACGCACAGGAAATGGGTAACCCACAAATGGGATAACCGTCCTGGAGTGGAGGGATGCTGCCTGAAATTGTAATTATGAAAATTGAAGAAAACCAGCCGTCTATGGAAAACATGTGTGTTAAAAGTGGAGCAATTAGGTTTCTTTCTCCCACCTCTGCTTCTGTTGAATCTGACTTTACTATTAAATATTTTTGTACCACTTTTTTTTCTTTACATCGCCAAAATAGGTAGTATTGGTAGAAGGGGAAAAGGGGGAAATATCCAATTGATACTTTCACTTTGATAATCTAATATGGGGAGTATCTAAAAGGTCACGGGGGAAAAAAAGATACTCAGAACTTGAGGTGTTTCTTGCAAATAAGTAATAAAGCACTGTGATCAGGGCATTCAAGTGATAAGGTGGATAAAAACCTAGAGACCTAATTTTTCCTTATCGCATTTATTGCAACACATCTTTTAGGAAATCACCAGGTTTCTATTTGAATAGTTTCAATGACAGGGAGTTCAATTCTTTACTAAATAGCCAATGATGTGTTGGTAAGCCAGTTATTAAAAAATAATTCCTTATTTACAGTGTTTGCTAATTTCCATGGTGTGAGTATTCACATGGGCAGTTTTAAACTACCACTCTCACAAAATTCCTGAATGTGTAACAATAAGTTTTCATGAGCTGTTAGAAGGCGGATCCAGCATACCACTGGAAAGAGCTCACTCCATTGTTAGTCTTGCTCCATCCACTGCTGATGAAGTCATCCCTTCCAATGGGTCTGACATCTGCTCTTCAGTACTTGGGAACTTCTGGGAAGTGTCTAGTCTTAGTTATCCCCTTCACAGATTCAGGCAATACTTTTACTCCCTCTTGCATTTATTTGGAGAAGATCTTTCTTTCATGTTGCTTTCCTTTCTCAAGGCTACCTAAAGAAATTGACCTTGAATTTTTGTGAGGCCACAAGCTGATGGGCTCTCCTTGGGAAACAAACGTAGAGATTCTGTGACTCCAAAACCAAAGATGCCTTCACAGGATTTTGAAAACCTAAACTAAGCTAGGGAAGTGTAAGACATTTATTATTATATTTATGAGTCAATTTGATGGACTTCTTTTGCCCTTTGTTATCACACACACACACACACACACACACACACACACACACACACACACAAATAAAATAAATAAATAAATAAATAAATAAATAAATAAATAAATAAAAAACAAACAAAAAAAAACTTCTGGCCAAAATAGATCCAATGTTAAATTATTCAAAGATGATTATTCAATTTGTGGATTTTCCAGAAAGTCCAAAGAAGCCCAGTATGTTTCACCACCGCCAAACTCAGCACAACAGCTAAAGACACTAACTAGGAGAATCAGGCAGAGGAAAGGTTAAATTCCACCTCTGCTACTTTTGACTGTATGACTGCCAAGTTACCTAAAGTTTTAAAAGCTGATCTGTGATTTGACTGCAGAGAACTGCTATAAAGATTAAAGATAAAAGTACATAAGAAATGAGTGCTGTTATTATGCTCATGTTTTTGTTGATAAGAGCACATTCCTGGGCGGCATGTATGTTCCTAACAGTTTATAGAAGAAGACCTTGGGTTATTTTTTGTTTTTGTTTTTTTTTTTTAAAGGAGAGAGAGATTGCTACAAAATAATGAGATGATGGTTTTCTTCATTTTCTGGAGAGGTTGATTAGGAAATGTGAAAGGGCAATTGATCATTTGTAAGGATAGTTGTTAGAAAGTGAATCCAGCACACCACATTTTTCACATTTGGGGCTGGAAACTGGAGATGGGGTATAGGAGGAGAGAACAGTGTCCAATTATTTTCTGGTACATTGGTTAAATGGCCTTCTATGAATCACTGTGTTTTACTCCATGCATTTATACCAGCATTCCAACTCTGCTAGAATTATGGTTCATATCTACTGTAACATAATTTTGACAGAGGATCATTTCTCAGTTACAAAATTTGAAGAAAAAAAACGTCAGAAAATAACAGATGTTACGCAAATAAAAGCTTGGTGAATAAGCCTATACAGAGGAAATGAGAATAAATCCACTTCGTAACATGCTACTCAAAATTGAGGATCAAGAAATTGAGGCAGTATAATTAACTGATCTTTGACAAAGGAGCAAAGACAATACAATGGGTCAATGACAGTCTTTTCAACAAATGTGCTTGAACAACTGGATATCCAAATGCAAAACAAAAAACAAAAAACAAAAATACAATCTAGACACAGACTTCACATCCTTCACAAAAATTAACTCAAACTGGATCATAGACCGAAATATAAAAGTGCAAAACTAAAACTCTTGGAAGATAACGTAGGAAAAAACCTAGATGACCTTGGGTATAATGCCTCTTTAGATACAATACCAAAGGCAAACTCCGTGAAAGAAATAATTGAAAAGTTGGACTTCATTAAAATTAAACATGATTGCTCTGTGAAAGACAATGTCAAGAGAATGAGAAGACAAGCCATGGACTAGGAGAAAACATTGGCAAAAGATACACCTGATAAACAACTGTTACCCAAAATACACAGAGAATTCTCAAACTCAAGAAAACTATTTAAAAAATCAGCCAAAGACTTTAACAGACATTTCATCAAAGAAGATATACAAATGGCAAATAAGCATGTGAAAAGATGCTCCACATCATATGTCATGAGAGAAATGCAAATTAAAACAACAATGAGATACCATGACACACCTACTAGAATGCCCCAAATCCAGAATCCTGTCATCACCAAATGCTGGTGAGGATGTGGAGCATCAGGAACTCTCATTCATTGCTGGTGGGAATTTAAAATGGTACAGTCACCTTGGAAGACTGTTTGGTGATTTCTTACTAAATTAAATATACTCTTACCATACAATCCAACAATTGCACTCTTTGGCATTTACCCAAATGATCTGAAATTTTATGTCCACATAAAAACCTGAACATGGATATTTATAACTGCTTTATTCATAATTGCCAATACTTGAAAGCAATCAAGATGTCTTCAGTAAGTGAATGGATAAATAAACTGTGCTGCGTTCAGATAGTGGAATATTATTCGGCACTAAAAAAAAATAAGCTCTCAAGTCATGAAAAGACATAAAGGAAACTTAAATGCATATTACTAAGTGAAAGAAGCCAATTTGAAAAGGCTACGTACTGTGTGATTCCAAGTATATGACATTCTGGAAAAAGACAAAACTATGGAGACAGTAAAAGGATCAGCGGTTGTCAGGGATTGGAGATGGGGGATGAATAGGCAGAGCACAGAGGACTTTTAGGGCAGTGAAAACACTTTGTATGATACTATAATGATAGATACATGTCATTATACATTAGCCCAAACCCATAGAATGTACAACACCAAGAGTAAATCATAAGGTAAACTATGGATTTTGGGTGTATGTTGTGTTAATATAGATTCATCAAATGTAACAAATGTACCATTGCAGTGGGAGATACTGATAATAGGAGTGATTAAGTGTGGGTGGGAGCTGGAAGTAGATGGAAAATCTTTATACCTTCCTCTCAATTTTCTGTGGAGATAAAACTTCTGTAAAAAATAAAATCTTAAAAAAATAAATGAAATAAAATAAAGAATTGAGGCAGAAAAGCCAAATGATACCTGGATGCTCCATGGATTTAGTTAAGTGAACAACATTTTTTATTTAATTTTGTGATCCTCTTTGAATCTTTCCAAACCTGAAACATCTTGAATTAGAGACTTTTAGTCCAAAAAATACTTATTTAATGAGGCCAAAAACAATGAGCCAACAAACAAATCTTGTCTCCTTTTAGGAATTTCTACATGTCTTATCTTAGTGTTTAGAGAACTGGTTTCAGCTATCTCACTGGCCTTACTGCTAAAGGGTAACCAGGGTTTCTAAAACATACTGGACATTTCTGAGACACTAAGTTTCACATGTATAGCCCACGGCACCTGCCAGGGTTCACACCATTCTTAAATACTTCAGGTCTAAAAACTGAGTTAGGGTTTAGAAATCTAGGTCTGAAACCACTGCATTTCTTCAATTTTCACACTACCTAGCAGTTCAAGTCATTGACACTGATCCACTACTTTTCATATTTCTAACCCAACTTTCGCTTCCAATCTGTCTCACTTTCATTCAAACAAAATTTTTATCAAGAGCTGGCCACGATATTCTCCCTATTCTCAAGTCCTGAAAGTCTAGTCTGTGTGACAAATAAGGAATTTTACAAAAACACATGTTAAGTATTACAGTGGGGGTTCTCAGGGTACTGTGAGAACATGGAACCTCGTCGGGCAAAGTGTAGAAAGGTTAAGAGCACATCCTAAAGAAAAATGACATTTAAGTTGAGCCTCCAAATATGAGGTGACCAGCCGAAGGACAAGCAGAGGATGAACAGGATATGTTTAGTTTTGGTAAGGATATAGAATAATCAAAGAGTGGAGTGTTAAAGGACCTGAAACCCAGAATAGATGGTAGATACAACGAGAGGTGATGGGGGATGAGAAAAATGAAAGAGATGAGACTGAAGAGGTAGTACAGGCAAGACTATAAATGTTCTTTTATGCCTTTATTTTTTAAGTGTGAATTTTCCCATAATTCAATGTAAAATCATTTAAGGGTTTTAAAATAGGGATTGACATGGTTTGGTTGTATAAAATCCATCTTCAACTTTAATTCCAAAGAGATACTCTTGATCTTCCCCCTCTGACTCCTATGAAGTTGCACATGTCCAGGGTTCTGTCTCCCCCATGCCAGTATATGGCATCTACGATGTCCCTACTTCTCCACAAACATCCATCAGCAAATCCTTCAAAACAGCTCTTGAACCTGACCTCTTCTCACCATCTTCATGGCTATACACTGATTCAAGCCACTATCATCTTGTACTCCTCTATAGTTTATTCTCCATGCAGCAGTCAAAGTGATCATTGTAAACTATGTCGGATTTATTCTCAATAAGGATTCCCAGTAAATTCCCAATCTCCAATGACTTTTTCTCACCCTTTCAATAATATCCCACGTCTGTTTCATGGCCTATAAAGTGCTTCATGATCTGACTGGGAAGCTGTCTCCCTGACCTCTTGACCTACCCCTTTTTTCCTTACTCATTCTATTCCACTACACTGTCCTCTTCCATCCAACACCACTCCCGTCTCAAGGCCTTGCTACTTGCTATTCTCTCACTGTAGAATTTTGTCCTTCAGATACCACATATGGTCAAATATCACCCCCCAGCAGCCTTTCCCTAATCAATCCATCTGAAATAGTATTCTGGGTCACTCTCTACCCTTAACTCTGATATTTTTTTCATAATATGCATAATTACTATATTATATATGATATGCCACTTTATTATATGTCTCTCACACTGGATTGTAAATTCCATGAAGGCAGTCATTTCATTTTACTTATTTCTGTATTCACAGTGTCTAACACATAGCAAAAGTTCAATAATTACATGCCAATTGAATAAACAGATTGAGGTACAAAAAGTCACTCTGGGTCCTATAGAACATGATGGAAAGCATGGAGACCAATTAAATGGGATACAGTTCAAGTGATCAAGAGATGACAATGGTCTAGGTTAGTGGGAACAGCAGAAACTACAGTATTTGATACACAGCAGGCATTCTAAATATTTGTTTTTAATGACAATAAGTCAGTCTGATAAGAGAAAGGGGGGATCAAGAATGACCAAATATCTGACTTGAGCAATATAGAAAATGGTAGGATCACTAAGAAAAGAAACACAGGAAGAAGAGAATATTTGGTTAGACAATGAATATATTGAGTTCAATTATAGAAATATGGAAGTTGAAGTAACATCCAAATAGGAGTAGCCTGTAGCAACTGGATCTGTGGGTACAAAGCTTCTTTTTGCACAGGTCCATAACTTAATTCTTCCAAAAATTTTGGCTTCATGCCATTTCCCATTTCAAATCTTTTTGATGTCTATAAAGTGCTAACACTGGTCTCTAAGCTGCTCCACAATCTGGCAATGCACCTACATAGTCTGGTGTCATTTGTTGCCTCAAAATTTAAAAGAATTCCTAAGGACAGCAACATAATGGGTAAATTTGATGGTCTTAGCAAAATTCAGGGTCACTATAAGATGTGGCTAATAGCAAAAACGGGCACAAGTCTCCACTGTTCCTGTACCTATGGTACTTGCAATTACTTCCATCAAGAAATGAAGTTATTTCTTCACCCTTTGATTCTGGGCTAGGTTAACTTGCTTTGGTCCAAAGAATGTAGCAGAAGTGATAGTGGCCCAGTTCCAAGCTGTCCAATCTCTTTCTCTTGTAATCCCTCCTGGTTGCTCTGTGAATGAGCCAAAATAGGCGACTAAAAGATGAGAAACCACATAGAACAGCTATAAGCTGTCCCAGCAAAAACCATGCTCAACTAGCTAGTGCCCAGCTGACCCAGAACGACTCATAGATGCATTAGTGAGCACACATGAAACCAGAGAACTGTCAACAGTGCTCAGGCCAGACTGCAGACATGCAGAATCATAAATCTAATAAGCAGCTGTTGTTTCAAGCCACATTCAAATTCTTGGGAGTGGTTTGTTTTATAGTAAAAGCTAAGTAACAGAAAAGATTATCAGCCTGAGGGAAGTAAGCCAAACCAGTAGGAGAAAATCAGTGTGTTAATTTGAAGCGGCTTATTTAGAAGAAGAGAGTTAGCTGTATAATTGGGGAGGAAGAGCAGTGAGCACAGAAAAATGTTATCAAATATAGGATTCTAAAGCACTTAATTCTAATATTCCTATGCATTCATTCAAACGTTCCCTTCATGGGAAGCTCAGTGTTCTTCTACTTATCTCATCCAGCACTCATATCAGCAATCTCCAATTATATTATATGGGTTTTATCTTCCAATGAAATTGCAAGCAACTTGTGGCAATGGATTTTATATTATGTATCTTTATAACCCCTAGAGTTTACAGTAAAAATACTCAATAATTCGTGAATTGATATTTGTGTAAGAGAGAAGGCAGAAGTAAATTCTGAGATAAAATGCAGGAGATAATTTATGTAACTTAAAACATGTAATGCGGGTAATAGAAAAGGTTCAAATAAGATCTAGAAATCTCTGTCTTCTGCACATTTGGCTCATAATAGAGTATCTGCTTGCTCAACTTTGCCAATGAAAAGATTCAATAAATAACAGAAGTGTGTAGGGACTGAAACTTTCACAAGGAATTATATAAGAAGAGAAGAAGACATTCATTTGGGTCTGCTGATTATCCTAATGTGCCACTCATAACGTTCAATAAATGCTTTCTGGCAGAAAAAGTTGGAAGAAATGCAACATAGTGACAAGTGAGTAATTGTCCTCTTACAGACATAGTAGAAAAATTCTCCTAGCTGGAGAGGAGCTCAAGGGTACAGGTCTGTTTCCTTTAGAACAACATAGGGCATGATGGACATGAACACTTCTCAACTCTTCTCTGATTTTGGTCAATGGCTTGATTTCAATAGTAATAGTAATAGTAATAGTAATCTACTACTCTTTGCCCAAATTCTGCAATTAGTAAATTAATAAGTTGTGTCTGCTTAAGGATGATCTCAATTAAAATGTTTTCCTTAAGTGCCTACAAAGCCAAGAACCAATTCCTACATTGAGCTCATGAAAATGAATTTTAGAAGCAACTGAGTTGCATTATTTAACATCGGAGCTCATGAAAACAAATATTATAAGCAACTGAGCTGTATTATTTAATAATTACATGAACATTAGCAAGAAGCAAACCTCATTCTTTTCCAAAACTAATTTCTTTGTTTACATTGTTTATAAAATTCTACTTGAATAGAACTCTTCACCCTCTTGGTCTACTCTGCATAAATCTGGTTCAGAGGCTGCTCTCTCCTCTATTTTTTTTTTTTTTTTTTTTACCCAGGTCTCAGCAAGAACACATCCCTTTTGAAAAAAATGAGTAGGATGAAGTGTAATTTGGATAAATATAACCAACTGACTTTGGAATTCAATTGTCCCACTACTTTTATTTTTACAAAGTCACAAAAGAAATTTTGAGAAAAAATGATAGAAAACAGTTTTTTCTAATATTGGAGATGTTTAATGTGAGAGAGGAAGAATTTGAATATCAATGGAAAATATTTGAATACAACCTTATTAATGTTGTCATGTTTCTTCATTTATATTACTTCATGAATAGCAATATTCTTATAAAACATAATGGGAGAGGTAGCTATTTTTCAGATGAGAAAAAAATCCATTTTTCAGTTGAAAATATAATAAAGAACAGTGATATATAAGATCCCCCTAAACCTTCAATAGTTCTGTAATCAGGTTTCAAAAACACGATCATTATCTCTTAAACAGATGAATGAATGGACAGAGGGATAGTGGGATGGGTAGATGGACAAAGGATAACGAGAAAGACAAGAAAATAAACAAATCATACATGTAGGTTTACTTTCCAAGTCCTACCACTTTTTTCTTAAATTTTTATCAAAGTCTTTGTCCTTTTTAGGATCCTAAAGAAACTTCTGAATGGCAAAAGCCACTTCAGCCTCTGTAAGTCAACCTCTCAAGCTCCCAGAGATAAGATTCTCCCCCAAAATATTTTCAGTCAATACCTGATCACAAATGTGACACATATAATATATACAAATATACAAAAAAGAGGGTAGAGGAAAAGAAGAGGAAGAGAGAATCAAATCCACATAACAGTAAACCGTGCACATTCAAGTGACGTCCAGAACTATTAGATGGAAGGGGGTGCCTTCCATCATAAAAACCCCTTTAACCATTCTAATAGACACGAGCTTAACTTGTTTAAATTGAGCATACAGAGCAGCAGGAATATGGTCTTAAACATTAACAGTACTTCTCCATATTTTTGTCTCAAAAAAAGACATCAAAGTAGATAACCTTAAAGGACAAAAAAGATCCATTCGTCTGTTGGAATTACATATAAAAAATAATGGGATGTGGAATTTCAAATAGTCTTCTCAGATTTTTGTTTCTCTCTAGATCTCTGAGATTACTGACTCAACTTTCTGAGTATTCTGAAGGTTCTTGCCGTGTCCTCTAGTAACTTATGACCTCAAATACATTTATTTCCACAAGAAACTTATAATTGTAGTACAGAAACTCTGAAAGGAGGGAATAATATTATCAGTGTGTCAAAATTCTTAAAATTAAACCATTATATCAGAAGAGATAGGCTCGTCAAAACCAACATGGTCATAACAGGTGCAAACAAAATCTGAATTCAGTTTTGCTTTCCTGTCAATACATTAGCCCACTTGGACATACACAAATATTTTGTTTTTCCCAGTAACATGAATTTCTCAGGTATATTCCAGTCTTTATGTCTTAATACAATCAAAGTATAGTCTTAGTATATATAATGGCACCAAAAAAAAACAAAGTGTACTTCTTAGAAAAAGAGAAAATTCCTTAGTGTCAATAAACGTAGTTTATATTGCAAACTTTTTTCTTTTTCCTCTGTAGTACAAGCCAACTACAAAACTTAGTGTCTAAGAACAATAATTATTACAGTACACAGTTCTATGGGCTGACAAGGCTCAGCTGGGTGGTTCTCACTGGGACTCCCATGCAGCTGCAGTCAGATGTCCACTGGGGCTGGAGGCATCTGAAAGTTTGATTGACATATGGAGTTTAAGATGGCTTCTTCATTCCCATGAATAGCTGGATAATTTTCAATCTTATGCATAAAAACTTACCGTTTCCTCGAAAATAAGACCTAGCTGAACAATCAGCTCTAATGCATCTTTCAGAGCAAAAATTAATAAAAGACCCAATATTACATATTATATTATATTATATTATATTATATTATATTATATTATATTATATTAGACTCGGTATTATATTCATTATATTATATTAAACAAGACCCAATCTTATTTTACCATAAGACTTATTTTACTTATAGTAAAATAAGACTGGATCTTATATTAATTTTTGCTCCAAAAGACGCAATTAGAGTCGATTGTCCGGCTAGATTTTATTTTGGGGGAAACACAGTAGTTATTAATGTATATTTGTTCTAGTTATCTGCAAGTCCTTCTAAAGAACATACATGTATAATGATTTTATCCCATAATAGCTACAGGAATGGCAGTTATATTAGTTTCTCTACATCTGTTAACTGTCCAAACATTTAATTTACCCACTTGTATTTCATTAGTTTGTTTTTAGCTTTCCAACCAATACTGATTAAATGCTTTCTAGATGCTGAGTCTACATGAGGAAACAAGAAAACACATGGTCTGGCCTTCACAAAGTTTACATTCAACTTGGAGCACATAGATAGTACAGAGACAAATGAGACAAACAATACAATTAGAGACTATGGTAACAGTTATGAAGGAAATAAAAAGGAGACCTTGGATAACATCAAGGGAAAAATGTCATTAAATTATACCTTGAGTTCTTTACAATTCTGCTATTATTGAGCTGACCTTTATTCAATAAACACAGAAATTTCATTTTGAAAAAAGATGTTTATAGGTATCAGGCTATAAACCTCAGCCTTAAAAAAGCAAGTCCGAGCAAAATTGAGGCTCCAGACCTATTGCTATTTAAAATTAAACAACAAAGCAAAACAAAAGAAAACCACTTTCAGATTTCAAATAAAAATTAAAAAAAAATTTTCCTAAGACAAAAACCTCATAGCAATAAAGAGTGTGGTAAGTGTTACTGCTGTGATGTAGCCAGAGAAAAGCAAATCTATTTATACTGCAAAGCAAAAACAATCTCACCTCTGACAATCAGCAAAATCAATTCAGATAGCTACTAAAAAGCCCGCTTTAATACTTGCTTCTAGACTGAGTAAAAATAACTGTCTGAATCAACCTGACATCTTTGCTTCCATTGTTCACTTGCAGATATACAGCTAGTATAAAATCTACAAAGCTGTGTGCAAGAAAAATGAACCGTTTTGCTTGAACAGGTCAACAATATGTCTAGAGCTTCTTCAACTGTGGCAGTAATAGGTGCCTCAGAAAAGATAAAGGATTCCGTAATGCATTTGATTAGGTACTCAATAAAGGAACCTATAGAACAGACTGACTCTTTGACCTGGTGAGATCATCTCCAGACCATGAAGCATAATGAGCAAGAAAACAAAGTCATTTTTATCCTACTCTAAGAAGCATGATTGCAAATGATTTTCTTATAAATAAAAAATGTTGAATCCTTTCAAGAATCTAACCAAGCAACTTGCTTTAATAACATCTTACAAAATGTATTCTGTTAGAGTAAAACAATAATTCAGAAAAGTATGGCTATCAAAACATAGTGGCACATATTCTTTATAGAGTATGGACCATGAATTTTCTCTACGGTATCTCTCTATAGTAATTCTTATACATTCATGGTAAACTGGAACACTGCTCCTATCAACCAAGTCACATCCTTTTTCCATTCACTAATGAAAGGAATAATGTTAACACAATTAAATTCAGCACTGGTGTTACAGCTTTCCCCAGCCACATACACCAGGACTATACATATATTTTAGAACAGTTTCCCAAGCATCTGTTGTCTTTTCTACCTGTCTAACTGGCAAGCTCTTCATGGGTAACTTCACAGATGATCATGGTCCAAAACATCCCTATTCTAATAGTGGTATGATTTCACCTAGGATTTAGGATATGGCTTTCCAAAGTGAAAAAAGTAGAGAAAATGGTGAAAGATGGTGGAGTTGCAGAGGTCCAAACAGCTGCTCAGCCGACATGGCAAAAAAACCTACACCTTTCCATTTCATTCTGCAACATCTTATTTTTAGTAGAAGGGAAGAAAGGGCACAATGTCTGGAGTGGTTAAGATTTAGGTGGTTTTCATTATTCTGTTGGAATTAGGTTCTCCAGAGCTTATTCTGCATATGAAGAAAATGGAACCTGCTTCTTAGGGAAGAATTAAGCACGTTTCCTTCTCTTTGCATTCCTACTACAGTAATCTTAATTCTTCCCTAAGAAGCAGATTAAATTAAACTAGGAGATGTCACAGTCAATAATATGAATAAAGTGACAGATCACTATACCCAAAAGACTGTAATTAAAACAAACGAAAATTAAAACTTCCTTTAAAATGATGGGTTCAATCTATTAATTCCTGAAGTTACTTTCTAGTGAGAAGGAGTTTGTATTAATTTGAAAGTTTTTAAGCTGCAAGGAAAAGAAAACCCAATGAACCACAGTCAGAAAAGACATTTAATTATCACTCAAGAAATCAGGAAGTAGATGCCTCCAAGTTAGGTACAGCAGCTTAATAACATCACTAAGGACTCAGACTCTTTGTACCTTCCCAGCCACCATGCTTAGCTGACCTTTGTCCTCTGAAAGTGCCTCCTACTTGTAAGATAACTGTCATAGCTCCCCATATTATATCCCTCACCTTCCAAGCAGGAAGGAAGGAGAAGTCAGTAAACATTTTTTCTCACAAGAGAAAGAATCCCCTCAGTCAGAGCCAGCAGTAAATGCTTGCTTTACATACTTATACAAAAGTTATTTATTGTTTATCTGAAATTCAAATTTAACAGGATGTCCTATATTTTTATTTGCTAAAGCTGGCAACTTTTTTTTTTTTTTCAAATTTTTACTGGGGAATATTGGTGAACAGTTTGCTTCTCCAGGGCCCATGAGCTCCAAGTTGTTGTCCTTCCATCTAGCTGTGGAGGGTGCAGTTCAGCTCCAAGTCCAGTCACCACTTTCAATCTTTAGTTGCAGGGGCACAGCCCACCATCCCACGTGGGAACTGAACTGGCAACCTTGTTGTTGAGAGCCTGCACTCCAACCAACTGAGTTATGTGGCCACCCCCTGGAAGCTCAGCAGCAGCCCGCTATCCCCAAACCAGTTGTGGAAGGCGCAGCTCACTGGCCCATGTGGGAATCGAACTGGCAACCCTGTTGTTCAGAGCCCAAGCTCTAACCAACTGATCCATCCCGCCACCCGGAAGCTGGCAACTTTTAGTACCACTGGTCTAACAGAGGGTAATTTTGTAGAATGATAACAATTTGTCTGTTATTGACTATGTGTCTCCTAGTTTAACTAGGTGCATCTGCTTCTTAGGGAAGAATTAAGATTACTATAGTAGGAATGTAAAGAAAAGGAAATGTGTAATGTTCCATTTTCTTCATATCCAGAATAGGGTCTGGAGAATCTAATCCTGGCTCCAAAAGAATAATGAAAAACTACCTACATCTTAACCTCTCCAGGCATCCTTCAAAAAAAAATATAGATCAAACAAGGAGAAAATATTAAAATGTTGATAACACACAGCTACATCATAACTAAGAAAAAAAGAACAGAATGAACTTCAAATTACTCATAAATAGGAGAAAAACACTCAAAGCACTCATCCACCAGAAACAGCTCAGGGGACCACTCTAGAGCAGAAAGTCAGGCAGAATCCTAATGGTGCTGGAACACATAAAGAGAAAGCTCCAACCTCAGTAGGGACATACTGAGAACACATTGAACACCTGGATAGAACTCAAAGTGCAAAGGAGCAAAGATAGCAGTCATGGGAAGGCATCACTTCTAGGGGAGAGAGAGTAACTTGGAAGGGGCACTCCTTGAAGACTCGATGGAGAAGGAGATAAGAAAGAGATCAAAAGTAGAAGTTAAAGAAAGGAAAGAAGGAAGGGAGGATGGAAGGATGGATGGATGGAAGGAAGGAAGGAAGGAAGGAAGGAAGGAAGGAAGGAAGGAAGGAAGGAAGGAAAGAAAGAAAGAAAGAAAGAAAGAAAGAAAGAAAGAAAGAAAGAAAGAAAGAAAGAAAGAAAGAAAGAAAGAAAGAAGGAAAGAAAATCCAAAATAAGAAAAAGGGAATTACAAAATCAGATGACCAACTACCCTCTCCACACTTCCTCCAAAAACATTTCCCAAAACAAACTTCGTTATACTAAACTAGTCATACACTCTAGCACTATAAAACTTAATAAGTCATCCAAAATCCCACATCTTTCTTGCTACTAATGGTCTAGGAAAATAAAACATTTCAAAATGAATGGAAGTCAGTAGACAAATATCCATTCAATGTTTGTCTAAGAATAAAATATAAAGTGAATTAAAATATTGCCGTTTATAGTAATTCTGCTCAAAAATCTGCAACAGAACAAAACAATAACACAACACCCAAACCTAAATGAAATACACTAAAATAGAATCTGTAGATATGAAAATGTAGCTCAAATTAAAAACTTGAAAACATATATGGACAGAAAAAAAAAACCCAGAATAATATGAAACTAGAGTTGACTAAACCTTGGAAATAAATTAAAAAAACCAAATTATATTAGACATAAAAAACAAATTACAAGAGAGAATTGATTTAATTGAAAATATAATGATGAGCACAAAGGAAAGGCATAAATATATGAAAAGAATAAAAAATAAACATAGTAGAGGTTGAAAGGATCCCAGAGCAAGTATTGAATAAAGAAAATAGGTAAATGAAATCCAATATGCTTAAAACTGTGTCAATTTTTAACAGTTCAGAAAGTCTTCACTTAACATTATTGATAGGCTCTGCAACATTAAGTGAAATGACATATATCGAAACGAGTTTTACCATAGACTAATTGACATAAACAAGAGTTAAGTACATTGGAATCACATGAATGCTATAAAGAAACAACTTTGAACAAAATGATGTTATTCAAGGACCTGCTATACACTTTAAAGAAAAAATTCCCCTGGGCCTCTAACTAAAAAACAAAACAAACAGAAGTCACTTATATATTAAGAAAAATCAACCAAGGTATCCTTCAAGTATCAAAACTATAAACAATATTTTATACAATTAAAAACTCAGGGAATACTACACTTGCAAGTCCTTTTTAGGTAGTCTGGCAGAGTTTACGCTTCTCCCAACCAAGATATGACTGGCAGAAGAACTGATGATGTGCATGAAATACGAGTATATTTAATTGTAAATCTAAGATTAAAACAAAGGTGGGAACAAGGATGGAAGAAAAGTACATGTTATGTTTCCTGACAGCGTAGAAATAATAGATAAAATGGAAGGAGAAAAGAAATAGAAATGGTAAAAATAGAATAACCTATTGAATAGTTGGACAGGTGAGAGTCAAAGGGCATTGTTTAAAGCTGACAAACCAAATATAGAAGCCTAAGTGAGAAAAAAAGTACCTGAGATGATATAAAAGTTATTATAATAATCACTAAAATAAACCAAATCTTCCCAAAAGCCAAAAGAAATTATTCAAAAACAAACCACATACTGAAACAGTAAAACCAATACAAATCACAACTAACATATAAACACACACATATAACAAAATAATATGACAGAGTTGAGACTGTTTGGTCATATCTATAAGTAAGTGAGCTTAAAAGTCTCCATTAAAAAAGTACATTAAAATGAGTGACAAGGAAGAATTTAACTCCTAACATAAAATAATTTAAATGTCCAAGAATAAAGGGTTAGGATAATGCAAATGATATAGAAATAGACATTATCATTCTGATATCAGATAAAATACACAGAATTGCCATTTTTCACCTATCAAACTAGACAAAATTCAACAAGTGATAATACAGCAAGGAGAGGGGAGCAGATCTTCTCAACATGGCTAATAGGAATGAAGACTGTTCTCGCCCCTGCTCAGGGCAGGTAGGCATGATCTAATAAAACTACATTTGCTTCTACCTTTTGACTGAGCAATCCCATAGCTAGAAATTTACTCTGATAATACACCTCCAACAGCACACAAAAGTCTGTGCACCAGGTTTTTCAGTATGGAGTTATTTATAGAAACAATATATTGGCAACAACCAAACTGCACATCCATTGATGTCTAGTGAAGTAAATTACGGCAACTCTCCCACCACAGAGCTGTAAAAAAATAATTAAAGCTCTCTGTGAACTAATATGGAGTGATTTCCAGGACATATTTTAAACGATAAAAGCAAAAAGGAAAAATACATTTATAGTATTTTATGCATTTTATTTTGAACAATGTTTTACATATTCCAAACTAAAATGAAGTCAATAAATAAAATTAAATATATAAAGATCGGGGAGTTAGTTCTAAAATTGGACAGAACAGAAACAATTCAACCACTAACCTAATTGTATATCAAATTAATTATACAATCATAGAGGAAAAAAGTATTCAAGCAACTTGATTCAAGAATTCTAACTGTACCACCTCTATGAGATATATTCTAAGAACAAAAAGAAATCTTGAGTTTTACATAAGTAAATCTGTTGTTAGCAGTGATATTGGTGTAGTCATTCTAACACTCTTTTGTGTGTATGGTACTAAATTTTTTAATGTTGATGAGAACCATGATTGTCACCCTGGGAGGAGACTATAGAGTTATGAATGGGTTAAAAAGAGAAAGAACCTGTGCTATTGGATTGGAATGGGAAGTGCCACTATGAATTCCAGAAATGTATCCGAGGCTCTGTCCACTGAAAAACGCACACCAAAATCTTACCACCAAAATCTTGACTTTTAAATATCACTCCTCAATAAAGAAATCATCTCCTCGGAGAAATGGCTATTTCTAGGTCTGAGGCAAAGAAAATATAAGGCGAACATTTGTTGAGCCATAAAGGAGAAAGTGCTTAAATTGACAAGGGACTTCTCAAAAGGACACGAGTCAACTGGAAAGGTGGCCTACTCATCAAACTCAGAACAATTTAAAAATCAAGAATGAATAACGTCAGTAATAAGTCATGACATTTGAAAAGCATCCATGAGCTCCTAATGATATTTAAAAGGAAGAGGAGTGAAGACAGGATTACAGAAAATCATCATCTTGCAACCATTGATCTAATGAGTGTTAGAATCATCAATAGATACTAAAATCTTGGGGAAAAGTTGACAGGGAGTAAGATATTCACAAGTCTCAAAATATTAACTCTCAAATGTCATATTAATTAGAAAGACAAAATGTATCTTAACTATGGATAAATTCAGCAGATACCTCAACCAACCAAGTAAATATTAACATCACTAATGGAACTTTTAACATTCTACCTCTGGACTTGAATCACTGGAAAGGGTACAATCTCACCTGGATAGTTTTTATACCAAAAATGTTTAATCTCTCCTGTAGTCCTGAAAAAACCATCAAACAAATCAAAAGTGTGAGCTATTCTATAAACCACCAGCCTGGACTCATCGAAATCATCAACAGAAAAGACCACTCCCAACTCCCACACCTACCCCAGTAAGAGTAGGGGAATTCTTCTGGATTAAAGGACATATAACACGGTAGAACAAATAACGGCAATGTATGATTCTGCGTTCTGGATTAAAAGGGATACATATATATAAAAAATATTTTTGCGTCAATTAGGGAAATTTGAATATAGATAGTAAATTGGATAAGATTACTATTAACTTTCTTAGACATGAGAATAGTATTATGGTTGTATAAGAAAATATTCTTAGGAGACGCATCCTGAAATATTTAGGGATGCATTTTTACAATGCCTGCAACTTACTTTCAAAACTCAGGGGGGAAGAAGTGGGAGCGCGCGCCCGCGTGTGTGTGTGTTGAGAATACTAATTTTTGGTAAATCCAGGTGAATGCAATGTATGTGTTCCTACTATTCTTTGAACATGCCTGTAGATTTCAAATTTATGAAAACCAAACACTGGGGGTAAAAAGTTCCAGGCACAATTTTAAAAAATTACCAAAGGGTTAGATCCCAAAGGGCACAGAGCATAGAGCTTGTGCCATAATAACAAACTTCAAGATGATCCAGGGAGAGGCAGCTAGCATCTGGCAATACTGAGAGCCAAGTGGAAATCAAGCCATTGCCCTGCAGCTTACCCACTGGCCTTTGGACACTGTGACCTTGCTGAGGTGAAACGCCGGCTACCTCTTCTTTAAAGCCTTCTGGTGAGGGCTTATCAACAGCTGCCTTCACTCTGCCCATGGAAACACACATGACAATGATGCCCATCCATGCCCCAAGATTTTTGATAGGGTGGCGTGACCTCCTTTCCCAAGCCTCACATATCTCTGTGGACTCTTGCTATCTCTTACTCACTACTCTCCCTCTAAGTCACTTTGTCCCAAAGGTATGTGACAAGGCAGATAAGTCTCAGTGGTCAAAAAACAGAAAAGGAGGTGAGGAGAGATGGAAAAGGTGTGTACCCCCAAGAACTTTTCTCAGAATACCAAAGCAAAGGTTCTCATTTTTCAATTAGATTTGAACTAGGAACTACTGCCAGCTATCTTGCAAGGAACAGAAAGCTTGTTTGGAAACTAAACCAACAATTGGAGAGATCAGAGTTACATTGGGTGGCAGAAAGAACTGGATTCCAGCAGACATGCTTTATTTTCTGGATCAAGTGAGGCGTGCCATTCTGGGCTTACATGAGCCAATAAATCCCACCCCCCCTTCTCCCACTATAAACACAGTGGATTCCTTCCCCTGTTTGGATTAAACTTTCTGACCACTTACAACTCAAACAATCTCAATCGGAACATTTCATGAAAAATGTATTTTACAAATAAATTAAGGAAACAACTACTTGTTTCCATTTACATGCCTCCTTATCAATTCAAAAAGCACATAGGATAATAGGGCTCTAGGAAGTCCTGCGTAAAAAGGAACCTTTTTAAGTTTGTTCAAATCAGTATGTACCAAACCACTCGATTTTGAAGATGTCTATTAACAATCATTAAAAAACAATTTTTGGAATAACTGTGTGGAAATCATTCATTTGCCTGAAGAGAAATTCTGTCACATATCATCACTTGATTTCAATATCAATTAATTTCCACATTAGGAATCTGAGGTCTGGGTAATCAAAGGTCCAGGTAATCAAACTCAAGATTATAACTGAATATCAAAAAGCTCAAATATACTTGCAGGGGTCTCCCGGTACTTTTGTGAATGCATGTACTATGCTGTAAGATATTACAAAAAGTTAGCTATCTCCCAGCTTGCCTCTGACCTGGTGAGCAAAGTATACAACATTTTCATATTTGTATCCCCAGCGGGTCAAATTATGCTGGATACATACGAGGGGCTCAATGAATGTTGCTGAATGAATAAAATCATTATCAATTTACTTTTTCCTGTGAGAATTACATTTCTTGTTGCTTTCCTTCATTTTCCCTTCTGCTACACATTGAATTAATGCTTTCATTGAGCAGTCAGCAGTAACTCCTAGTTCTTAGTCCTGGGAGGACAGAACTAATTCAATGCTCATTAGTGTGTACAACTAGTTTAAATGATTTGTTCACTGCACATTCCCTTATACTTGTCCAGAATAAATCAGGTTTGATCATTACGGATCTCTTTAATCTTTCACTTTCTTGGACAAACCTCTACAATTAGAAATGTTTCTAGTCCTGTTTTACTTCATCTTTTAAACTGATAAAGAATGACAAGTTTTAACACACTCTTTTCTAAAGCAGGCACATTAGGGGAAATAATTATATGCTATTGTGTGTAGGTCTAGCAGAGTTAACTTCATCCCTTAAAAACAGAATATTAATTTTCAGTCATCAGGTTGTTGAAATAGATAGTTTCACTCCTCTTCCTCTATTGCCTGAACAAGCTAGAGCAATGTGTGTCTTTGTAATCCTTTCTATCATTTCAATGACAGTACAGAATGTGAAATAAACAAAAAAATGTTGATTAAAAAAAACAACTGTGATAGTAGAATAGACTGAAAGCCATGGACATGTAACATAAAGATTTTTATTTTTAAGGAACTGGGAATGGTTAATCTTGAGAAGATTCTGGAGCAGCATGAGAGCCATGTTTGTAGAGAGACAAATATTCTGAAGTAATTACAAACAAGTAATTTGACCAAGTGACATGTGTGGGATACATCGTAAAGGAGAAAGAGAACTATATACAATTTAGATTGTTTGCAGTTATCATAGTCTGTTGGTAGTATTGTCATTCTGAGATAGTGTTGCATGTAGTGTGAAATAAAACCAAGGTAGAATTCTATTCATATCATTGAGAACAGGATTTTCAGCTTGGGAAAAGATGTAACTTTTCAGATGACGGTAAATAAACTGTAGGATGGACTTTAAGTTGAAAATATCTGTATATACTCATGGTATATCATGTGTATATATATATGCATATTTCCAACTCTGCATATATATATATATACACATGATATACCATGCATATTTCCAACTCTGTTCACTAAAAAGGCCTAAAGATTAACCCAATAGTAATGAAAATCTCAACACTCATATTGTGAATGCTAAATATCTATTTCAAAAATAAAAAAAAGGAACAAGGGGTTCATGGAGAAATGGTTGATTCCATGACTGGAAAAATAAATATATAAATGTAGGACAACCTGTCATGCCAAAAAAAAAAAGAATACTAGAGTCATATCAAAAGGACCTAGAAGCTAATCTGAATAGGTTCTCACTGACCAAAGACGGGGCAATTTAAGCAAGAACAGGTTTACGACTTCAATGAAATAAAACATATCAGATACATTTAAAATGATGAGTTCCTAATAAAATGAAAAAAACTTCATTAGTTGCTTTTGGTGAATGCTAAAGAAGTAACCTCTAATAAATGAAAGAACTAAGCATTAATCTTTCCTTTCCTGGAAAAACTGTTCTTCATTGTACCAAATAATTGACGAAAAGTCTCTCTTTATTAACGAATTCCAGCCAACACACAAGAGTAAACTCAGGATAGATTAAAGACTTAACAAAAAGACAACCTACCCAATGGGAGAAGATATTCACCAATGATATATCTGATAAGGGGTTAATATCAAAAATATATAGAGAACTCATACAACTTAACATCAAAAAACTAAACAGTCCAATTCAGGGCAGAAGACCTAAATAGACATTTCTTCAAAGAGAGCATAAAGGTGGACAACAGACATATGAAAAGATGCTTAACATCACTAATCATCAGAGAAATACAAATTAAACCCACAATGAGGTATCACAGAATGGCTAACATCAATAAATCAACAAACAAGTGTTGGCGAGGATGTGGAGAAAAGGGAACCTTGTGCACTGTTGGTGGGATTGCAAACTGGTGCAGCCACTATACAAAACAGTATGGAGGTTCGTCAGAAAACTAAAACTAGAACTACCTTATGACCCAGCAATTCCACTTCTGTGTATTTATCTGAAGAAATCCAAAACACTAACTCGAAAAGACATATGCACCCCTATGTTAACTGCAGCATTATTTACAAGAGCCAGGATCTGGAAGCAACCTAACAGACATATGGATAAAGAAGATGTGCACATATATACAATGGAGTATTATTCAGCCATAAAAAAGAATGGAGTCTTGCCATTTGAGACAACATGGATGGACCCAGAAAGTATTATTCTAAGTGAAATAGGTCAGACTGAGAAAGAAAAATACCATATGATTTCACTTACATGTGAAATCTAAAGAACAAGATATATGAACAAACAAAACAGAAACAGATTCATAGACGCAGAAACCAAATTGACAGTTGCCAGATGGGAAAGGGGTTTGGGAGGATGGGTGAAAAAGGTGAAGGCATTAAGAAGTACAAACTGGCAGTTACAAAATAGTGACAGGGATGTAAAATACAGCATAGGAAATATAGTGAATAACACTGTAATAACTATGTACAGTGCCAGGTGGGTACTAGACTTATCAGGGGAACACTTCATAAATTATGTAAATGTCTAACCCTTATGCTGTACACCTGAACTAATATAAAATAATATTTAATATCAAGTGTAATTGAAACAGAAAAAAAGAAAAAGAATTCCAGCCCATAAATGAAGAAGAAATCACAGAAAGAGATCACTACTTTGCAAACCCTAATGAATAATTTAAAGGATGTACACCATAGTAGCTGCCAATATCACAAAGAGAGGCAAGCAGACGTTGTAGCTCATGATGGAAGTACAGACACCAACTAGGTAGGAAGTTGTCTCACCTTCACGCTCTCAAAATAAACTTGAGCTTGAATCTGATGGAGCCTTTAGCTCTTACTACTTACCAATTTATTGATAATATTGGAAATAGAACATGCTAAATGACCCCATGAGAAGGCACTCAGCAAAATCTAGACCACGTGAAGCTCTAAATAACCTAGATTCTTCAATTACAAATTTCAAATGAAAAAAAAAAAGGAAGTGATCTATAGAATAAAATAAATTTAAGAGATAGGAATTAATATGTATGAGCCTTATACATATAACTTGACTCAAGTTATAAAGAAAAAAGTTATGAGACAATAGGGAATATTTGAAAACTGACTGGATATTTGATAACATAAAAAAATCATCATTAATTTTTTTATAAGTGATACTAACTATTATGGTTTTATTGTAAAAAAATAGTCCTTACCTTATAGATGTGCATACTATAACATTCAGGGATAAAATAATATGAAGTGTGTGAGTTGCTTTAATATAATCAGAGTGGAGGTGGCAATAAATGAAAGAACATTGGCTCTGAATTGATAATTATTGAAGTTGGTGATGGGAACATGAGTGTTCATTACATTTTTCTCTCTACTTAGGCTTTGAATTTCTAAAAAGTTTCTGTAAGATTTGCAGTGAAAGCTGGTAAAACAGGGATCAGACGTGATCCTTAACCTGGAATTTAGACCAGGGGGAGTGTGTGGAGTGACAGGGAATATAAGTTTCTGATAAAGCTCACGGAAGCGTTACTGAATGGAATTGTTCATTATGGAAAGAAAGGGCTGTCTAAGTCAAATATATTTCTGGTTACAGAAAATATACAAGGTGGATACTGAGTATGAGCTGCAGTCTTGAATCAAGTATATTTTTCAGGCCCATTCCAATTAGGTAGTCCATGAGCTTTTTTCCAGTATCTTCTGAAAGACCACCTGATTCAAAACACTAATTGCAAAAACACTCATAGCATTTGTTTCTTTGTGCTTGTGCAGTGTGCATGCGTGTAAAGCAGAGGTCCTGGGATACAGAGCAAAGGAATGAAAGAAAAAATGAGAATGGGCATAGAAAATATTTCAGGAGAACAGGACTGATCTAAAAAATATTACCTAGACCTGCTATGTTTAACTTCTTATAACTGTGGAGAGTCCCGCTGAATATTTTTCAGTTCACTGAAAGATAAGGATGGTTTCTCCATCACTAGGTAACAAACCCAAATACCAAGTTTTTAAGACATTAATTTAACTACATTTCAGGAAACCATGCAAAGAGATTATTTGGAGGACACAGTCCTATGCTACCTGGGCATAATTTTCTTTACTTTGCTTCAGACATGCTTATTTAGTATGTCTTAATCAGAACTTCCATCCCAGAAGGTTTTTTACAAAGGTCAAAATTCAACTCATCAGGAAACTAAAAGAGGAAAAAAAAACAAAAAAGACAAAAAAGCTACATTACGGCCAAGCAGTCCTTAAGAATATTCTGTAAATCTCGTACCAAACACCTGAATAGACACCATCCAAACTGTTTTTATTTTTTTTAGCATACAGAAAGACATTAGGTTTCTTAGAAGGTTCTTTTAATCAAAGGAAGAATAATCATTGAATGCATTTTTGACTTGGTCCCCTCATCATTTACCATCAAGAATATATTGCACCTTTGCATTGTGAACCCAATTTTGATTCTGACCTATGTAATTAAGCAATCAACTCCTATTTCTGGAATTTATAGTTTTATTCTATGTGACTCACCATAATTTGACTTCATCTGAGGTGCAGCAGCTCTTTCAACTTGTACCATTTGCATATTGAATTACTCATTGCTAGCCTGGAATCCCAGTCCCTAGGCTGAGACAGTCTACCAAGGATTATGTTGTTTTTACATTTGAAACATTGGAAAAAATCACATTTATGTGCATGTGCATTCTATTTGAAGATGGTTATTACTTTCTCCACCCCAGGCAACTTGGGCGTTTTCTTCTTTTGGATTCTTCTCATTACTGGACGGCTAAGAATTATTTCTTTTACTCCATTAATTTCCTGGCCAAGTTCACTGTCAACCAAAGTTGAAGAAAAACAGTATACCTGATGCCTCTGTCTCAGATAATTTTAGAAGCTGAACTCTCAACAGAGGATATCTGAAGCCACCGTCATCTTTTAGGAAGAGTCAAATTCAGTTCTGTGAATTTGGAAAATGATGAAATCTAAATGAACAATTCTCTCCTCACTTTGTATCAACAAACATTTATTGAGTACTTACTAAAAACCCTAATTATTGGCACAGAAATGGGTTAAAATAAGCCAAAAATGTGCCTTAATCACTAGAAGTGATCACTAGAACCCCAATACTGGGTGAAAAATAAATGAAAAATAAGGAATCCAGAAAAAGCGTTTGATAAAAAAACTTCAATCAACATGTTAAGAAGACAACCACAGATTAAGTGAGCTCAAGGGTCAAGGCTATTTGCTCTCCAACATAAAATGAGTTACTAATTAAAGAAAAATCATGACTAAAATGTTGATAAAAACAACTCTGTTTCTGTTAAGACCTGTCATCATGTTAGAGTCAGGCGCAAAGGGCCAGACTACCCACATATTTTTACTCTTAGAAAGTAAAGCTGAGAAGATAAATTACCAGCATGTAATAAATCATATTTTGCAAGGAAATTCAAAAAGGTTGTAATAATTTGAACCAGGCAAGAATGAATACTATCTGAAGTAATTTTTCCAAGTGGATCCTTAATTGCTGGCCTCCTCTAGAAGCACTTTTACTAGTTAATTATAGGTCAACTTATTCCTAATACACTGACTTCCAGCACGAACATCATGTAGGACAATGAAATCATTATAATCACCGTGAGTTAATCAGGAAGTTCCAATTAGGGTTCTGCTATGGCACCCTCAGTGAATTGCCATTAACTGATGAGGCAAACTGACTGAAAGTAACCAAAGTCCTGCCCATAAAATGTTCCACTTACTCGTCATTAAAAAAGGTACCAATTACCATTTTATTGTTGGTGTCAGGAACATTGTAAATGCTGGAAAAAAATAAATCTCTGCTAAATATGAACAAATAAATGTATCCATGTATGCATGCATGAAAAAACATCTGCCTCATAGGAACTTTGATTCAGTTCAGTTGGTATTTTCTAGACTGCAAAATAAATACGGACCATACTTGGGATTCATATTTGCTTTTTCGTGGAATTATCACTTATGAGTATTTTTCTTGGTGCTAACTTATTCATTCAGTGAGCACAACATTTTCATAAAGGAGGAGCTATTATTCCAACTCAGCCATTCACGTGTTTGGCCCCCTATATACCCTTGGCTGGCATCTGGGAACTTGAACATGGGGAAGGCTTCTCACCATTCCCTCATCAGAATGCCACACTACGCTTAAACTGTTTATGCAAATAATATGGTTTACGCTGAAAACCTTCTGAGAGTGTGGAATTTTGGTACATGGTAGGCACTGGATACCTATATGAGCATCCCCCAATAAAAACCCTGAGCATTGAGTCTCTAATGAGCTTCCCTGATAGACATTTCATACATGTCACAATTCATTACTGGAGGAACTAAGTGCTTTCTGGGTGACTCCACTGAGGGAACTGTCTTGGAAGTTTAAGCCCGGTTTCCTTGGACTTGCCTCATGTGGCTTTTCTTTTTGCTGATTAGGCTGTACCCTTTCAGTGAAATAAATGATAGCCATGAGTATGACATATATGCTGAATCATGTCGGGTCCTCCTAGTGAATCACCAAATCCGGAGGTGGTCTTGCCGACCCCCAATACAGGGAACATACTGAGTTTGAAGTAGTAATGAAATGAAAGCATGGTATACTGCAATGGGGAGCTCATGAGGCGGGGCTGAGCTGGAAATAAGACAGAGGTCCATTGGTTGTATATGCTCTCCCTAGACTCAATATCCAGATCAACTTGCCATGTGGAACTAGAGGCAGTACAAGGAGGAATAAATTTTAAAAGGTATCTAATCCAAAATCCTCACTTTTTCAGATGAGCTAAAATACCTTTCTACAGGACACAGAGCTAGGTCAAAGCAAATACTAGTATGCCAAAACCACATCCCAACCCCTAGTAGTTCCTACCAGTAAATCATTTGCTGCCTGGCTGGAGTCTGTCCTTTCTCAGAAGACCTCCTGCTTGGATCAAGACATACCACATGGTTGCAGTTCTGCGCCATGTTGCATTTTCAATTAAAACAGCTAAGTGGGATATTTAAAAAAAATGATTTCCAAGCTGCCAGGACAATAATGCCACAAACTCCACCAGATTTTATTAGAGCCAAATGACAAGACAAATTATTAGGAAAATGTGTGCCAACCAGAGAATCAGCAATACCTCAAACTCTTGGAGTACTGAATGTAATCCAGTTGGCTGAGAAAGAACCATGTGGCTTAACATCATTTTTTGAAATTACTCTACTGGCTAGTTCATAGTTTTTGGCAGACACACCCCGCATGCATAGCCGAACTCAGCTAATTTTCACTCTTCTGATCGACAAATAGGATTTTTTTTTTCCCCCTCAGAAAAACCACCCAGAGAGCTTCATGATGAGGTAGTGCATCAAAAAGGAAGCCCAATTGTTACAGCCTGGTTTAAATAATGCATATTAAATAGGCCACCCAATATTTATCACCAAAAAATTCTACTGTGTTAAGTTGATGAGTTAAGAATGTCAGTCATATTAATTACTAGAATCTGAAAGTCAAATAGCGATATTTCCTGAGCCCTTCTTTACTTTTCTCTTGAATTAAGTGTGCCTTCCATAAAGCAAGAAAACAAAATTAAGTTATTTACTATGGGCTTCTCCAAAATCACTATTAGTTCTTAACAGTTAGACAAGAAATACTATACAATGCTCCATCAATTTCTTTATATAATAAAATATTTATAGAACCAAAGGAATGAAAGAGCTTTTCTATTAAACTTATTGTTTTCATTCAAGTTGCATTTCCAGGTTGTTTTCTCGGGGCTTCATCAATAGCCTAAGTGTTGAATTTCATATTCAGATTTGTGTTTTATGATGATTTCAAACAATGTTAATCTCTTCTAAATTGAGTAACTCCTCCCATAAAGAGCAGCATTCTGTCAACAAGGGGGAGCACCCCCACTGTATTTCAAATCCAGCATCTGTGCTAACTCTGTAGGAATGAAGGGACACTATTAGGATAGGACTCACGGGGGTCCTCCAACTACATACATAGATAATGTTCTATTCCTTAGCTTTGGAATGGGTGGACCGGCATTTGTGGTATTCTTTAAACTTTTTGTATGGTTTTAATATTTTATAATAATTTTAAAAATATTTACCTCCCTGAATTTGCTCAATCGGCATTCACAGACCCTTGAGGAGGTGTCTTACTTAGCCTCACCATCTCTCGAATCAAACTGAATTTTCCTTCATAGGTTCCAAATGGTCCATTAAAACCATTTCTATTACAGAGTTCCCAAAGATTTGGCAAAATCTTCACACCTTTCCTATCAGATATTTTTTTGTCTGTGGAGCATCTTGAAAGAATACGTAAACCAAGGGTATTTTCAATTTGTGCAAGGAAAGTGAAAACATCATCTCATACTTAAGCTGCCAGCTTCCCAGCTAGAACATTTTGTCAGTAAGTAAGAGGTATACGATCAAGAAATTTATCTTGTAAATTTGACGAAGATAAATTGACCAAGTGAGCTTTAAAATGTCCCATAATTTTAAAAGCCCTTTTTCTCCCTGCCTATTATGGAAAGAAGAAGCCAGATGTGTTCACATAAACCTCATGTTTAAAGTATGGGTTCCCAAGAACCTAGCTTCAGGATCAGCTGGGATCTTTTTAAAAATGCAAATTCCCAGATCTCTACTGGGGGTCATGAGAGGGGTGGGCAGTAATCCTTTCAGATGATTCTGATGCCTGATTGTTTTAGAAACAGCGATGTATAAGTTGAAAGTCTAGCCGTTGGAGTCAGAATGACTGGGTTTGAACAGCACGATCAGCCCCAGGTAAAGGGTATGACTTTAACCAAGTTACTTAACTTGTCTAGGTTCTAATTTCCTCATCTTTAAAATGAAGTTAATAGTAACTAACTCATTGGAATGCAGGCAATAAGATAATATATGTAAAAGTTTGGCAAAATGCTTGACGCATACTCAACACTCAATAAGTGTGAGCAATTTTTTTCTCTGTTATGGAGATTATCACAGATTTGCTTTTATTCCAATTTACTCATTTATTTATTTGATTAGCATTTATTGAGCATTTACCACATGCCAGACCTGGGCACTCAATAACACAGGTTGCTTGCTAACTGCACACCAGAATAATACAGAGAGTTCTGAAGACATCCCACTGCCTGAGCCCTACTCTATATATACCAAAACATAAAGAATCTCTGATAGTGGTGCCCAAACTTGGATATGTTAAGCTACTTAGGGTATTTTAATCAAAGAGGCAAAAATTACAGCCCAAAGCTCAAGCAGCAGGGACCCGATGTATGGACATGCTCACAGAGAAATTTTTAGGAGGGGTTGTTGGCCCAGGGGTTCATTGGCATTTATATGTTCCTTTCCTGCTTTACTGATCTTAGGAAGCACAAATCACATTTTCTGACATCTTCAGTGCTGGTCACCATGCCAGACAAAGAGTAGATGCAGAAGTTTGTAGATGCAACGAGAAGTGAGCTCTATTTCTGGGACTGTGCCCTCCCAATTCCTGGAAGCCTGAGCACAGTGTTTCAGGACAGAGGAGTAATTATATAGCTATCATCTCCATAACATACTCTTGTAAATGAACATTTCCCTAAATATACTGCCCCGACCTGAAGGCTAGACATAACGGTTTCACACACCAGTCTCCAAGAGGAGGAGTGGCATAGGCAAAGCTTTTAAATTAATTAAAAAAGACACTGAGGCACACTTCATGCCACTCTTTAATCTCCATTCTCCTGTGACAAATACAGAATGACAGGACCAGGCTAACAAGTTGAAGGCAGGGCTCTATGGCATCTCACCAAGCAGCCGTCAGAAACTCTCCAGTAGGGCTCAGGGCTCAGAAAAAAAGGAGGAGGAAGAAATCACTTTGCCTCTGCTGTGTCACTGCTGTGTCACCAGGGTGCTCTGAAGAATACCCACTGGACATATTATTCCACTCTGCTTTGACTAGTAGCAATTTAAAGAACAGATGAAAAGGAAATAGCATGCATTGTAATTAAGAAGTCAGAGAATAATAACAATTATGATTTATAGAGGATTTTCTAGTGTCGGGCACTGCTAAAGGCTTCTCATGCCGTATTTCATTTAATTGTGTAACCAGCTTCCCAATGATCCCCACCTACAAGTATACATACTCTTGTGTAGTCCCCCTCGTACACTAAATCAGAGCTAACATATGTGACTAACGGAACACTTCAAAAATAACTGTCTGTGACTTCTGAGATTACATCATAAAAGACATCATCACTTCCAACATGACCTCTTGAATCACTTGCTGAGCCATGTCAAGTGGACACTCAAGCAGCACTACAGTGATGTCCGGGTGAAGAGGACCCAGCCATGTGACTAGGCCACCTTGGAAGTGGATCCTCCAGCTCTAGTCAAGCCTTTGAATCTTCCAGCTGAAGGCCCAGATATCACAGAACGGAGAAGTCATCACTGCTGGGCTCTGTCTGAATGCCTGACCCACGGAACCCACAAGATAACTGTGTTAAAAAACGAAATTCTGTGATTTATCATTCAGCAACAGAAAATGCATACATAAGAGCTAGATACTCTTATATGATAGTTGACGAGAGTTGAAGTGATTCAGGCACGGGCACAGTCAGTGAAGCAATGGGGATTTGAATCTGGACTGTAGCTTTGAAGTTCTGGCTCTCATTTTGTCATACTACTCCTGACAGATAAGCTTGAGATGTTTAAACTATTTCCCACCCATCTTATCAAGCGAAAACTAATTATTTAATACAAAGCTTGGGGGACGGCCTGGTGGCTCAGGCAGTTAGAGCTCCATGCTCCTAACTCCGAAGGCTGTCGGTTCGATTCCCACATGGGCCAGTGGGCTCTCAACCACAAGGTTGCCGGTCCAACTCCTCGAGTCCCGCAAGGGATGGTGGGCTGCACCCCCTGAAACTAGAAAACAGCAACTGGACCTGGAGCTGAGCTGCACCCTCCACAACTAAGACTGAAAGGACAACAACTTGAAGCTGAACGGCACCCTCCACAACTAAGATTGAAAGGACAACTTGACTTGGGAAAAAGAAAAGGCCTGGAAGTATACACTGTTCCCCAATAAAGTCCTGTTCCCCTGCCCCAATAAAATCTTAAAAAACAAAAAAAAAAATAGAAAGCTTGGAAGCACTTTGATTGTCCCCGATGAAAAAGATACTTTGTTCACCCTACATGGTAGCCACCATTCTGCCTTAGTTTAGCCATTTCTCTAAGGACAGAAGTTTGGCAGTAAGGAATGTTGGAGTAGTGTCTTCCATATGGTAGCCTTGTGAACAGTAGAAGAGTGTGGATAGGGTGTCGTGTTAATCCTATAGATTCCATCAACTCGCCTGGTTTGGCAGCTCTGCTCTAACATTTTCAGGTTAGGAGGTCTGAGGCAAATTACCTCAATGGTATGAGCCTCAGATTCCTTGTTTTATAACAAGGCCAGTATCAACACACACTTCTGTTCGTACTATTAGAAAAACACTACATTGCCTGGCACGTAGTAAGTGCTCAATAAATATTACCTATTTGAATTATTATTATCAAATTATGTGTTGAAAAACATCCAACATTTTAAATGGCCAAACAAAAGCTCTTTCCTCAACCTTTTATCATACTTAAAGAGGATTTCCAAATAAATTGCAGTGTTTTTTGGGAGTGAAGAGATTTACTCTACAGGCACTGAAACCTTTGGAAACATCTTGGCCACAGTTCCTACTAAAGCCCAGCCTGCCCTGCTAGAGCTGTGAGAAAGGCTCCGAAAAAGCTGCCCTTTACCACCATCATCCAGTGGGACACATGCAGACAGCAATTTGGCTCTTTCTTGCAAGAAGAAAAGTAAGGCAAGGAAATTCCCCCTCCCCGTGGCCTTATAAACAGGGGAGGGGAGGGATTTTGTTCCCATCCTATCTCTTAATCCCATTACATTCTTATCATTTTGTCAGTGCAGACAAAGCTCCTTAGCTCCTGCCAACACTCACTCTAACACCTTCCCCTGAGGTTCATTCTTTCTTGGTCTTAGAGCTAATAGGCTGTCAAGTGTCTTACTGTCCCTTTAGGTGATTTCTACTCAAATGCTGTTTAGAGTCCCACCTCCCTTTGAACTTAGCTTTATGGCTCCTGGTTTTTTTTTCTCGTTTTTTTTTTCCTAAGCTCATGAAAAAGTTTCCTGTGTAAAACTCTGTTTAGGGTCCAAAATATTTCCACAATCTTCTACTTCTGGGTATGACTAAGAAAAGGGAAATTGGAAGAAATGCGAGTCACATTCACCCATCTCCAAATAAACACAAATTACTGGTATCACAAGGTGCTGGGTTAAGCTCTAGCGTATGGCACCGGGAGATATAAGTGACCCCCTCCACTGTAACAGGAGATTTTTAAAAGTATTAATAACTAGGAAACAAAGTACCAAATAAAGATGCCATGAGTGGAAGGGCTGGAGGACCCTGGAGAGCAGAAGAAGGAAAAAAAGGTGACAGATGAGGACATCTGAGAGCAGGAGCAGTCAGCTTTGGATGGGGGCTCTGAAGGATGGGAGGAGCATCCTGACCTGAAAAAGCAGGAGCGGGTGGGAATAGCACTCCAGGTAGAAGGAGTGAAAAGCAAGGATACAGGAAAGCATGAGGCAGGTATGCAAAACACTACAAATTTGTAGAGTAGCAAGGACAGAGGCTGCAAAACATAAGTACATTAGGAGAAATATACTGCCAATTACTAGCAGTAAAGATCTTCAGAAGAGAGAAATCTAAACGTCTTTTTGCAGATTACAGAGCATATTGGTGACATACAGATTTCATGATTAAGAATAAATGACATATTCTAATCAAATTCTCAGGGACCATGAACATAAAACCCTAAGGCTAGAGAAATATATTTTCAAAGGCAGCAATGTCAAGTGAACTTGTAGACCACTCTTACGAACATGTTAAGTAAGTTTCCCTCACTGAAGATTTTGCTTGAACCTCTAAACTAGCTACAAGTCAAACTTTCCAACTAGATTTTTCCTATTCTAGTTTTTAAAACTATTACCGAAAGTGAGAAGGCACACATCAGATGACTTGAATCAGGGATCTGTTATTTACAAGTAGAGCCATTTCAATGATTTCCAAGAGCCAGTATCCATTAACCAGACTGGTTTCAAGGTGGAGTAAATGTGTATCAGAGGTGAACGTGATTATTGATAGGCCTAAGAGTGTGCACGCCTTAATATATATATTTTTTACGTACTAGTCCAAACTTAGAAAGCTACTACACAAACTAAGTTTTCAAACAGAAATTCTGTAAATTGTAACTGCCTTCGCTTTCTCCTTACAACCAAAGAACTAAATCCCCACAAGATCCAGAAACCTCCACGCTGTCTTTCATAGTGGCTGTACCAATCTTCATTCCCACTAACAGTGTATGAGGGTTCCTTTTTCTCCACAGCCTCTCCAACGCTTGTTATTATTTGTCTTGTTGATGATAGCCATCAGATGAATGGATAAAGAAGATATAGTATATATACACAATGGAATACTATTGTGCCATAAGAAAAGATGAAATAGTGCCATTTGCGACAACATGGATGGATCTTGAGATTATTATGCTAAGCAAAATAAGACACAGAAAAGGTTGAGAACCATATGATTTCACTGATATTGGTATATAAAACTGAAAGCAACAAAGGAATAAGAAACAAAGAAACAAAAACTTATAGACACAAACAATAGTTTAGTGGTTACCAAAGGGTAAGGGGGTAGGGAGGTGGTAGATGAGGGTAAACAGGGGCAAATCTATGGTGATAGAAGGAGAACTGACTCTGGGTGGTGAACACACAATGTGACATATAGATGATGTATTACAGAATTGTACACCTGAAACCTATGTAACTAATCATTGTCACTCCAATAAACTTTAATTGAAAAAAAAAATCCAGAAAACATCTTAGGCCATCAACCAATCTCAAATGATGAGTTCTTGAAACAGGAAAAAGTTCCTGGGGACTGTTTCTGTATCCTTCCAGCCCCAACAGATGTTGTCTGTACAACACGAATCTGGCTTGGCCCCAGGCCAGGAGAACTTACCATATACCACATGCTTGGCCACTTGGGATCATTGAAATAAGTAGACTGGGCACGACTGAAGTCATAATCTCTCTTGGTCCGCTTTTTTACCACTTGCTGTTGGATCCATTCCACCTGCCAAGCAGAAGGACATCTGGTGAATGTTCAAGTTCTGTTAGGGTTAGCATAACATAAATGACAGTCTGAAGTTTTTCCCATCTTGAGTCAATTCTGTTTAAGTCACAGGCTTCATTCTGGCAACTAGAATCTCTGAGTCCAGAGTCTCAAAGATTCTCTAAAAACCTAGTTTTATTTTATTTTCAATCCAGGTAGATTTAGTTATTGTTGTTGTTTTGTCTTTATGGCAGATCACTCATGTCTCTCAACAATATGCTAGTCTTTCAGCCTTTTCAAAAAGCATACTTTATTTACAATTTATTCAAATTGATAGTGTTAATTTTAAGGTAATTTTTTTCACCCTTACCTTATACTAAAGGTCAACAAACTTTTTCTATAAAGGTCCAGGACAATAAATATTTTAGGCTTTGCAGGTCATATGATCTCTGTTGCAACTACTCATTCTGACGTTGTAGCACCATTAGGCAATACAGTGTAAGTGAATGGGAGTGACTGTGTTCCCAATAAAACTTTACATACAAAAACAGATGGCAGACTGGATTTGGCCCACAGGACACAGTGTATGACCCCTGCCTTATACTTTACAAAAAAATTTTTAATGTTCTGGGATTACACATCAAATTTAAAAATCATCCTGGGATCAAATACTTTAGGATCACAAATTTTCAAAAAATGGCTTTTTTACAACATAGTATGGTAGAAAAAGCACTATTTTGGTGAATCAGAAAACCAAACCTCTAGACCTGTCTCTGGCAAAAAAAAAAAAAAAGAAAAAAAGAAAAAAAAAAAGAAAAGAAAAGAAAAAGGCAAGTTACTAAAATTTCTGACCTATAGACTCCTCGCCTACTCTAAAATTCATTTCAAACCCACCACATTTGAGAAAGTCTTCATATTTAGTTGCAACATTTGCTTAAACAAAGCAACTTGGAACTCTGAGTTTAATACAGAATTATAAACTAAATGGTAGGCATATAAATTAGGGTATTTTAAAAAACAGGTAATCATTATGGCACCATTATGGAAAATAAGCATGTTCCATTTTGATGGAGTGTCTCAAATACAGTATCAGCCCTATGGCATTCTACAATTTGTTCTCAAATTTTCCCTTGTTTAATTATTCTGGCCATAGCTAGTTTTAGTCACAATACTCTAAAATGTTCTGTTCCACCATTTATCCCTTCTCTCCACAAAGGAATTAAAAATGGGGGGACTTTGTAGTCCACTACTGTGATTCCATACCCACCCATTCAGTAAAGATTTCAAAACCTTTCTTGCCTACTTGATTAAAGATTACTGGAGGAGAAGGAATACTAAGGCACTGATTAACAAGCTTAAAATGCATAGCTGTAAATAAAGTACTAAAGGCCAAAAGCCAAACTAATAAATTTCTATGTTTCTCATACTGGGAAATACACATGCAACAGGAATATTGATATGCCAGGTGTATTTAAATAGTGACTTCCCAGTTACATCACTAACAAAGCAAACTAAATCTCACGGCCTCTTAAATAAATATGAAATCTATAATATTTATGATTACGATCACAGCTAAGCATCACGTACGTATGTGGCTGCTCTGATAGGTCATTTAAGCAAAATTGGTACAGAAAAAAAAGCCAATAAATGAAAAATAATATTCTAGAAAATGAAAGCTTTTCTGATCCTGTTTTAATTAATCTAGACCAAGTGACTCTTTGGTACCGAGTCATTCTATACCACCCCTCCACCCCTCTATACACGCAAGCACACTGGAGAAAAGGTATTACATGTTATTTCTTTAAACTATTGGACAATAGTTGTCAGGGAAACTAATAGGGACCTTGTTTTGTCTTTAATCCAATAAACCACATTTTAGAAATCACACTGAATCTCTTATGGTATTAAAAATAGTATAATTTTCCTTTTTTTAATGAAGAGAGTAGTTTTTAAGTAACTGTTTCTAAAAACACAGGAAAAAAATCAATTTCCTTCTCAATCAAAGTGGAACAGCAAGCATGGGCATGCATATACTTTTCAATTTCCAGGAAACATTTTAATCTCTTCATTTCAAACAATCTTTCCAAGGAATGAATTTCATTCACTCATTTATTCACTCTAAAAGCTTTAAGTGCCAATTCTATACCAGACACTGTGCTAGGAATATGAAGATGAGAAAGAATAGTCTTTGCCTTTGAAAGACTTAACATTTTATCAAGGAATATTTAGCAAGTATTCCACAATTCCCTACTTCATAAACATGAAATTATTACCATCACTGACATCTGATGCAGGCCCTATCACTGTATTAATCAGACCATTTATGAAAATTTTGACTATGCAAGTTACATTTGTAATCCTTATATTCCTGTCTTTAAGTCTTATCCCAATAAGACTGAACCATTTCATATTTGCACACTTGATAAAAGAAAACTACAGATCTGTTTAGATATAACTTTTTTCAAATTAATCCTATAACAGCAGTTGCTTTTCCTAACAGAGCCTCCATAAATTCCGAACTGCCAACATACATGAGTGTATAAACCAGAAAGTGCCACATCTCCCGCAGTGTGGACTCAATCTAGAGATTTCTACAGATCAGGACAAGTCTGTACTGAGGCAGGGGTGGATAATTGTTTCTACAATGTACTTTACCCTACACACACACAACACTCACACACAAATGGGATAAGCATGTGAGAAAACCAAGTGATAGTCATTTTCCTAGATGAACTATATGTACTAAAATAGAACAAAATATCTTACCAAACAGCATCTCTTCTGTAATTTTACCAAACAAAAATGCTTAGTTACAGGGCTTGGTGGTTAGAAGGTGGCGCAGCAACTTGGCATCTAGATTTGACTATAAGTTACTCTGTCTGATCACAGGGCTGTAATATTCAAGAAAAGCACAGTGGGGATTTTTTTGAGTCAGCTACCATGTATTTTACCTCAGTGCTTTATAAGTATGTGTATATAGCCCTACAATTTTTGGAAAGCGAGGAAAGCATCTCTTGGATCGGAAGATTTCTATGACTGGAAACACCATATTTATATTTTTAAACTATTATCCATATGTCTGTCCTTGAGCCCTTTAAGAAAAAGCTAGAAAAAGCTAAGAAAAAGAGGTAATGCATTATACAGATTTCATTTCTTGCCAAGAAGCCCAACGCAAAGAAAAGATACTTAGAAATTCATCTTCATAAAACTATGGTCAGCCCAGGAGAAGAAAAAAAGCACGTGCTTTCTCTCACTTGGTTTAACTTCTGAAAGTGCTATTTCCTATGTATTAAGGAACTACAGTTAACCTACAGTATAAAAACTACATGACCTTGAAAATCATCAGTCTATCCTCCATTAATTTCAACATACATGTGCTACCTAGTTTTAAGGACACTCCTTCCCTTTATTCACAGAGCTCTCCCTTCTCCCTACTCAGCCCAAGTGAACATCAGGCATTCGTCTCTTCAGAATCTTTGCTAAAGATGTTGTCTTTCATCAGATTTCACTTGTCAAGCCAAACATATTAATTGATAATGATGAGAAGCCTACCCCCACAATCTCAGCTGAATTCATATTTCATTATTTTGGAATTTACCAGCTTTCTGATACCATATGCATGAGGAAGGCAATTTGTCACAAATAGGAGAAAAAGATGTTGTCATACGAACATACATTATACATGTTATTACGTAAATATAAATGGAAAACAAAATATGGTATCATGAGAGATAATACTACTTGATTTCACTTATATGTGGAATCTAAAGAAAAAGTCAAACATAGAATCCGAGAGTACAGAAGTGCCAGGGGCTGAAGGGTGGAGGAGGAAATAGAGGCTTGTGAAAGGATACAAACTTTCAGCTATAAAATGAAGTCCAAGATCTAATGTATAATATGGTGACTATAGTTGATAACACTGTATTGTATAATTGAAATTCGCCAAGAGTTAAACTTAAATTTCTCACACACACAAAAAGAATAAATATGTGAGGTGATGAACATGCTAATTACTAGATGGAGGGGGGGTCCTTTCACCATGTGTGTGTGTATCAGATTGGTATGCACTGTAATATCGTACAATTTTATATGTTAATTATGCCTCAATAAAGCTGAAATTAAAAAAAATTATGGTGTCACTTTAAAAATGTGTGCCTTTTAGATATTAAAATCTATTAAAGCTAATGATTAAAACATTCTTTGGTAGCAAATATGTACAGATATATCAATGGAATAGAATGGAAAGTCAAGAAACTGACCCATAATATGTAAGAACAGAGTATATATATGATAAAGGTGCTATCCTAAATCAGAGGGGAATAACAAATTACTTCATAAATGATGTTTGAACAACTAACTGAGGAAAAAAATTAAAATTGCCATTCTCACATCTTACACCAGGATCAATTCCAAATGAATCATATTTAAATGGAAAAGTAAACAAATAAAACCATAAAAGAACCATGAGAAATATGAGAGATTAAAAAACATAATCTAAGAGTGGAAAATGCTTGTCTAATTGGAAAAAAGTGATTTAGAAAAAAAATTGATGAATTCAAATACATAAAAAATAAATTTGGTATGGCAAAAAAAGCTTCAAAAGCAAAGGACAAATTGGGGAAATGTTTACAGTTCCCACCACAGACAACAGGCTATGTCCCTAATATATAAAGAGTTCTTACAATTGATAAGAGAAAAATTCAACTGGAAAACAGGCAAAGGCCACGAGTACAGTAATCTCTGACAAGGTAAATTGAGCTCCTTAAACATATAAAAATATGTATGCCTTACCTCATGCATATAAAGACAAAATTAAATTAATATTACACTAAGATATCACTTTTCACCTTTCAGATATAAACAATCTATTAATAACATACTGATTAGCGAGGGGGTGAGAAAATAGTCATTCTCATATAATGGTAATGGAAATATAAACCTACAAATCTATAAAGAGTAAATAGATAATATCTACAAAATTCTAAAAGAAGTTAATTCTAATTTTAGAATATTACCCTACATATTTATTTACACATGCAAACATGCAAGGTTATTTAGTGAAGCACTGCTAGTAATAACTGAAAGTTGTAGACAACCTGAATATACTCGTATATTAATAGCGATCTATTATATAAATAACAACAGCAACACAATGGAGTACACTGCAACCACAAATGAGACTGAAATGGACTTCATGTACTGGCAGAGAACAGTCTCCATGATACAGTTTAAAATGAAAAAAAAAAAGGAAAGGTACAGTCTATAATGGATACTTCAATTTTTGCATCTCTCTGAAGTGATTACACAAAAAACCCTGATAACACTGGTTGCTCTCTGGGGGAATAATTAGGTGACTGGGACATAGGACAAGAGGGAAATGCCTTTTAAGACCTTGTTACTTTTGAACTTTGTGAACATGCTACCTATCCAATTTAAAATTTCTTTTAATATATTCCATTGGTCAATTACCACCATATAGCCTAATGGCTTCAAATGTGACAAAATGCTTAAATTACAACATATTTTTAAAAATCAATAAGGAGAAAAATAGTATCAAAATGTGCCTTAGAGGGTTTTATATTATGTTCTACAGCATGATAAACAGTATGAAAAGATGGGTAAATAACCAAGTGATAGGAATTTGGGGAACTCGGTTTATAATCTACATTTGCCACTAGCCACCTGTGTGACCTCGTAAAATCTTTGTAGGCCTCGTTTATCTGTAAGTTGAGAGAAGATAGACTAAATATGCTCTCTGGTCTCTTTCTTCTAGCTTTGAAATTTTATCTATATAGTCTCTTCTCTGAATTGACCAGGAATAAAAAGTTTGTGTGAAATGCAATAGTGACATGAAGTAAGTGCTCCAGTTGACAAAATGTCTTTGGTCATTCTGTGAACAGGCAAGATTAATATTTAGAAAGGAATGTAGTAAATTATACTACTCTTTTCATGATTTGAATAAAACAGTTGCCAGGAAATAAAATATATGGGATTCCATGTTTCAAATCCTTTTTTGTGTGTGTGTCTATCTTTGACAAAATGGGGAAAAGAACATGAAGAGATTTCTCCCTGTGTTCAAAAGAGAATAAAAGGATTGTGAAGACAATAACTGAGTACCAACAAGTATGCTCCCAAGCCCTAAAATCTGAAGCCAACATAGCCCAAAAGGTTTCTAAAACTCTGGTCAAGAAATCAAAGTTAATCAATGAAAGAATCAGAGAATCTACTAAAAGTATGTGTTTAGATGAGAGTATTCTATTCTTTAAATCTTGCTCCATCTAGCAACTAACTGGTGATTTAGTGAGTTACTGAAATATTAACATTGATATTTGATTTGAGTCACTCTTTTTTCTTTTCCAAAGGAATTGTCTGAATTTTGCTCATTGTGAACAATGAGCAAACAAAGAACAATTGCTCTTTTCTAAAGGAATTGTCTGAGTTTTGCTCATTGTGAACAATGAGCTACTTGTGAACAAAAAATGCATTACTTTTTATTTGATGGAGAATTTTTACTCGATTTGCTTGACATAGGCACTTTGAATCCTATTTAATGACTGCAAACATCAGAGGCTTATGTTAGAAAGTCATCCAGTTAGGAATATGAGGAATCATACAATTTTTGAAAGGTCATTCAGAAGCAAGCTGTGAAATAAATACCACATATACGTTCAGAACAGTATAATAGAAGATAATACATGCCAAAGTGAAAAGCTTTAACTGCCATACAATTTTATAATTAGTTGGCTTTCTCCAAGACAGCCAAATGTTTAGAAATGTGTTATCAATTTAATCTTGCTCTATTTTGGTTAGTGAAAAACTCATTACATTATTGTTCTAACAAGTAAGTATTGTATTACTTACTTTCAGAAAATTAAAGTCATTTTTATCCCCTAAACTATTCCACTATTCTTTGCACACTTCTACAACTTAAATTTCCTAATCTGTTGCCTGTTGTTCCCCCCCCCATTTCTGATAACATGTAAAAGGGGAAAAACAAATGGTTACATCCAATGAAAGCAGTAAAATGCATTCCTCACCCTCAAGACACTTTCTTTCATTTGTCTATTCTACTCAATAAAACTATTATATTGAGTATGTACTATGGGGCAGAATGTTCTGGATGCTACAGAATGGCAGTGAACAAAAAGACCAATTTCCTGACTTCAAGCAGTTTCCAGGCTAGTGAGGGTTAGGAATTACGCATGGAAATCAATAAAAGATTACATAACAGACTTTCTTAGTGTTAAATGGTGTAATGTAAGGGGGTCAACAGTGGTTGTAGAGGAGGAGGTTATTTTAGATAAGGTGGTCAAAAAAGTCCTCTTTGAAAGATGTAATATTTTAACAGAATCCCGAATAATAAGGAACCAGACATATAAACATCTCAAAGAAAATAATATAGGCAACATTAGTAACTAACGCAAAAGCCCTAGAATGCCCATCTGATGTACGTCTTTTTGTCTATACCTCATCCATGGGCCACAATCCTTCAAGGCCTGGGAGTAGGTATACAAGGAGAACATTTCACCCGCCAGTGGAGAGATGAGGAGGGAGCTTCAAACACAATATGAAAGCGGATTCCCAAACATCTGGTAAACTAACGCTGGGCTCTGGGTACCAGGAATATGATCCAGGAGGTGACACAGGTTCAGGGTGGGCATGTCATCAAGTCTTCAGCTGATAGGGACAAACTCAGCTGAAAGAAAGCTGAAGAAGGCCCCCTAAAGCATGGGGACGCTCTTGCCCAGATCTAGAGACGTTAGGCACTATAAACTGGTCTCGTAAGGTTTTGATGCAGATTCTGTCCTTTCAATTATATAGTAAAAATCACAGGTTCTATGTCATCTAAACGGCAGAGAAATTATATGATTTCTAGGATAGAAAGGATCCCAAGTAGGAAGCAGAAAGAAAAGGGAGGGGCATAAAATACTATTTAGTATAGCAGCAGACATAGAACACCTATACATGGGAATCAGAAGACATAGTTACTTAATCTTCCAATCTCAGACATATCAATGACCAACTCTGCAACTCCATGAAAAAAGGACATAGTATCTGTTGTTGGACAAATCTTATAAAACAATTTAACATTAGGTTATATTTAAAAAGCAAGGTACAGTTGACAATTGAACAACACAAGTATATACTGCACGGGTCCACTTACATGTGGATTATTTTCAACAGATACATTGCAAATTTTTTGGAGATTTCCTTACTACCATGAAGCAATCCTATTGATTACACTAGGCTACCATAAAATAATTATATTACTGTTTCCTTATAATCAATGCATAAATCATTACACCTGTAAATAAATATAATTTCTTTTCCACATTATCTTTTCATTTTTGATGTTTAGTGTTAGTATATACCATGTTTTGCACCATTTAAGACAATGATGATGTAGATGCTGACAGAGACAATTCATCTTGTAAACAGATGGTGTAAATTAGAGCGCCGATAAAAATAGTACAATACTCTAAATGTATTTTCCTTGTGATTTTCTTAATACCATCTTCTTTTCTTTAGCTTAATTTATTGTAAGAATACAGTATACAATACATATAACCTACAAAATATGTATTAATCGACTGTTTATATTATCAGTCAGGCTTCCTGTCAACAGTAGGCTGTTAGTTAGGATTTGGAGACGTCAGAAGTTATTCTTTTCAACTGCACGTGGTGTCAGCACCTCTAACCCCCACATTGTTCAAGAGTCAACTGTAGCTATTTCTGGAGCTATGTGTAAAAATATCTCATGTATGCTCTTTATACATTCAGAGGAGTTGAGCTAGGCTAGACTATGCCACAAATAGGCAGTGCAGAATAATGAAACGGGAAAGCATGCTCCCTGAGTTCCTGGTAGAATACCACCAATTACCAGCTTGGGCACTTTGGACAAATCACACAGTCTTAGCATTCCATATTCTCATCTGTAAAATTACATTATTGTTGTAAGGATCAAAATATAACGTGCTATACAAATGCAAGCTCCTGCAGAACTTACTACCCTGTATCATAATTTCATGTTTCCTCCTACTTCTTTAGAAGAAAGAAAGCAGGTTTTAGTATTCATAGTACCAAAGCCTGGCAATAGCCCCTCAATAAATAGACATATTAGGTTGGTGCAAAAGTAATTTCAGTTTAAAAGGTTAAAAATAATTGCAAAAACCGCAATTACTTTTGCACCAACCTAATAGATGAAGAGACATTATTTTTGCATTGCATTAATATATTATTGGTAGGAATGTCTAGATTTTCTAGTTATTAAAAAACATAGCAGGAAGTTTTAAATAGGGTGCCCAAAACGGTGTATGCTTCATCCTACCAAGTATAATAAGATATTTTGTATTTCAGCCACAGAAAAATCGTAGCATAAGGATGATTATATTTCTAGCAACAAATGTATTAATGAAGGATGTGTTCATTCTATATATAATTCTGTATTGTTACTGTATCATGGAAACCTTCTCAGTTTGACCCCCTACTTGAAACCTATTGCTGTACAGATTTTTATCTTTGGAGATGGGGCCATTTCCTCCACCTTACCAGTCTGAATCTCAGAAGCAACAAAAGACAGGGTCTACCATTAAAATGGATAAATATAGAAGAATGAAGTAGTTGTTGACACAGGTCAAGAACCTGGAATATCACACCAGGAGGCATTCACAAACTACAAAGGCCTGGGGTTAAATGGACCACTTGACTGTTTGGGAACATACCACCATGTAGTGGAACTGGAAAAAAAAAATGGGTCCCACAGTGCTCAGTGCTGCATTCTCCCCTCCTAACAGAGAGCATCCCCAAGATCTTAGTGATCAATGACTAGTCCACAATCAAAGCACACAGCAAAGGAAGTATGATTTTAAAAGCAGATATGGAGGAAGGAATACAAGAAACCAATGCAAAGCTAAGCGGGGAAAGGTGCCAAACTGATAAGAAATGTTAGCGTATATATCTTTAAAGAAAACTTATTTGAAATTTAAGTTTAAATTTAAGATGTTGCCCATCCCGGCCACTTGTAATAGTACCCATAAGCCATAGTTTGGCTTTTTTTGTTCCTAATTTTTACTGGATATATCTATCTATCTATCTATCTATCAAGTAAATATATATATATTTATTCATCCTACCAAGTATATATATATGTGTGTGTGTGTGTGTGTGTGTGTGTGTGTGTGTATGTGTGTGTATATATATATACTTATATATATATGAAAATATATATATATATATACTTATATATATATGAAAATATATACACACACACACACACACACACGGAGAGGGAGAGATAGAGAGAGAGCACTTTACTTTTACCTTTCTAGGAAAGGTAATTTCGAAAGACTTCAGGTTCATTTTCCCATTCATGTGTCACTTCTTAAACTCCTCTGAAGGCAAGACCCTATACTTACCTCAAATGTAATATATTTGTCTTTGAGACAAGTTTAATTTGTTCTCTGGAAAAAAATATAGTTCCTTATTCCTAGTCATGCCAAAGTGCTTCCCAGTGTGTAAAACAGAATTCGACTTTTGCGGGTGAGAAAAAAAGTGTGTGTGCATGCGCATGTACACACACACACAAATGCACCCAGTATATGGAATGGGAACTTTAAAAGGAAAAGCTGGTGATATAAAGTCATTAGATACTTGAATGGCAAGATTACATCCAAACAATCTTGCATTTTCGAACTTGGATTGTAGGTTCTTCTATTTCAAACTTTAGGACAATTAATTTAAGCAATGAGAGGAAATTTGAAAACAATTTTGATTGCTTAAAAGTATTAAAAGGAAATGGAATTCTAAAGTACCTAAAACTAATTCTACTGTCTTGAGTGCCACCTGGGGTTAAATTCACACTTTTGATTAAATGCAATCTTAATGCAGGAATTAAATTGGGATAGCATGTAATTCCCTCCAGCTTGACTCAAAGATCAAGATTATCACTGCATGAAAAACACAGTGGCATGACTTCATTCTGCAGATATTTTTCTTTTGAATAAGCATCTTTTAAAGTGATTTGAAAGCCAAGGCAATGAAATTAATAAAAGCCATTCAACATTTAAAGTAAATATAACTAAAATCTCATTCTGCCCTCGGTATATTTGAAGCTTTAGATATCTGCAAGAATGACTATTTTCTCTTAAAACCAAGGGTCAATCACTTAATGAATTTGGGTTCTCTTGGACCAATCCTGCAACTCTGTGTATAAATCATTCAAGATATTCCCAGATCTGTAGTTGCAAAAATTGGATGTTCTCAAATTGTGTATCAAGTGCATACAAAGATGGGCATTATTTTGTACAGAGTGGAGAATTGTTCAATTCAGCTGAGATTAATATAAAAAGAGGCAAATGCTGGCAAAGGAAAGGGCAGTCATTCTCATTATTTCTCCAAGCAGAGGACATGGGATGATCCCCTAAATATCAAAAGTATGTCAGCATCTTGCTTCTTAAGTTAACATACTACTTAATTGCATGGCTCACAAGCAATGATCATGAAACGTATTCACCCGAGAAGCAACTCTCTTCCTTAGTGATTAATTCAGCTCCACTTCACATACTGTCTTGTTCTAGCCAGTTAAACATAAATGGCAATGGCTTTTGTTTCAAAATTTCCACAGATCCGACTGCTATCATTCTGATATGAGTGGAAAAATTTGAGGGGACAGAAAGAGTACATAAATTCAGAACTGGATACCCAAAGTTTTCATTTCTTACCCCCCCCCCTCCAGTGTGAGGCATTCTCGATACTCTGGCAGCTTCAGTTTTTTTAATCTTTCCAGCATCTCTTCATTGACAAGATTTCAAATCTTGGAAATCAAGAGACTACCAGTTGTTACGCTGGCAAAGTCTAGCATTATGAATCAAATGGGGTTGGGTCAAAAAATCAATGTCTTTTCTTCTTCCTCTTGCTATAAGATAAACGTGCAACTTTAGGGGCAAATGCAACGGAGTCTGCACAAGTGCTCTATGTTCTCTCGAGGCTAACCTACGTTTTGAAACCTAAAATGAGCACAAAATCCAAAAGTTAGTAGAATGAAGTCACTGATGGGAAGAAGTCTGGACAAAGATACCCCCATGGAAGGCCCCCAGGCAGCAGAGAGAAATGAGAAAGGTCAGCCTGCAGAGCGGGTCACTGACTTGGGTTTCCATTATATTCGCTTTTTCCCCTGAACTCTACCCTTCTACTTGGCAGGGAGGGCAGGGGTGTTTTGCAACAAAAACACTGGAATTGTGGCAGCTCTTAAACACCATCATCACCCTCTGAAATATTTAGCAAACAGCTAGTTTGGTCAGGGTGGGGGAGAAGCATGCCTTTCAGCCTCAGGTTAAAATACTGTCCAAAATCCCTGGGCCAAAGGCAAAAGGATTGGCATTTTCTCACCTAAATCCAGTTGCCTGAAGCAAACCAAATGTTTTCTCAATTTCAGTGCTTCTCCTTCACCTCAGAAACCACTGCTGAGGCTTCCGGGAAGGTGGTACTTGACAAAACTTGCAGGTCAGAGCACATAAAAATCTGGAGCAAAGTCTGATGAGGAGAGCCCCGGCTGGAACTTCCGTCTGCCCTCTGCACAGGCGAGGCAGTGCCTGGCTCCCAGCTTCCTGGCGGGCTTCATGTCACAGCACAGGAGTGCCAAGTCACTCCACTGGGCCTCCCTCTCCCTGAACTTGTAATTCATACCCACCACAGTCAATTACAGGAGCCCTGGGGCTGAGGCTCGGGAAAGGAGACAGAAAACACATTTTCATCACTGTCATCAAATTTGACACATTTTCAGTGTGAGGACCCAGAAGCTGCATCTCTCCCCCATCAAGCTTCCTGCTTTCATGCTGTGTGTTTTGGATGGCTTACCCTGTAGTCTGTTGTGTCAATGTTCATGGAAATGTGATGCATTTACTACACCCGGGGGCTGTCAGCAATTCCATGTACCCCCTCCTCCTCCAATGAGTTTCACTCTGGCACACTGCGGCTCTCAGCCCTGGAGTGAGAGCTGGTCTGGACCACAGTTGCCAGCAATCCTACTGAGTCCTGGCTACTTGAGAAAGGGCCATCAAAATTGCAGCACCTGCTGAGTACACTCCATAGAGACTTAGTTCAGTGTAACACTTAGCAGCTCAGAATCTAGGTGAGGGAAGCAGAGGATGAAAACTGAAACTACAGGCTAGAAAGAGTTTGAAGATTAGCCCCAGATTTCATGAAGGTTTGCTTTTGGAGGGTAAGGGCAGCGTCTCTGACTTTCTGTAGTGCCCACAACAGCCACCCTGTGCCTTGCCCAGAGCAGGCACCCAATAAGTGTTTACAGAATGAATGGCTGTATTAACTGCTCTTTCAGTAAAGGAAGAATTTTGGTAGTCCATCTGTTTTACAGCCCCAAACATGTAAGGAAGAGCAGAAACGCAAGCTCTAGTAGCACAGGAGTTCTCAGCCTCTGGAAAAAGGGGTAAAATAATCTTATGCCACTTTCAGATAGGAACCTTTGGGTTTAGGCTCAGGAGAGACCAATGAAATCACTGATACTAAGCCAAGGAATAGAAAACAGGTGATGGTGATGGTTTTCCTGGTACTTTGATTTCCAGAGGGGAGAAAAATCATAGGTTATAGTGATTTTCAGAGTACAACTATTTGATTTTTTCATGTTTTGTGCAAAATAAAATCTACCTATTAATACCACCCAAACAGTTCCATCAAGAGATCATTCTTTTACCCGTGGGGAACCTGAGGCAGAGTGAGGTTAAGTGACTTGATCAAGTCACGGGATAGCAAGGGACGTGAAACAGGAATCCCGATCAAATAAATCCATTCCCATGTTTCTTTCTATAAAGCATAGCGGCTCCCTTCTGAAATACCTTCTTATCTGATAAAGTGGGTTGGAGGAGTGTATCTTTTTTCCTCCAAATCACAATCTCTACGCCTGGAGATTGGTCAAAGCTGATCACTTTACTATGCTAGAAGCTTTACTAGGTGAAAGGTGAGGGAAGGAGGAAAAGAGTTGGATAGAAAATGGCATAACACTGGAGCTTTTATCATCTATGCAAGGAATTTTGCAGAGGTCCTCAATTACTCAGTCAGAAGCATTTTAAATGTGGTAGGAGACTCAGGCCACAAATGGCAGGAAAATTGTCTGATGAGTGAAAAATAAAAATCTGAATCAGGAAAAGAATTCTTAGCACAGCCTTGGCAGTGATGACAGAAATCCTTTTTCCCTCAAGAGCACCTTCTAACTTGCAATTAAAGACCATATAAAGTACAAGGCCTGAAAATTCCACCCCCCCCCAAAAAAAAAAAAACAAAAAAACAGAAAACAACTCACTCATTGTAGCCAAAATCTGTAGTTACTCAGCTGCTCTGAGTTAGATTGAACTGACAAGATGAGACAAAGGAAGACATGATGGCTACTAATTAAAAGTTGGGTTTCTGGAGTCCAGGGAACGAATGTTTGGGAATTCTTGCTCATCCACTGAAAAGAAGGCTAACCTCAGACAAGTTGCTTAACCTCTGAACGTCAAATGGGGAAGATAATTGAATGTGAAGACTAAGCGACTTGATTCATGTCAAATACTTAGTGCAGTTTCTGGCACAAGAATACCCACCATGCAACCATGGTGATGTGTTGGTATGCCAAACTATGCCCACCAAGAAGTTTCTTTCTTTCATTAGCCCAAGAGCTATAAGCTTGAGTTTAGTCCCAATTGACCAGAGTGTGACACTGAAGGCAGAAGTTTTATAAAGGCCCACTGGAGTAGAAATCGGGAGATCTGTACTATCCAGCCTGGTTACCTCAATTTCAATTATCCTTGCTATAGCTTAAGGGGTTAGGCCAGATCAGTGATTACAACCCAGGGGCTCAGAAAGTTGCCTCCAAGACCAAGGGGATGAGGTTAAGCTGTTAGGCCAAATCAATGTCCCCTCCTTCCCACCCTACAAAGGTAGGCCATCTCTTGAATCAAGTGTTCTGCTTCAAACCAGAAAAGAATCTCAAAGATTCTGAGATACCATGTGGTTAAATTCTTCTGAATCTCTGAATTTTTTAGATCTACTTTTTATCTAGCATTATGACAATTTTCATGAACTTCTGAGAACTGGCATCCAGATAATTAAAAAAAAAAAATATATATATATATACACACACATATATATATATATATTTATACACACATATATATATATTTATACACACCACACACACACACACACACACACACACACATAGCTGTTCAAAGATATTTTTCATTGTTCATTTTGTGCAAATAAGCTTTCCAACTATTTTTTTCTTACAGAGTAATCAGCTTTGGGTTGAAGACTGGAAACAAGGAAAGCTATATTGATGCCAGAATTCCACTGAGGCTAGACATGATTTTTCCCCATTTAAGAAGATTTCCAGACCTTCTGTAGAATAATTCTAATAAATGCAATGTCTTAGGGTTTACCAAAGTCACGTTTTAAAAAGGAAGTAATGTACATAATGATGTCTATAAATAATTAATAAGCTCATAATAAGGGTCACAAAAATATTCCTCAAACCATATCAAATGGTCCCAACATTGACAAGAGAAATGATTTTTCTCTGTGAGACATCAGATCTCACAACTTTTCATCATTTCCACAGCCAAAACCTGAACTCAGACCCTCATTTTCTCATATCTTGGTCACTGAAATACCTAATAATTTCCTGGTTGCATTTCTATAAAATTTGGCCCTCATTTCTTTCATTTTTCATGCTCTTGCCAGGGGACCTCAGTAGGTAAATTATTTTATCCTCACACCTTCTTGGTGAGCGCTTTCCTCCTTGTGTAGCGCTTTCTGAACATGCTAGGCTTAACTCTACCACAACCATTATTAAATGCATTTCAACTATATATTTATTATCAGGCTTCTCCATGAAAGCATACATTCCTACAAGCAAGAGACTATATTCTCCATATTGGTGTCCCTGGCAGTTGGCAGATTACCTGGCTGACAACAGATGTGTAGTGTTTGTTAAACGAATGAATTTGCCTGTTAATGCCTGAGGAATATTGCAGGACTTTCTAACCGACTGGCATTCAAGTCCTTGTCAATCAGTCTCATTCCTGAGACTGACCTCAACACTTGTTTGACACAGGTGGTCCTTGCAAAGCATTCAAATCACTTTGATTCAACACATCTTTATGGTGCACCTCGTAGGTGTGAGGCACTGGTGTCTTATCACTGAGTCCACCAACCTAACTCTGACATCTGGAGCAGGGAAGACACGCTGCTCTCCAGGTGCTCACAGCCCAGTGGGTGGAGTGAGTATACAACTAAGGAGCATGGGTCAATGTCTTAGCAACAGAGGATTCCCCTTGGTCCCTTCTCTCTCTAAAATATTCTATCTTGCAACCCTTTGAAAGCTTTAGCATGCTCTTATGGCTATGGTATGTTCTGTAGGACAATAACACAGAAAATAGGAAATCTAATCTAAAAGGAGTGCTGGTGAAACCTGGTACATCTAAAGCGCATCCAAGATGCTTCCAGGCCCTGACTAAAAACTGTCACCTTGCATTTGTCATAAGACAAGAGAAGATGAATACCTCCTTCCCGGCAGTCCCTCGGTTTCCTGAGGCTGACTGACCCAGACAGAGAGGACCAAAAGCCATGTAAAGGCAGACCTAGGTGTGCTTTATGTAAAGACATAACCTGCCATGATGAATGGTTTCACAATATTTGTTCTGTATGAATAGGATAGACAAAACTAGATGGCTCTAGATTTAATTCTAGGAAGCAACACTTACTATGGAACCCTGCCTCTAGTGATTAGACCTGTCTAATTATTGGTTACCTCATCTTAATGTGAGCCAAAGTGCAGGGCACATGCTAGGAGTTTCGTTGAAAACAATTTCTTTCCAATCACCCCACCACTCTTGGGGCCAAAGTGTCATATACTGCGTTTATTGACGGGTCAAAAAGACACACTGGGGAATGAAACATGGGTAGTTCCACCTGCAATTGACTAAATTTTATTGAAATCTGTAAAACCACTAAAAACATGACTCTCTACAACAAGAGATTTTTCAAGAGTATATTCCCAAGGTTAGGATGAAGAGCTGCTCTCTTTCTGGGTAGTGTGTCCAATAAATATTCTAATTGTAGGTAGGTACCAAAAAAAAAAAAAGAACAAAAATAAAAACAAACACTATTAAAGGAAGCATTGCAGGTGACAACCATGATGTCATTTTTCACTTCCTAGTTATCCCACACCGGTCAGAAACATGATTCAATTATCAGAGTTTTTGTTTCCCAATCACCATAGTTAGCAATCTCTACTAGGCATTTTGGCCAGTTCCCAGCCAGGAAACAACCTTCTGAGTTTGACTTCCATTAAGGACTCTGGCGAGATTTCTCCTTCCTCTGACATACCCCCAGGGTAAAGAAACCATGACCCTTTCTGGCCCTGTCTCAGCACCAGCTGATACGCACCCAGGAGTAACTTCTAGATGGACTGGCTGATACAGGGGCTTAGTGAGAAGAGCAGCCACTATGCCATGGCAGGGCAAACCCCCATGAGGGCAGGAACCATCTCCTTGTTTCTATACCTGTATGCCTTACCATACTTGTCATCCACCCCCCTGTGAACTCTCTAAAGTGCCCTCGATAGCTCCCATAGCCCACCTACTGGATTCTACTGCCTAACTACAAAGCACATCATCATTGGGAATCTGTGGCCGTCAGGTGGCAGTTGCAGCATTCAGGATATCCTTCCCAAGAATTCCCTCCTAACTGGGAATCAGTGACTGAAAAGGCAAACAGCTAGCTTTCTGCACCATTAATCTTTGCTTCACACAACTAAGAAAAGGGAAAATACTCCTGGGTATCTACCCCAAAAATATAAAAGCATTTCTCTATAGAGACACGTGTACGCCAATGTTCATTGCAGCTTTGTTTACGGTGGCCAAGACATGGAAACAACCAAAATGTCCTTCGATAGATGAATGGATAAAGAAGTTGTGGTACATATACACAATGGAATACTATTCGGCGTTAAGGAAAGATGATATAGGAGCATTTGTGACAACATGGATGGATCTCGAGAGAATAATGCTAAGTGAAATAAGTCAGACAGAAAAAGCAGAGAACCCTATGATTTCACTGATATGTGGTATATAAACCAAAAAGAACAAGACAAACAAATGAGAAACAAAAACTCATAGACACAGACAATAATTTAGTGGTTACCAGAGGGTAAGGGAGTGGGGGGTGGGTGATGAGGGTAAAGGGGATCAAATATATGGTGAAGGAAGGAGAACTGACTCTGGGTGGTGAACACGCAATGGGATTTATAGACGATGTAATACAGAATTGTACACCTGAAATCTATGTAAATTTACTAACAATTGTCACCCCAATAAAATTAATTAAAAAAAAAAAAAAAGAAAAGGGAAAATAGCCTTACCAAATAGTCATCAACAAGCATCTGATAAAGGCCTACGCTACGCTTCAGCTGGCAGGCTCTCATGTTCTGCCACAGATTCTTGGACTTTTGGGCAGGGATCTTCGAGATCATCTAGCTCACTTTACAAATGAGGAACTTGAATCGAAGTGAGGTTACAATTGATTTGTGAGAAGAAAGGTTTGCCCTTTGACCACCATTACAGAGTCTAATACTTGATGCTTGTAGTATAAGTATAATTGAACCAATATGGGTAATCACATGGGCAGGAAGAGACAAAGGTGTTATTTAAAACAAACTTCCGGCTTTCTAAACTTTAACAATAAACTGTGGATTTGGAATACGGGCCCCCAAGGAATTAGTCTTGTTACACATATACAGTAGAGATGCAGCGAGGACTTAAAGAGTGAAGTTGCAAGGAGCCTTGAGTAAATAATGGCCTTCATCAAACTGAAATTCTCCTGTGCTTAGTCACGCATGGGCATCTGTGAGCTTTATTCTTCAGTTATACATAAACACACACCTAGTAACCATCAAATATCAAGGACAAACATCCCCGGAACAAAAGCAGCACTGATTCTGGGCTTAGTGAAGGCAGCCAGTCTTTGCTGGGGTTGTGCTGCCTGAACCATTACTCTTTCTACTTTGGCTTCCCCCCCCCCCCAACTGTATTTTAAATACCAGTTTCATTTTATTGCTTTTATCTCAAGGTGTGTTGAAAATATTCAAGAACACTGAGATAATGTCAGGAAGAATGTTCCAAGAACACTATCTAAGTTCTCCAACACATTAGTCAAGTAATGCAAATACTCACTGTCTTGGGGTTAAAAACATCAAGAAAAAGAAAAACACTGGGATATAAGGAATTCTTAGAGCTCTGACTTTTTTGTGTTCTGGCCAAAGGACTTTCACCCTGTTATGATCTGACCCAAGTAGGGAATTTAGAGTGTGCAGGTCTCCTGGCCCTTGCTATTCTAACTCACACACAAGTAAACATGCTCTCTTGAGACAGGAGAACAAGGCGGCAGCCAGTGTCAGCAGATTTGCTCACTAAGAACCACAATGTCGGTCCCAGGTATAGTCTCTAATCCTTTCAACAAAAGAAAAGGTGGATGTTATTTCCATTTTCCAGATAAAGAAACAGATTCAAGAGGCTACACAGTGTCTGAGGTTACCATGAGAACGTGCAAAGTTGGGATTCAGACTTGTTCCTAAGCCACGCCTTTAGGCGCCCTGTGTTATACGCAATCATTGAATTCTTTAACCAAAACTAAAAATGAACTCAAACAAATGCTCTTCCACTACCTGCCCCTCCCTCGCCTGACGCAAAGTCTACACCTCTTTAATTTGGCTCAGAACTACACGAAACCTAAATGCCAAGATGCTCTGTGTAACAGACATTGTCAATAACATGACTCAGGTGATGATGCCTCCCTCTAGTTCCTCTTCCAACTTATTTTAAACACAAACGCTCCTTAGATTTTCACTGTAAATTGTTAGAACTGGAAATGTGAGAAGAATTTCAGAGGAAAGCTGTGATTTCTATGGATTTGCCAAAGTATGCAGCCCCGAAGAGTCAAGATGATATTATTTTTCCCCAAAAGTGGTATTAGTAGAGTGATCTCTCTTTTAATTGTGTCAGATAAAGTACCCCCAAAATGCTAACCCGTGAGCCATGGCTCCATCTGATCTTTTAACTTTGCTTGTACATGGTAATTTTTAAAAAGGAAAAGGGGAATAATGTAAATAATGCCAATAATAATAATAGCCACAATTTATCAGGCACTTTCTGTTAGAGAAACACTGTATTTAAACCTTATCATGTAATCCCCATAACAGTCTTAGGAGGTTGGTTGGCGTCATGTAAATGACATCATTACGGATCAGGAAACTGGGACTCAGAAACATGTAGTTCTTTGCCCATGTTCCCACAGCCAGTAATTGGCAAAGCAGAATTCAGACAAGATCTGCCTCCAGAACCCACAAGATTAACCATTACACCCTGTTTCTTATGAAGTAAGACAGGACCAGTGCTGGGTCTGTCAAGGGACCCATTCAGGACTGTTGCCACTCATCACTTTTGTTGGTCCCATTTCAATCTGAGCCAGCCAATCAGGCATGCTGTCTTATCAGCTCCCTGACACCCACCGAGAGGGCCTCTCTCTACAGATGGGGCAGATTATGTGTGCCTATCACAAATGCTGGTTCTCGGTCCACTTCCAAATCTACGGAGACCTCCCAGGAGCAGATGGCATGACTATGTATCCGGGTGCATTCTGTGCCTTTCCAAAACTAGGCGGCATAGTGGAGCCGGCCCATACACCGGCACCACAATTTAAAACCTACCATGCATCTGCTGTGAATACCCAGTTGTCAAACCTGAAAGCTTTTTTGATTCTCATGGAAGAGCCACTCTGTCACAGTCCTAGCCCTGAACATCCAGCTGGCTCCAGGATAATGACTCTGTCAAGAGACTCTCTCCCCATGTGATGGCTGATTACTTGGCCGTGGCCCAACTGGATCTGAGCCGTCCGAGTTGCCAGGCCTGGTCTCAAGCCAGGAACTTGCTCTACATCCTCCTTTTGACCCAGTAGCCCAAGAAGTCTTTCTGAATGAGCTAAGGGAAGCATGGTATACCCACCCTGCAGGGCCCAGATCAAAGCCCTTCTCTTCCAAGAAAACTTCCATCATCCCTCCCAGCTTCTCCTCATCTTTCCAGGTCTTGGTTCAACTGTCACTTCATTCAGGGAGGCCTTCCCTGACCACAAGCAAAATGTGGCCTCCCTCCCCCAATTACTAGAGCATCACCCTGTATAACTGCTTCCCAGGGCTTACCACAATCTGAATTCAGGCTGATTATGTATGTGTGTCGGTTTCTTTTCCCTCCTCTCCACAGGAACCGTGCGCTCGCCCAGGAGAGTAACCTCTCAGCCTTCGTGCCCTGTTGTCTGTGGTAAGTGCAGTGCCAGAGACACTGCCGGTAATTAATACCTGAATCAGTGCTATCCAACAAAAAGAGAATGAAAGCCACGTGGGTCATTTTAAATTTGCTTATGGCCGCATTAAAGAAGCAAAAAGAAACAGGTGAAATAAATGTAATAATTTTCTTTAACCCAGTACAGGCATACCTCGTTTCATGGTGCTTTATTGTGCTTCACAGATGTGTGTTTTTAACAAATGGAAGGCAACACCCTCCACCAGCAAAAAGATTACTACTTGTTTTATTGTAAGACTCACTTTACTTCAGTGGTCTGGAACTGAACCCACAATATCTGCACGGTATGCCTGTATATCCAAAATGTTTTCGTTTCATCATGTAAGCAATATAGAAACTATCAGTGAGATATTTTATGGGTTTACTTTTTTCTTTTGGTTCTAAGTCTTTGAAATTAGGTACATATTTTGCACTTACAACACATCTGAATTCAGATGGAAATTTTATTTGAAATATTTTATCTGTATTTGCACTCCATAAAATTGACAGTTGAAACAGTAGATTCACTTAAACACTTTCTAAATAACTGAGTCAAGTATGTCTTAAAAATTTGAATTTAAAGTTAATAAAATTAATTCAGTAAAATGAAAAGTTCAGTTCCACAGGTGTCCTCACCATGTGTCATAGGCACAATGGCCACGGGTGGCTGGTGGCTGCCATGAAGAGTCAGATTTGAATGATTACATGAGAGAACAGATATTAAAATGTTGATGGATCACTTAACAGTCAAGAAAACAGTGGTGGCGCTAATTGCTTGAAAAGCCTTAACTTTCTTGGATGTCTTCTGAAATGTAACTTACTCTGTAGCAAGTCTGTGTAATTGTGAATCCCTTCCATGTAGGGATACAGCAATCCCACCATTTGTGCCATGAGTGGGAGATAAGGTCACGTAAGAGGCACTCGAAGCAGTTGGGAGGCCTGGACTTCAGGCTCCGCCCCGTCACAAAGACTCAATTCAATTCAGCAGCAACAAGAACTGGTGGCATCAAAGACGCTACTAAGCCACACAGTTCTTTTGCTTGATTTACAAAAAGCCGTTCTTCTTCCAGGCAGTTGCTGCCTGGTCCAGTCCTTTGGCACACTTTACCCTTTTCATTCTAATAGATTATGTACATATTTCAGTTTCCCTCAGAGGCCAGTCATCAACTAGGGGCTGGTAAGAGCCTTCTTCATCACTGAACCGCCTGACTAGAGGTCCCCACTGGACCAGGGCAATTGCAGTTCAAACCTGTCGTCCTGGTATCATCTGCACCCCTTTTCACTCTCAAAATCCTGGGAGATTATAATTTGTCACGGAACCTTTCAGAGAACTGAGCTCCTCGCAGGCACCTGAGAAATAGCAGTTGGTGATTAATGAGCAGAGCATGGTGGGAGACCTGAGGATGCCTGATTCTCACCTGTGGCCTCCTTCTCTTCTGTAAATGCAATCTGAGGCAGTAATAAACAAAAGCAAACCTGTGGTACATCAAAAGAATAAACTGACCTTTAAATTAACACGATGTTATTTACCAATCATTGGTGTTTAAAATTTCCATTTGCTCTTCCTTAATCAAGCCCTTTCCTCATGAACAAATGTCCTCTGTTTTCTTTGAATATTAAAATTAGTTTTTTCTCTGTTAGTTTCTCTCTATTGCCCTGCTTTTTCCCATTTCCTTTCAATGATTAGCTGCCCACAGAGCTTTGGGAGATCTCTTAGATTTCTCACTCCTTTGGAAGTCTAGTCTATTGAACTGCCCTGACCTCCATTTCAAACTAATCCTATTCCTTCCCACTTTTTCATTTCCCCTTCAATTTGCTAGTTTATTAGAATGTGACAATTGCTCTGATTGATTCTTCTGACCTATGGTTTAAGAAATGTAAGCAAAAGAAGGCTTTGTCAGTTTTATTTTACAGTTGAAAAAGGAACCTAACTCTGGTCTACGTTATTTCCTATGAACTGCTTCACTCTTCGAGTCTTCACCTTATACACAGTTAGTTGTATACACATCTGTCTCCATTACAGACCAAAAGTAGGAATTCGAGCATGGACTTTGGTGCTGGACAGAGTCTGAATCCCAGCTCCAAATTTTAAAGCAAATTTAAAATGACCCACGTGGCTTTAATTCTCTTTTTATTGGATAGCACTGATGCAGGTATTAATTACCAGCAGTGTCTCTGGCATTGCACTTACCACAGACAACAGGGCACTGAGGCTGTGAGGTTATTATCCTGCTACAGCACGCACCTCAGAGGGCTTTGGAATGGTTAAATGAGTTAATACAAGTAAGGCACTTACAACCATGCCAGACCCATACTGAGTGCTCAAGAAAAGTCAGCTCTTGTCATTACTCATCTTCATTTTTCCCCTGCAGTGAGCACAGTGCTGTGCCCTGCTCACGGTGAGTGTCGAATAAATGGTCTTTTAAGTTAAATGTTTCTAGCTGCAAATGAGACCAATGCAAGTTGACTCTCATAGGGATTCTTAAGTTTCACCTGGCAAATATCTCAGCTTGTGCCATAGCCACAGAGTTGGCCCCAAGCCCAGCCATCACTGGAATGTGTACAACTGCTGGACATGGGGTACTAGGTAAGAAGTTATCTGGGTTGCTGCAAATCCTTCTCAAATCTGAGGGATATCAAATTGCCTGTGCAGCTCATTAGGGCTCAATAGCATCACCTTTTAATATTCTACCGTTTTACACACACACACATATATATATGTATATAATGACACCCTAGTATACACAAGATGAAGCCTCAATGCTTCAGCATGGAATAAGCAGTGCATTGAGACCTGGTTCCTAGGATACCTACCTTATCAGCCTCTTCCCCTGTCCCTCCCCACTTTACCTGTCCTTCCACACACACCTGAGCTCCAGCCAAAATTAAATGTGACCTCACATTGCCCTTCTCTGTCATATACCCGAAGCTCGCCAGTTTTCTTCCTTAGAATGTCTTGTGCCACTTCAATTTTCTTGTCCACAGGCCAACTTCTATATTTAAGGGTTGGTTCAAGGGTACCCCCTCCTCTAGGAAGATACTCCAGATTCTCCAAATAATTACCCTCTTTTCTCAGTGTTCCGTCTGAGCTGTTGGCACACTTCCATCAAAGGTATAACCACAGTGCATCATAATTGTCAGCTTCCATGTTTCTCTGCCCACTCGATTGCTAACTTCCGTGGGCAAGCATCCAAAGTAGACTTGTGGTATTGACTGAATGAATATACTGCTTTTAAGTTTACAACATATCTTTTGCATAAATTCACCTCTCTAACCTTCACATCACTCTGAGTTCTTATTATCATTTTCATTTTATACAGAAGGAAACTTTTGCTCATAGAACTGAAATCATTTACCCAAATGTGCACTGTCAATGAAAGATAGAGTATTAGTTCTTCTGACAAGGGCCCAGAGTCTTTCAAGGAAAGAAAATTCCATGAGCATTAATTATCTCTATTTCCAAAACAACCCTGCAAGACAATCAACTGAGGCACACAGTGTGTTCACAAATCTCATGTAGCACACAGTGGCCTGGTTCCTGAACATAGGTTTTTGGCCTCTAAAGCTCATGTCTTTCCTCTGAACCAAGCTGTCTTCACACGGCACAATCCATGGATAAGCCTGGGCCCTCAGAAAGCAGAATTTCCTCCAGCTGTTTACGGTCAAGCTGAGCAAACCACTGTTAAGTATACAGAGTGAAATGTCCTAATAAACTTGCTTCATTCTCCACTCCTGAATTCCACTCTATTCCAACTGGGAAAGGAGCTAGGAGAGGTCAAATCCTGACCACTGTTGAGCCTGGACTGGGTCAAAGCTGAGTTTACTCCAGGCCAGTTACAGGGCGTTGCTCTCACCAAGGCATAAATGCTCAGTAGGTTCACTCCCATTTAGACCTTACACTTACTATTGCTAATGTGTTCCTTTTACAGTATCAACTTTTCCCGTTTAAAAACAGTTTCAAATCTCATTGAAGCATCACAACACCCCAGTTAGACAGGGCAGACATTGTTCCTAATAAATGACTACACACTGCATGGGACAAACCATCTGGGCACGAGGTAACCGTTCTTTCCTCTGTTTCATAAATGATCACCCTCAGGTGAGAGACAAGGACCAGTGTGCCCACTCCTGGATCTTTGATGGGATGCTAAATGAGAACAGAATCTCTCAAAACAGAAGCGCCTAAGTGAAACAGTCGTGCCATGCCACTACCAGCGAGCAATTACTCTCGATGCATACATAGACTGTTTACTTTAGGAAGCCAGACATTAAAACAGAGATAGTCTCATCTCTTCTTGACTAACAGGAAATGCTAATAGTAACACTACAGTGTGCTTCAATAGACTATTTTAAAGTAAAAAAAAGAGAGAGAGAGAGAATTGTGAAAATTAGAATTAGAAACTCCAAAGGGAGACACTCAGGTTAGAACCCTGGAGGCAGAGATGAACAAGCCAGCTGATTAGGAGGATGGCGACCCTACTGCCGCCAAATGTCAGCTTTCCACAGGCAGAAACACGGCTGCATTTCTCAACAGATGGTAGCCAAAACTTAAAATTCTGTTTTTGTCAGAAAACAGAAAAAAGGATTTTTCCCCCTAGCAACAATTTCGGATTCTTTGGTATACCCACAAATCATCAAGTGTAGGAAATTTAAGCTAGAGTCACTAATTTGCTATTTATTGTAACAACACTGCCTGGTGTTTATACAGCACATTCCGTTCTGTGATCTCCAAGAATGTTACGATCCTTTCCACTAAAACAGATGGAGAAACTAAGGCACGTGAGACCACCCAAACAGTCACCCTGAGGCACCAAGAGCAGAAGCCATCTCATTCATCACTCAGCCCACATCCTTCTGCCAGGACTGAGTCAAATGTGGTTTCATAATAAGACACAATAACCAGAAAAGGGTGGGCTTCATCTAGCACAGGAGCTCACGTCTTGGAAAAGGTGGGTATATAGCAAATCCCATGAAATCAACTCTCAATTTAACTTATAACCTGAGAAATAGGCCTATGGCTGAGTCTGTAGAGGACAGCCACCTGGCAGAACGCCAGGGGGTCAGTAAGGCCCTGATATGAACTTCCCTACCCCAAGTCTGCCTTGTCTTCCTTAATATTTGATCCCCAAAGCTTCCATTTCTGCCCAACTGCATATCCTCTGGGGAGAAATAATACTTTAAGCTAGTACTGATTTTTTATAACTTGTGAATTTAGCTCCGAGAGTCAGTCGGAGAATTGCTGAGGAACAGTGTATGACGATGCTGAGAACAAAAAGATGTAAAGATACAGGAGAGAGCAGACTTCCAAGAGGCAGGCCAGCAAGAGAAAACTGCATCTATTTGGTAATCCTGCCCAAATTTCAAGATACTTTATCTTCTTTTCTAATTGACCTTCAGACAACTATGCCTTCTAGCCAGAGTTTGTACCTTAAACTAGGCACACCTCTTTCTACATATCTCTTAGGTTTTTCAGAAGGTACATTTGAGTCATTCTATTTTGTCCAGGAATCTAGAATTATTTCAAAAAAAAACATATGACTGATAGTAATATATGTTCAAATGAGTGATGAAATGTTGAAAGCCCACCCAGAGTTTACATTTCTGTGGGACATTATCTGGGAAGTGACCGAGGACATCCATGGGCTTTGGGAGATAACCAGCCTGGTCAGTAATTTATTAGCCCTGTGGTCCTGGGAGGGTTTCCTAATCTGGTGGCTCCTTCCTGACCTCTCTGGAAAATGAAGGTAATAACACCTACTCGCTCCACAGATTATCAAGAGGATTAAAGTGGGTAATATAGTGAAGAACCTATTGCAGAGATAACACGGGAAAGAATCAAGGGCTCGCACTGAGAATTCCAAAGGATTCCAAGGCCAGAAACCCAATGTATGTTAACCAGAGGTGGTAACAAACAAGGCAACTGGGGCAGACTTGATCATACTGCCATCAAGGATTACTATTTTAATATAAAATGTGTTTGTAAATAGGCAGCCACCAGTATGAATGACTAAAGAGTTAGAGGCAATGTCCATGTAGTGGTGAAGGGGGTACAGTCTGGAAGCTTTAGGGACTTAGTCTCTATGCCTTGAGCAAATTACTTAACCTCTCAGGGTTTTTGTTGTCTCATCTGTAAAACGGGTACACTAATAACAGTACCTAGTTCATCAAATGATTTGAGTTAGTAGATACATTCTCAACATGGGTGATAGCATCTTAGAGGGTGAAAAAAAATCTTAGATATTAGAATGGTTTGGCCCTTTAAAGTTCACCCTGTCTGCCAAAAACTTATTCCTTAATATTTAATTTTTCTCATTATAGAGTATTAAATTAAATTCAAATTAATTTAGTTAAATTTAAATTAATTTTAATTTTTCTACTTAGGGGACAATAATGAAAAAAAGTTGAGAAACACTGAGCTAATATATATAAAGCACTTACAACAGAGCGTGTCACATATTAAGCATGCAAGAAGTAGTTATTATAATTTTTGTTCTCATTTAGTAGGAGCAGTAGTATCCTGGCTCCAATTAAGTATGCAATAATTAAGTTAATTATGAGCTATAGTTTAAAACTAAAGTTTAAATGTTTTAAGCTATTTAGAATTACTTAATTCATTAAAAATGACTTTAGAGTATGTGTCTTGGTGAGAGGAGATTTAAAGAGTGGGAGAAGGGAAGCTGATTTTTCAGCCATGACTGAAAGTTCCAGCCTAAATAATGTTAATCTTTCTTAATTGCTACTTTTTTATCTTTGTCAAAAAGAAGAAAAATAAATGCACAAGAGAGCATGGTACACTGAAAACAGCAAATGCTTTGGTGAGGCTACCTAGTAACTTCACTGGTTCTGTTTCCTGAAAAGAAGTGAATCTTCTTCAAAAGTCTGTCAAGAGTATCAAGTGATAGAATATTTGTGAATCGCATAGCAGTGCTCAGTATATTCTAGTGGCTTGATAAATACTAGCTTTTCCTTCAAGTTATGTATTTCGAATTACTGTGAAGCATACAGTGGAGGTTTTCATTAGGATACAGTCAATGTTTAGTGTAGAATTTAAAACATTTCCAACCCATTCTTGCAGGAAAGGAAGGAAGGAAGGAAGGAAGGAAGGAAGGAAGGAAGGAAGGAAGGAAGGAAGGAAGGAAGGAAGGAAGGAAGGAAGGAAGGAAGGAAGGAAGGAAGGAAGGAAGGAAGAAAGGAAGGAAAAAGAAAAAAATGAAGAAAAAAGGAAAGAAAAAAGAAAGAGAAGGAAAGGTATTTTATAGAGCAGATAGAACAGCAAGCCGATAGCATTCCAGTGATGTATAGACAACCACTACTAAGTAAAAATTTCATGTGCTTTCTCATAATTTTCCTTTCTCTCTGGCAAGTGCTGCATAGACTTGGTCTCCTATTGAGAAAGCCCCAGAGAAAAAGGGTAGAGCAGCTTTTGAGGCCACACTCTCCTTGTGAGGGATTGATTTGGCTGTTAGAGGCTTCCATGGAGTATGCATGTATTTCCCCTTCCATTTTCTTGAGGTCTAAATCCACTTGATCAGTGCAGCCAAACTCCCACCTCATTCTCATTAATAATGTCGTTCTAGAGAGCAAGCATGTTAAGTGTAACAAATTGCCATTGTAACAGCAGCAATTATGAGTAAATTTGATCTTGAAAGAAGCCAAGGCACTGTAAATCAATAACTTTGTAACAGCTATCATCATAATAAGGATAAAGTACCACAGTGTTTTCCTGGGTGCTTCATCAGCTTCCTCTAACACTAGGAGTGGGGGAGGGAGATGTTCAAGGATGAACTTCCCCTCCCTCCCAGAAGGTTCATTAACCAACTTGTGTGCTCCTAAATTCATAAGCAGCATCAAGGTTTATAAACACTGAGATAGATTATTGATGTTATTTGAGTGTTAAAATGACAGATGAACCTAATCTGAACAATAATGTACCTAAAAAGAAAAATTCTTTCTTTGGTGACCATCTCAGAAACCTTGTACAAACTCTGCGGGGGAGGAAAAATAGGTCTGTTTCTAGAAACAAAATACCAAGTATGTTGCAAAGTCACCTGGTTTTTTATGTTTCCATGTACTGTTTAGCCACACAATTACCAATTATTAACCAATGCAGATGGCCTTTTATTTCCCAATTGAAGTACATCAGTTTAACAACTTCCAGTGCAATGCTAAACACAAAGTTTTCTGTAACACCATTTCTTTGTCTATTCTCAGTTCAAAGAAGGGAGGGGAGCTTATCATCCCACAGGATATGACTGAGGCCCCTAAGTAAAATTCCATTTCTTCCCGTAATTCATGTAATAGTGACAAAACCACATTTTTTTCTATCACTAAATTCTGGTTATTCTGACTCCAGTTTCAGAAGGGTGGGGATTTCATGGATGCTTATGAATACATTCTGTGGAATAATTGAGTAAATGAGTAAAGCAGGTACTTTTTTTTTACTAGCTTCAACTCAATTACGAATGCACACATACACATGCATGCATGTATGTAAATAAAACTTCCCAAATATTTCTGCTTTCACAAAAAAGGTAAGAAGCAAGAAGAGACATGCAGGTTTCATCCCAGTAGGTACTTGGCAGTGGCGTCTCACATTTGGCACTGGATTTCTGGTCAAAACAAAAGCACAATCCTATGGTGAAATCCATCCCCTCATCGGTTCATCAGCTATCTAAACCCTGCATCAACCTGACTTACTGTTAAGCAACTTGACCTGATGTAACCACTGCCACATAGCAACCCAATGAAATATTTATTGGTGGCCTGTTACTGTTTTTTGGAGCCCTCCTCTCTCTCATATCCCTTTCGCCCATCTCACTTTTCTTGATTCCTCACCATCAAATCTTTACGCGTGATGCTCAGAACATAAGGGTGGATTCTACATACTTGCTTCTGAGATGATACTGGAAAACTGAAATATTTGTATTACCCAGGAAAGGAAAATGCTCCAAACACACTTGAGAAAAAAAAAAAAAAGTACTCATGAGACAGATATTTTAGATTATGAAATGCAGTTAATGATATTTTTCTCAAGATCCCAAAGTCAACATGCAAAATGTAATGTAATACATACTGACAACCTGGATTTACAAACTGCAGATTTCATAGGAGTGAAATAGCCAAATGATTTTCTTCTAGCCATATAGTTCATACTTCTCGCAACCCGACTGCACATCTGTCTACTGTCTGGTAGTAGACTGAGAATGTACAAATAAACACCACAAGCGGGATGGTGCAAATCCACCTTATTAGCAGAACTTACAAAAACATATTCCATTCAGTTTATAGTGTCTTTACTCGTAATCATCCAAATCAGATATAACCCAATCGTCCTTCAATCAGTAAATGGAAAAACTGTGGTATACCCATACAATGGAATACCACTCAGCAATAAAAAGGAACCAGCTACTGACACACACAACCTCATGGATAAAATATCAAATGGATTATGCTAAGTGAAAGAATTCAGACTCAAAACGCGACATACTATATACTATTCTGTTCAAAGGACATACTAGAAAAGGCAAAACCTATTAGGACAGAAACACATCAGTGTTTCCCAGAGGCTGGAGGTAAGGGAAGCAGCTGACTATAAAGAAGCCCAGAAATTTGGGTGGTGATGAGACTGTTCTATATCTTGATTGTGGTGGTGGTTACACATGTGTATAACTTATTAGGACTAACTGAACTGTACATCATAATGGACAAATGTTTTATGTGGAAATCATACCTTAATTTTTAAAAATAAACCCTTCAAAACTACATTATGGTAGAAAAAAATCAAACAGTTATTGTCTCTGGAGGAAGATAGCTGACTGGGAAGGGGCTTGAAGAAATCTGTGGAGTGATGGGAACAATCTGTATCTTAAAAGGTGTTCCGGTTACTGGCACTGAATCTGAGTAAGCATTTGTCAAAATTCAAGGACTGTATATGTTACATTTGTGAGTTTTAGTGTATGTAAATGTTGCATCAAAAGAAAAAACTGGAAACAAATAATGACATGTATGCTGAAGTATTTGGGGGGATGAACTGATGTCTGCAATATTTGAAATGCATCAAACATGAGACGGATCAATGAATGAATAAAGATGGATAAGTTCATAGATATATAATAAAGGAAACATGTAAGTGTTAATGGTGGACTCTAGATGTTACATATAGTGTTCATTATAAATTCCTCAATTTTGCTGTACATTTGAAAATTGTTTTAGTAAAATGCTGGGAAAATCTATTCTAATTCATATATATATAACAAGGATTTTAAAGGATTTAATAAAAACATATGCCATTAACTTAAAAAGATATAAGGTATCAGTTTTCCTATGACTATCCTTTTCTAGTCATATCACATATTACTTAGACTCAAAGCTTGTAAATTATGTCACAAATGCAGAGTTGTGCCTGTCACGTCACAGGGTTTGCTCAATTACAAACTTGAATTAGACACACAAGGCTGAACGTGGGCTCTACTTATCCACTGGTGATAAGAGAAGCTTACTTACCCTCACAGAATGGTTTCACAGTTCCCTGCCACAGTGTTAGCTCACAATGCCCATGCTGGAACTGATGCACAGGGGAAAACGGTCTCTAAATTTTATTCCCGATGAGATAATCCCTACGCTCTCCGAGGTCTGAGCTGTGGAATCATGAAATTGGGAAAAGCCAGCTTTATGTACTGAGGATTTATCTTGTTATATTCACTGGGGTCTACACATGGAGGCTTTGCCCTCTGGGATAATTCAGCCGTCTCAGATTCGGTGCCAGGCTGGACTTCTGACCCTGCTCCTATCAGTTAATACTAACTATTGGTTAGAACTTATGCCTATGGAGTTGGAAATTTCTCCTGTGAAGGAGTGCTGCTACAACTACACTGCTTATAATATTCCCAAAACCTACAAATCTTCAAATTCTGTTGCTTTGCCTATAAACATACAATCTGAAAGCTGACAGTTGATCAGTAGGCTACTAAATAGATCCTTTCATTTAAAATGTCCTTGTTATGGTAGTTCCCAGGTTAGCTGTAGTGCTCCTCTCATTTCCAACACACACACACACACACACACACACACACACACACACACACACACACGGTTTATAGAGGTTTAAGGGTCAGATACACAGAGCTCAGTCTCAGAGAAAACTGGCTTTGTCCCTTGGAACCAAGGACAGTGTTTATATAGCATGATGACTATAGTTAATAATACTGTATTGCACATTTAAAAGTCGCTAAGAGTAAATCGTAAAAGTTCTCATCACAAGAAAATAATTAAAACTGTATGGTGATGGATGTTAACTAGACGTATTGTGGTGATCATTTTGAAAGGTATACAAATATCGGGTCATTACGTTGTATACCTGTAACTAATATAATGTTACAGTCATTGTACTTCAATAAAAAGCAGGAGGAGGAGGGGCAGAGGGGAAGAAAAAGAAGAGGAGGGTGGAGGGGGAGGAAGAAGATGACAACTGTCAACAAAGATCAGTAGTAGTTTATGCAATGTTTTGCAAGGGGCTGAAAGACTGTCTTTCTACCAAACAACAAAGAAGCAATTATTATGGGTAGTGCCTGGATTACAGATACTATTATATGCTCGAAAACCAATCTAAGTGTCCCAACATACATGTATGTTAAAATAAATGTTGATTATTCCATGCAGGTTCCTTTAGACTAATATTTCAAGGAATACTTCACAACATGGGTAATGTGGGAAATCTCTTGATTTACTATTGTCATGCGATACTGGGATTTTGGTCATTCTTTACCCTTAGCTGTGCCTCATTACTTGTACCAATGTCTCAGTGATGGTGTGTTTTTTCTAATTCTAATCTCAAAATGATTTAGGTATAAAGTAGGGTTGCTAGATTTACCAAATACTAACACAAGACACTCAGATAAATTTGCATTTCAGAAAAAACAAGTAATTTTTAGAAGTATATCCCATGCAATATTCGGGACATGCTCATACTAAAAATCTTTTATTTTATATGGCAGCTCTAGGTATAAATATAACCTTGAGACGTGTTAGTGAAAAGTATTTTTAAAAGGTATTAACTGTTACCTTCAAAAGTTTCAGCTTTATAGTGTTGTCAGAATCGGGTATGTGTACATAAACTGATCAGCAATGAAGACACTGAAATTGTTAAAAGATTTTGGTTACATTGGTTCAGTCATCAATTCAAATGGAGACCGTAGCCAAGAAATCAAGAGAAGGCTGAGACTTGGAAGGGCAGTGATGGAAGAATTAGGAAAAATCACCATGAGCGAAGATGTGTCATTAGAGACCGAAGCTAAGATGATCCACACCCTCGTATTGCCAGTTACAGTGAAGAAGGCTGATAGGGAAAAAAAATTTACTCACGTGGGTCCTAGAGCAAATTAAACCTGAAACATCACTGGAGGCAAAAATGACAAAACTGAAGCTGTCCTACATTGGGGACATCATAAGAAGGCTAAGTTCTTTGAAAAAGACAATAATGGTGGGAAAAATAGAAAGCAGCAAGAAAAAAGGAAGCTCAGATATGAGATGGATTGACTCCTTAAAAGAAGCCACAGCCATGAGTCTACAGGAGCTGAGCAGGGCTGCTGAGGACAGGACATTGTAGACATCATTCATTCGCTAGGTCGCCAAGAGTCAGAACCAACTCAACAGCACATAATACTGATGCTGAAAAATGTGGTTTTTGGCTTCAGGCCTGGACTTTAGATTTGACTAGATGGTAAGCTCCATTAGGGCAAAGACTAGGTCTTCTTTTTTTATTTTTATTTCTGATGTCTAGCCCAGTACCTCATACACAATAATCTCTCAAAATTATCCATGGAGAAAACAGATGAATAAATGGTTGTACCCCAGATCTCTCTTTCATGCTACCTCATTCCTGGGAGATTTCAGTTTCCCTTGCATTAAGGAAGACCCCATTTTTCCCCAATCCTCCAAGAAGTCTCCATTTTCATCCTTTTCTCTTTGTGGATAGATGGGTTGAAAAAGGGCTCCTGGCTAGTCCAAGGAATAAGTCTGCAAAGCATGTCCACATCTTAAGGGACATTATTTTAACATTCCATCTAGAGCAAAGGCGGTCCTTGAGCTGGGGCCTGGCAAATGTGTCCCAAGGACACAGTCCTGTTACTTGCCTGTTCATTTGGCTGCTCTTTTGGACTTTTTTTTGTATGTTTTTTTAGAATGACAACCTGGGCTCAACAAACTCATATATGAAAATGCTTGCTTACTTTACCAATGGATTAAAAAAGAAAAAAGAAGCCTCACGTCCACCAAAAACTTTCATTAATTGTATCCATCCTTGATTCTATCTGATTTTATTTTTGGCCTCTTCTCTTTCCTACCTCCAACCCACTCTCTCCACCACCACCACCACCCTCCCACTATAGTTCTATTTTCTGATTTCCATGGACAGGCTTTTTGAAATTTGTTCTATTGTTGCTGTCATTTTAAAAGGTATTCTATTTCTCCAAAAACCACATTAAGTATTTAATTCCTTGGAAGAATTTGTTTTAAATACAGTGTTCTTCTATTCAGAACTGCCTTCTAGAATTCATGATCATCAGTAATAACAATTACTGTTCTGATTATCAGATTTTTGTATCTGTCAGACATGTACTGTGAAAATAAAGAAGCACTGTTACTTGTTCCTCATTTATCACTTGCATTGCTGAACAGGTAAAGTTTATATCTGTTTCGAGACTGACCAGGTTAATCTCAAGTCTAACTGCAAAATCAGCTCTTTCAGGCAAAATAGTATCTAGGGGGAGAACTGAATGTGCTAAGAAATAATTCTAAGTATTGGGCAGAAAAGTAGAAGGAGGAAGTTTGGGAAAACACTAGAACAGAGAATATGAAAAGGGCACATCTGATTGGCAATGTGGACCAGCAGTAAAATCACAAGTGACATTGGTTCAAGATGGTAATAAATGGGTTGGAATAAACATTAGAAAATGGTGCATCTGCTCCACGATTTTACAAGTGAAATAAGCCCAACAAGGAATGACATGCTAATAGGAACTCTGAGTCAGTAGTAAAGCTGAGATCAGAATCCAAATATGCAGTCCAGTAAATGCCTCTTTCATTTTTTTTTATACGACAGTGTCTGTCCAATTGGCTGCTCCCATATCTGCACATTAAAATGAGACAGTATGTCACCACAAAATGATTTAAGTCCTAAGAGAATTAAGAGAAAATTGTAGCCGCTAGGTTTATTATTGCCTTTATTATTTATTTTCCTATAAAAATTAATTTTAAAATAGCATTCATTTATTAATTCATTCATTCTAAAAGTATCATATATGTCATACTCTGTTATAGACGCTTACTAAACATCTTATTGGAAATGTCAAGTATGTGAGAGAAAGAGGTAGAAATTTAAAGCAAGCACACCAGTATAAAGGTCTGCTTCCTGAGCTCTCTAAAATTTACAGGTGAGGCAGAAGAAATGCCATGAATGAAGAAAGAAGGTACAGGAAAGGAAGTGTTTCAAGAAACTGAGAGTCATTTTTCAAGACGGAGCAAATAATTGACCATCACGGCAAGTAAAAGTACAGTCAGATGAGAACAGAGATATATCCACTGGATTTGAAATATCAAAGCATTGTTTGTGTCAACAACAGCAGTTTCACTATAAATAGTTTAAAAAAAAATACAGTGTGAAAAGGTAATTATTAAGAGTTTTAAAATGTGTTTGTGTATCTTTCTAAACTTCTCCTGTATATAACTACACACACATACACACAGATCTTTTTTTTTAACATCAATGGTAATACTTCCTATATGTTCTTTTCATATTGCTTTTTCTTTAAAAATTATTGTAGAAACTTTTTCTTATCAGTACATATAGATTTATAACATCATTTTAATGGCTACTTAGTATTTTGTTATAGGATTTAACTTGCACTTTTGATTTTTACTTATATATTCAATTCATTATACTATATTATACCATATACTTCTCTAAGTACATGTATGAACAATGATGAGTGTTCAGATGCAGGGAGAATTGATGGACAGGAGATAAGTGCTCACCCAACAGAGATCACAGCAGAAACCAAATCCAAAGGCTCTTTCTGCTGCACCATAATGCCTCCTTTCAGGTTGTAAGAAATGATTGATTGCCATTTGGTAGAATTGAGCACAGAAAAAACACTCGCAAGCACGTATTAACAAACCAGGCCATTGCAAATGGTGATGTTTTAATTGGATTTCTTATTTACTCTTGCATTCATTGAAAGAACTACATGAATCAGTATGATTTCTCTTCAAAACCAGACAATTAAAATGACTTAGGGTTTTGTTGTTGTTGCTGGTTTTTTGTTTGTTGGCTGTTTTTGCTGATTCCTTAGGTTTGCTTACTGATTTTATTCTAACTTGCCCAAAAGTTCAAAAGGACCTGTGGCTCCAAAATTCCCTTCTTAAGATCTGCTATAGACTGAATGTTTGTATTTCCCCAAAATTCATATGTTGAAACCGAATCTCCAAAGGATAGTATTAGGAGGTGGGGCTTTTGAGACATGATTAGGTCATGAGGGTGGAGCCGTCATGAATGGAATTAGGGCACTTAGAAACAAGTTTCTAGAGTTGTTCCTTCTTCCTTGTTCCTTCTGCCATATAAAGTTATGGCAAGAAGACAGCAATCTATGAACCAGGAATCAGACCTCACCAGACACTAAATCCGCCAGCATCTTAGCTTGAACTTCCCAGACTCCAAAACGATGAGAAACAAATTTCTGTTGTTTATAAACTACTCAGTCTATGATACTCTGTTACAAGTAATCCAAACTAAAGAAGACCTATCAAGAAATTTAGAATGCCATTACCCTATACTTTCTAGATCCAGCACCTACTTTTCTGAGAATCTGACACTTTAGGAATAACACAGAAACTACGAAAATAACTAAGATTTTATAGTTAGTACCTTTCCTTCAAGTGGCTGAAATGATTTATGTAAAATCCATAATCTCTCCTCACTCCCCATGACATCCCTCTTCCTATTTTCATATGGCCATAACTGTATTTGCCATTTGCTCTCTGGCTTAGCTTGTTTCCTCCAACCTTCACTTCCAGTTAAGACCATTTCTCTCAATGCAGTAATAGGTGTCAGTGGAAAACTGGACAAAGCATAACAGAAGCTCCCCCACGAGCTCCTCCACCCTGTCTTCACCCGCCATAGCCTTTGCTTCAGAATTTGAATGACCTGAGCCTTTTATTTATTCCTACAAGATATTTGCATCTCAATTTAGAGCCTAAGACCCAGAGAAATATCACATGTGAGCCACTCCAATATGGCGCATGAATGACAGAATGAAAACAGGTGTCAGGTGAGGGTGAGACCAAAGCAAAGTCAGATACGTGTTGATATCCGTCTTGCATGCTTCTTCCCTTTCTCCCGACAGCCTATTCAAGGGGGTCACAAATTGGGATGCCCCTCAGATGTGTTTTCTTTTGCCCACACAAGTATTTTAAAACTTTTGAATTATTTGGCAACACTTCAAATCGGGAAATGTTATGTAAAAATCGAGACGTGCCAGTTCTTTTGAATTCGAAACACCGAGCCAGGGTGTCAACATGACAACAGGTGCAGCTCAGTGGCGTCTGCTCCCTCACACATAGCAAGGGTTATACACTTTGCTGTATGCCTAATTATTTTATATCTGGCCCATCTCACTCATTCTTGTTATCTGTACTCTCACTGTAGTCATGTTTAAGTTTATAACCTTTCCAGATGAAGTACTGCCAAGTGTTCTCTAATAAAGATTTGGCAACCTTTCCAAAATAGCTGAGAATTTATTTTTTTTAATACGTTCGTATCTATAAGGGATTTGGGTAGTGACACAAACTTTCGCACCAGGTAACCCAGCAGCATACAATCTGAGTCAGGTTTCTGACCATCCAGACACCTGGGAGAATGGAAACAAGACAGAAAAGATGGAGAGTTGGAGAACATGATGGGATCTGCACCCACATACTTCTTCCCATCTCTCCCATACTCCTAGCCATTTTGTCACCATAAATGCATCAAAGGCTTCAAAATTATGGCTGCAATGCTTCACCCAAGGGTGTATACTTTCTAGTGGGGTTTTCAAAGATGCAGAAACGCTATCAAAAGATAAAGACAGAAATTTATTATAATGGTTGCATTTTGTAGCTGGTGAAAAGGTGGTAAAGAAAGTAGCCTGGAGGAAGAGAGCCCTCCTATACGCCTCTTAGCCACCATATCCATATCCTTTCTGCTCATCATTGGATCCAAGCCCGTGCTATTCCCAGAAGAATTCAAGGCATCCTCCAGATACTGGGTAACCACTTGCATTCACTGGCGAGACACTGAGAGGCAAATGTGCAGGGACCACGGTCATGCACATATGCTAGCAACATGAAGCCTCAGGTACCTGCCTGTAAGAACACAGCCACTCTCATCCCACACAGCTGCATGAACACAGACTCAGGAATGTGGTATGATACAGCTGCACTTCACACAAGAGAGGCAAACCATGAAGCTGTTATCACATTAAAAACCGAAAAGCAGAAAATTAACCTACTAAAGAAAGCAACCCGCAGGAGCACCAGCTGGAATGAGGACAGGTGAGGTGAGAGGGAATGGCGGGAGCAGTGGCCTAAACACGAAGCACTGGAACTCAGGGTGAAACAAATTTTGCAGCTGCATTAAGGCCAAATGGAATCGTATTAATAAAAACACATGGCTGTGATTCATGCATGGGAACCAGGTAAGGTTGAGCGCAGGTACTTCTGAGCATATATTTCTAACTTGAGAAGGTTTCTTTACCGCCAAAGGCCTACTCAGAGATCAGGTACATGTAAACAACTTACAAATGATCTGTCTCAGGGTTTAGAGTTAGCAAATGTGCTGGTTGTCTCCATGGATCAATTACTGATCAATCAGCAGTGCAGATGAAATTCTGAAATTATAAAGTGAATCCATGGAGATGGGGGTTTGACGGATAAGAGGTAGATTTGTACCGCTTTTCAGGACCATGGCAGTCATGTACAGTGAGGGACTCCTGTACGCTTATTCTAATACACGTACTTCACTCTTGAGACAAAAAGAGAAACTCCAGGCACCTAAAAATCAAATGTTGGTCACAATAGATACCACCTGGATTAGTAAGGCACTTAGAGTTACCTTTCTTCTTTCACAGGTCTGATTTCATCTGATCTTGCTAACTACCTCCAATCACTTCATTTCTCTCCTGTTCTTTTCCTATACCTGTTTACTTGTCATGGTACAGATACTCTGCTTTAAAATTCTCATCAGAGGAAATGGCTTATGTATATATGTGACAAATAGGTAATACCTCTGTAAGCTAAAGCCTTGCACTTATTTCTGAGTCATAGTTACAGAGGGACAATTGCTGTTCCAGGAGAATAAGTGAGGGGCTTCACATATTTAAGACAGCTGCTGTATAAGTCTGGATAGCAAAAACAGACCTAATGGGTAGAAGTTACAGGCAAGTAGATTATCACTCAACAATTTAAATCTCTTTGATTAAAGAAACATTTGCCTTGTCTAGTACTGAACGCTTTGTCATTGGACACACTTAACAGATCTGAAAAAAATTCCTCCTAGGTGTATGATGGAGGGCATGCCAGCATTGGATAGGAAAGAGGTAAGTCTGATTCTAAGGAGCCTATGATTCTGCAAGAAATAATGTTACATGAATAGTTTCTCCATAGAGTTACACAGCCATACACAGCCAGGTGAGGAGGCCAGGTGACTGAACATGAACTTTAGGCAGAAATAAGATAGGAGAGGTGCCCATCCCGGACCCCATAGCAGGGGCTGATTCTATCCTAGATATGAATAAAAACTGACCTGTAAATAGAGTTGAAGGCAGAAAATGTTTTAGAAAAGATAAGAGGTGGAAAAGCCAGCAGCTTTAAGATAAAATCTAATGGGCAAAAGAAGCTGTGCTTGTATATTAACTACATGTGGGTATAGTTAATTAAGACATGGGTGCCTAACTTAATGGCAGTTTATTATTTATTTATTTTTTTAAGGCTACTATAGTAGAAAATTTAGTATTCTGGTTTTTCTGTTCTGGGTAAGAAGGAGAATGAAAGAAAATGATCTTCTCTGCCCCCGGCCAGGTCAGCACGGGCAGCTCAAGAGCCACAAAGGACTTGCATTCCAGAGCATTCCAATAGATACCACCCTCCTTGACCAAAATGCCACAGAGCTGGCAAACATTTCTATACAGATTAATCACAGGCTTCTGAGAATATTAACACAAGACTGTAGTTTCTGGGATTTAGCTTAGGTCTCCTGGAGAAAAGTTGGTCAGTCCAAAAGAAAGACATAGATAAGAAAAGTGTAAGACTCACTGGTCTGACTGCTGTAATACTGTACCAACACTTTCTACAAAACTCTTATTACTGTACTAGTGATGCTCTCTTAGTAGAAGTCTGTGAATTTCTGTCATTTAAAAAGCTAATCATAGCATAATGTTAACATATAGGAACCAGGCTATTCTTGTTCTCCAGGCTCATGCCCCAACTGACCACAGTACTTTCTTAGTACCAGGGGGGCTGTTCTTATAATGTTGCTACTTTGGATTTCCTTTTGAGAACCCTCTGAATAAAAACAAAAGTGCAGGGGGGGTGGGACAGGGGTGTGGAAGGAGCCACGCAATTTAAAACAGCAAGTATAAGCCTGAATCTGCTTAGTGTGTTTTCCATTTCTCCAGGAAAGGGTGATCAAAAACAACTTTACGTATCACCAGTCTTTTCCACCAAGCTATTTCACATGGTCGCATCACCCACAATCACAAATGTGCCTCCGCTCTGTCACACAAATCACCCACCATACACATACCTAAGATTAAAGAAAAGGAGATCTGACTAATAAGGCAAGTCACACCTACACTTGCTTCACATTCCCAATGAAATCAACTGGGAGTGAAAAACCATGTCAACCTGTGGAAGTGTACGTAGTGGTCTCAAAGTGTCCCCAAAGCATTTATTAATTAGGAATGGGTACACAGTCATTTTCAAGGAGAGAAAACTTGCAGATACACTATAACCAGGTGATCAAAGTTAAAATCATGAGCCATGAAACAAATCGACATCGGGTTCCTCCTGATGTGATGCACTGAGAACACAGCATTTTCCTGGTGTTCTTGCTAAACCTGAATCTAATCACGAGACCAGATATTCTCCCAAATAACTGGCCTGTAATCTTCAAAAATGTTGTAGCTCATGAATGGAAAAAAAAAGAGAAAACAGAAGGAAGTATAACAGCGTATTCAAAGGAGACTTCAACAAAGTGACATTTAGATGTGATCCTGGCCCAGAAAAGAGACAATTGGTAAAATTTCAATAAAATCTGTTGATTAGACAATAATATTGAATCAGTGTTTGTATCCAGATTTTTACCAGAATGTTGACTGTTGTATTTCTGGCTATATAAAGAATACTCTTGGTTTTAGTAAATATACAGTGAAATATACGGAATTAAAGAAGCATTGTGTCTGTAATTTGCTTCCAAATTTTCAGAAAAGAAACATATACATATATACCTATACATACATACATGTATGCATGTGTATACATGTGTATAGATAGAAGAATGAGAACATGATCAAGTAAGTATGGTAAAATGTAAATGTTAACATTTGGGGACTCTGGGAAGTGTATTCAATAATTCCTTACAACATTTTTGCAATTTCTCTGTGAATAAAGTTTTTCAAAATTAAAAAATAATAATAATAACCTAAGTGGGTCTGAGCTTTATGAGGAGGGAGCTGGAGAAACAGAAAAAATGTAGTGGCCCCCACCTCCCTGTTCCCCCATCCCCAACACTGAGAAGCATTGTAATGTGATGGGTTTCCTGAAAACTATTGAGGGACGCCCTGCACTGAACTCCCTGTGGGTACCACTATGCTTCCAAATCCCCAGAGCCTAACACAGGTCCTGATATACACTAGAGGCTCAATAAATGGCCAATGAATGAACTTAAAGAAACATCTGAAAGAAATTATGGGCAAACCCCAATCTGTGTGTGGGGGCAGAGTCCCAGAGAGCAGTTTCCATGCTCTCAGCTTCACGTGGAAAGGTGCTGGCTCGGTTATTATATGGCCATCAGCTATAATCAGATGGCCATTCACTGTGGCTGGGTGTCCATCAGCTATTACCGGTTAGCCATTAGCCACTAATATAACTGCCGTGGCTGTGCTAAGGGGTTCGTTGGTTGGTTGGCAGAGAAGGGGACAGCAGATTGCGGATCATGTGGCTTCTGCTTCCTGTGTCTCCAACCCAGCCGCCAGCGAAAATATAGTGGTATGAACCCCCTATCCATGGCTCCATTGGTGTTCTTTTTTGGCCTCACCATCTCCTGTGTTCTTATGTGGAGAGTGGGACCAGAGACCCCACATGACATTGTGGTACTCCATCTGCAAAGTTGGTAGCATTGTGGCCTTCTTATATAAATGGCTGGGTGGGAATGAAGGGCAGGAGGCATCAGAATGAAGAGTAAGATATGGTTCTTCCCTGGGATGTCCTTTTTATTGAGGAGGAAGGAAAACTGAGCATGTACCCTAGGGTTGGTCTGTAATGACCCTGCTCTACTGACTGGGAGAAGAAGGGCATACATTCCAGGTACTGTATGTCCCAGCATCCAAGGTCTCTCTTGGATTCTGCATAAGCTATTTGATGCACTGAGTTAAGAAGAAATGAAGACCAAGATTCCCCCAGGACAATGTTAAGGATTGAATAGCTCCATATTCAGTAAAGCCTTCATCATGAACACAATACCTCGTTACATTCTGTTGTTACTTCCCAAACCAACTCGTGCTTGGTTTTTCAAATTCACATTGACTACGCATATGAGATCTGAAACTGGAATTTTAACTTCCAAAGTTCTAGAAAGCTTTAAAAAAGTTGTTTAAGAGATTAAAAAAACCTGACTTTGCTTTGAAAACTTAGCTAATTCAAAAACATTGTAACAGATTACTTTTCCAGAAACATTTAATTCTAAATAGAGATGAAGGGGAAAAAAATAATCCATAGGCCACCGGAGTGTAAATATTAGGGGAAGTTCCTATAAGCCCCAGAAAATTGGGATCTACAACAAATATGCTTTTCCTCACCACCAAGATACAATTTCACAACCATAAACACTGTAATGTTCCAGAAAAAAATTTTAAAAGGCAAATCATGGCACATAACAAAGGGCAGCGCCCCAAACTGCGAACCTGATTTGCATATTAATTCAAATATACACCTTTTTGCTTTAATAAGGAATATAATTTTTAAGGAATCTCCAGGTGGGATTGCTATGCTCACTGGTAGGGACTTGTTCACCAATTTATTAGAAAATAAGCTCATATGGTAAATCCAAATCATAATGGGTTAAAAAATAAAAGTCCCTTCCTAATCAGTAAATAATAAACAGTGCGCCACAGAGGAAGGGCAGGTTGGTACAGCTACCCTCATTTCCTCTTTACTGGCCACGTCTGGGAGGCCAAATAGTTCTCTGTCAGAGTCAGTCCCTTCCTCTAACTTAGTAAGAACAGATATTTAACACATTCTCAGAGTTGTGGTTGCCAGTTACTAGTTTATTTGTCCTCAACACCCATTAGTTTCCATTCTCCCCATTCAAAGCTATTCCACCTCTCTAAAATGGAGTGGGAGAACATATCATACCTCCTTCTAGGTGCTCCCAGGGATATGTTGTCTATCTAACCCAAAGACTAGGAGGAAAGATAACGTGGAAGAAAAATACCTGATGAGCCCCCAACAGTAGGAGTTGGCTCCTACCCCCTGCTCTGCTCATTAAACCTCTTCTCCCAGACGTGGTCTATTTCTTGGGCTGCCAATGGCAGGGCTCTACCAATGCCAGCTGAAATCACAGGATTCATGGTGATCTGAGGGTTCTGGAAGAGACTCCTCTATGGAGTTCAGATAAGGCCTCAGATCTGCATGCAAATAGGTAAGATAGTGTGGTATTCTTAATACGGTACTTCAATACTTCTTAATCTCTCCACATACACTCCTTCTCATTTCTCCATGAGAACCCATACTTGTGACACTTGTGCTATTCTACAACTGGGATGATAATGGCACTTCAGTATAAATCAAGCCATTGCCTATTTTTGTCTGAAGAGGAAGCAAAACTCTGGACCAAAGGATAGTATGACAGCTCTTGAAAGTTGAGCCTTTATGCTGGTCATCAGTTCCTAGTGTGATATTACCAATGAAAAATGCAGGAGCTGTGCTTATTGGTCCCCACCCAGGTGGTTCTTCTTACCTTTGGTTCCATTGAAATGAAACTGTGGGTTCCTCTGCTTGAGAGAACTGACCTTTTAATCGTCCTGCTATGGTAGAAGTGGTAGTAGTCCTTCAGGGCCCCGATCTGCAAAGATAGATGGGAAAGAACAAAAGAAAGCAAGTTAATTTATGAGAACAGTCTTCTGTTTTGCTGTTTTTCATTAAAATAAGAACACAAAACAAAAAAGGTCCATAAATTATGCAGTTGCCTGCTCTGCTTAAATGTTACTTGAAACTTGGTGATCATTTTCCAAAAGACGGACATGTAATATGAAATGGAGTGTCCTTCAGGCACTGACGGCGGAACTAAAGATTATAATGTGGCAGCTTAGCCTCTCCATAGCTCCCTTTAAATGTTTAATTTATGTTCAGCATTTTAAGTAATTCTATATCACGCTATATCCAAATGTGGGAAAGAGAAAAAAATCAAATAGTTATCTGGTTATAAAAACACATTGCATTGTGTTTGCTCTGACAAATTTACAATGAAGAACCTTGTTAGATTATTTATACCATTAGTTTGAAACGAGTCCTAAGTAGTTGATCATTCACAAAGAAAACACTACTTAATTTGTTTCCTGACTTCAATAGACAGTACAAATACGTATCATTTTTTCATTTATTGCAAAACTAAAAGTGGAATGGCAATTTCTAAAACAAAACAAAGATCATACATCTTACCAATCAACTAAGCTTCCTGTATAAAAATAGTTCAATTCATTTAACTTTAACCATTTCTTTAACAAATTAGTCTTCTCATTTGTGTACCCCATTCTTTAGTTAAAAGCAGTTAGTTCTGTTTCAGATAGATAGCTTTGAAAGTAAGTCCCTGTCCACTTTAGGAAAATAAATGAACAAAATCCCAAACAATCAGATTCTCTCAGCAGATTATAAAATGTGGATCACATAATGGGAATTGAATAATAGAACAAATGAAGACAAGGAGAGCTTGGCTCTAGTTCTAGCTGACACCAGAAGTAGCTCCTTGGCTAAATCACATATACTTACTATGTCTCAGTTTCCATTTCCATAAAATTGGCCTTTGGGTTAGTTATTTTCTAAGATCACTGTAGCTCTCAAATTCCATTTTTTGACTCTTACACTTTCCTTGCTTAGGGCAAATACATTAAGTGGCTATTTTTTTCAGAACCCCACGGCGCTGCCCTAAAAGAATGACCACCATCAGAGTGTTTTCCAATTGGGACAATTCAAAAGTTAGGCTTTCCTAATTTTAAAAAAGAGAAGGCATTGGCCCCACTTAATTTTTCCAGATAAAAGGTTTCTTTCTTATTCCCATCTTTCCATCACATTTTCAGTCAATGCCCCCACCGCCAACCCCCTACACATACATTTCCAATAAGGATGATCAACCCAATTTCTGTGCTATTTAAGAGTCATCTCACTGGGACTTTATGCACTAATTGAATGTCTCTAATCGTTATTAAAAATGAACATCTGGTGTACAATTTTGTATTACATCATCTATAAATCCCATTGTGTGTTCACCACCCAGAGTCAGTTCTCCTTCCATCACCATATATTTGATCCCCCTTACCCTCATCTCCCACCCCCCAACCCCCTTATCCTCTGGTAACCACTAAACTATTGTCTATGAGTTTTTGTTTCTCATTTGTCTGTCTTGTTCTTTTGTTGTTTTTGGTTTATATACAATTGTCACCCCAATAAATTAAAAAAAAATACAGGATGGGGAATATAATCAACAATGTTGCAAAGATGAAGTAAGGTGCCATATGAGTACTAGAGTTACCAAGGGGATCATGTCATAGACTGTGTAGATGCCTGATCAATGTGCTGTACACCTGAAGAGCTGAAGTAAAATAATATTGAATGTCAACTATAACTAAATATATAGGTATATATAGTCATGGGATGTGGAGTACAGCATAGGGAAGATAGTGGATGGTATTGTAACAGCTATATACAATGTCAGAGGGGTAGTAGCTTGCGGGGCGTGTTATCACTTTATGACAGGTTTAAATGTCTAACTATTACGTTACTTTGTACACCTGAAACTGATTTTAAAAAAAAAAACAGAAAAAAAAAACCTGAACGTCTGAAGTCTCACATTTTTTACTGAAGTAGAAACTGCCCAAATGCACACAGAAAAGAGCCTAGACTCTGAAAACAAATACGTATGGAACAAAAACAAGGAACCCCCAGCTGAAACCACTAATCTCAGTGATCCTAGATGCTGAAACAGCAGCAAACAATGAGGAAGATGGCACCAATGCCAGTCCCAGTCTCCAAAAGTGTTTCAAGGAGGGATTTACAGGACAATTTTAAGATTCCGGAGGACTAAGGGTAGAATTCAAGGGGCCACGTAATACTTTATAAGAAAATCTTAAAATCCCAAAAAGCTTAGAGTTTTCACCTCATGTTGCTTTTGTCAAGAGTGCTCCTTGAGAAAATAAAGCCCTTCTTGTGGAAAGGAACTTAGAATTGCTGAGGAAGAACCTATCGCCAAAGTGAAAAATGCCACTGTGCCACTGTGCTGAAGTCCACTCCACTCTAATGGAAGCTTGTTGATTACAGGAAATGAGTGACTTCAACTTAACTATTAAGTTCAAGCTATGGATGAAACACACCTTGAAGATATATTCAGATCCTTTGAGGCCTCATTGGTACTGACTAGAATCCCGGCCTAATGTAGTGTGTATAGGGAGAGGGAAAACAGAACCCTTTTCCAACTTGCTCTGGGATTTTAGATGCATCACTTAACCTCCGTGGGCCTTTGTTTCCTCCACTGTAAAATAAGAAGGACACAGGAGGTATAGAGGACAGAGATCGGGCGTCAGAGTCAAACAGGGGATAATAATGTTTAAGGGCTAGTGTGGTTATAAGGACTGAATGTAGTAGTAAGAGGTGTATTACCTGGTCAAGTCATTGCCTGGTACATAGTCAATCTGAGACGGTTGTTAGTCTCCCTTATAAATTTCCATTTAAATCCCAACTTCTCTCACCTCCTACCCTCTAATTAACCCGTCAGCTCTATTCCTTGGTTAGAATGCCTCTGGGTCTACCCTGGTGTCATCTCTTTAATTACCTTATTTCATTGGCAAAAACGAAAAGGGTTGATGATATGTTGTTGGCAAGGATATAGGCACAGACGGGGTTTATACAGGATTTGTAAAGAGCATAATCTGGGACAAGAGTTTTGAGAGCAATTTAGTAACATCAATAAAATTATAAACAGTAACTCACCTTTGACCCATCCTTTCCACTTTTAAAAATTTATTCTACAGATATAGTCACATATCTATTTATAAGTGGATGTTAGAGGAAATTTTGTACAAGAAAAGAAAGCAAACGACTAGCTGCCATCAATAGGTGATTGATCACCAATGTAGTGAGTAAATATAGTTGCAAAAATGTATATAACATGACTCAATGTTTTTAGGAGGAAAAGGAAGAATGCATATTACATTTATGCTCCTAGACACAGGATACTTCTGGGAGGATACTCGAGAAACTGAAAAGAGGAATTTTCTTTTCATTGTTTATGTGCACACATTATTTTCTAATTGAACTAATTAAAAATGAAAGAAATAACCCACACAAATAAATGAAATAGCACACACACAAATCCCATCTACTTTTCCGGTGGCAAATATACTCCCAGAACTCCATGTGATGGGTACAACGGCTCCCCCATTCAGGCCACTAAGTCTCGATAGCAGTAAGCTCTACTGTCTCTCCACCTTTCAGGGATTCTGTTTCCTCTGTAGCATTGTGGAATGGTGTTCACTGATTGACTGATGCCTCCTTTAAGGAATGCCTACCACGTGCCAGGCATCTTGCTACTCTTCTGCCTGTTATCATATCTAACGGCATTCGCCCAAAAGTCCTTGAAGATAAGTATCATTAAATTATTATTAAATACCATTTGATATACAAGGCTATTGAGGCTTTGGAAGTACCCAAATGTACAGGGCTAGTCTTGGGAGGTGGTAAAATGTAACTCTTTGTTGATCGTCTAGCATCAGGATGAATTTAGTTAAGCTTCATGGTGCAGCCTATGCATAGGTTCAAAAGAAGTATCCCAACATCCTTCTGGTGAGGCTTCCTATACTATAGAGCTAAAAACACTGAACTCAGTGAAGCTAGGTTTCTGAAGGTGAAGAAAGCTCTCCCAAGCAAAGGCCCACCACCGCATCCTGAGGCATGGTCTTGGAGGCATTGATGTGTTTACTGGTAGTTGTGGCAGAGATCTTAGTGTCTGGTTGCTAGGTTTCTGGGCATCCATTCGCACATCCTGTTTTGTCGGTATTTTGTTGGTAAGAGCTACAGGGATTACAGAGGGTAGCTTCCTTTTCTCGGGTTCCTGATTGAGGCAGAAGCAGCAGCCTTCCTGGAGGCCCATTCTGTGGTGTGGCTTTGGGAGCCATTTCTGAAAGATCGGCCTTCCTACAAGCTTTGGTTCTGTAAGCTTTTAACTGTCTATACTGAAGGCCTTACTAAGTAGACCAAGTATTCAGTGTTAGGCTCCCCTGAATATCGAAAACTGAAGAAGTCAGAGCATCTGAAAAAGTAGCTACACATTTACATAACTGTACAACTCAGAGATGCTCCTGGTTATGTACCTCTTGAGTCCTGGGCTGCCAATGAGCTACAGGCTACTGGATGTCCCAATGTGTCTGTTCTGACATCCTATTAGATGATTACACTTGCGTCTAGTCTTCTCAGACCCATTTGCACCACCCTCTGCTCTCATATCTGTTTTCCACACAGTAGCCAGAATAAGGTTACAAAAATTTGTCTATGTCATGTCAGACCCTTGCCTAAAATTGGTTAGTGGCTCCCCTTTGCTCTTAAAATAAATACTAATAGTTAACATTTAATGTTACTTAATAATATAGTTTTAGAAGAAAATCAGAATAATATCACATCAACATTTATGCTGTGCAGGAACTGTTCCATATGCTTTACCTAACACACTGGATAAAGACCATTGTCTTCCTCTGACCTACAGGGCTTGCGTGAACTGGCTCAGTCTCCCTCTGTAATCTCTCCTCAAATCACACCTCCTCTCAATTTACGGGACTCCAGCCACGCTGTCCTTCTTCAGTTCCTGGACTGTGTCATGCTTGCCATTTCCTCTACCAACAGTATCCTCTCCTATCTCCACCCTCTCCACCTCTTTTCTTTTTCCTCATCTTTTATGTCTCACCTCAAGTCATAAGTCTTCAAAACTCCCCAGACCAGATCGGGTTTCTTTATTATATTGTTTCCCAGAGTCATAGGAACATATGCCAGTAGTCATACTTTGATTAGTACAATTGTTTGTTTAATGTCTGTGTCCCCGCCTATATGCCTGTATGTTCCACTGAGGCAGGAACACATATATTTTGCTCACCAGTTTGTTCCTAGCTCCTAGTACATGGCTTGACACATAGTAGGTTCTCAGAAAAGATTGCTAAATGAATGATATGAATATTAGAATCCTTGAACTGCTAAAATTGCATACATTAGAGCTATATGTGATTCAAAATCTCTAGTGTAAGTATCACGGGACTATCAAAGTAAGGTTAATTTCAGCAAAAATGGTTGAATTCTGCCTTAATTGAAATACCAATTCTTCTAGACTTATGGTTCCGAAGGTTGTAGGCTGAGACATCTCTATGCATTTTTTTTGCAAGACAATAGCAAAGTAGGGTACATCCGTTCAATTATTCTACCTCACCCAAACAAAATAATCTCTCACTTCCCGAGATTACATATATATATTTAAAAGCATGTTTATGTCTCTCATCTATTAATATGCATGTCCCTTATTGGCATGAATTTTGTCTTTTATTTTTCTTTCAACAGCACTGAGCATGCTGAGGGCATTTAATAAACATTAAGAAGAAAAATGTCATAACATGTTGGGAGTTACTCAAAACAAGGACAGTATATGAAAACAGAGCAGTAATATTATCTATAAGCAGGCATTCCATCTAGCTCCTCTGGGGTAATCTAAAACAAAAGATGACTGTGTTTACTATGTTATGCAATAGCAACAAGGGCCACAAAAAGGAACAATACATAACTAACATAGGGACATTTTATAAATAAATCAGGAACCATGGGAATATGTGAAGTATAAAATCAATAGCGGATAAATCAAAGCTCGACATTTTCCTTAAGACCACATAAAGGAAGAGACTAATTCATTCCCTCTTTGCCCTCTTAAGCTCCTCTTATGTACAGTAACACACTCTTCCCTGCCCAACAATACAACTCTATACACAATACTAAGTGGATGAATTTCATCTTTTGTTCCCAATTCTAAGTTTTTGTGTTTTTTCTTCCTTAGTGGTAGCCCCTTAACCTTATACGCAAACTTTTCCTATCACTACCCTTTCTCATACCAAATTGTGTTGTTAGGTAAGGATTTTTTACAAGCTATTTTATACTAAGGTATAAATGACTAGTAGGACTCAATGTCTTAGTTCTTCCCGAGAAAGAACTAATTTGATCAGAAAATTAAAACTTAAGCCAAACAAATGAGTTCATAGTGCTTATAATTTCAAAAAACAACCATTGGAGGGTTTTTTGTTGTTTGTTTGACAGTAGGAGGGAACCTTCGTTGGGTCCCTAAATTCTTATGTCAAAAGCAAGCTACTGACTTCTGAGCAAAGGGCTGAGCAAAGGGCAGAAGACCCTTATTTTACATTGGCTTTGCCTCTGATGATGAGCTTTGTGGCCTTTCAGAATTCATTCACCACTAACAATCTTACCTGTGTCTACAGCTAAAACCCGCACCAGTCTAATTACTCTAGACATATAGTTTGCAATTTATATACAGTTCTGTATGGGGATAAACCATGCCAGCTTGCCCGTATACAGTTCTGTATGGTGATAAACCATGCCAGCTTGCCCAGGACGGAAGTATTTCCAGGGACACAGGACTTTTCAGTGCTTAAACTGTGACAGCAGTCCCAGGCCAACTGGGAATCTGGTTACCCTGAAGTGTCAAGAACCTATCAGTTCCCCCAGGCTGCTTGTCTGCCGCGCTTTCCCTCTCACCCTCTCCAATTCATGCATTTCTCATTCTGCACCCCTTTTGAAAATTTACCTCCAATCCACATTTTTTTTTAAATGGACAAAAATTTGAACGGACATCTCACAAAAGAAGATATGCAAACGGCCAATCAGCACATGAAAAAACACTCAAGTGCAAATTAAAATCGTAATAGCACTATTATGTCTAAAATTTAAAAGACTCAAAATATCAAATTCTAATGAGATTATGGAGCATTGAAGCTCTCTGACTTTGCTAGTGGGAGTGTAAAATGGTTCAATGTCTTTTGAAAATTGTTTGGTAATTTCTTATGAAGCATATATCCTCCTCTTGACCCAGACATTTCATTTCTAGGTTTTTAACCAAAAGAAATTAAAACCTATTTCCAAACAAAAACTCATACACAAATGTTATATATAGCAGCTTCCTTAATAACAGCCCCAAACTGGAAACAATGCAAATGTCCATCAACAGGTGATGTACAAAAAATGGTATATCCATATACCACTATAATGGAATGTCCAGCAATAAAAAGGGTGTATGTATGTATATATATGATGGATGAACAAGAACAGCTCATCATGCTGACACAAAAAGTCCATACTGTATATTCCAATGATATAAAGTTCTAGGACAGTTAATCTATAGTGACTGATGAGTGATAACCTGGGTATGGAGTGGGGACTGATTGGGAAAAGCCTGGAGAAACTTGGAGTGTTGGGAATATTCTCTATCTTGATTGTGGTGGTCATTGCATTGGTGGTAAGTGCTTAGTTAGGTGTGGTGGAATCAGCTCATCACAGGCTTTCGAGATCCAATCGCATCTTTTCCCAACACCCTGTTCTATAATAGGACATCACATTGTGACTTGAAATCAACAATGAGGGAAGTATTTACACATCAGGAAAAATTGACAAAACTACAAATTAGGGCTTCTTTTTTCCCCAGAGGAATCACTTGTTTAGTATTTATCAGCACACCACACAGTATATGCATTTGTCAAAACTCATCCAACTTTACACAAAAATGGCTGCATTTGGGGGTATGTAAAGGACATCTCAATGACATGATTTCAAAAGTTATAAATACTCCTCTTCTGATTTCTGCTTCTCTCCAAGCTGTAGAATGACTTGGAGAATAGGACATGCAAGAACCCAGTTACCTGGGGCTGCAATTTATCCTCCAGCTCCTATTTCTCCCTATCCTCTCAGGTAAGTAAAGAACCAAGTCAGGAAGACCATCCCTCTTGCTGACCAACCTCTCCCAATGCCCAAAGTTGACAAGTCTGAAACCTCTACTTCTTAAATCTATTTAGACAGAAAGTTACAGAGGCAGCGCTAGATATACTGTTTTCCCTTCATTAAAATGTCAAATGTGATTCCTCCTTTCTGCTTCTCTGAAAATGTTAAAACAATTGTAATATTTACCTTCTGTGTTCGACTTTATAACATTCAAAGGACAACCAAAGAGAAGTTAGCCATGATTGCTTTCCTCAATCACCAAGAACATTCCCAACCATAGAACCTTTGCACCTGCTTTTCGTCTTCCTGAAATGCTCTTCTAGAAATCTCTATGACTCATTTCCTGGCTGCTTTCAGGTCTTTGCTCAAATGCTACCTTCTCAGAGAGGCTTTCTTTGACCATCCAATTTTAAATTGCCACCACTCCTTCTGGGAAACCCCATCCCCCCTTCCCGATATATTTTTCTCCTTAACACTTAACACCACTTAACATATTGTACATTCTCTTTATTTGTCCCATTTATTGTTTGTCTCCCCCCACTAGACTGTAACTACATAAGGGCATAGATTTCTTTTATTCACTGCTGGATTAGCCTTAGTTCCTATTAACAGTGCCAGGCATACCCAATAAACATGTAGAATAAATGAATGAGTGAAAGGCCCTTGAAAAAAAATCAAAGCAACAGTGAGCATGTTTCCAAACGTTAGGGAGGGTTTCTTGCTCATCTCTTTATAATCTTTTCTGTGATATAACATTAACATACAATGTAACATATGCTTTCTGCTTAATAAATGTCAAATGAATGAAATGATCACATGTAAACATATCTGAAAATTGAGAATTTACCACCAACAACAACATAATCATGCAAGTCTGCCTTCACATTTCTCAGTTTCCTCCCTTGTCCCATCATAGTCAATGACTTCTTGGAATCACTGAACAAAAGTGATACTTACAACAAGGCTGTTGAATTCATTACAAAATATGAAATTAGAAGGCAAGGAAATGCAGAAATCTGATGAACTGCTAACATTAATGGAAAATGAGCACAGACTAAGTGCCAGGCATCACTGCATCTTCACAACAATATGAAGCAGGTAATCATTATTGCCATTTGACACACAAGGAAGCAGAAATTCACCAAGTGTAAGACCTTGCCCAGGGCCACACAGCTAGTAGAGGATGAAGCTCAGATTGATTCCAGCCAGCCTAACTCCAGGGCATGTGCTTAAAAAGTTTCTAAGGAAGAATTTAAAACTACCCAGAGATTTCAATTATCCAGATGACTGTGCTCCTAAGAGTTGTTAGAGAGGGGATGTCTTCTAGGGATATTTCTGGCCTACCTTCAGCAGATACAAAAATCAAGTGTTGACAAGTACCTGAGAGTAAGACAGAGTTCATAGGTGCAAGAAACCAGGTCTGTATTTCTAGTTCTACCACTGACCCCAGAGAATTTACATTAGTGCCTTCATGTCAGTGAGAAAGTATCTTTAAAGCACACCTTTACCATGAAGTTCGAGCGGCATTATAAGTTAAACAAATGTAATACCTGGCATCAAGCATCTTAGGTGCTACTGCACTCGGCCATGGAATACCGCAAAATGACATGAAAAATATCTTCCTTAGACTTTAGTTTCAAGTCAATCACTCACAGAATACTTGTGATTTCTTCCTAAAATTCCTTCAGGTTCAGGCTCAGCATTCGAGCTCTTCAGAGAATGGAATTAGTCCATGAATTCATGCCCCTCCAAAATGTTCATGTTCTAATCCCCAAAACCTGTGAATATATTACCTCATCTGGTGAAAGGGACTTTGAAGTTGTGATTAAATTAAGGAATTTGAGATAGGGAGATTATCCTGAGTTATCTGTGTGGGCCCAATGTAATCAATCACAAGGGTCCTTATAAGAGACAGGGAGCAAAGCCAGAGAAGAAAATGTGATGACAGAAGCAGAGGTTAGAGAGAGAGAGAGATGGAAGCAGAGATCACAGCAAGACAAAGAGAGATATTTAAAATAAACTGTGCTGCCAGCTCTGATAGATGGATGAAGGGGCCACAAACCAAAGAGTGCTGACATCCTCTAGAAGCTGGAGAAAGCAAGGAAATGATGTCTCTTCTAGGACCTCCAGAAGGAACACAGCCTTGCTGACACCTTGATTTTAGGTAAGGACTTCTGGCATCCAGAACTGAAGATAATAATTGTGTTGTTTCAAACCATTAACTTTGTAGTTCTTTGTTAGAGAAGCAACAGGAAACTAAAACAAGGTAGAACTAGTACCTCAATAGACACCCATGAGAAGCAAAGGAAATGAAACTAGGCTACTATTTGTATTGGGAGCCTTTTTAGTCTTCATAATTTTGACACTCTGGGTATTCAGCTATGAATTTCCAAATAGCTGTACTAATATATTAACAGTGTTTAACATTGGCCAGGCACTCTGCTAAGCACCTTGCTGGCTTTATCGTATTTATCTTGCTAATAAACAAGATTATCTTGCTTAATTTTCAAAATGAAATGAAGTCCAAGGTTAAGCAACCAGCCCAGCAAAACAGAACTAGTAAATGGCCTGTCTATTCAAAGCCGTTATGTAATTAATACTACTTATAACCCAAGCTACCCCTTGATGCTTTCCTACATTATATCTAATCTTTTCAATAACCCTGCAAATGAAGAACTACTCTAATTTTATGGACAAAAAAACCGAGTCCAAACCTGAGAGAGGTTAAGTAATATGTCAAAGTGAAGAAGTGTCTGACTCACGATTTGAAATCAGGTGAATCTGAGTCCAAAAAAATCTAAGCTTTTTCTAGTCACAGCACTATGATTTTATTTAAAAGTTACTCAAAGGGTTTTGTAGTGCCACATGCGATTCGATTGGCGCACTCAAATATCCCCACCCCTTCCCACTTCCTTGCCCTTACCAATATGAGGCCTCATTATTTTATTCTAAAGCTACCTGATCATCAGAGTACAGGAGAATCTAGGTCCCTGTCATCTATCTTAAAAGCAGATAATAAAACAAATCTTGACTATGATTTTCGCGCAAGCAAGAAACAAATATAACAATTTTACCAAGGAAACATAAAACACAGCAAATAAAATAAGCACTGCATTTTCCCAGGTTCAAGGGAGAAATCTAGAATTTGCCCCACCACATGGGACATGAGATTTTCTTCAAAGCAAATCATAGAATCTCAGAGTTGGAAAAGACAAAAAATGGGATTGTAATCTGATTTTTCCCTTACTGGATGCCGGAATCCATTCTTCAAATTGGCAGAGAGTACTGCATTTTCTAGGGCAGCCCATTTGTTAGAAACTTCTATCAGATAATTACCCTAACTCCACTCGTTACTCTTGGTTCCAGCCTATGGAACCAACCTATGCCATGCCAGACAGCCAACACATACCTACTGGGTCTTCCCTGTTCTTGGCTGAACATCTAAATGTTTCCATTTTTTTCCTCATGTGACAAGGCTTCACAGGGTTGTCTCCCCTAGATAAGCTAACATCTGTAAAGTCTCACCCCAAAACCTGGAGCCTACAATACAACACATCTCAACTCCAGGTACGGTGAAGCCAGGATGGAGTCCATGACTCCATGACCTCCCTTGGCAATGTACTGCTAATACAAATAGCTTTAAATTGAAATATTTTTAGCAGAATGAACTTGGCCAACAACAAAAAAAAAATAAATCCACAGAAACACTTTTTAACTTGGCTCTCCTCCAGTCTATATTTTAGTATCTTAAATGTAAATGATAGAAATTTACAATTTGGTTGAATCTCATGTTCTATATTCTACTCTATGCTTTTACAGCCTGCCCAGACATTCATTTATTTATTGAGTGTGTACTATGTGCCAAGCACTAATCCAGATACTGCAGATAGAATGAACAAAATAAAGTCCCTGCTAACAGAGAGAAAACAATCCGGCTTGATTCCAAAAAATCCCATTGTGTCAACTACAAGTTTGAAATTTATGTCTTCTCTACTGAATCAGAATATTTCTCCCAAGAGTACTCAAATAATTTTTCACATTAGTATATTACAAATAAAGATTGGGTTCAAATTCAACTTACAATATGTTTGTAATAGCTTCTTAAGAATGAACTGTAAATGTCATTAGGCTTTGGTTTTCTCCAATGCATTTTTGTCTAAAATGAATAATTATGTCCTTAATGTAAATTAATCCTTGTACTATATTCTTGAGATAAGAACATTTATTTCTGCTATTTATAGTCAGCTATTTTTTAAAAAGAGTTTTTAAAAACCCATCTGTCAGTAATTTCTGGAGAAACTGAAATAAATTATTGTTTACTATTTAAGCTATTCCACCTGCTTGAAAGACAAACACACACACACACACACACACACACACACACGAAATAGAGTCCAAGAGAGGCTGAGAGAGAGAACACATAGCTTACATGGAGGTCTGTATTGTTTTCATTACTGATAATCTTAGTAACTTAAAGCATTTTCACATGTAGGGAAACAAACAGAAAATAGTACATATTTTGAGAAATGAAAACATTTCTAGAATTACCCCTGGAACAGTCACTTTTCTCTTTAGGTCCAATGACTCTCAATCCTTGCTATACATTAGAATTATATGGGGACTGAAAAAGTACTAATGTCAGCCCCACCCCACGCCTACCCCAGAGGTTCTGATTCTTAAGGTCTGAGTTATGGCCAGGGCATCAGTATTTTCTTTTAAAAAAAATTCCTAGTGCTCCCTTGTAATCAGCATCTTGCCGTACCTCCACCTGCTAATATTTTTTTTATGGTTTATATGGTCTTTCCCTGAACATCTTCTAAATGGAATAATACAGTATGCAACCTTTAGAGACTAGTCTTTCCGTTAATCAAAGAAATTAAGTATTGCAAACATTTCTTAGTAGAGCACTACTTTCACAACCACGACCACCTTAGGACAAAATACGACTGATTATGCTAAGTGATGGAGTGTAAACTGAAAATATGAGTGTAAAGTGAAAATATGGCTGGTAATTTTGAAACAAAGATGAAAATGGCTCAGAGCCTCCTGGGTGCTGTTAACCATACACCTAATATAAGTGCTTTGAAAAGTAAGTAAAAATCTATGAATCAGTGATTCTCAGAAGTGTGGCACTGGGACAGGAAGCATCAGACCTGCAGTACCTGTGAGCTTAGCAGAAATGCACACTCCTGCGCTCCACGTCAATCTGAATCAGAATCCAGTCATCACCCTGCTAAGCCAACTCTCAGTTCAAGAGGTGAGGAAGTGGCCACCAGGAATGACTAATGAAGCAACAGTCAAAAAAGGATACAAGCACAGTGCTGTCTATTTTGACCTGTGCAGCCAATATGAAGTACACACCCACCTCTCCACACACCCATACAATCTACACAGTAAAAAAGGGTTTTAATTCTCGGTTTTACCCTTTTTAAAATGTTACAAGCGCAATCTGTGTTTCAAATAAAATTGGATTTCAGGTAGCATTTTATCCAAACTCAATTCTCGAAGATAATTAAAAATGTAAACTTAATTCTAGGAGATAATTAAAAATGTTAATAATGTTTACAGTACTAAGAGAGGGGTAGTTTTCTATGATCGATCCGTTCATTTAATGTTCAAGTGAATAAAATTTCAGAACTAGAATTTCACAGGTGATATACATCCTAATAATTGTCACTATTAAACATTAAAAGTTGTTTTCCACTAACATTCGGCCCCGCCATATTCTACTTCATGTGGACTATGTCTCCTTAGCTTCTGCTTCCCATATAGAAGGATCGATAATGATGTGTAAATTTTCAATAAACATCTCAAGCTATAAAGGTCAGGACATGTTTTTCTTCCTCTATTCAAGTAAAATGTTTTGCTATCTCAACAGATGTCTTAGTAGAGAAACCTTATTTTCAATCGTCTGAATGGGAGTTCATCAAGCACGAGGAAGATGAATACAGTCTCAAATATCATCATAATTATTTCAGTAGATACACTCAATTTATTTTAAAAAGGGCTTTCTTTACATTAAATTATCCATGGCTTCTCTTGGAGTCCTGCCTTATTGACACAATCTGTCCGTGACCTCCAAGGTCTATAAATTTATTAATTCTGTACAAATGAACTATCTACTCTTTCAATCACCTAGGGGCAGATATTTAATCTGATGCTAGTTCCCCGCTGACCTCCAGTTCTTTAGTAGTTACGTGCTCATAAAGAACCAAATTTGAACATCAGGTTAAGCAAAATATTATCAAGGCAGAGATATTGCCCCTCCCTTCAAAACCTATAAAAATAAGGACAGTGTTTTGGATTATGTGTATGCTTTAGCACCATTTGTGATTGCCCACTTTAAGCAGTTTACAATCTTCTAAACAGGATAAGTTACTTATCAGGCCACATGTTTTTGTCTTGTTTTATTCTATGTAGTAGCAAAATTAATTGCTCATATTCATGTGCTGTTTCCATCTTTAAAGTGCTTTGCCATACATTGTTTTATATGAGTAATAAAGATAGTTTCATACCCCTTTGTAAAACTGATGAATTACTTCTTGTTACTTTTGTAATTAAACAAAAATGCCTTTATTTGGCCTATATGGGGTTACTAGATCTGTCTTGTTTACCTTTTTAACAGTCATCTCCTAACATCTTCCCCTCATTCACTATGCTCTAACTGAGGCTGGCCTCCTTCCAGCCTCAGGACCTGTGCCCTGTTTTCTCATCTGCCTGGAATTCTCTTTTTTCAATCTCCCACTGCCTAATTCATTCTCGCCTTTTAGACCTTCACTCAAATATTAGTCAGAAAAAGTGTTCTCTGACCTCCCTGCTAAATGACCTTCCCCAGTTACTCTCTATCTGGTCAAGCTGTTTATTTCCTCACTAACTTTTAAATTTTTGCCATCACAGTGTCTAGCACATAATGGTTGTCCAATAAACATTTATAGAATGAATGAGTGAATGAATGAATGAATGCTGTGAAATAATTAAAGAATTATTATCCTGATTTTCCAAATACTAAAACTGAGTCCCAGCGAAATTCAGCTATCTATCAAACTTCACACTATGAGTGATAGTAACAAGATTTTTCTCTTACCAAACTCTGTGCTATTTTTCACTATTCTATACAAAACCTATTAAATAGGCTAAAAAAAATCATAATTTGTGCTTGGAGTCATATTTTCAATTTTTATTAAAGTTCCAACTCTAACCTGATTAATTTTAGGATTAATATCTTTATCCAAGACTGACTAAAGTGCCAAGCTTTTAATTTTCTTTTCTTAATATAAAAAGTCAAATGACCTTTATCTTAGCAGCTTGCTTGGTCTTAAATATATGTCAAACCCAAAAAAGAGAATTTAAATAACCATTATGCCTACCAAGTAAAGGTTTGTATCTATAAAATAGAAAGTTGGAAGTGATGTTTAAGAAAATGTACTCGGTGCAGTAGATTGAGTTTTAAGTATCTCCCTTCTATCATTCCTAAGTACTTACTGTTGACATAAAATATAAACCCAATACCGTGTTTTACCAAAAGAATCATTGCAATGTTTACAGATTTTTGCAGGAACTGAAGTCATAACCTTTTCTGGAAAAATACCTCATATCTGGATAAATGAAGAAAAAGTAAGTGTATTTTATATATATTAAGCTTCTCTCTGAGCCTTCCACAAAATTGGAAATTAATCCATGAATTATTTTAATATTCCAAACACTAGATATTTCCCGATTGCTGCATTTGTACTGCTCAAATAGGTGCAGGCAATTTAGTAGAACAGGGCTTTGCAAGTTTTCTTCCCTCTTAGTTCAAGCATGCCAATATTCTGTAGCTACGGTAAGTTGTGAAATAGGTTTAAAGCCCCAATAAACTAAAGAGATAAAGACCCAAAGTGGGGAATGGTTTGGGCAGCCACAAGTATGTACTCCTATCTCAAGTGTGTCATGTTAATTTGAGTTCTCACAGTTTCTGCATGAAATATGCTGATATATTTCTGTTATTTTAGTTACTGTACAGACTTTCTATAGGCCTATAAATGGAACTTATATGCTCAGTGTGATTGTATGCAACAACTTACCCTTCATCTCACAGTTCAACAAACTATATCAGCCAAGGAAAGTTGAGTTTAGCTTGCAATCATGGGTAAAGGCACCCCGTTAACACATGGTCATATTATTACTTGCAAAGGTGATTACTATGCTCACCTCCCCCAAAATGAGCCTCTGACTTTCCTCAGGAAAGAGTTCTCTGGTTCCCAGGGACCTACCAAGATGTTCACGCTTTAGCCCTTAGATCAATCATTTACTTATTATTGCTAAACAACCACCACGGTAGAACTGACTTTTTGCTGTATCAAAATCAGGAAAAAATATCTAGTGTTTCTTATCAATGTAGTTTAATAAAAAGAATATAAAAGTCAGATTTTCGCAGAACAAGGAAAAAAGATTGCTTCCAGAACAGAATTATTTGCTCATATGCCCCATCCTTATATATACCAAATCCCTTGACCAACTTTCCCCACATACATAGTCTCCTAAAGAAACATATGCCCTGATAAATACAAAAAAATATTAAGAAGAATTAGTGAATATATATATATTCACTAATATATATGTATATATACATACATATATATGTATGTATATATACACAAAGGATCAAAACGACTAGAAAACCTTCTTTACATTATTAATAAGGTAACTCTCGGGAACCGCTTTTACAATCAGAGCTTGAAGATAGGAGAACTAAGGTTTGCTAACTACGAGTTCAGTGCTCTAGCCACACCTCTTCTTCATTTTATGATGAGGAGTCTAGGTGACACTATTGCTCACAATTCTAAAACCCAGTGGTCCCTGTAATGTCATTTACATTTTAGGAGATATTGTTAGGACTCTTCCCAAGCCAGGGACTGTTGGAAGTGGCATTTCTTTCAAGACAAATAAATTTCCATTAATTAAAATATCACACACACACACACACACACACACACACACTTTCTTCTCAACGATAAGAAACAGTCAAGTCCTATGTAGTAATGAGGGGGCAAAAGGCAGTGCCTTCCTTAATGGAATGCTGCATCCAGCAAGATTCAAGCAATAAATTTTATGGAACTTCATCATACTTTCACATCACAGAGCCCTTTATGATAACACTCAAGTAAACCCATCTGATTGAGTTAATAATTAGTTTAAATCTGTTACAAGTGAAGGACACACAGACAAGTCGTTCCGGTACACGATGATACAGCAAATTTGACGCAATTTACAGATAATATTTTGCACTGCCTTTCATTTTTCTTTATTTCCTACTCTGATTAGAAAATAAAAAGCCATTAAAGGATTAACAGGACCTTCAATAAGACCTATAAACCAATAGGCTGGATTAAAAGGGAAAAAAAGTACTCTCCTAAGGAATCACACAGGGTTTCAGCAGGACCTCCCAAAGGTCGAGACAGACCCCAGGTCATTTCTATATTTTGTAGTACCTGGTATACTATAAAATAATGTTAAAATATACAGCATATTTATTTAAATGTTTACCTGTAATACCAAAATGTAACTACGCTATTCACCAGATAGTTTCAGAATGCACAATGCTTACTAAGTAGTGAAATGTAGTAATGAGACATGGTATGAAAGTTTTTAAATGGACAATGTATTTCAATCCAGCCAGGGCATGAAACTGTATCTATAAGCTCATTGGGAGATACTTCGTGAATATGAAACCTGGAGCCAAATGATTTTCCATCCCATGTTCCTGGTATCCTGTCCACTGGGTAACATCCTGAAGTTCATTTAAAGATTTGTCTCGTGGACAGGGCCTTTCAGTATCAATTACACAAAAAAGCACAAATATGTGATATTAAACATCAACAAATACTTAGATACTCATATATTTGTAGCTATACAAAGAACCTCCCCTACCCCAAATGCAAACAGACTGTACTTAAGCAAAATCTGACTACTGAGGCTGGAATCATGAAAATGCAAATAAGGTTGAAAGTGAGCTCAAGATTCACATGTTTTGATGGTAGTGAAAGTGAGATGGCTGAGACCAGAGTAAAGAAGAAAGTGCATTCCTCAGAGATAAAGAAGCTCTGAGCTCTGAGAAAGCAGCCAGCACGTCTGGTGCCAGGGAAGAATTAAGGACAGTGACGGTTCCTCAACCTGGCTCCTTATTTAAGACTGCTGATTCCCAGGCCCCACTCAAGGCCAATTAATCGGAACCACTCAAGGTATCTTTAAAGGCTCCCAGGTGACAGGAATGTGTATCCAGGGATTGAGGGCCACTGAGTCAAGGGAGCTGAGGATCAGGGAATGAAACAGCTGAGTAAGAACAGCTTCAATAATCAGGATTTGGGGGAGTGCAACTTCTAGAGCTGGTTTGTTCTAGAATGGATCTAGGATGGGAGTGGGGGAGGGAGGGGGTGTCCAGAGATAGAGCCTTTTCTTGTTCACCAACAGAGTAGAAAAAAACAGCTCTGCAGAGCAAAACACATTCAAATGGCGGAAGCTATGGCATGCTAAATTTAGGCAAACTTCTCCACATTAGAGAGCGTAATGTCTCCATCCCCCTTGCACTATGTGTATGTATAATATTTAAACATTCTAAACAATTGCCTCTCTTATCACATAAAGAACAGGTCGCATCTCTGCACAGAACCATCTAATGGCCTTCCTATTCCCTCAGAGGAAATCCGAAGTCCTTACTGCGCCTGGCCTGCGAAGACCGACTGGCTTGCTCCTCAAAGTGTGGTCCTAGGACCAGCAGCAGCAGCAGTAGCGGTATTGCCTGAGAGTTTGTTAGAACCACAGAACTTCTGGCCCCATCCCAGACATACAAAATCTGAATCATACATTTTAACAAGATCCCCAAGTGATTTAAATGTGCAATAAAATGTGAGAAGCGCCAACCTTCAGGATCTGCCTCACCTCTCCAACCCCACCTCATGACCTCTCCAGCCCATCTGCTACCCAGCCTGCTCACTCAGTATCACTGCAGGTCTTCCTGCTATTCCTTCAACATATCAGGCTCTTTCCTGTCCAGAGCCTTTGCACTAACTGTTTCCTCTACCTGAATGTGCTTCTTGCAGGTATCTGTAAGCCTCATTTCTTTACCTCACCTTCTTCAGTTCTTCACTCATGAAAACTTCCCTAGCCGTCCTATTTACAACTGAAAATTGTTTTTCAGACTTTTTTGGGTTGATACCTAGGAGAGAGATTGCTGGGTCCTACAGTAATTCTATTCTTAATTTTTTGAGGAACCTGCACACTGCCTTTCATAGCGGCTACACCAATCTGCATTCCCACCAACAATGTAGTGGAATACTATTCTGTCATAAGAAAAGATGAAATAGTGTCATTTGTGACAACATGGATGGTTCTTGAGATTATTACGCTAAGTGAAATACATCAGACAGAAAAAGTCGAGAACCATATGATTTCACTGATACGTGGGATTAAAAAACTGAAAATAACAAAGGAACAAGATAGACAAGAAACAAAAACTGATAGACACAGACAATAGTTTAGTGGTTACCAGAGAGTAAAGGGGGAGGGGAGTGGTAGATGAGGGTAAAGGAGATCCAATATATGGTGATGGAAGAACTGACTCTGGGTGGTGAACACCTAATGTGATACATAGATGATACATTACAGAATTGTACACTTGAAACTAACTATTGTCACCCCAATAAACTTTAATTTTTTTAAAAAAAACTTTTTTGCCAGACATTCCCTCTTACTGTTTTTCCCCTCCCCCCTCCTCTGTTTTCTATCCATAGCACTTACCATGAACTGACATATCTTTTTCTTTTTTTCCATTAAATTGTTTATTAATAGTCTCCTTATGGTACATTGCAAAATATGGCCACAAAATCTTTGTATCTCCTTTTATCAAGGGGTGAGGTCTATGTCTCCACCTCTTGATGCTGGGCTTGGTCATGACTTGTTCTGATTTATGGGATGTTAGTAAATAGGACACGAGCAGGACTTTGAAAGAGTCCTGCATATTGAGGATTCCTCTGTCTCTGGCTTCTGGAATACCTTCTATGGTTAGAAGCCCAAACCAGCCCGCTGGATGATGGCCAGTTACATATGCCCAGTTATCCCCATAATCCAAGCCAGCAGCCAGGAACTTGAGTGAAGCCACCCTAGACAAACCAGGCCCTACTGACCCATCGGTTGACTGAAGAACCTACCAGTTAACTTGCAGTCTCATAGCATGGTTATTGTTTTAAGCCACTAAGTTTTGGGTGATTGGCTTTGACGCGAGCTGGTACACTCCTCCTGTGAGTACGTAAGTTTCAAGAAGGCAGGAATTTTTTTGCCTGCTGCATCTCCAGGGCTTAGTACTCAGCATAATGTGGATATTCTAAAAATATTTGCAATGAATGTTGAAGGACAGAGTAATAGCAAAGGGAACCCTCACAAGCAAAAGAAATTAATGCCAGAAATGGCCTCCATAGCTGAGAGACTAGAAGGTGGAAGAAAGACTTTCTGGATCCATTATAACCTTTCTCTTCAGAATAAGGGTAAACTAAATAAGATTTTGACTGCTTTGGTAGCAATATTTTGGCAAAAAGATAAAAATCCATATAGTCACATGCAGTTTCAAATTTACTCAAAATAGTCCAGTTTCACGGTTCTTAACTATCTAAGACTGCACAACCATGTGACCTTTAGAATATTTTTCACATTATGCAGCACTTACTCTCCTCATTTTAAGTTATTCTGATTTTTAACAGCTCGCAAATCGGCAAACCAAATCACTGTATGTTGCTTCAATTCTGTCCTGCCAAAGAAGAAAAATCTGCTGCTTTGGATTCATGTCAAAAGTTGAAAAATTCAGGCCATACATTTTCAAATCTCAGATGTTCCCACTATGTCCACATCACATAAATCACATAAGTGCACAGAAACCCATATGTTTGTGAAGCTACTTCTCTAACAACTAAGGCATAATGTCCAGTGGAATGGGGTGGCAAATTTAAGTGGATTTTACAGCAGTGAGTGTCATAATTCTGACAGCACCATGTCACCCTCAGAGACTGCACAAGCAAGTGCTATTTGCAAGCAGAAAGCATGTTCTCTATTAACAATGATTCAAGGTACAAAGTGAACATGTTGCTTTCATTTGACGGGGGAAAATCAAAGGCAAACAGCAATACACGAAGTTTCTGTCTTCTTGGAAAAGAAAAAAAAAACCCTCAATTTTTTCTAAAGGTTTACCAGGCACGAACAGGTATATCTGAACTCGTGGAACAAGTCTTATCTGGAGAGCTGGTGAGGCCAGAGAGAAGTAACTCAGTGCAATTAAGCTCTGAGATCTTCAGGGTATTTTTGTTGTTGTTTTTCAGGAAATGCAAATCTCTGAGCAACAACACAACATATACGCATTTGCAAATACCTAATATCTGGCTGCTGATTCTTCTTTAAACACATATAATCATCACTTGCATAATGAGCAAAATGTCTACTAGAGATCACTGAGGTCTTCCTATTAAGTCACAGGGTACTTATCCTTTTTCACCTCTTCCATCATGCCTTTTAGTCTACACTGTGTGCAAGGCTAAGGAGAAAGGCTAGTATAGTTTTGTATTAGTCGGAATGGGCAGGGTTCCACAGCAGGAACAAATGAACCCATGAATCTCAGCGACTTAAAACAACAAAGCCTTGTTTCTAGCTCGTGTTGCATGTCCATCGTGCATAAACTGTGAATGCTGCTTATTGCATCCCACAAGGACTTAGGCTAATGGAGCATCTTACCACCAGGAGCTCTGCAGATCACAGCAAATCACACACCAGCAGTTAAAGAAGGAACACCAGTCACTTCTGCTCACATTTCGTTGGGCAACTGAAATAACATGGCCACCCTTAACACCCAAAATAGGGAAATACAATCCTATCACATGGCTAGGAGAACCAGAAATAGTCAGCAGACAGTATTAATGAATGACTGCTGCAGTCTCCATTTACTCCCTGCCTCTAATTCCTCACAGCCATTGGTCCACTTCAGAATATTTTTCCGAGGGCATTTTAACTACAGAGCAGTCTTCTAGGTGCCATATGTGACACAAAGATGAACCAGACAGAAATCTTCTCTTTAAGGGGATTACCATCCAGCAGAGGAGATAATACGCACATACATATAATTTGAATACAAAATGAAATGTCAAATGCCAGTAAAAAGCATACAAAGTTCCACAAGAGCTTAAACAAAGGATGTTTTAGCCACAGGTAGTTTCATTTGAGAAAATGACATCTGAAAAGGGCTAAGCAGAACAAGTGAAAACTACATGGCTGCTCATGTTCAAACAATGGCAAGATGTTTAGGCTGAATGATGTTCAGAATAGAGAAGGAAGAAAAGGAGGAGGAGGGAGAAAGGGGAAGGGAAAGAAGGGGAAGGAGTGAGTGAGAAAAGGGAAAGTAAGACTAAGAAGAGGAAGAAGTCGTCTTTTTGACGAGAGTGGGTTCTGAGAAAATTCATCTGCTTCTGTGACAAGCTTTCAAGGGGAAGACAATGGAGAATGGGTAAAACTAGTGCAATAGTCCAAAAAAAAAAGTAACAAAGGGCTTAGTTGCAGTAGGCCTATCACAACTGAGAGGGAATAGTTCTTTTCTAGAACTGTATACAGCACTACAACACTCAGCTTTCCCATCTCCCTTTCATGTGACCCAGAAAATATAACTCACCTTTCTCTCTATCTGCCTGAGCCTGAAGAGTTGGTCATTTGAGGCTTAAATCTGATCAGAGTGAAGAGATCAGATGGGGAGACCCATCTCCACTGAGAGACTGGCTTATGGCCATGTCACCCAACCAAGATAGCCTTTCTTTCATAATTAAGGGGTGTTAACTCCTAGTGGATAGTTGCTCTATTTGTCCTGATTCTATTTCCTATCTCCGAGAACATTTTTGAAGCCATTCCTTAAGGACTAAGCTGCAGGGCTTAATTTATGTCTGTCCTGAAACCTGCAATCCCTCCTCTCATGCAAATTTAACTTTAGTGTTTCAGGCTTTCAAAATCCAAGTAGGCACAGCCACAGACCTCTGACCATTGGAATATTCTATTGCTTACATTATGTGAGCTTTAGGATCTTTCATGTATATCAAATATGCTTATTTTTACTACTCCCACTGATTCCACATGAACAGTACAATTTGCCTGTGATGTGAAATCTTTTCGTACTACTGACCAATTCCTTCATTGGGGGACTCTCTGTGCTGTTTTTCCCACTGCTCCAATAGATACAGGACTTCCACTGCCACCCTCAGGGAGATGATCACAGCCACCAGGGTCCTCGGAGTTCCCTAAGATCCATGGAGAAGCAATCCCAGTCCTAGGATGACCTGGAACATGGCACACAGAGTGGACAATGTCACACTTTGTACTCTGACTCTCACACTGAGAATTCTCACGGAAGTCAAAGCCAGAAAGAATGACCGTGCTGATCATGCCAAAGTCTGAAACACTTAAAGACAAGGGTTAGGCCATTTCCTGGGAAGCTCTGGGACTTTAGAATCTACACACAAATCACTCACCAATCCTAGATTACTGCTTTGCACAATACTCCTTTATAGAATATACTATGCACTGTATATGCACCTTCCTTATTGACTAGGCAGTATAATTTTTTGTAATTTTTCTCTAATGTTCAGATTTATTTTTCATTTTATATACATTGCATGCCTATAAAATACTTTAGGATTCAACCAATATTTAATGATTACTTACCTAGAGAGAGACACCATGCTGCGTGCTACAGAATAACAATTAAGTCCCCTAAAAGGGGGGAGGGGAGAAAAATTTAACTATACTAAATTCCTTAAGAGAATTTTGGGCAAACTATACCTATGTTTTACCTATGCCTATACTTCCAAAGCAAGGTAAAGAGGTGACATTGAGCTGTTCCTTCAAGAAGAGATAGAATTTCCAGAAGAGCAAGGGATCGGGTGAATATTCCAGGTGGAAAGACTGGCACAGAAACAGGAAAACATTGAGTATACTATCTGTGGGACAATGGGAAGTCCAGTGTGGCTTCGTTAAGGACAGAACTGGAGAGATGATGGAAAAAGTACTTCAGGACAAGTAGTTAGAGGTCTTTACAGGTCCAGAGAAGGAATCTGTTTAAACGCTGTCGGCAAATGGGAGTGACTGGTGGCTTCTGAAAGGGAGAAGTCACCACCAAAATTACAAGATCATCACCTCCAACATGAAGCCTAAACGCTTCTTCCCTGCTAACTAGACTCCATTTATACCAGTGGTTTACTGTTCCTCTGGAGCCTTTGCAGTGCTGTTTCACCTGCATGGGCCTCAGCCCTTCATGTGATTGGCTCCTTTATAACATTCAGGTGTCTGCTCAAGGGTTTCCTCCTCAGTGAGCCTCCGACCAGCCTACCTAAAGTTGTCTTACCCTCAGTCACGTTTTACTCAACTAATGTGTGTATTTTGCTTTCCAACAGCACTTATCATTTGAAATGATTTTATTCATTTCATTACTGGCTTATGGCTGGGCTCCTCCCACCATGATAGACGATCCATGTGAACAGATAGTTTATTAAAGACAAATGTTGTAGTATTGTGCCTATTAGAATGGCTGATAAACAACAGGTACTCCATAACTATTTTTTGACAGTTTTATTGAGATATAATTCATATATCAAACATTTCACTGATTTAAAATATACTATTCAAATGTTTTTAGTATAGTCACAGAGTTGTGCAAAAATCACCACAATCAATTTTAGAACTTTTTCATCACCCCCAAAAGAAACTCCATACCCATTAGAAGTCACCCCCCCCATTTCCCTCAACCCTTCCAACCCTAGGCGACCACTAATCTACTTTCTGTCTCTGGATTTGCCTACTCTGGACATTTCATATAAACAGAATCATATTATATGTGGCCTTTTATGGCTGGCTCCTTTCACTTAGCATAGTGTTTTTAAGGTTCAACCATGTTGTATAATAGCATGTATCAGTAATTCATTCACTTTCAGTGCTGAATAATATTCTATTCTACAGATACACTACATTGTTTATCCATTCATCAGTTGATAGACATTTGGGTTGTTTCCACTTTGAGGCTCTTATGAATAAATAATGCTGCCATGAACTTCTGTCTGCACGTTTTTGTGGAACCAAATGTTTTCATGTTTCTTGGATATATACTTATGAGTGGAATTTCTGAGTTATATGATAATTCTGTGCTTAACCTTTTAAGGAACTGCCAGACTGTTTTCCAGAGTGGTCACACCACTTTACATTTCTTCCAGCAGTGTATGAGGGTTCCAATTTCTCCATGTTTTTGTCAGTACTGTGATTGTGGCAATCTGAGTGACTATGAACTAGTGTCTCATTGCAGTTTAGATTTGCATTTCTCTGATGACTAATGATGATGAGTATCTTTTCACATATTTATTAGCCATTTGCATATCTTCTTTGGAAAAATGTCTATTCAGATCCTTTGTGCCCATTTTTAATTGGATTATTTGTCTTTTTATTATTGACTGTAGGAGTTCTTGGTATGTTCTCGATACAAGTCTCTCATTAGACATGACTTGAGAATATTTTCTCCCATTCTGTGCGTTGTCTTTTCACTTTCTTGATGGTGTCCTTCAATAACTATTTTTTAAAATAAAACAATGAATAAAACTAATTTTTTAAGACAGAGGAAACCTGTGACAAGCTCATAAAGTATGTGGAAAATTAGTGGCAGGGTAGGACCTAGGGAATTCAAGTCACCTGTTTTCAGCTTTGAGTTCTATTTACTGCTTCTCACAATTTAGTCCAACCAGCCCAGAAGCAATGACATAATCCTATGATGAGTCAAAGAATGCAGCATTTGGTAAACTGGCTCATGAGCACTAACCAGATAGAAAGATGCCCCACGGTTAAAAAAAATAGTAATAAAGAAAAAAGGTTTTGCTGGAAGCTAGGCTGTAATAAATTCTAAGTGGCCTACAATTTAGTTTTCTCTTGGAAAACTTTGAAATTGATGAATGGAGTCCCACACACACAGAAAAAAAAACACACACATTAGCAAAACACAACTAGAACAGGCCAGGATGAGTAAGCAGTAAATTTCTAAACTTATAGTTATGGATATTCACTTGCAAGATTAAAGGCCTTGAGACTGTCTCTCCGCCTGTTTTGCATTCAAACTAGAGAGCACTGCCCAGTTTTATTTTGGTTGAGAAACTTCAACTAGTGAAAACAAGGTATAAGCCTGGAAACACTAAGCGATAGGGAGAGAACTGGTATATTTTTACAGCTGGAAGAGCTTCTCAGAGTAGAAAAATACCAGACCTTAAGTACTTATTACAAAAATATCAGACCTTAAGTACTTAGTACAAATACATACAGTATATGGTATGTGTATGAGTGTACGGGTGTGTGTGCTTGTGTATGTGTGTGTGTGTGTGTGTGTGTGTGTGTGTGTGTAAAGGTAGCAAGAAAGGACTTGCATTTAATAAATGTTAACTAGTTTCAATGCTGGCATTGTATCCACATATAATTTTCTCAGGACAAAATTAACCTCTTAGATAATGCACGGGGGATTAAACTAGAAACTTAATCCTTCCTTTGTGATGTTAACCCTAAATTAACAACCAGATTAACATACAATTACAAACAAAATTATTCTAATATTATATAGAGCAATCTAAAAATACTATATACTAGAAAGCAACCTATAAATAATTTTAAAAACATTTAAAATATATCTATATTCTTATAATGCAATAAAGTTTAGACTAATATAAAAGACACATTCAGAACCTAGCTTCATTTTTCTACATAAAAAGTATATAATGGGCAGAAGATATGATATATAAATAAATTACAGGTATAATTATTATAATTGAAAGTAGGCTACATGAAAGTTAAGGTGGCAGTAAACATAAAATGTGACATAGCATATGCCATATTAAAAGCATCCTTAAATATTATTTCTGGTTTCACATTCTCTGTTTACACTCTTCCCTCTCTATTCAGTGCTCAATGCAATCTTTAGTTTTCAAATCAAATATGGGAAGGAACATTTGGGAGTTGAAAGCAATCACCCATGTATCTGTCTTTATCCCTTAAGTTGATACAGGACCTGCAATGCAAATAATAGCACACAGAAGTGTAAAGTAGAGATAATACCTAAATTTATCCAAAGAGAATTGAAGCATGGGGCAAACTTCATGTTTAGCTGCATAGTGGGTATACCAGCACAAATTACCCAGAATCCTCATCTTATCCAAACTCATAACCCTTCCACTGCCCCAACCTCACACTTTCTTATCTCCATCTAAGCCCCTAGCCTTCACTTTTTCTCCATCTGGTCAGTCTACCAACACGTCCACACCTTGGACCTGGTCATCATGGGGAATAGCCCTAACTTGAAACATACAAAAAAAAAGGAAGGAAGGAAGGAAGGAAGGAAGGAAGGAAGGAAGGAAGGAAGGAAGGAAGGAAAGAAGGAAAAGAGTATGGAATGAGGGAAGGAGGGAGGGAGGGAAGGAGGGAGGGAGGGAAGGAGGGAGGGAGGGAGGGAAGGAAGGAGGGAGGGAAGGAGGGAGGGAGAAAGAAAGAAAGATGGGATGGCTCCCATCTTTCTACTTCTATCACTCTTACCAAACTAGCCCTCCATTCTCATTTTGAATTTATAGCCCCTACACCCACCCTATTACTTTGGCCCACCAGTCCTGCTTGGACTCCACTACCTTCTTTTAAAGCCTGGACACTGTGGTCAAGCATTTCAAAGGTGGTACCCCTTTTATTCAAGAACTATTCGTTCCTCCCCACCCACTTCCCACAGTCTATTTTTCCCTTCTCTCTCACTCTGGGAAATTCTAACTCCCTGTTTTATTCATTCCTAATTTCAAGTTCCTGAGCATTAGAGAAAAAAGCACAAAATAATACAGATTGGTTCATTTTTTTCACTCATTCATTTAAACACTAGTCACTCACCTATAACTAAGTACAAGCGGTAAATAACCTCATTCTATTTGGCAAGTCTTAGTCATTGATTCTTATCAGAATTTCCTCAAAATGTTCCAAAACATTGGAGCACCTGGACATCAATTTCACCCACTTACCTCCCTCTCTCTGCAGGGAGCATTCACCTCTAAAGTGACTAATGAAATGCAGGTCATTCTGTACACAAGCTCCTTTCCTTTCTTCCCCATTTTGAACTGCCCTGAATCTCTACTTCAATCCTCTTTAGTCTCATGGCACCATGTTCTTCTCCTTTCCAAAGCTATTCCTCTCTACAGAAACGCTTTAAGTTTCCTATCCCAAATGCCTACTATGCTTCTCTTATGCCAGCTACTGTGCTACGTGCTGGGATACGAGGCACCATCCTGCTCTCACGAGGAGCTCATCAGCTGACGGAAGGATAGATGTGCAACTGCATGCACACACACACACACACACACACACATGCACACACAAATATACACACAATTAGGGTTATCGTATCATTTCTCTTCCAAACTCAGACATGTTTAAAAGTGAAAGGGGATATAAAAAATACTTAATGGAAGTGAACTGTTTTACCCCAGCGTAAGTCAGTACTATCTCTGGCAAAATGTGATGATGGTCACACTAATTATAATATAGTATGGTGCTTTCAAATATACAGCCATTAAAAGCTGTCTAAAACTATTTAGCAGCATTGGAAAAAGGCTCACAATACAATGTTAAGTGAAAACAGCAGGATGAAAACAGTATATAAAAATTGATAACGTGGTTAAAAAAAAACAAAATATGATAACTGATATTCACTGAGTATGCAGTGTGTGCCAGGCACGAACTATTTTGAACTATTTAACTGTTTTGAATCCTCGTAGCAATCCTACCAGGAAAATATTATTCGATCTTTTTCATACGTGAAGAAACTGAGGCACAGAGAGCTTAAGACACTAGCCTAGAGTCCCCCACTAAGAAGCAGCAGTATTAAACCTTTTGGTTCTAGGCCTGTGATCCTACCCCAGTACACTGACTAGAAAGAGATTAAGGCAGCAGGCAGAGGTGCAATGAAAGTTTTGTGCTCACTTCTACTGCCCCACAACGCCAACTCCTGCTCACTGTTCGATCAAGCATTGTCACTAAGAGCACTGGTCACCTCCTCCTCACCAAATCTGTAAGCCCTGTTTCACTTTTCATCTCCCTGGATTCCCTCTACAGCACTTCTCACTACTGCACACCCTCTAAAGGGACACCTGTTTTTCTTGGTGTTTTCTGACTCTGTATCTTCAGGGCCTCCCAGGTCCCCTCATCTACTTCCTTTATTCCTTACCCCCTAAGTGGAGACACTTTCGGTTGTATTCTCAGCTCCTCCCTTCATGCTTCATCTCTTAGCAATCCTGTGCACTTCCAGAGCTTCACTGACACTGAGGATGAGAACCAGTCTTTACTTCTTTCCCATCCTAAATTCTCTTCTGCCTAACGGACATTTCTATCTGCATGCCCTTCTATCTACTGACAACAGTAAGCCTGAACCTATTTTTTTGTTCCTCAAAATGCTCCCGCGGACTGTTCCAAGTCTACAAATGAGTTCATCGTTCTCCTGCTCCCACAGCTATAAACTTTGCAGTTATCTTCACCTTCCACTCTGTCTTCTACTTTCATTTAGTTATCAACCTATACTGAATCCATCTCTATAAGAACTTTCAAACCTATTCTCTTTCCATTATCACAGCTTCTGTGCTCGTTACCAATAACCTTTACCAACACAATAGCCTCTCTGCCTTCTCTAGTTCATTATGGGCACTGCTACCAATGGACTCTCCCAGGCATGACTGAACCATACTACCCTGCCTGTAACTCCATTAGTATTTGTCTTGCTGAGCAATAGTTATAGGTAAAAACATTATAGCTCCTTGAGAGCAGAGAACGTGTTATGTGCGGTCCATGGTGGATTCTCATGTTTATTGAATCAATAGGTTGTTGCCTGTTTCTCAGGGACCTTTAATAGAATGTTGAAACTCCCTAACCTAGGCATTTAAGGCCTTACATAATCAAATTTGTAGTGGGTTTTTTCTTGCCCCACATCTGCTTTTCCTTATTCTACTAACAGCATCCCTGTTTTATTTGGGGAACAGTCCCTTTTCAGTTGGTGGGTTGCCCATCAAGGTCAAGATCTCTTGCACTTCAAGAATGAACATGTGACCCAAGCTGACTCATCAACATACAGCCACCCCTGTAGGCAAAGTGATTGGCCCATGAGTGGGGATATGACCCAATCAGGACAAACTGTAGTCTCTTCCAGGGATTAATTTCAATCCTGGGTAAGAGAGGTACTAAGAATCACATGAGCTTTACTGCCTTGTGGAAAGGGCCTATCTGAGAATGAAGCTAATATAGGGAAACAGAGAAACACCAGACATTAGCTCTACCTCTGGCCTTTCTGCTGGAGAGGCTCACAATCACTTTTCTGAAACTCTTAGATCTCTGTGCTTCAGAATTCCGAGTTCTTCAGCTGAGAAAAGTACAACGGGACACATAATGAAATGTATTATACACAAGTCTACTTGGATCAAGAACATCAAACTCATTAATCTTTCTGAAAAAAAATGTATATACATAATACTCTAATTATGTAAAAAAAATATATATACACATAATACTCTAATTAATCTCTAATTAAAGCCATGTTTGGGCCAGGATAGCTTTTGTCACAAAGAAAGTATAGATCAGGTAAGATCTGGTTGTAGAAAGGTTCAGCTTTTGTTTTCAGAACTGCACATAAAGTCATGTGGATTTGTTTAAACCAACAGATTCCCTGTTTCCTTATCTGCTTGTTCGTTAGTTTTATTTAAGCAGCATGAGTTGGGTTTTCAACACTTGCACCTAAAAGCATCCCATCTGTATTCCTTATGGACCTATCTATACTTCAGTTTTATTTCCTATTCCTCTTCTATATATATTCACATTTGAGTCAATTTAAAAAGACTATGCTTTGATTCTTTTAATTAAAAATCTTGCAACTCTATATTGTATTCACCTTATAAAACCAAAGATGTCTAACCCGGAGATGGGGGAACCTTAGCTGGCTGATTTTCTAGTCAGTTGTCCCAGCCCTATACCTTCTCCACAGCTCTCACTATCCCTTTCATGGGAGAATCTAGAGTGACACTGACTAGTCCCCCTTTTAGGCCCCACTAACTCCCCAGGGACAATCATAAGCATCTAGAAAATTACAAGTTGCTCCACTTCAGAAAACCCATTAACTATAGCACTTTCTTACTTTCCTTTGAGAAGCTTTTGCATCTCCTTGGGGCCTGTATAGATCAGATCATGCTTCCTATGCCTTATTTTATTTATATATTCATGTTCATTATTAGAGCACTTGATTTCACAGTAACTCTGTGAAGTGAATGGAGCAGCTCTTAAGGTCTCCTATTTGAAAAATGAGACACTGAGGGTGAGGTTGGTTAATCAACGGAAAACCCTGGAGTTCCACTCAAATCTTCTGACTCCTAGTCTTATTTCCTTCCCAGGATTAACACAAACTGAAGAGTAAATTGACACTCATTGTTGCTTCTTGGTACCCTTAGATGTAGAGATATAATCTATTGAAACCAGTGAAAATGTTGCATGTAATTTCACTCTAAACTATGTTAAAATTCAACTTAGATAAAAAAAAAATTAACATATATGCATATACATATATATACATATGCACACATATATCTTCTAGCATGCATGAATGTCTACAAGCATTCATTTTTACCATCCAGGAAGCCAAAATGGCTTTCTTTGTCATTGAATCCAACCTGAATTGGCCAAGTGATAAAGTCCCAAGGCAGAGCGATGGCTGGAGATACTTCAGCCTTGGGGAAAACCCAGACGCTACTTCACAGAATTTGAACAGACAACACAAATACCCCTCCCTGCCCAAGGGATGTTTTTGGGTTAGTACTCCCTCCCTTAACCAAAGAGTCAGACATTGCTGGATATTTTCCCAGCATACTACCCTGCTTCTTTGGCTGACCTTTAAGGTTAGGACCTCTGGATAATAAGCTCATGAAAGACAGCAAAAAGGCAAATTCAGCTGCCTTGGGGCGCACAAAAATGCAGTTTTTCATTCCAAATAGACCCCTAAGATCCCAGTGGCCACATACAAGCCATTCCTAGTCTATGAGGTTAATGCAACCATCGCCAGGCCAAGCACGCTGAACTGCTTATTCTCATGAAAGGTAGGTTCCCTACCTTTCATGAGAACAATGTATGTGAGAGAGGCTAGCAGAGATCAGGGCTAAGGTTCTTGGGTGTGAAGAGCTGTCCAATGCAAAGCCAGATATATCAACACAGAGATCAATCTAGGACTCCCACATCAACTTACTTTTCTATTTATCAAATGTCTAAGGATTTAACTAGGAGATCACAGTCCACTCCCATACAACGCATCAGACTAGCCATGTCCCCAATTTCCAATGCAATCTATATACACCCAGAACTCACTCTCTGCACTGCTTATCAACATTTCAATCATCCCACATTACTCACAGGGCAAAATTAATCAGCAGAGGTCTTCAGGGCATCTCTGAAGAAGGATCTTCCTGCTAAAGTATTTCTTCCTACTGATTTGGAAAATGCTGCTTCAACAAAATACAATTCAACAAAATACAAATTCAACAAGTACAAATTCAAATATGATCCAACATAATGTGCCAAGATAAGGTGCTTTATAAAATAATCAGTCTTCTGATATTTTTCTTCCCTTTCTTCCATCTCCAGCTTATCCTAGAATATTGAATGGGCAGCAATAAGGATGTACCAGGGAGGAGGGCACTGCCAGGGGAAATCAGCCAGAATGGTTTAGAATCCAACAGAAAACTAGTTGAAATTGTTAGTTAAAATGGAAAACCATTCTTCCTGTCTACAAAGCTCTGACTTCGCTCTTTTCACTCAGCCATCAAAAATTTATTTTCCTAAATAAGTCAGACTGAGAAAGGCAAATACTATATGATCTCATTTATATGTAGAATCTAAAAACAGAATAAACAAACAAAACAGAAACAGACTCAAAGGTACAGAGAACAAACTGATGGTTTCAGATGGGAATGGGTGAGAAAGGTGAAGAAATTAGGAAGTAGAAATTGGTAGTCACAAAACAGTCACGGGGATGTGAAATACAGTCTGGGGAATATAGTCAATAATGTAAAAACTGTGTGGTGTCAGATGGGTACTAGTCTTATCAAGGGGATCACTACATAAATTATATAACTGCCTAACCACTGTACTATACACCTGAAACTAATATAAAATAATACTGAATGTCAACTATAATTAAAAATATGTATCTAAAGGGTGCCAAAAAATGTATACACTTTTAAGACAGAAAAAACTGTATAAAAATTATGCTGATATGGTAACCACTTTGAGCACCTCTTGTAATGATAGAAGTCAAACGTGACTTTCATTCATCTTTTGCTATCAGTATATATCGAGTATTACAATTTTAATAGTTTTTTCCTTTCTTAAAATGTGTATACATTTTTTTGTCACCCTCTGTATATCTTGTCACAGGATGTAAAGTACAGCATAGGGAATATAGTCAATGGCATTGTATTAGCTATCCATTAATACATTGTCAGATGGGTCTTAGATTGGATGGGGTTATCACTTTGTGAGGGTATAAATGTCTAGTAGTTATGTTGTTTTGTACACCTGAAACTAATAATAAAAAAATGGGAAAAAATTATTTTCCTAATCTTCATATTTTGCATCTCCCATTTAAAAATGGCTTCCTTTCTCCCTAACTAAAGTTTGAACCTCACTTATTTCAGATTCAGATTCAACAAACCTTTTACTGCAAGCCTAACTGTGTGCTAAGCATAGTCAACTGACTTCACTATCCAGATTGGTCATTTTACAGATGAAAGAACAGGGCTCCATTAAGCTCAGTGCCTTTTCTGCTTTCAAAGAACTCGTAAGGGACATCTCCAGAGTTTCCAACTCTATTCTTTCAGTGGGAACTCCAGGTAAAATATTTCCCCAGTATTGCCTGCATCTGGCTTTATCATTCTGGAATCTTGCTCAAGATAAGTCATGTGGTTTGGGGAGGGATTTCTGCTACTGGTAATCTCGGCTTGGAATCCAGGAGTATAAGCAATTCACAGAAGCATAAATACAGCTACTGCACGTTGCAAACAACCTTCACAGGGGACCTTCTTCCTGGGTTCAAATAACCAGAAATTAATTCCTTCTGGTTCATAGATTTAGCCCAAAGGTTCACAATTAACAGTATGTCAGGTCTGATTCCTTTATGTCATTCTTTAATCACTATACTATTAACTTAAATGGGTCAGAACACAGAATTAGTGAGAGAGGACGAAGGCCTCTTTCATCCCCTGCAGGCCAACAGGCAGGCACACCTACCCTCAGTCAGCCCAGCAGGTGCTGGTCATAAGAGACTAGGAGGGCTTGGAGTCAGGCCTTGTAGGAGATAAAAAAAGGCAGGGCATTCTATAGCTGACATCAATAACAAGCAAAATATGTTATATGCCAACATGACAACTACTATTAATAATTATGGCATTTCAGAATTTCAAGGCATAACCATTCACAAGATATAAACATTATGCGAAAACCTATCAAAACATAATGTATAACCACAGGCATGAAGAAAACCCTTGTTGTTCTTCCCAGGAAGTAAAGCATGTCCTTTTTTCTCCCCCATTTGTTTGTCAGCTCGCTCTGGTGTTACTCTGCACACCAGAGTAACATGACTTTCTGTCACGTTACTATCTGTCATGAATACAAGAAGCATGTCTTTTTCTTTTTTTTCCTTTTTTCTTTTTCTTTTCTTTTTTTGGGTAGAAATCTCCAGGCCAGAAACTTTACCTCTGGTGGCTTTTAACTGTGAAGGTGTTATACAAAACATTACACTGAAACTCTGATAGTCAAAACTGTACCTTTACTGTGATAAAAATTCATTACATTATCCACCTAAAACATACTGAAGATATCAAAAAGTCTACAAAGATATTAAATGACTTCAGAAACAATAACAGGTCTCAATTCCAACTTGTAACACATGAGGTAAGACCCCAAACCCAAATGGGTAAAAACAGGGGAACATTCCAGGGATGTCTGCAAATTAGTTACTGCCCTCAACTGAACCACAGCTGGTTTATTGATGGAAAGAAAGAATAACAAAAGGATGTCTAAAGTGTTAAAAGGTCAGAACAGTTAAGAATGGATAAGAAATATATTTGGCCCTTACAGAGCAATGATATTGCAGATGTGGACTCAATTTACCACCCCCAAAGACTTAGCATAGGATCACTCTCCTTTGATCTACAGAGGAAATGCTTTCCACTGTAAGAATAGCTGATCTTTTTACACCGCTTATGGCATCAGTTCAAGGGGTCCTCTGTAACCTCTGTAAGCACTAAATTTCCTCATTGGCCTTGTAAAAACCACCATAAATAGTGTTTGGTCTTATTTGTATGTAAACTTTCTTAACAGTACTTTTTAAATGAAAAGCCATGGATCTTCATTAGAAGGCCCTTTGTAAAAAGTCAGGTGAGGTTGCAGGACACTATAGTATTTGCTTATTCAAAAGGGGTTTGGTAACAACATCTCTCCCACTCTGCCAGATTCTGCAGTATCTAAGTTCTAGTTAATGAGTTCATTTAGATACAGGTATTTTGGTCCTTGTAAGTCATGAAGCTTCTGAGGTTCAAGAAGTACAGGTCTAATTGAATTAAGTATCTGTGAATTAAGACTGGATGTTTGCTTCCAATCTACTGAGCCACTAAATCAGAATTCAGGGAAATGGGGAGTTTGCTTTCTTCCTCCTTCCCCCATGGGATGGACAGATGCTCTAAAAGTCAGGCTTCATGCAGGAGTAGGCCTGGACCACAGAGAACTAGGTCAGAATCTTGGCTTTACCATTGGCTAGCTTGGTGACTCTGCGGGTCAATTTCTCCATTCTGTTTCTTCTTTGCTGTATGTGCAGTAATATCCATTAAAAATGGTCATTTTGTAGATTACAAAAGCAGTGTATGTTCAAGAACTTATCCTTCCAAATATGCCTAGTATATGGGAGATGCTCAATGTTAGCTAAACTTGAGATGCCTCTCTGGAAAGATTAACACGACTGCTTTCATTGTTATCCTTCCCAGTTACATCCCTGGTCACGTGCAGCACCCAACTTTAAGCTCATATAAAAAGACTTGAACAGACTCAGTTTTCTTCCAGTGAAAAAAGAAGCCAGCAGAATCCTATCAAGCTGTTTGAATGGAACTCTCCTGAAGATGACAGGCACTCAGGCAACAAAATCTGGCTAGCTTCCCTGACTGCCTTCAGGTGTGTGTTTGGGAGAGTTGTGGGGTGGACACAGACTGTGCCCCTAGCCCTAGTCTCAGTCCTCCACAGAACTGGCTTCTCTGGAACATGTCGTCCCACTGTACCTGCAAAGTGTAAGACCTGGTGCTTCCGGCTCCTCGGAAGTACACACACACACACACACACACACACACACACACACTCATACACCAGTCTCTCCCTAGCTCTTTCTAGATGCGAAGGGCAGCAGCAGCCTCTGCCTCCTCTAAGGGGGTTGGGTCCCCCAAATCCAGGGCTCCCTTTCCTAGACGTGGAACGCATTGGCATCAGAAACCGTGTATGCTTTCTTGCTTCAGTGGCACCGGCTGGCCCCCTCCTCTCGCTTCACCTGGCAGGGCACACAGGGCGCGTGCATCCCCAGAAGTTCCAGAAACGCGTCTGCTGCGAGGGTGCCCCCACCAACCTCGCCTCCCATCCCCAGGAGTGTCTCCCTAGGGTCCGGCCAGGGCCTCCTCTTCCGACCAGGCCCGGAGAAGCGAGTGGAAGGGGGTGAGTACGGGGTAGAGGGCACTTTCTGGGTCCCTGTTACACTGCCCTCTCCACCCCACTTATTGCAGGAAGGAGAGCAAGGAAGCCAAGACCAGTTAGCTCGGGGTACCTCCAAATCTGTTGCGCTAACAATCATCCCCATAACATCACTCAATTCATTGTCCCCCATCGGGGCAGCTCTGCCCAAAACCCTGGAGCGATACCCTACAAAAACCCTGCGCCCCGTTGCCTACCCAACACCCTCGTCCCTGGCTCCGCACGTCCCTCCTGAAGGAAGACTCGCTGTTTTCCCAGAGAACTCCGAGAGCGGGTCTCGGACGTTTCCCACCTTCCTCCTACCTTCCCTTCCGATCCCCTCTCCGGGAGCCCACACGCGTATCCCGCGCGAGAGGCCAAAAAGCTGGGAGGTCTCCCCCAGAATCTGCGCTCGCGCGGAGTCCGGCCCCCTTTTCCCCTCCCTTTGCCTCCTCCCTCCTTCCTTCCAGCTCCAGTCCCCGCGCCTCCTGCGCCTCCAGAGCCCAGCGGCTCTCTCGCCTAAGAGGAGGAAACTTCTTTCGGGGCTAAATTCAGGTCTGAGCAGGAAAAGCTTTCCTCTCCCTGCCTCTCTCTTACTCCTGCTCTCAGAAACCACACGAAGCCAGCATCAGCGGTGTGCTTATCCCCTGACCTCCCAAAAAGAGCTCAGGCTACTAGTGCTCTCCGACTTCCCACGTCAAAAAGTCCGATCGGGTCTGAAACCACCACGGGGGTATGCACACTCATGATTTTTCCCTACCTGTCCCTCGTGACTTGCAAAAAACAAGTAAACAAAACGCAACCCCAGCAACTTTGGGGAGTTGAAGTGTCTGTGTGTAAGAGAGAGAAAGAGAGTGAGAGGGCGAGAGAGCATCGCTCAAGAGTTAGAGCAACAGCTGCAAGAACACATCTGGAAGAGGGGGAAGGGGTATTGACGAGGAGGCGACAAGAAGCGCGCTGTCGTGGGGAAACCCCCCCTCCCTGGGCAGCTTCAGGACCGAGGGCCGGGCCAGCCAGTCGTTACCTGTCCTATGTTGATGAAGCCGTACTTGCTAGCGATGCGGTTGGCCTCCGGGAAGCCGCCGGCGATTTTGACTGCCCAGTGGTTGGTGTAGACGCGCGTCCGGCACACGGGGAGCAGGCATGCCCCGAGCAGCGCCAGCACGCACAGCAGGTCTAGCCGTCCCGGGCAGCAGCAGCGGATCCCCCAGCCCATGGCCCCCGCGCTTCGCTGCCTCCCTCGCTCGCTCGCTCCGCGCACTAAGAGGCGCGCGCACAACTAACTTCTTCGGCCTGGGCCGCCCGGCGCGCAGCCCCCGGCCGCCGCGGTTTTGCAGCACTGGGAGATCGGCAGGAGGCGGCGAGCCCCGGCAGGGAGCAGAGCAGCGAGCCTCGCGCCGTCTCCTACACCATCCCTGGAGCTGCGGGGACCTGTGCTCCCTGCTCTCTGGCCCGCGGGGCGGTCGGCGGGCGCTCCCCGGCTCGCGCTCAGGAGGCGGCTGAGCGGGGCAGGCGCCCTCCCGCAGTTGGATCTCGCCGGGCTTGGCTCCCGGACTCTCCGATTCGCCCTCGCTCCTCCCGGGGCCCCCGAGCGCGGCGGAGGCGGCGGTGCAGGCAGCGGACGGGCGCCCCCTCTGCTGGCCCAGGCTCCTACTGCTCGCTAGCTTGCTCCCTGAGCTCCCTCCGGCTCCAAACTGCGCGCGGGGAGAGTGAGCGGCAAAGGCAGCAGCGCCTGCTCTGCATAAATTACTCCCTCCGCCCCCCTTAACAGCCCTCCTTTCCCACATCTCCCTCCTCCTCTCCCTCCTCCTCCAGTCCGCCCGACTGCGGCGGCAGCCAGGAGCCAACCAGGTCCTAGCGCCGCCGGATTCGCCTGGATGTAACCTCTGAGTCCCGGCGAAGCAAAAGCAAGACTTTCCAAAGGGCTAGGAGGAGAGTTCCGGCATGGACGTCGTGGTTTTGCCCTCTTCTCTCTCCTCCCTCCGGAATTTGTATTAATTTACCGCCACTTCCCGAAAAACTAAAGAGATTTACACGCTGATGCGAGTCAAGTGCCGCGAAGATTCATTCATCCTTGCTCTGAACCTCCTTAAATAACTGTTTAAGGAAGTCACTTGCGTGTCAATTGCAGAACAAATAACCCTAGATTTCCACTTCGTTCATTCTTCATGCTTTTCAGCAACTGTTTATTTTACACTGTCTGCTCCTGGGAGAAGCTACCACACAGGACCATAAGGAGCATCCGCTCTTGCAAAAGCCAACCAACGTGGCTCCAAAGCCAGATCTGCTGCCTGCTGACTTTTCCAAATCTATGCATCCGATTCTAGGCAACACCACAGGAGAGTAAAATTCCAGTCGCGGAACTGAGGACAGATGTTTCTATGAATATTTGGTATGAAAGTGGATGGAGACAGTGGGCCAAGGGAATAACTTCATTCATTAGTTCCATTGAGTCTGATGAGGGCTTCTTTTTCTCCACCAAAGGAAAAGTTTTCTAACTTTTCCAAGCATGGCCCTGAAACTGTGAGACACTTGAATATAAAAAGGACCGCAGAGGAAGTTCAGATGAAATATATGGCCCCACCGCCTTCATTACTGTATCTTGCACTCTGACTGGAGTGAGCCCAGTTTAACTAGCTTCTGCTGAACAACCTCCCCGCCGTGTTGGGCCCAGGATGATTTCTTGTGAAAAGAAAATTTACCCTTTATGAAATAATTCAATTGACCTTAAAAATATTCACTATATCCCTAACTCCTCCAGCCCCTTTTCCCCCCTTTCCTTTTCCAATCCCCTATTATCTTTCTTCCTAAGTATTGGTTAAATGTATTTAATTAATCCTCATACATAAAGCTTTGGGTAATGATTCTTTTATCTGCCTAGGGCTTCGCTCCCCCCATCCCCTCAGCTGAACAATATCTGCAAATTCAATATTCATAAATTAAAAGGTCATAAAATTCATAAAGTTAAATTCATAACTCAGAAAATTATCATTTTATGAAATTTTACACATCATACAAGGTATGCAATATCATTTAATCTTCAAAACAAACCCACCAAATAACATCTACAAATTACTGTTGAAGAAATGAAAGATCAAAAGAACTTAATCATTTGCAGAATGGTACATAGTGTAAATCATTTATCTGACTGATTGGACACATCTCTTTTGAGAACCTAGAAAGTGCCAGGAATTGTGCTGGATACCGGAGAAAGAGGAGGAAGGGGAGGTGGGAGAGAAAGAAAGGATTAGTGGAATTCAGGCTGAATAACTCCAGAGTAAATGTGGTTCATAATTATTGTTGTTGTTATTTATAGGTAGAAATGCATAAGCACTATGCTTGCACTTTAAGAGTTTTGGCACTGTCTCACCACTGGCCAGTCCCTTTGTACACACCACTTTCTCCCTCCCCAACCCGGAATCCAGAAAGTTTACAATCTTTTAGATCATAGTTAATTGCCACTCAGACCACCTGCATCTATTCATGGGGACATTCGATTCCTCCTCTAGAAGCTGATGAGTTTCTCATGGGACGAGAAGCGCTCAATCAAGATCCAAGTCTCAGTATACATCAGCCCCTCATTCTTTCTTTCCTTCAGAATTGTGGGCATTTGCTGTCAAATATGAGAGCCTGCAGCCACCGCGAGGGCTACACAAGGTACTTCATGAGTCAAGTTTGAAGTATAGCCTGTGGATTTCTCTGGGACTCTGGGGTCATTATTGTTTAGGACTGCAAAGGCAGCACAAAATGCTTCTCTTTGAAAGCCATGTCGCCTCTGGGCTTCAACTTCTGAACGAAACGAAGAGGAATCACTGCTCCAGGTCTCCTGAGGCCTGGAGGTTGTTTCCTAAGAGTGGCAAAATTGCTCATTGATATTTTTTCTCCATGGTGTCTTTCTCTTTTTCTTTCCACTAACACTCTTGCCTTCTGTGAGCATGCCCTGCTTGGCACACACACACAGCATTCACTGCACTGAACATGAGAGAGAATTGGAAAGTGAGGTAGGAAATGAATGGGCAAACCACTTTTCTGCTTTGTAAACCAATCCCTGGGCCAGCATTTAGCTTACTCAAAGGATATATTCTTCCATTTGGATGCATATGTATTTAGAAAGGAAAAACTTAGTTCTGTTTAAAAAAGTAAAAAAAAGATTTGGAACCCCCATTCATCTGTCGAATCAAACATATGAATGTAGATTCATTCATCTTATCGTCCATTAGCTTATGCAGTGATCTTCCACTTGAATATGTGTGCATTCTCAAAGAGTATAATTCTTAAACCTAAATAATACCAAAGAAGCCCATCTCCCATTGATGTACACATTCAGTGTCCTGCTTTGGGATCTACCGTGATGAACTTGGTAGCTTCCTTGATTAGAGCCTGTTGGCCAGAATAAAGCCGCCAGATAAGAATCAATAGCTGCAGGAAAAAAAAAAAAAAAGATCTTTCCTCACCTTAAATCCTGTTGGTTATCAATGTCAGCCCTATTATCAAGGCCTCAGTAGCCAAAGGGACAAGGAACCAATAGAGTAGTAACGGTTAGGGCAAAGCCAACACCGACATTGGAATAGAAGCTAATCTAAGTCTTGCACAAATGCTTCCTTTTTGTATGCGATGAGTAGCACTGCAGCATTTGACCCTGGACGCTCCCTCTGTAATGTGCCATATGGCAGGAAACCAGACAATTTTAAGTTCTACTCTGCCTTATTCTTAGCAACATATTATTTGATAATGAGGCCCCATTTGTGTTTGGCCTCTCTGCCAAGGTCCCTCATAGTTCTAAAAGACAATTTCGGTGAATAGTAATGAACAGAAATCCAGGCAGTTTAGTAGAAGTGGAAGTGAACAAGAACTCCATAGGACTCATCTTGAAACTCTGCAAATGGGAATCACTCAGGAAAGAGTTGGCCTCATTTGTTCCTCTGCTACATCCTTTACTAGAAATTGACCTTTAAGATCTTTACTAAGCTGAGATTCTGTGAGTTGATGATGAATTGGTAATGGACAGTTTGGAGCTGACCAGGGGAGAAAAATACTCCTAGAAATTTTACTGCCTAGTAGAAGCGTCACTATATTTATGGGGAGTCTAACCAGTTTTCTAGTATATCAAGTACAGAATGGACAGTGCAACTTTGCAAAATTTAATGATAATAATAATAAATGGTAGTTATTACTACTATTTATTAAGTTCTAGTTACATGCCAGACACTGATCTAAACACATTGCAGGCCTTAATCTCATTTACGGAGCATCAGAGCTAAAAGAGATCTTAGATGACATAGCATCTAACTTCTTTAAAAGAGAAGAAAATGGAGGCCAATAGAAAACTAATTTGGAAGACAGTAATCCTATCGTGGAAAAATAAGTTAACAAATGGATGCATAATATAAATAAAAGAAGGGTTACGTTGACTAAGATGATAGTACACTATGAACCTAGGATTAACATTAATCTAACATACATATCTGGGTTAATGAAATAAATTCAATCAGGAGAATGGGAACTGGATTTAATATTTCAGATTCCTTAGCTGTTTAATCACCACCATCTAAAAATATGATTCATGCCATATATGAGCCCAGTACAGGAGTTAATTCAGAGCTTGATATTACTTTTATTGCATAATATTTATGTAATGGGACACTAACAGGTGACTAACATCCTGCAGATTTCAGGAAGCTTTATCTCTGTATTTGACCTTTATCTCTGGGGTTGACTTAAATTGGATAGTTGACACTTTTCTGTAAACATTTAAGTCCTACCAAGACAAACTCGTTCCCCAAAAGCTTTGCAGTTTGAAGCAAAGTGTAAAGGTTGCAGGTAAGTTCCTTCAGATATATATGAAGGAAGTGACACCAACTTTCTGTTACCTTTTAGCTTCTACCCCTTCTGGATTGAGGTGATGTTACCCCTCTCCTCTTCAGACTCTAATTCAGAGAAAAGCAGATAAACAAAGGGTGGGAAAAATCAAAACAATAGACTCAGGTCTTGGAGCTTCACCCACCAAAAAGAATAAATCTTATGTCAATGAGAAGAGTCAAGATTTGCTCTTTATTGTAGTGCCCCTGACCCTTTTCTCTAAAATATGTTATTGGTTCCTTTATTCTTAAACCTCTCAGAGAATCAGGGGTTGAATAACTACTGATTCAACAACTTGATCTCCTTTAGGAAGACCGAGTTAAATAGACTTTTGAGATTAGGCAGCTCTAATTCATTGATGCCAAATGGGACATTGTAATTCAAAACATATTCAGTATAAATTTTACTTGTTTATCTGAAGCAAAATAAATTATGACAAAATTAGTTCACAGATACCTTGTATGGGCATATCTTTTACATATATTGCATTTCACTATTTTCAGAAACTGAATATGTAGACCACTCATCATTCACTGTAGGTGACATCATTTCATTCTTTCCATGCTGTATTCAGGATAAAATCATTACACAACCACCACCTTTCTACCAACCTTCCCTACCTCCACTTCTGAATTTAGTAATCTGTAATAAGGACATCTTTGGTTGTCCTTAACCCTTAGATGCATGGTAAAAGTATTTATCAGTAGTTACTCCCGCGCTGAACTTCACTACAGCACTTTGCCTGGAAGAGGAGTTCAGTTTAAACTTATGCCAATGAGTTATTTCTATTCTTTCCTATTATGTATTAACAGCAGCAAAGTTCTATTTTCAAAAAGGTTCAAAATAAATAGTTCATTGATAAATTTTATTTTTCTAAAGGCAGTAGAATATAATTCAACAGGAAGCTTCTCAGGGCTTTCCAATTTTCAAAAAGTGTAAGATTTCCCTGGCTCTGTGTATACAAGTTCCCTGTGATAGCTCAAAACCAGATATCGCATAAAGAAAAAACAGACTCTCATTTAAACTCTGGCAAGTACTACCCTTTTAATTCCTATGAATATCCTCAGAATATCAAGAATATCCTCCATAATATCAAGAATATCAAGAATATAAAAAACTAAGAGCCCACTAAATCACTGGAGACCCTGAGGCAGCTTCTCTCTTCAATTTTCTCTAAACATGAACAGTAAAAGCCTATTTCATAGACATGCTAAACAAAGCTATAATATAAATCCCCTGTTTAAATGCTAAATATTGCCTTCTGTGAGTGAAGATGGGACCAAGTTTTATAAATACTGTGCATCATAATTAGAGTTGGGGAAGGAAGACATCTTTCTCCAGTAGTTCTGCACTGCTGTTGTTTATTTACTTTAAAAATAATTAGAGCATTGTTGTGAGATCTGGTAGCATAGCATATTGAACTGTGAAAAGGGAGCATAGATTGAATCCTGTGCAAAAAGAACTGGCAATATATTCCGTATCATTTATCATTTCTTATTCTATTCTTTGCCATACATTTTTTTTTTCTGTATGTGGCCATACCGAGACAAGTAGGCAAATTCATAGATTATTTGCATGTTGACATTTTGTCAGTGAAATGAAAAAATGAAAAGAATTTTGTAGAAAATGCCAGCAATGCAAAACTCAGTGACATTCCATAAAACTGGGCTAAGCATTATTAGAGAAAAAAAAAAATCTTAAGGGATGGTGGAAATTAAGGCTTCTAGGCTCAAGGGAGCTGGATGCTAGATTCTGGGTAGAAATGAAAAGTTAAAATTTATGGATAAAAAGCTGATCACCTATAGGTCAGTGAAATATTCAAAGCCACACCATTGATTAGATGAAAGAATTGGATCCACAGGGAATTGATTTTACATTTTAATACAGTTTGAAAAACACATTTTCTACCCAACTGTGTGTATGTGGGAGCTCTGGGTTGAGCAGATGGAGTCTCATGATTTGAAAGATGTGAGATTCTAGAAATGGCCCAGTTATGTGTGGAAGCTAATGACTCTGAAGCAAATTATCTAATCAATATTCTATTATCCAATAGCCCTTTTACTTATATTGGGTCTAGAATGCTGCAATTTCTCCTGTGTTAGTCATGCCCTCTGTATGTTTAACGATAAACTCTGCCAAATGGAATCTAGGCGGCAACAGGCCTTTTTCCTTCTATAAATTCAAAGTAAAATTCCCTGAATACATCTGGGTCAAAGGAGAAGAAGAAATTGGTGAATCTATATAGTAAGGGGGAAAGGAAACCCTGTCATGTTGGATAAATAATGACCCAGAGTGGTCTTCATGACTTGTTGACAGAGCACTGATAAAGCACTTATACAGATATTTCAAAGTACTTTCAGGTTATTACATACCATGTTTCCCCGAAAATTAGACGTAACTGGAAAATAAGCCCTAGCAGGATTTTTCAGGATGACATCCCCTGAACATAAGCCCTAATGTGTCTTTTGGAGCAAAACTTAATATAAGACCGGGTCTTATTTTCTGAGAAACAAGGTATTTACTCCTCCCAGTGACATGCCAACTAAGTGGAGACATCATCATTATTTTAACAGTGTCACAGACATCACTGTCACTTTACAGATATGGAAAGTCGGTGCTGATGTGATTTCTCCAGCTCCACAAAGCTTATGAGTGATAGGACTTGGACTGGAACTCTGGTTTTCTGAATCCTGTGCTTATGCTAATTCCACCATCCCAAAGTTATAATGAAGTCTCCCCAAACCATAAGCCCCCCTAAAATATATACTTCTGTTCTGTCCCTTGTACATTTACCAGTCAGTCATTGTGGAAGTTCTTGTATTGCTAGTTGAGGAGGAGAGACTGGAGGATTCAAAGCTAAGGGCTTTTCCTTCAGGGCTTCCTGAGTCTGTCCTCAAGTAGCAGTTACCTCTCACCTCCTCCCTCATCTCTCTTCACCTCAAAGTTCAATCATTTCTCAGCTCTATCCCCAGGTATAGATCCAAACCATCACCCCAAAAGTTTCTAGGAAGAAAGCAGACATATGATTCATTGTGTCTAAAATGTTTTTTTTCTTTCCTGACTGAATTCAGAGGTTTTCTTTTCACTTGCTGATTATCCAAGTCCTACAAACTGCTGATGTGATTAATTGCAAGGTACTCATTATGATGAAACGCCACTAGTTTCATGAAAAGGAGTTGTGAAGTCTTGTTGGAATTCATTATAATGGACACGCTTATGAAGGATCATCTTAAGGTTCCCAGAGACATGGTTATTTTATAATTGGTTCAGTTGTCATTATCACAATGGTTCTTACTTGATGGCCAGAGGTGCATTTTTAAAAATTAGGCCTTCTTCTTATATCAGTTATACCTCAATAAGTCTATTTTAAAAATTGTGTTCTTCTACCACAAACACACCCAACACACATAATTATCAGTAGAACTTATCAGAGAACTACAGAAAAAGATTCACGCAAAAGTAAATGGATAGGTGGCAAATGCCACAAGTAAAATTCGTCTGGGTGAGGCAGCATTAACTGAATCTCCTTTTTCCCTTTTTGGCAAATTTAATTTCTTCACCCTACATTATCCCCATTTTCCTCCCATATCTCCCTTGTTCAAGTTTCCTACCAGTTTGTCTATTCATCACATGTTGTCTTTCATCATCCTGATCTTCATAAATAATAATAAGTAAAGGGAAAATATTTAGAACAGATTGAAAAAAAGGAGAAATAGAATATTTCCATTGTTGAAACATAACTATGTTCATATTTACACACTCTCTCCTAGTATTGGTCTGAAACAACCATATCTTTATTAAGTTATGCAATAGCACATACACACTTTTATATTCTGCAGTTTTCACATATTATGTGCTATAACTGTGTCTCTATAGTCTTTGTAATTATCATTTTAATGACCATACTTGATTCAGTTGATGTATCATAATTTACTAAACTCTATTTTAAGACATTTAAATTGTTTCCATTTTTTTTATTGTTGTACATAATACCACAAAGAATATTCTTCATGAATAAAGACTGTGTATATTAGATTTTTTTTCCTTAGGATAAATTAACATCCTTTGGGTCTCTCATGCTCCCCAAATTAGAAAATGTTTTGCAGCCTTAAATTCTAGAGGGACCAGGCATGTAATTTAAATAAGTGAAGTGGGCCAATAAATATGTATTATGAATTAATCAGCTCTTAACTCTGACTGCATCCCATAAATCTACTGCCCTAAATACCAATATTGCGACATCTTCCATTCATCCATCCGTCCATCCACTCATTCTTCCTTCCATCAGCCATCAGTCAGCCAACGAGTTAGTCAGTCAATACTGGTGTTAAAGATAAGACAACAGGCTCAAAATGGAGTCACTCATGCTAAGTCCTACATCAACAAACTGAGACTTAACTTAATTACAGTTTTGGCCTTCTCAGAAATGAAATTTTAAACAGCCGATCAAGAATTTCCTGATCAGCATTAGTTAGGTCATCTACTGATAAACACCTGCCATCCCCTATAAGGAAAGTAAATTTTGGATAACCAATCTGCTTTTTTGTCTAGTGTAACATCCGTATTCCTTCCCTCTCCTGTCTATAAAAGTCTTTCATTCTGGAGAGCTACTTGGAGCTCCTTTCTATCTGCTAGATTGGATGCTGCCCAATTCATGAATCATTGAATAAAACCAATAAGATCTTTAAAATGTATTCAGTTGGATTTTGGTTTTTGAACACTGGCCTAGGTGCTATAGTCAATGACTAATATAGAAGTCACAATTTCACAAAGCTTTAAGCTGTCTGGCGAGACTCTTGAATTGTTACATTATTATTTGATTTGTCTAATTGTCCATGCTAGGTGCTGACACTAAGAGAGAGAGGGTGAGGGGATAGAAAAGATGCTGCTGGAGTGCTCCAGGAAATTTCATGGAGAAAAGAGCTAGACATAAATTTTAAAAGCTACGATTGGTGTTGGGTTTAAATGGAATGGAAAGATCATGATTCCAATATTTGGTATATTTCTTAGTGCCATTTATTAAAAATCTTAAGATTTTAGTAATATTTTGTACCTTTTACCAAAGTTCCTCAATTCTTCAGATTGAAAAAGTGTCAAATAATCCCTCTTAAACCAATAAGATACTTTATGATTTTGTACCTTCCCTTAAGCATAAAACTCAATTTCTGAGCAAAGTATGAGGGTCTGGGCCCTTGATTGGATTATGGGTAAGTGCTTTGTTCTCTGAGACATTTAAAATCCATTCAAAATAATCTAATTTTCAACAAATGGAGAAAACCAGGCTTGGGTAGGAAAATGGAATACCATTAACCTTCCCTGTAAAGGGTGCCACTCTGCCAAAAGGAGCCCCCAAATGCAGCTTTGTTTCTATAGTAACCAGAGAACATGTTTCCAATGAGTTCAAGCATCCTGAATGACGCTTGGTGGGTCTACAATTTAAAATTTACTTGAAACTCTGCAATATAATCAATAATACCAGAGTCCTTACTCAAAGGAGACAATCAACAAAAATCACTAATTTTCTGTCTAACAAGGAATGGCCATTCCCTCTATGTCTTTGGGTCTCATTCAAGTGGGTTTTCTCTTTAAATAGAAGATGCATTAAAGGTTTCAAATATTTTATCTAAAAATGTTAATTTCTTTTCTTTCACTTTCTCCTCTTTTTCTGCTTAAAGGTTTTTTTTTTTAATTATTTATTTATTAGTTTCAGGTGTACAAAACAAGGTAATACTTAGACGTTCATCATTTATATCCCTCATACTGTGAACCCCCCTCCCCCCATCCACTATCCCTCCGACCTCACACTGAACCATCACATTATATATATCAAATTATAGTTGGCATTCATTAATGTTTAGCTTCTGGTGTACAATGCCATGATCAGGTATCCACAGTATCCCTGAGGTGGTCTCCCAAATAGGACGCATGTCCATCGGATACCCAACAAAATCTTTACAACATTATAGAGTACCTTCCCCAAATTAATTTTCAAAAAAACCCTGAGGCCATCTTGTGGTTACCAGCTGCTTCCAAATCCCTTCACCTTTCCCCTTATCCCCAACCCCCTCCCACACACCCATCTAACCACTCTCGGTTTTTTCTCTGCGTCCCCAAAACTGTCTCTGATTAGTTCATTCACATAGTCTTTTCTTTAGATTCCATATATATCTGCTTAAAGGTTTTAATTCTTCTTGCCTGCAGCTTTAATTATTTGATTTCTTCATTGCATTATTTAAAGAAAAGACAGTTTCGAGGATACAATATGCATGAAGAAAGTATGACTCCATGAAAAATTGAAGCGAACTGTGTAACATGGCAGTGCAGCAGATTGTTTAGTACAGAATAGTTAGCGATCTCTAATCATCTTTTATATTAGTGTATCCTCCTGCAAACATGGACTAAATGATGACCATTTTACTTCAGGAGCTTGAACAGAGGCGATGTATGTAAAAGTATATCACCATTTTCTGTTAAAAGCATTTAGAAATGGGTCAAGATAAAGACACGGCTAGAAGTGCTTATCACAGCATTTCAATATAGAGTTTTCTTTGAATCTTCCTCATAACATAAAAATAAAATGGAATAGCAGTAGCATTGGAATAGAAATCCAATTTGTAAAACTGCATGATTCTCTTACATCTATAAAATATTCTTCAATGAAAATTTTAATTATGTCAAAGATATAGATACACTTATATATAAAAAGTCCTTTCCTGATTGGATCAGTGTAAGTTTATTGCACAAAACAGTCAAATAAATAAAAATATTCCATATCCTCCTCCCAAACACATCTAACCTCTAAATACTATCTAGGCATATATATTTGTCTGTTTCTGTCTCTCGATAGATAGATAGATAGATAGATAGATAGATAGATAGATAGATAGAGAGAGAGAGAGAGAGATAGATAGATAGATAGATAGATAGATAGATAGATAGATAGAATGAAACACCTACATGAGTACCTGTTTTCGCTAACCAAAAGAATCTGAAAATGTTTGCTTTTACGTTACTGTACTACTGTACGTCTTTCATAAAAACAAAGTGGTGTATCTCAAAATTTCATAAAAACACTCTACTTTCAGATGTGGGGGGAACCTCTGTGTGTGTGTGTGTGTGTGTGTGTGTGTGTTTGTGTATTAGCCAAACTACATATATGTATACATATAATGTATAATATATATATATATATATACACATTTAGTTTTTATCCTAATTTCATATTTTAGTCATTTTCATTTATTTTCACTTACATATTTCAAGTATATTCTATTTCTTCATTTAGTTTTTAAATAGGTCTTTTCATGGCTGCAAAAGAGTCTATCACATGGACATACTATGTACACACACACATTATATACTTATACATAACCATTACTCTATTGAGGACAATATAAACTGTTTCCAATTTTGGGGTAGAGTGGTTGTTACAGATAATACTGTATTAGCATCTGTATAGAGGCACATCTTCCTGGTCATAAGCTCTCAGGGCCAAATGATTTTTCACAGAGCAAGCTTCCCAGTCTCAAAATGACCTATGATGTAGCCTGACCCTACATGGGAATCATTAAATGTCAAAAAAAAATATCTATAATGAAGGTGTATTGCATAGTGTTAACACCGTGGATTCTGAAATCACACTAGGTTCAAACACTAGATTTACTGCTTGTATGATCTTGGGCAAATTCCTTAAACGTTTTCTGTCTGTATCTTTATCTGTACAATGGGTATAATTCTGGGACATCCTTCATGAGACTGTTGTGAACATTAAATAAAATAATTTATGAAAAGAGATTTCACATAGTAGTTTCTTAATAGAAATTAGCAGTAAGTGTTTTTTTCATTAACATCATACTCTATGAAATACAGTACATATACCAAAATATTTCTGCATACATACCATCAGTGGTATTAGAATTTCTCCCTGTAAATATTTTAACAATTTTTCATTGGAGCATTTTGTCACATGTGAGAAAAGAATAGCTCAACATTCAGAGATTCTATTTAATTGATTTTGTTAGCATGTCAGCTATCATTCATCTGCCTTTTCATGTTACACCTTAATACTCAAATCCCATAGACCATTGGGTAGTCTTATGCAGAGATGATGGCACTGAGTCATCCTCTGTAGGACATGCCTTCTGCTTTGCCTGGATCCACATACTCGTATACTTGTATATCCCCTTTCACACAGTATCCACTGAGAAGTTTTCTAGGTGGGCTAGGGAATCTAAGGTATAAATGCTAGTTAATGCAGTATTTCAGAGATCATAGACAAGTAGACTGCTCTCTCTTTGTGACTAGATTCATTTTGGAGATTCTGTCTGGAATAAGAGTGGCTGACTGTGGTCAAGAGTCAGAGCGATGTTAAATGCCCCCCTTAGGAAAGATGACGGAACAATTTCAACAGATGGGCATACAGGCATTAACTTGTCGCAGAAGTTTCATCGGCTTCTTTCCACTGCCTAGAACTTCCGTCAACCTACATGCCATCATTTGGTGATGAATCTTCAAAATTCACTCAAGAAATCAGTTTTGGCAAAAAGTTTTCCCCAAAGCTTTGTCCTCCATTGCCCACACAGTCACAAATTGCATTATAGCCAATACTATGCTTTTCCTTTCCTGCTTCTCCCTCCAGCTACACACATGCATGTGCACACCACACACACACACACACACACACACAGTTCTTAAACTCCTGAAGACAAATACCATGTCTAATTCTATTTTTTATCTTAAGTAACAAGCATGCGTTTGGTGTCCAACGTCTCTCTGTTGAATGAATAATTCTGTAGTCTTCCATTTCTGATATAGACTGATGGCGCATGTCAATTTCAGGAAATGTGCTGATAAATTAATAATATTGACAGGGATTAAAAAGCATGTCTCTTCTGAAGTATTTATGAATGGAATGATATACCTGGGATTTGCCTCAAAAGAATACATGATTTGGGGACGGAAGGGGTCATGGCAGAAATTATAGGTATTGATGAAAAACATTGGCCACATAGTGATAATTGTTTAAGCTAGGTGAGGCATAGGGAAGAGCCAAATATACAATTTTTTTCTACATTTCTATTTAAAATTTTTTGTTTGTGTATTTGGGTATATTCCTAATACAAAATAAATATATATACACACACAACTGCAAAACACAACACATAAAAGCACATCACAGGATCACGGACTCTGTAAAGCTCGTGTCTTAGTGTAGGACCTGCCTTGATGGAATTTTCAGTTTTACAGCACATGACTGTTATGTTTGGGGGAATATGATTTGAACGAGGCTCCATGCATATTTGGTTCTGCTATGAAAGGCTAGCTACCACTGTACTTTAGCCAAAACTGGTGGGATTACAAGAGCTAGGTGGATAAAAGTCTCCTTTATACAAGGACCCAAAGGCAGACGTTGAACCAAAAATAAGAAGAAAGAGAAACAAACTATGAGCTACATAAAGAAAAAGAAACAAGCTATAAGCTTTAAACGTTTAAAATCTAGCCAATAAAACTCATCTGTGAAGTCCTGGGAGATGGCAGCATGACCGAGGTGGTAGTGTATGTGTTTATATTGGCCGCTTCATTCCCCTAAACACCTTAGACATCTCTAATTAATCCCTGTGGAGCGGTGGTGTCTGGAATTCTCAGCTTGCAGCCTTGCCCTATGCCAGCCACATGTAATCCTGAGACACTGCACGTACATGTTAAGGGACATTAGTGTCCTTCAGAGTTAAGAAATCTATTAGGCTGCACATTAAAATCAGCTCAATCACAGAGTAGGAACTGGGTACAGGCATTTTTTTTTTAAAGTTGCTCCAGATAATTCTACTTTGTTAAACAAATACCCCCCAAGCTGAAAGACAGCCACACCAAGATATCAGTAGTATTGAAGAAGGAGAAGATGAAATTTTGCACTTGGTCCCTGTAGCGGATGCTGTGGTATGCTGCTCAGATAGATATTCCTTCTCCACCCTTTCAGGGCCACAGCTCTCATTCCCTGAGTGTCCTTTCTAAGACTGTTGGCTACGGTAGGCTCCCTTCACACCTGATTCCTGCCTGGAAATTGTCTCAATCCAAGGTAGTCCCTCACCCAAGATTGCACCCCTCCCCAGGGACAGTCTCTATCTAACAACTGCACAGGTAAAAATGCAATGATCCCCTACCTTCAATGTGTGACATCTACGCAGGCTCATCCCAGCTTCAGAACTCCTTGTGGGACCAGCTGAGCCTCTTTTGTAACTGCATTGCAGGTCAATTCTTTCTCTACCCAGGTCTCCTTGGAAGGGCCTCTCCTTCCCAATCCTTCCTAACTCCCTTACATGTGTAGTTCTGTATAGTGCTCCCCAGTAAACTAGCTCCCTGGAAATCTCCATTTCAGAGGCTCTTTCCAAGGTCACCTACCTAACATAGTGATGGAGGCTTCACCGGAATGATGCTCAGCCTTAATGCTTACTTCTCTGCATTTCTCAAGTGAGGATAAGAAGTCTCGTATTTGCTTTGTTAAAAGTGATTCTTTACAAAATCAATCCAGAACTGGACTACAGTTGATTTTCCAAAAGTCTCATCATTTTTGCAGGTTGTAATAGATGAAAACGTGAAGCCATGATCCCTAATTAATGTATCCAAAAAATATAAGTATGAGAAACATTTATCTTTATGCTCCAAGTCAATCAAAGCAAAGTAATTATGAAAAATTATGAATGTTTTTTTTTTCTCAGATGTCACCAGCATCATTGTGTGATATCTGGGTATTTTTTTGGACCATTCAGTTTCCTCTTCCTCCAGTGGGCATCTCTTCCTGATGCTGCTTTATTTTATTTTTTTCCAAATGCCCTCACTTCCTGGTTTTTGTTAGCCTCATAGTCAGTTCAGGCAAAGACTGATGTATGCTTCTACTAGAAGGCCTGTTAGGAATAGATCTTTTGGTTCATGGAAACCTAATGAGTTATTCACAGATAGTAGAAGCTGTGTGTGTCAATCTACCGGACCTGAATCTTATTCTCAGCAGAAACTTTCTGATCTGTAGATTTGAGGTTATGTGATAGACTTAGAGGTAAGCTGCATGGGCGGGATAAGAAGGGTATTTGGTGATCCAAGAATTAATATCTTTCTCTCTACTTCCTGGTGACTAAAATCTACATGGAGTAGAGCACAATTTATTAGGCTATGTTGGTGGTGGCTCTCTTCACAAGCTTATGAGATCCAAGAGCTTATAATTTTCTTCACTTTGATAAGCAACTTTTAAGTTGTACCCAGTTACAGAGGAAACAGGACTGTGACTTGTGTTTTGCAGTTTGGGTGGGTAGGTGACTTAATTTACTGTAGACCCTTGCACATTAATGTGTGGCTCATGAAAGCAGCAGCATTGACATCACCGGAGACCTTGTGAGAAATGCAGAATTTCGGCCCTTAGATCTACTAACTCAGAAAGTGCTTTTTATCAAGATGATTCTGTATTTCTGGGAGACACCCAGGTGATATTCATGCTGGTGGTCTACAGAATATAGGTTAAGTAGCAAGCTTCCAGAGAGTTCTATTATATTTCTAGCACTTAGGATTTTTTCCCCTTATAAGAAGCTAGGTGGTGGGTATGTCCTTATGTATCCCTCAGTATTGTGTTTGGCCCTACTTGTTGCCACAGTAAGTCAAAAATTGATGAGAGACAATTAGACAAGAAGCAGCACACAGGTGGTGATAGATAGTGGCTGTTCCCAAAGAGATGAAGGGAGTCCTTGTCTGTCAGGTATAAGGGATGTAGCTCATAATCCAGCTATGAGAAATGGTTAATTGCCTCATAGAGAAAAACTCACCAAGAAGCAGCTTTCACAGGGAGAACATTGCCTGCCCAGACTGAGAAGGTATCCCGACCAGCTCTGTTTAGAGGCAGCAGAAAGTAGAGCCTTGAGAAAAGAAATCACACCAGTGAGGGTATGATTAAACTTCTAAAATATAAAGAAAAAGCCTTTGACTGGGAGACAGTGGACCTGGATACTGGATCTGGCTCAATTATCCACCAGATACAAACACTAAAAGTTATTTGTCCTCACTGGGTTTCAGTCACGTCATCTGTAAAATCTTAACCAGCTCTTCAGCACCTAAGAACTCAGATGCTCTAGAATTGGCTGCAAAAACTGCTCTTGCCACAAGAGGGAGCTACCTTTCTGAAATCATAGAAATTCTACGTATTGTCTTAATGAAATGATTTAGGCAAACCATGACATTGAGCACCCAGAAGTGACTGGTCTTTCATAAACAATTAAAACAGATTGAAAGGCTTATTATTTTTCAAAATTTAGATTAAATTATGACTAATCCCTTGCTTGAACAAAGCAAAAAAGGAGACTACTTAGAAAGACAAAAACATAGATTGAGAGCTTATAAATATCACCAAGCGTGATGGTCCTGACTTCCCTCCTCGGCTTCATTAAGAATTCAATGCCTGTTCAGTGTTTCTCTCCTTCTTCACAAACTGGTAAATCCTGGGGGTGTCTTGGCCCTATGGTAGAGTTTTATGTGTCTGAGAATAAATATGGGACTCAAAATGTATCTAACTGACAAAAAATAATTATGGCAGGAAATAACCTGGCATATAAGCTTATGGGAAGCACTGTTTATAAGGTTCCAAACATCAGCATGAAATGTGAAACATTCCATCAAGATTTATTACATTGCCTGTACAAGAGATGTTTCAAATACCCTAATGTTAGGTCTCATGTGAGCTCAACTCCTAGCTGAGGAGCTAAGATTTTCCTCCATTTGTCCTGGATTATGCAGACCCCTAGATCTGTAACTGATCTCACCTTTTTTATTTTCCTCTATCCTTCTGTGTTGTTAAAGAGAGTTTTCCAGGCTGAAGTCAGTTGACTTGTGTTTACCAGGTAGAGGAGAGAACATGGCATGGGACATGTTAGGCAGGGTTGGGAGAAGTGGAAGCACTAGCTGACTTTTGTTGGGCTTCAGATGTCATCTCTCCTCCCTGCCTCTGACTAGAGGTTGTGTCTCAGAGCAGTGTGCCATTTAAGAGCTGGAATGCACTCTCAAGACCATCTAGTCCAATGTTCCCCAAAGTGTAGAGTCTTCCATTCATAGAACAGGATGTTATTTAAGTTTCTGCATGGGCAGGATAGTAACATGGAATCACAGAGGGAGAAAGGTAATTCCCTTTCAGGTCTCAGGCATTACTTCTAATGGCCTCAATAAAGATGCCTGTCTTACGCTGGAATGTCTGTAAAACCTCTCTAACAGTTGCCAATTTCTCTTTTTAACAAAGAAGGAGACCTCAAAAAAACAGCCTTTAGCAGGCAACACGGTATAGCTAGAATATAATGGTATTGCTTCATGTACTATATTGATTTTTATGTTTGGGTACTATTTGTGGCAAAACTATTGGTTTTTCTATCAATGGTGACATCAAATTTGCTTTTTAAGTAAAAAAGTGAGTTGACTTAAAGAAAAATATTGTGTAAATAATGGTACAAGTGGTGCCCAGATAAACCAAAAATTGTGCAGATGGTTCCAGGAAGTAGAGAGGCTTGACCGTAAACACCCAGCTCTATGTTCTGACTCTGTGATAAATTCTCACATGTGTATCAGGTTCTATGATGGGATTGACCACTAATGGGTTACTTCAGTCAGGCTGACACAGAAAAACAAATGTGCCCTAATTTTCTTTCAACTAGTGAAGTTTTTACTTCATTACATATATTAAATAACTCATACTGCTCCTTGGAGACAAACAGGGGAAAGAGGAAAATTCCTTTTGTGCCAAATAATACAGTTCTATGTTAAATCCCGTTGCAGCCCACAGGCAAAAACCCATAGCTGCCAATGCCATTTCAAAGAAGTTTCTCTATTTCCATATCCCTGTAGCTCAGAGTTAATAGTACTTGGTTTACTTAATTACAACAAATTCTTTACAATAATAATCCTTACAACTAGTGCTTTCTCTGGCCCTGAGCCAGACACTCAATAAAGCAAAGACCTAACTGCTATTTCCTTTAGCCAGGAAATCCCTTTTCTATTACATTGGATATTTCTTATGATTTTTATGTTTATCATCAACCAGTACAATCATACCCCTTGAATTGTGAGAGCTCCTTGATGGCAGGGCTACCCCCGTTCCCCCCGTTTTTTTTGTTTATTGCTATATTCTCAATGCTTGGAATAGTGCCTGCTCTTCAATAAACATTTGTTGATTAACTGACAGATTAATTAACTGCACTGGAGGGAACAAGTCTTGATTTGGGAGAACTACTTGTTTATGTAAAGCCAACTGGAACATCTGCTCTGTGTAGGTGCATATAACAGAAGCAGCTTTCATCTTCAAGAGGGAGATAAAGAACATACTAGCAGTGCAAGCTATGCCCAGCTTGGGAAATCATGGATTCCAAAGAGTGCCAGAGATTATCAACTCATATTGAACACTGGAAACATCCCAGGTGAAAAATGCCTAATAATTGTCCAAGGCCATCAAAAAAATAGATTGGTTGGCAACTCATTGTATATTGCTAACAGGTAAGTGTTCTTCTTGTGAAATAATACAGTTTTCAAAGTCTCCTGAGGTTATTATGATTTTTAGTTTGGTTTTGTTTTAGCCAAACTTGGATTGGTTTAATGTTTACTTCGGATTTTATATTGCCCACAAAACGGTTCACTTTAGTTCAGTGGAAAATATAAAATCAACCGGAAAATTCAGGATCACAGATAGAATTGTTGGTTTAGAAGAGATTGGCCCCTTGAGTTTCACCTGTAACCACAACACTTCATTTTCTTAACAGATATTTATGTGTCAGAGAGCATTGGCAATACAATAAATATGTAGACCCTGCCCTCAAGGAGTGTAATCACAATGGAATGGGAAAGACAGTCAGGTGAGCTAGTAACTATAATTCATATGTGTCACAGATCATGTAAGAGGAAAAAGTGCCTGGTGCAGGTGGAGCATGAGGGAGGGGCATATACCCCATCGCTATATGAATAGGGGAGGTCGTGGGAGCCAGGGAGAGCTTCTGGAATGAGGTTAATAACCTAAAGGTCTTGTAGGACTTAGCCAGTGAAGATGAGTAAAATGTTCCATGAAGAGGGAAGAGCATGATTCCCTTAAGCAGGTCTTGTCATGTTTCCATTCTCAGGGTTGCCTTCTGCTTTGCTCTGTATCCTGTTTCTCTCTATACATACTTGATGTGTCATTACAAAAGAAGGAAATGTGGTTGCTATGGACCGAATGTTCGTGTCCCTCCCAAGTTCATATATTGAAGTCTTAATCCTCAATGCCATGGTATTAGGACGTGAGGCCTTTGGGAGGCAACTAGGTCATGAGGCGGGGCTCTCATAAATGGGATTAGTGCCCTTATAAGAAGACATGAGAGAGATGATCTCTCTCTACCATGTAAGGATACAGGAAGAAGGCAGCGATTTTCAAACCAAGAAGCAGGCCCTCACTAGACCGAATTTGCAGGCACCTTGATCTTGGACTTTCCAGCCACTGTGAGAAATAAGTGTTTGCTCTTTAAGTGACCCAGTCTATGGTATTTGTTATAGCAGCCCAAGCTGACCCAAACAATGGGATAAGCTCCAGCCCATAACCATGTAAGAACGTAATCGGACCTGTTCCAGTCTAGGAGAGCCATAGTGCCTCCTCTGATAGTGCAAGAAAACCTTTTATAAACTGAGAGTAAATTTTGGTCAGGGACCCTAATTTTGACCTTGAGCCAGGTGACTGGGTGATGAATAGAAAACCTACAAATGTGTCCTTCCTCTAGATAACATCAAAGCTAATGTTGCTGTCAATGGCTTGCACAATACAGCACAATGTTCAAGTTTTAGAGTCCACATGTTTTTAAAAACTGGTTCTTGCCTTCAGATGACAGGAGAAAGACGTCTTTTTGTATTATAGGGTGTCTCTGGACAAAAGAAATTACAAATGCCTATGGCTGGTGTGGGAGTAGAGGAGTAGGTGACAATTACCAAAATGCCTTCTACGTTTTCCTAAGAGACTCTCAGAAGATGCCATCTATTCTTCTTTGGGAGAAAGTAGAACAGCTGATTTTAATTTTTTAAAAGCATGTTGATTTTGTAATAATTTATAGGACATTAAATGCTACACAAAACTCTTTGCTCAGGTTTAAAAAAAAAGACTTTATATTTTGCATATTTTAAGACTCACAAGAAGTTGCAAAATTAGCACAAAGCATTCCTATATAAACTTCAGCCAGTTCCCTCCATGATAGCATGTACACAACCATTGCATATTGTCAAAACCAGTTTTCCTTAGATTTTAATATGTTAGCTTTCTAAAATAGAAGTTTTATTTGTGGTACATTTGTCCAATTTTCAATGTATTAATTCCACAAATATTCAACAAAGACTTACTCTGTTCCAAACACTATACCAGGCTTAGTGATTAAAAGTTGATTAAAAGATGGTTAATTCTCTCAAGGAACTCATAATCTAGTGGGGGAAACAGACCTCGATAGTTTCTAAATCCTAGGACAGAGCAGTATGCCCCTACCCGAGACCAGAGGGAGGCATCTCTCTAAGACTGCTGCCCAGGAAGACTCCTCAAAGGCAAGCCAGACTGGTCTTATAAGGGGTACATGATCTTTAATTACCCGAAGGGATCCGAAAATATTTGGGGCAGAGAAACTGAATGCGCTAAGCCCCAGAAATACAAAACAGCAAGATTCATGTAGAGAACCAAACTAAATCAGTATGGTTAGATCAAAAGGCATGTATGTGCTGTGGGTAAGTGGAGGTGGGGAAGGGAAGGAAGAGACAGCAGATAAGTTATGACAGGCATGAAAGACCCTGCTTGCTAAAAGGTGAATCTACAGTTCAGGGTGAGCCATTGGTGGGCTTCAAGCAGAGAAGGAATATCATTACATTTGCCTTTGGGAACAATCGCATTTGGACTTCTAGATGGACTTCTCACTCTATAAGCCCAAGTGCCCTCTCTACCTTGAGGAGCCCCCTTAAAAGAGCTGCCATTTTGATCCTGAAACTTCTGGGTTTGGAAGAGCCTGTATTCCTTCACCAGCAACTTCTTCAGCAACTAATTCTAAGTACCAGAAAGGGTAAGTGAGCAAGAAATATCCATTAACTAGCTAAATAAATGGATGATTTTAATAATATTTTTACATTGCAATGCTACCTGTATTCTTTCTGCATTCATTTGCCAGATTTCTGTCAATAAAAAGTTGTTTCGCGGGAGCACATCCTCTTTGTTGATAAAAAGGTATTCCTTTATTTTTGTAAAATAAACAGAGCTTGATGACGGCAGAAAGCTTCTTGCTACTGACTAATTATACGTACGCAACTGTTTGTTGAGGTAGATAATGTAACTCCTTTAAAATGCTGGCATTGGAGCCTTGCAGGCCCATCTTAGTTGGTTTAAAGGGACAGCAAATATTATTGAATTTAAAGGTGACAACTTCTAACCTCAAGGTCTGTCAGAAGTCCAGAACCAGACATGCTATAATACTAATATTATAATACTATATTTCCTTCAAATTTAATGAATAAATTTCAATTTGATTCAAATGCTTTTTCAGTCCCTCTATGTGCCAAGCTTTTTGGCTATGTTTGGAAATGTAATCTTGGGCATTTTTGTGAGAATAATTTGCAGAATGGGAAAACAAATGAGGATCCTGACTCTTAAGCACCCTTCACTTTTCTTTGGAACATGTGACCTTAGGAGAATGTCTCCCTGGATAGCTGTTGTACTACTTTGCACATCTAAAATGTTATCATGTTGCTTATGTTTTGTGCTGATTGACTTAGAAAAAAATAAGCACAGAGAGGAAATTAAATTGGCAACAGGATCCCAGCAAGGAGAAGCAAAATCACTATCTGAGGATTGCTGTTGTCTCTTTAATACAAAGAGGTGTTAGGAAGAAAAAAAATATATCTCCTTGGACACATATCTATGCTCATTTTTGTTGCAAATATGACTATGATTGTGGCTATGTTTCTGTCTCTCCAGACACCTCTCAGGGAGATGACAATGTATTTTGCATAGAATTAGAGCTGCTGAAGCCATGGTTTAGCAAAATGATTTTCTCAGGGCTCTCAGCCCTGGGATTGAATGAATGGGTAGTGGGGCTGCTGATTTTCGGAAACAGGCCCTTCCCTTCCGCCTGGCATGTTTCAGAATGGTTGTTATCTGGGAGAGACCTATTCATTTGATGGAAGGGTGAGGTCATTGGCATGCCCCCACCCTTCCTACGTTTACAATGCTGAGACCTTTCCTACCAGTGTCAGATGCCAAAACCTGGAGAGGGGTGGAGTCCACCAACCAAACTGAACCCAGAGACTTATTTTTAGGAGAAAGTTGATTTCCCTGTGCAGAGAGCTGAAGATTGTGTGTGGGAGACTGGCTTGGGTTAGGAAAATTTCAGATGCACAGAATTATCGATTAAATGAGAACGTAAGGGGTCACCTAAATCAACCAAATAGTGTACTAACTAAAAAAATAAATTAATTAATTAAAATAAACCTTTAAAATTCTATAACTTTTTTTTAAACCCATACCCAACAATAGAGAAAATAAGATTGTTTTAAAGAAGTTAAACATTAAATACAGTACTTATGAGATTTATATGATTCAGTGATTACTTGCTTTGGTTCATATTATATAAGCAAGTACTTTCCCCAAATTCTAATATCCAAATCCTAACGTATTAGTCATGAAGAGAACAGTGCCTGGCACGGCAGGCGATCAATGCATGTTTTTGAATGAATGAATTACTTAAAAAGTTGATGCCTTCTTTGTGGTAGGCATTTGAGGGCTATTGAGATTGATCCACTAGAATTCTCATTCCCAGTAAAACTATAGGTTAATAGAAGAATGATATCCCTAAATAAAATAGCAGCATACAAAATAGAAAGAACTTATATCACTTATAATTTATGCATTTAACCTGCACAACTACCTGCACAACTATAGGTAGGTACTATTATTATCCCTATTTTATATAGGAGCAACAACTAACCAACATATCTTTATGGAGGAGAGGAATGTGAAGTAAACTTTAAAAGATAAGCAGGATCTAGGAGTTTTGGGATAATATCTATGTCAAGAACGGTGGAGAGTTAGAGATTTTATCTACTTGAAAGATAACAAGTTAACTTGTTCCAGTTTCATGGGAGCTGGTAGAAGCCGTGAAACACTGGGGTTAGAAATGAATAACAGTGTTTTATTCACAGAAATAGTAGTAGCCAGAGTATTAGCATATTTAATGTTCATTCCCTGATTCTTAATTCCCATAGGGCAATGTAAAGAGGGCCAGATAATAACTGCACATGTAGTAAGTTGTGTTAGAGAAGAGAAACCCTGAGTTAGGGAATGCAAATCCTTTATAATGGGTGGTAGGTGCCTTTACTCTTGAAGAAGACATTATTTCTATCTTCCAAGGATGCTTTCTATTATATATACACATCTTTGAAAAGATATTTCCAGAACAAAGAATAGTCAGTGCTGCTGATAAAACGCAGAAACATGAGACCCGTGGAGAAATGTGTCCCAGCAACAGATTAGGGATAAATAATTCCCAGGAGAAGGAATGAGATGAGCAAAAAGTGGAAGGAGAAAAGTATGGGAAACAGTAGTAAGAAGCTGAGTACCTAGAAGAAGAAAGAAATGGTCAAATACATAAATAGAAAGAAATTGGGGGACAGATAATGAAGACCTTGAAGTGTTTGGGGAAAGTATTTTTTTTAAATTGCCTTTCTTTATTTTGTACTAATTTTGCTGCTAATAGTATCAAATGATTCGCTCTTTTTGGGGGGAGATCCAGGCTCCAGTTCACTGAGCAGGGAAATCCTTCCAAAGATACCTCTCTCGAGGAATAACTTGCTTCCTCCTTTAGACAGGAGCCAGCTTCATAGGGTCCAATACTTGATAAGAGGTGATATTCCAATCATGCCATCTTCCATTGTATCAGAGTGGGACTGTGAAAAATGTTAGTGCAGCAGTACATTACAAATTCACATGTGCTCGTTTCTGTGTGTGGGTATGGGTACCACTTTTTAGTTCTGCCATTTGTCTATTTCCAGAGTGCCATCTTTGGGTGGCAGCAACGAAGATGCCCAGCCTTATTTGTCTTGCACAGATCTTTTATTCTTTCACAACTGATTCCAAAGGGGAAGCCCAGAACAATGGGTCTAGTTACGTGTCACTCCAGCACTTGGAAGAAAGTATGCAGGGAAAGTATGTTTCTAATAGCAAGGAAATTACTTTGTATTACTTCTACCTTACTCCAGAATTGAGTTAAACTCCTAATAATAATAATAATTTTAACAATCTCTTTATTAGAGTAGGAGAAAAGAGAAGAAGAACACTGTCAAAGCTTTAGTGGGGCTGTATGTGCATTTAGTTATGATATCTGTATTAGCCTGTTTGGGCTGCCATAGCAAAATACCATAGACTGGGTGGCTTAAACAACAAAAATATTTTTCTCACAGTTCTCGAGACAGGAAGTTTGAGATCCGGGTTCCAGCATGGCTGGTGTCAGATGAGAGTTCTCCCCTTGGATTGCAGAGGGCTGCCTTCTTGCTGTCTGCTCCCCTGAGTTTTCCTTGGTGCATATGCACCAGGTGCAGGGGGAAAGACACTTTTTGGTGTCTTTTCTTATAAGGACACGAATCCCATTAGACCTGGGCTCCACCTTTATGACTTCATATATCCTTAATAACCTCCTAAAGACTCTATCTGCAAATACAGTCACATCGGGGATTAGGGTTTCTGCATAAGATTTTTGGGGTGACACAATTCAGTCCATCGCCATATCATTTCATTCTCAACCAACTCCAGAAGGTCTTGATTCCCATTATACAGATGAGGAAATTGGCTCAGAAAGGATCAGTAAACTATGCAAGGTCATGATACTAATAAGTGGAAAAGCTAGAGATTGAAACCAATTTTCTGGCTTAAAAGCCCATTTTGATTTCAGCATCCCAGGCTGCCTTGCAGTGGCCACTTGCTAATATCTCTCATATGCGGAACACTACCAAGTGTCAACAACTTTGTCACGGACTTTACAACATTAATTTTAAAAACTCAACAAAAGGGAAGGCTCAGAGAAGTTAAATGACTTGCCAAAGAGCAGTTAGAAAGTAGAATGGCCAAACACTTAAATCCAGCTTAATTTTGCTCCAATGTCAACATTTTTGTTGTTTCTCTATACTGCATTTTGGAGGTTGGTCAATTACTCGCTAATCAATAATTTAATTAGAATGCATTATAAAGCCATGTACTTCAAACTCTCTGAAACCATCCATGAAAATTTTCTACCATGAGAAACATAGTCCACAGAACATTGATCAGTCTACAAAGTTTTAATATATCTAAAGGCAAATGACATCAAAATCAAATTGATATTGGTGTGCTTGAAATTCCATGTTAAAGGGAGGCCGGTATGAATTGTAATCATATGGAAGTCGTATTAATTGGTATTGCTGCAGCAGGCCATGAAAGTTTCAGTGAAATGTCTTTTGTTTCAAAGTGGTGCCTGGTCCAGCTAAAGTTTTGTTTTTCGCCCAAAGGTGGCAGCACGTGTATTATTGCTTTTTCGTGTGCATTTGATTGCATTTAACATAGTGGAGTCTTTGAGAGTTTCGTGACCTTAAAGATCATCTAAGACAGTCATTTTGAGGCAGAGGAAGCTGAAGCCAACAAAGATTGTGTGACCTCATGGCTTTTTAGAACCGTAGCCCAAACTAGAATCCAAGTCACCTGAGTCTCAGACTTGTCTTCACTACACAAAGCTCTCCTCAACTTGGTAATAAATTCTCAGCTGACAGGTGAAGATGAGAGAGTAAACTCAAGATTAAAAGAGGAAAGGCAGGAAGGCAGTGGATTCAAGAAAAGAAATGCTTGATGCATACTTAAAGTCTTGAAGCATATTACAACTTCACAGAAACTTGAAAAGCTTAATTCCACTTGCAAAACAGATTTCATGTTCTAGGGAACAGTTTGGAGTCCCTTGCGATGTACAATATCAAACCTTTTTACGCCAGATATACCGAGATACCTGGAAGCTTGTTAGAAATGTAGGGTTTCAGCCCTCTTTCCTCCAGAATTGCTGAATCAGAATCTGCATTTTACAAGATCCCAAAGAAATTCGTAGGCACAATGAAGTTGGAGAAACCCTGGTCTAGAGTCCAGATTCTGGTTCTCAAAGTGTGGTCACTGGGCTAGCAGCATCAGTATCACCAACTGAATCAGAAACTCTGGGTGGGGCCCAGAAATCTCTTTATCACAGGCCCTCTGGTGATTGGCATGCACGGTCAAGTTTAAGAAGCACTATTCTGAATTTTGCTGATTCCTTTGCCCTCAAAAGTCATACCTCTCTGGTAATTCTGTCTGCTGGACTTACTCTAAATTGTGTTTTATCCAGATGTCATCACCTACCTTTTTCCCTTCTGCTCGATTGAGTGATTTACTGTAGACCTACTAAAATGGCTTGGTTTCTATGTGCTGGCTTAATTTCTATGTGCTGGCAACCAATTTCCTGGTTAGGGTTACCACTAGGAGCCATTGGTTAGTTAGGAAGAAGGGCAGTGCCTGAAATGGGATCATTCAAACTTTCAGAATCTACCAAGGAGGAGATTGTGCTAAGATTTGCCATCACTTTGTTCTGGCCCCAGTCCTATTTTCCCATACCTAGAGAGATCACGGGGTCTTTTGCCTATGAAGGGACCAAAAGTCATAAACCTTCTGTAATAAATATGAATATGGGTGCATCTATAGAAGCATGTGAAACCCACACGAACATCCACGCTCCCACTAGGAGAATATTGAGACTCGGAGGTTCCTAAGGGAAACAAGGGGCTCACAACCCTTTGTTCATTCTGCAGATAGTTGTTTTGGAGCACAAGTAGTGTTGTCTCAGACAACAGGGCCCACAAAGGCTTAGATGAAGGAAACGCTGTCTATATAATAGGACCATGGTTCCTCCAAGCATGGGGAATTGAAGAAAGCAGCATTCCTCAAAGCCCAGCACTGGAAAGCTTCAAGTACCAGGTTAACAGTAAAGAAAGAATAAGAATATAAGGCAGAATTGTCATTTTGTTGTTTAATAACTGGCTATTACAGAAAGACCCAATTGAACAACACATTTTTAACAAATATTTACCCCCTGAAGCATGTAATTTGTTTATTTTCTCAATTATAAAATGGGATATAATTCCCTGTCTATCTCATCTAGGTGTTCATAGAATCACGTGATATTCATATGTCAAATAATTTTATAAATATGCTTTTACAGATGTATATATTTAACATAGACCAGCAAGGGTCCATTATTATAAAATTGTCATTAAATATTATTGTTTTCTGTACCTGGGAATTTTCAGAGATTCTTTTCCTTGTCCTTTTCATAACAAACAACTAAGAGGTGCTGTGGTTTTGCAGTTTAAACTAGAGCAGGAGTTGGCAAGCTTTGTCCATAAAGTAGTAAACAGATAGTAAACATCTTTGGCTTTATATGCATACGGTTACAACTACTTAACTCTGTCTTTGTAGCTGGAGAAGAGCTGTAGACATTACATAAACTAATGGGCATGGCTGTGTTTCTGTAACACTTGGTTTACAAAAACTGGTGGCAGGTGGAACGTCGCTCTATTATCTGCCCACTCGTGACCTGAGTATTGGTTTCGGTTTTTAAAATTTTGATAAGCTTCTGTAGTACTTGGGAGTACAGAAACAAATGAGAGAAAAGGTAGAGATATTTCTCAACGTTGTGTTTTGAAAGGAGGAGAGAAAGCTTTTTGCAAAGGTATTTTAAAGAATTCTATTCAAATGAACAACTATTTATTGCATGCCTAATGTGTAAAGCACTGTTCTAGGCTGTGAGGATATAATGTTGAAGAAAGCAGTGCTTAACCCCCTCGTGGTGTTTCTAATCTAGATGATAGCTGAAACACCACTCATGGGGATATGTGTGTTAGGCTGAGAAAGGGCATCATTTTGGACAATAAGCTGTTGTGTCAGAATAAACCAGTTTTCAGCACTTACTATATATTCTGGACTGTGATGTCACAGTGGAGAGAGAGAGACATGGTCTCTCTCCCAAGGAGCTTGCTATTTACTGTGATTGATAAAGCAATGCATACTAAAGATAATAAATAAGGACTAAATTGACTGTAGGACAGGGAGGGCTTCATGAGAGAGGTAAGGACTAAGCTCGAGGGTCTGGGAAAGGCTCAGTTAGACCTTCCCCAAAGGTTGGCAGTTTGTGGGAAGAATGGATCTTGGAGCATATCCTTCTCCATTTGGGATCAGGATTTTTGGTCATTGTGTAGAGAGAAACCATGCATCTCCTTTTAAATATTCTGCCAATTATCTCAAAGATATACCAAATACTACCTGTCCCCTCAAAAACTAATCTGAAATTGTGGAAAACATGGGCTATTTTCTTATTTAGCTCTTTCTTCGGGGAAAAGACAAGCCCATTTCAACCATTTTGAGACCCAGACAAAGCCACTTCACATGACTTTGGATCTGGAGAACCTGCCATCCGAAGTCTATTATAGTATGGCCAGATTTCCTTTAGATGGAAAGCTAAAGTCATTGACAGATTATGGCAGGCCACCTTCTTTTGTGGAAGAAAAATAATAACCTTTCTTCAGATGCCTGTATTGCCATTGAAAAAACCAAAGTTAGAACTATAATCTTAAAATACTAAAGAATTGATCACCTGTCTATGCTCTATAGCTCCTAATACACTGGCTTATTGCGTCAATATTAAACCAACAGGTGGCAAACATAACAGGTGTAGCAGACATGTTTCCTGAAACCCAACCTAACAAATACACTCTTAAAAATATTTCATTTTTAATTTAGAAACAAATAAAGTTAGTTTGTATTCCTAAATACTTGGGGCAGGCTATGAGAGTACTAATAAAGTTATAAGAAAAGAGAAATTGCAAGAAATATTTTGGAAAAATCATATTAAAGATAAATAATAGCTAATATTTATTTACTATTTGCCAGGCACTATGTAAGGCTTATACTAACTTATTAAACCTCATAGTACCTCTGCTATAGTAGAGGTGATAAAAGTGAAGTTAAGAGGGATTATATAATTTTCCAAGGTCTCTTAGATGGTAAATCCTTCCCCAGCCAAAGCTTAAATCACATTAGAAGATTGCCTTGGGTGTAATCAAGGGAAGATAAGTGACAGGATCACCAAAGAGAATTTTAAAAGGGGATGGTGAGAACAGCACCTGCATATCTTTGAATCTACTAATCTACAATTGTCACATTATGTCAGTGACACATAATGTGTCAATGTCCAGAGTCCAGGTCTCCTGACCCCATTTCCTGGACTTTCTCACACTCTCCAGACCACTTTGAACCACCTGTTCCTTCCACTAGATGCTAAGAGATTTGAGACGGCTAATACTGCGGTGATGCCTGCTAGGCTCTTTCATTGTTCATTTACTGAACCTTGTCTAACATGGTTTAGGGTAGAAAGAGAGAGAAGCTCCCAATTCCTTTTTTTTAAAAAAAATATTTCTCCTTAACACATTTTTTCCTTAGTTCCTTCATTGGAGATGTATAGCTCTGTTCTTCTAGAAGAATGAAGCCAATATTTGTTTATTGTATTTTAGAGGAGAGCCACAATTGCACATAATTAAACTCAGGAAGATAGAGTGCTTTGTCCAACAACAAAAAGACTTCTTGGAAGCTGTAAATGCAGAGCTCTATAATAATAGCTCCTGTTCTTCATCATTCTTGAGTTTGGGTTGCTGCTCTGGAATGCAAAGCCCATGCTGTGAAGCCACTGTCGCAGACTTTATTTTTCTGGGATTGTTTATGAAGCTTGTTAAGTCATGTGATTTTTCTGGTGAGATCAAATTAAGCATAGAAGGAACGACATTTTCCCAACACCTATTGCATTTTCCATTTATTGTCCCATTTAATCTTTAAAGTGTCACTCTCTAACATGGGTGCTGTGATTCAAGGTAAATTGCCTAGAGCCACCTAACCCCCCAAAATTAGGATTTGAACCTATGGTCTTTTAGGTCCCAAACTGTACTCTTTTCCCAACTGTATTCTTTTCCTATTGTACCAGATAGTAGCTTATTTGGTTGGTGGCACAATTTGGGGATAAACATAATATTTTTCAAAATTTTAAAATTTTATCTTATTCCAAAAAACGCATGTAAATAGGTTATAAAACTCTATAGAGAATATAAAAATTTAAAACAATACCAATTACAGCAAGTGAGGAATGAAGCTAGTGTTAATTGTTAATACATTTATAGAACGCTTCACAATTTGCAGTGTGACTTACCTACTTGATCTTGTTCATTCCCCTTTAAGAGATTTGCAAGGAAATTAGTGGAGGAAAAAAATTTACGTTTTGCCTAAATTCATAAAGCTTAACTGAGCCTAGTTATCTCTCACTCTCCACAGGTTTACTGACCACGTTGCCCATGCTTTTTCTATTAGTTAGCATGTTTATGATTTGGAAACCCTCCTACCTGAATTGACTGCAGTGATATTATAAGGTAAATTAATATAGCACACAATTGGATTGTGATATTTCCATTCACCAATAGGCTGAGTGCAGGGACTTGTTTTAACCCTACATACAGCATTGGTTTGGGCAGCTTTCCAAAGTACATCTTGTGACTCGTAAACAGGAGCAATGTCACTAGAGTTCAGGACTTCCAAATCCTCCCATAGCCTCTACTACACCAGGCTATAAGTAACTCTTTTTTACTTATTTATTTGAGAGGCTAGATTTAGAACAAAGTAAAAATGGACTTCTCTATCTTAATTTTTATGTATTAAATCTTTATAACAGTGGGATATATTTCATGAATTGCCTTTTATTTTGTATGGTTCAATGATAACCTCTTATTTTCTTCCTTGGTATGTGCAACATGTCACTTTCCTCAATGATTCCATCCTAGAGAGAGTTAAATACTGCCATATTTTTGACCAAACATGGGATAAGATGGATTCTGGTGAGGCAATTTTCTTTTTAAAGTTTATACACAGCATATAGGATTATATTCATTGTAAAAAAGAATTCAATGAATATGAAGAGGGAAACCAACAGGTATGCCCTCCCCCTACCCAGATCCTATTTCTCTTCTTATAGGTCACCCATGGTAGCAGCGTGATGTGTTTCTTTTATGACTGTTTTCTATGTATTGTATAAATAGTTTTTTTTTTTTTTTAAATCTTATGGGCCATGGTTATAACTGTGGCCTCTTATGGCCCATAGTGGAATGTTTTTGTTTGTTTATTTTTTTTTGGCTTTTTTAAACATTTTTTTTTCAAATTGAGGTATAATTGACATATGACATTATATTAGTTTCAGGTGTAGGGCATAATGATTTGATATTTGTATACATTGGTAAATGATCACAATTAATTTAGTTAACATCCATCATCATACATAGCTACAAAATTTCATAGTGGAGTTTTCACAATACCCAAGGTTATATAGACTGTCACAGAGACACAATGTTGGTATTATTAGCAGATTATCATCACCTAATTTTAAATTTGTGTCTCATTCCCAGACTACACTGCCTCAAGCCACTGAACACAAAAATATATGTTAAGGATTTATTATTATTATGTAGTATAATGATGATATTATATTACATTTAATATGTAATATTATATTTTAAAGAATATATATACACACACACATATATATATATATTTTCATATATATATATGTGTATATATATATATATATGAAATCCTGTAGTTATCTAGGGAAGATAAGTTTTTTAATTATTTTTTCTAAATGCTAAACCATTACTTTAATGTAGGCCTGTAGGGTATCCCACAATTTCTGTGGTTCTGCCTTTAAAGATCTTCATTTACTAGTAAACCATAAGCCTCAAGAAATGGATATGGCCTCCTCAAAACACTGGCTTGGAAAGCAGTCTGAGGCTCTTTGTTGGTGCTGCTTCAAACTAATTTATGTGACCTGTGCCCATCACACAGAAAGCCTTCTCTGATCTTGTCTAAAAGGAGGAGGCTGATTTCTAAAGTACTCGTTTGATGGAGCATGCTAGCCAGGACCTGCAGTACATGTGGCCAGGCTGGTTTCTGTCCACTCCCCTTAGTCTGTCTGCTTCTTGTTTTTTTTAAGGACTCTGAGTGTACCAAAGGAGGACAATGCAAGTCATTATGATGTGGATGTGTGTGAGACACCACATATATGAGGCACTCCTGGTGAAGGGTAGGTGTTAGAGGTAAAATCTCCATCCTAAACAGCAAAACAATCTGCACACTTCTTGCAAAACAATGTGCAAAACCATCTTTCACATCTCTAAAAGTTCAAAAACACCTAAAGGGTCTTTTCTGTGATTTTAGGTAACTTTCAGGGCCTGAGTTTCTTAATTTATAAAATGAGAAGTTCAGACTCATTAGAAAACTTCTGACTCCATACCCACCTCAACTTTATATGAAACAAATATTTATTGCTTGCCTATTATGTTCAAATCTATGTGCCTACTTTATATGCAACCTCAGGTTTCTCTTCTAGTTACCTGCTGCAGTTTGCCTGGGTCAGTCTATCTTTCTCATATGAATATCTGAAACACCTCAAATGGCATGACATTTCTCAACCTGCAAAATTATCTAATTTCTTAAAATAATGTGCACCTTTTTATTAACAGAAAGTCATTTCACCCATAAATGAGGATAATTGGATGCATTTCACAGGAGAGAGAAAGACAGCTTTTGCTACTTTGCCCTGCTGTTGAAAAATTAAACTTTATAGTACAAGAGGAAATCAGATTATCCCCAAAAAATATCATTTGCTCTGGCAGCTGTCCATGCCACTAGTTCCAAATTTTGTCAAATTGCCACCTTTTCAACAGCACATAGAGAAATGAGTCAACAACTCCAAACTGGAAGTTAGAAATTATGTGTAACATCAATTAAATAAGTGTCGTTTTGTGGTCATATTTATTTATGGCAGGCCCCACAGATATCCAGGTCCTAATCCCCAGCAACTGTGAGTGTTACTTGATGTGGCCAAAGGAATTTTGCAAATGTGATTAAGTTAAGGATCTTGCCATGGGAAGATTATCTTGAATGATGTAGATAATCACAAGTGTCCTTATAAAAGGCAGGCAGAGGAGACTTGACTAGGAGTAGGAGGTGTGATGATGGAAGTAAGAGACTAGAGTGATGTGGTGGCAAGCTCAGGAATGACAATACTGAAAGAGGTCCGTAGTCTCCAGAAGCTGGAAGAAGCATGAAACAGAGTCTCCCCTGGAGTCTCCAGAAAGAAACAACGCTGTAGGTACCTTGATTTTAGTCCTGTAAAACTAACTCTGGACTTCTGACCTGTAAGCAAATAAATTTGTGTTCATAGCTACTCAATTTGTGGTAATTTATTACAGCAGAAAGAGTAAACCAATACATTCTTTTCAAGACTTTATTATTTATTTAACAGTTTGACTTCAGGAGAAAGTGTGACAAGTATCTTTAGAGCCATAAGTAGCCATTTGGGTGAATAGTCTTGGAATTCCTTTTGGTTAGTTAAGCTTTGTAATGGAAATTGATTTCTGATACAGTACTGAAGAGGATATTGATGATAGTTAACCACTCTTAGGAATAAGAGTAGGGGCATGGAAAACTGGACGTGAATTAGTCTGCTCAGGATGCCATAACAACATACCACAGATTGGGTGGCTTAAACACAGACTTATTTTCTCCTTGTTTTAGATGCTGAAAAGTCCAAAACCAAGATTCCGGCTGAGTCAGGTCCTGGTGGGAGCTCTCTTCCTGGCCCGTAGTGGCTGCCATCTTGCTGTGTGCTCCCAGGACCTCTTCTTTGTGAGTGTGTATAGGTCGGGGGAGGTTGGAGAGCAAGCTCTGCCCTGTCTCTTTTTATAAGGGCATTAATGCAATCATGGGGTCCCCCACCTTCATGACCTCATCTAACCCTAATTACCTCCCACAGGCCCCATCTTCAAATACCATCACATTGGAGATTAAGACTTCAACATACAAATTTTGGGAAGACACAATCCAGTCCATTAGCAGAAGGTAACTGTACTATCTATGGTGGTCATTTCTTTTTAGAGATGTTTTTACTGTGGCCTGGAGAACTGTGGTTAAACATTAATGAATTATTAGAAATTAGAATATTTATAGTATCTGAATTTCAGAAGTCATGTCTCCAAAGATAAAAAGGTGAAAATATTTATTTGTACTTTGTCAACCCCTATTGCAGGTATTTTTCAAGATTTGTCTGTCTTCTCATAAATATACTGTGCCTAGAACTGTGTGCAAATAGTCATAGGAAGAGTTCAGGTTAGGCTAAGACCAGTCTCAGCTGGGCTGACTCCAGATCAGTACTACTCAACAGAAATATAATGTGAGCTATACATATAATGGTAAATTTGCCACTAGCCACATCAAAAATGGTAATAAGAAACCAATGAAATTAATGTTGATAATATATTTTATTTAGCTCAATATGTGGAAAATATTATTTATATATAATCAATATTTTAAAATATTGACCTATTTTACACTGTTTTTGTACTATCTTTGAAATCTGTTATATATTTTTTACTTACAGTTCATCTCAATTCAGGCTAACCACATTCCAAGTGCTCAGTAGCTACGTGTGGTTATTAGCTACCATTTTGGTACTTGCTCTAGATCAAATACCATAGATTGAATTCCCTTCAGTGGATTGTTGATATGTGGGTAGGACATGGATCTTTATCTGTTTTGAAGACTAATGTAGTTCAAGTGTATAGTAAGTATTCATGGAAATTAAAGTTCACATTTACTTTTTCTGATGTGATATTTCCTGCTTTTGTTCCCATGTATTTCTCACATTATCACCTGCCTTCTACACACCCAGGCCTGCCTCCAATTTGCCGTTCACACCAGATTTCCCACATTCATGCTCTAACATTTGTAACTATTACTTCCACCCACCCCAGGCTCTCTCCACTCCACACTCCGTTCTCCCTTCTTCCTCAAGTAATATGGTGGTGTGAGGTTTTGAAAGGGTTCTTTATTCCCAGAAATTAGCAATGAGATCCCACGTCTAATAATAGGGCACAAACTACCTCTTCTAATTTCAAAGAACTTCTCTCTGTGGGGCCAGCACCCTTCTCTCAGAACACGCTGAGATATCCCATTTCAGAAGAACCTGAACTTACATTCCCTCTCCTATCCTGTACAAAAGGAAGCTTGCAGGAAGTAGTAAGTCCTTTTATAGGGAAAACAGCATTTGTAAAATAGCAACTCCCCCCCCCCACGTTTCTTGTGTGTCTCTATCTATCTATCATCTATCTATCTATCTATCTATTTATCTATCTATCATCTATCTATGGATGATATAGCTTATAATCCTATAATAATGTTTTGCATTGGTAGAGGATTTTATTTTTATCATCACTGTATACTTTCACATTTATCTCACATAATCCTTATAAAAATCTTGTGACATACAGATCTGTATTACTGTTTTTCAGATTAAGAAACTGAGGCCCTTACACAGATGCAGTGGGGAGCATTTGTTTAGCTATCCATTCAGGGACTCTATCCCATGGCTTAGGGCAGCACTGTCCATATTGGTAGCCGCTAGCCTCATGTGGCTATTAAAATTTAAAGTTAATTAATATGAAACAAAGTTAAAAGTTCAATTCCTCTGTTGTGATAGCCACATTTCAAGTGCTCCATAGTCACATGTACCTCATTGGGCATCATGGATATAGAGCGTTTTTATCACCATAAAAAGTTCACCAGGACAGCGCAGGCTTAAAGAGTCAGAGTTTCCTACCCCTAACCTCCTTCCAAGGTCAGACTTCTCTCCTGCCATTCCTAGGCCTACACATCCTGCTTGACAACAGAGCGAGGCTGCAGCAGGCATGCTCTGGGCTCCAAGGTTGGGCTGTGATCTTCCCTGCTATCAGGTGGCATTTTAGATGAATCCCTCATTGTCAAGGCATCACACAACAGTGAAGAAAGGCCTTGGGGCAGTACCAGTCCCTCTTTGAAAGATGGTAAAGTGGAATCGGAGATTTATAGGATCCACCGAAATTCTATCAAGGCACTAACTTCAAGTTTATGTGACAATGTGGACAAAGAGATTGTTTTCTAAGCAGCTCTCTGACTGAATCTTAGAACTGGTCTTCCAATATTATAGCCACAACTAACAGGGATTTTCAAACTGTTTCTTTTACATATTTTGGGCTGGTTTTTCAGAGGAATTTGGACTGAGGATGATAAATGTTTGCCTCACATTGCAATTATTTCCTCAGCTGAATGGGATTCAAGGGATATAAGGGCACAGACAGGCAAACAAAAACTGTGAAATAAGCAACTTGTTTTCTTAAATAAATATTTATTAAGTCACCTATGAGCTAGATACTATGCTAATTGCTAGGGGGATACAAAGAAGCATAAGACTTTGTTCCTGTCCTTAAGGTGCTTAAAGGTAATTAGGGAAATTAAAATAATTAGTCATGATAATAGCTCCCCTTATGAAGCACTTATTCCATTCCACAAACTGTGCTAACCACTTTAAATAATTTCTTTTAAGGCTCCTCAAAATCCTAGGAAGTAAATAACTGGACAACTGTCAAACAGAGATTAAATAGGATTTAAGGCGATACTGAAAATCTCAGCCTCTCCTTTATCTTTGGGTGGAGACAGCAGGCCACAGGAACAAATTTTTTTACTCAGGAAGAGTTACAAAAGTGACCACTCAGTTTTATAAATTACAGTATTGAGAAACGGGTATTTTTTCTGTTTTGTTTTGTTTTGGTTTTGGTTTGTTTACTTGATCAGTATTGCTACTCCTCCAGGTACCTGGTATGCAAAGATGGTCCTGGGAAGAGATGGCCCAATTTATATAAGAAGTTCAAAGTTCTTCTGAGGGGGAAGGGACAAATACCAGCCCCCTTTTTCCATATTTTCTCTTTGAGACTTAGAATTATGGAAGTTAATTAGGGTGGACGAGGTGGGTACTAACCATGACCCTCTGGTTGATGAATTGGACAAGAGATAGGTTTCTGTGTGTTTGGTCAGAGTGAGACACCAAATATTAATATTATGTTTGGTTGCTAATACAAGGGCCAGTCATTTGGGCAGCTTTGCTTTGGTACCCAAAATCTCAGTTTGCTAGATCAGGGGGAAACAGGTTAAAGGGGAGTTTCATAATATGTATTAACTGAGTAGAATCTCAGTTAATCAATCTGTAGATTTTGTTGAACCCAGAGTTTCTCTAGGTTATTTCCTGAGGTATGAAGAAGGAAACACTGTCTGTAGCATTTGGCCTAAGCATTTTGTGAATTAATGTTCCACGGAATACCACTCTGAGAAATGCTATAGAGATCTGTCCTATTAAGGGCTGTTCTCCTCACCCTCAATCCCATAATGCATGTGTGTTAGTCTGCAGTTGAAACAAATATAGGAGGGCTAGCTAATATTGACATCTTAGAATCAGATACAAATGACTTCGACTGGGACAGGTAGGACCAGAATTCCCAATTTATATGCTGAAATTTGAATAAACGTCAATTATGAAAAATAAAACCCAAATCAAATATACAAAAAGGGGGTCTCAGAGTTCTGTTTCAATGGCAGTTCATGTGAAGTGAATTTTCAACGTCAGAAACTTCACTATGAAACAACTGTGGCATAACTGACAAGAAAAATCACAGAAACTTTGTTTCACTTATAGCCCCACCGTGTTATGTTGTTGTGTCCTGTTTGACTTCCAGTGTTGGTAGCATATTTATGAGAGAGGTTGTAAAACCAAAGCAACTCCATGTACTGTGTCATATCATCTATTGTCAACTGGATTATGACGGAACTACTTCTCCTGAATTCTCTTCAGTATATGGTTCTGAGTTAGAGTTGGCCGAAAAAGGTTCTTTCTGGAGATTTTGGTAGTGCAAGTCTAGCAACGTCTATTGCTCTCTGAAGGCTGTGATGCTAGATGAGATGACCTGTGATAAAGACTCCAAAGGAAAACACACAGCATCTAAAAGAGAATGTGATCTGATCAGCAACTTCAGGGAGACTTCCTTTATGAAATTATATTTGATCTTAACTTGCTGGCTAAATAAAAGTTTTTCTGGTGGAATCAGTGGGAGACAATAGTAACAGGCAAAGGGAAAGAATATTCCTAGGCCCATAGGTAGGAAAGAGTGTGGTATTTCAGAGGAAATGAAAGAAGGCCAGATGGCTGAAATGCAGAATGTTAGAGAGAAAAGGAAATAATATCAGGCTAGACAGGTAGGTGGACTGATTGTATAGAACCTAAGGGGCCATTGGAGGATTCAGTTAGGGGTTAACATGAGAATCATTATAGATTTCAAGTGTCACTTTGGATGTGAAGGGATGAGAGTGTAAGAGCGGACCAAGAAGTGTTAGGTGTCTCTTAAAGTAGTTCCAGTGAAAGACAACAGTAATCTGGACTTGGGTAGAGATGGAGAGCAGTAGATATTTTTTAAAGGCAAAATCTATTGGACTAAAGTGCATTCTTGGGTATGGGAAGTAACAAAGAGATGACAAGGATAACACCCAAGGTTCTGATTTGTGCAATTGGTTACATGGACTTGAAATGCACTGAGATAAGTATTTTGGAAGAAGGCCGAATTTGGGGGACAGATGGGAAAGAGGAAATGAGGTCAATTTTGGAAAGGTTTTATTGAACTGTATTTGAAACACCTGATAGAAGTGTTATGCAGGTAATTTGCTGGTTGGGTTGGCGTTTCAGAGAGGTGTGAACTTGAGATACACTTTGAAACGATATTTGCATGCAGATGGAGATGGAAGCTATAGAAGTAAATGAGAGGGCTTAGGGAAAGTGTATAATGTAAGAAGAAAAGAGGGGCGAGGATGAGTCTAGATGAACTCTAATATTAAAAAGCCTAACCCTGGAGGATGTGCAGGTACAGGAGCCTGAGAAGGAGAGGTCAGAACAGTAGGAAAAAAGATCAGGGCAGGGTGGTGTCTTGGGAGCAGAGTGGGGAGTATTTTCAAACAATTAAGAGAACAAACTATATGATATCAAAGACAACTTTGAGCTCTGAAATTTTATTATTCTGTATTTGGGAAAATAATAGTATGGATTTTTTTTATTTTGAATATCCCTCAGCAAAATCAATGTAGATAGTCAAGAAACATCCTGATATAAAGCTTGACTTTGTATAGTGCTCCCACATATATTATAATCGTGGCCCTCAAACATTTGAGGAATCATGAAGAATATGTCTTTCAGTTGTTTTCAAATAAAGAAACTGAAGTTCAGAAAATTAAGTGTTTTGTCTAAGGTTACATAACTAGAAAAAATATTCTAAATTCTTGGCTGATTAACTTTCTGTCTTTTTACTATATTTCTCCATATATGGTGGACTGAGAGTGATTCCTTCTTATCTGTGGTTTTGCTTCAGTTTCAGTTACCCGCAGTCAAACATGGTCCAAAACTATTAAATGTAAAATTCCTGAAATAAATAATTCATAAGATTTAAATTGCATGCTCTTCTGAGTAGCATGATGAAATCTTGTACCATCCTGCTCCATCCACCTGGGACATGAATCATCCCTTTGTCTTGCTTCTCCATACCCTATATATGCTACCCACCTTGTAGTTTCTTAGTAGCTCTCTTCATTATGAGATTAATTGTTATGGTATCACAGTGCTTGTGTTCAATTTACCCTTACTTTACTTAATAATGGCCCAAAGTGCAAGGGTAGTGATGCTGGTAATTCAAATATGTTAAAGAAAATCTGTAAAGTATCTCCCTTTGGTGAAAAAGATATATATGAAAATAGCATATACAGCATCTATGTGGGTACTAACCATGGTTTTAGGCATCGACTAGGGGTCTTGGAACATACGCCCTGAGGATAAGGGGGAATTATTGTACTATTAAATTTTAGCTAGTCTCCCTTTAAATTATAAAAAATTATAAATATTTGGCATTCATGTATTTGACTGTATATGTTTCTAAAGCTCACAGCTTAGCAGTTATAAAGCTGTATGGAAGTGTGGCTGCAAACAAATTTTTTTTTAAATCATTATTATCTAATATCAAGAAATGTACTTGAATGTAAAAAAAATAATTTTTCTTAAAGAATTGTCTCTTTCTAGAAATATTTCTGATCAGTTCAGTTCTTCCATTCTCTTAAATTATTACCATGGAAACATGTGCAAGGTTATAAGCTTGTATGCCCAAATCTACAGTTGTTACATGGTGAGTTCCCCATTGCAATCAATGTAACCAACTACAATTTTGACTTATAGCACTAATTTAGTAACTAATTTTAAACTCAGTACCAACCTCATAGGTCAATAAAAAAGTAGAACAAGTTCATTTTATAGTAAAAAAAAATGCTTGCTAAGATTGGCAATGAAAATGAATGAACACACATAAAAGTCAATAGTGGTTTAAAAATAATTCTCTTGACTTTAGCTATAATCTGTTAAGGGCATTGCAAGAAACTCTATTCAGAAAGGTACTATGAAGAATAATTTAGTCAAGAGAATAGTAAGTGATCATTTAAATCAAATGTTATGCATGTTATCTTGGAAGCCAACTCAGCTCATTGAAACAAAAGAAAATAAAAATGATTAAGCTTCTATCATTTCATTTCAGAAATTGATGGTTAAACAAAGCTGTCAAGTTTTACTCATCTTCAATATTGAATAACAATTATCTGATACTTCGAAATATTTAAAAATCTCATACTAAATGTCTCAAAATTTATTTTTCTTTACTTTTCCTTGGATTTATAGTCACCAAATAATTCTTCTCTTGCCCCAGTTCTGATAAAATAGAAATTCCTCTCACTCTTCCTTCTTCTTCCCATTCCAACATACACAGCTGCTTTGGAACACCCCTCACCCCCACCCCAACACACTACTGTCCAAATTTAGCATTACCTTATTGTGCTACCTGTTTCCTTGTCCACACATAAACTAATTCAAAGTACTCACTCTGTCTTTTGAGTCCCACTGGACTGACAATATTTGATGTTCTTATTTGTTTATTTTCTCAGGAGCTTTTTTTCTCTAATTACCAAATAACATACTTTGTACAAAATCAAAATAATTCAGAAATATAAAAATCAGAAAGTGATAATGTCCTACAGCTTCACCCATGTCAATGGCCACTATTCTACAAGTATAAAAATGTATATTTTATTTTATGAGCTCACGAAAGTATTGCTATTTTATATAGTTTTAGGCTACATTTACTCTTTTGCAACTTTTTTCAATTGGATCGTATTGATTAGTTTTTTATATTCCATATTTCATATAAAATTTATATAAAACTTTATTAACAGCTGCAGTGAACTTTGTTGAATGGATGAACTCAGTATAACTCCCATGTTATGCTTACGACATCTGAAAGGGCATATAAACACATATAATGACATAATAATGATATCTAATGGCAGAAAGAAAGCCAGAGTCCAAGATCAATATACAACAGGGGTCAGCAAACTTTTTTTAAGGGATCACATAGTAAATATTTTACGCTTTGTGGACCATGCTGTCTCACAACTACGTAAGACTGCTGTTGTGGTGCTAATACAGCCACTAACAACACATAAATGAATGGATGTGGCTGTGTTCCAATAAAAATTTATTTAGAAAAGCAAAAGGTGGGCCAGATTTGCTCCATGGGCCATAGTTTGCCAACCCTAATGTAAACAACTGCTTTTCCTATTGTATCAGTTTATTCAGAGTCCACTTCTGCTGGGCATACAGGATTTACCCTCTTTCTGGCCTCCCTACTTTCCCTCCTTCCCCACATTCCTCATAAACTTGTACACTCCTTTGCTCTGCTACCAGAGTCCCCAGCTCTAGCCTAGAAGAGTAGATTCAGATCTAGAGATTCTGTCTATAGCTGTAAAAGTTCTTCAGATTTTTTGGTGAATAATTTCTCTTGCTAATATTATTTTTCTAAACATAACTTCTTTAAAATATTTACTATCTAGCCCTTTATAGCAAAATTTTGCCAACCTCTGTTTTATATCTACCTTTGGACTCAAAACTGTTCTAGTACCACAAACTCCCTTGTGTTACCCCTTTATGTGGCCCTCACCCTGACCCTGGCAACCACTAATCTATTCTCAGTCTCTATAGTTTACTGTCCTCCTTTTTTTCATCTTTGCAATAACATCACTTACTATGAGTACCTGCATGCAAGTATTTAATAAATATTTGCTGAGTGAATGAATGGAGTCAGTGTTAAATGTTCCTTTTTAAAGTTGAATACATAAAAAAAATAGATATTCATATTCATCAACAAAATTCTGATTGAAAATTAAGGTTGTAAAATAGTTATAATCACTTATGCTAACATTTTTAAAACAATGTTTTCTGAGGATGTAAATGAAGTCCACAGAATAGTGAATGAGATAGGGTTAAGGCAGTGCAATGACCTCCTTGGAGGTCTGGCTAATTGTGTTTCACAGGAAGTGTTATGCTGGCACTTCACAATGGACAATTTTTCAGCTCATGCTCTAATCAGGAAGTGACTCTGACCAAAGGAGTTTAAAAGGCCCCACCCTTTCCTGTACCACAGCATAGATGATTGGAGTAGGTCTTTGAAGACAGATTAGACCAAGTCTGAAAGCCACAGTTGTTCACTGTCATTTCTGGGGTCAACCCTTTAAAAGGTCTTCTGGAATAGAGATTTCTTAGAGGAAACCTTGGGCAAATTAGTAGGTGACGGGTCCCATGTATGTCACATCCCATACAAATAGCAAAAGCTACATGGAGGACCATTATCTAAACCTAAACACTGAGAAGGGAAGATAGACCAGGTCAGTGGTCCTCAAACTGGGGCAAAGATTTTCCAAGGGTTATGCAGGCACAGATTTAGATTTCCAGTTTGAGGCCTCCAAGTTCCAGTTATACTCTTCCCGAAAGTTTCAGTAGCTAAAATTGAGTCTGAGTTCTTTTCCCATTTGACAAAACAAAGGCATTGCTTCTCATCTATCCACAAATCTTTCTTGAGGTGTACACACCTCAAAATTGCCAAATAAAGGAGGAGGCTCAGTTAACAATTAGTCAAGTTACCATTATATGGTAGGACTTCCTGTCGTATACATTTTTCTACTAAGGGTGAAGCAAAATAAGTATGTTTGTCATTCTTGGCATATTCAGAATTCAGATACAAGGTCTGACAATTAAGTTCGCAAAGTTGTTATAACAATGTTGCTAACCTTTTTTGATATCAGAGGGATTATTCAGTATGAATTTGTACCAACTGGACAAACAGTTAACCAAGTTTACTATTTGGAAGTGCTGAAAAGGCTGCCTGAAAAACTTAGATGACCTGAACTTTTCGCCAACAATTCATGGCTCTTGCATCACGACAATGCACCAGCTCACACGGCACTGTCTATGAGGGAGTTTTTAGCCAGTAAACAACTGTATTGGAACACCCTCACTATTCACCTGATCTGGCCCCCATTGACTTCTTTTTTTGCCTGAAGGTAAAGGAAATATTGAAAGAAGACATTTTGATGACATTCAGGACATCAAGGATAATACGAAAACAGCTCTGATGGCCATTTCAGAAAAAGAGTTCCAAAATTGCTTTGAAGGGTGGATGGAGTAGGTGCTGACGTCAGTGTATAGCTTCCCAAGGGGAATACTTCGAAGGTGACCATAGTGATATTCAGCAACGAGGTATGTAGCACTTTTTCTAGGATGAGTTCGCGAACTTAATTGTCATGCCTCATATGTGATAGAGTAGGGTGGTTGTAGTAGTGATAAATTTCAAGTCCATGACTATTTCAATTACATAGCTCTAGGGAAGTTCCCATAAGAGCAAAATAAAGTGGTCGGAAATATTGAACACTGAAACAGCTTTAAAAAATATTAAAATACAAATTAATTTTAACTATTCTCTATACCTATCCTTGTGACATATAATTAACTGAGAACAAAAAGGACCTTCTAAAGCAGTATAGATTGGTGTTATTGATTCTTTTAAATATAATAAATATTTCCCAGTACTCACGAAATTTTCAAGATATAGTAGGTAAAACTCGTATGAGAGTTTTATGTGATTTCTTTAAAATTCTGAAGTGTTATTTAATAGTAGTTATCTTTTTATCAAAAATGTTTTAAAATTTTTATTTCAAATGTAATAAATCTTTATTTTATCCAAAAAATATTTAGTATTTCCATATCCCATTAACAAAAAAAAAACATATGCTAGCCAATCATCTAATTTTGAGCAACATATACTGTTTCATTAAGTACATAGGTTTAATTGTAATGTCTAATGGATAAGTGGAGTTATTTATTTTTGAATTTAAAAATTTGATTCTTATTTAATTACTCCGAAAAGACAAGCATCAAATTATATTTACTGAATTGTATCCCTTTTCATCATACTTCTTGCTTCATAAATACTACAATTTTACCAATATTTTACATTCTCACTAGGTAGAAAATGAGTAATAGGATAGTGATTTATCTCAAAACATACTATAGAATGGATCTTTAATTACATTAGATCTCTAATAATGTAATCCCGAATAATTTTAGTAATTTATTTTGCAAGGTATCGTCTATTTGTGTGTATTTTTAATTCCCTGAATTAACTTATAATATGGTTATTGCAACTGAAAAATAAAATCATACTTTTTCTGATGGAAAATCACTTTTATATGGTTGATGTGTAGAAGATAAAAGTCAATCTTTCTAAGTTATATGGCAGAGAATTCCCATAACTTGAATAAACAAAATCTGTAACTCCAGGGCTTTGATGAAGGTATTATTTAAAGCTTGTGATTAAATAAAAGTATTTTATCAAAAAAATGCAATTGTAAAAGTGTACAAAGTCACAATATTTTGATTTTCTTTCAATTCTTTCTGAAATTAAACAAGATGCCTTTAAATTGAAAAGTAACAAGCATAATTAATAATAATTTTCTAAGTTTGAATAAAGGCTGTATTTCACGAAATACAGAAAGTGATTGACTCAAATGTCTAACTTGTAAATTGTTTTTTTTGCAATGCAAGCAGTTTCCAATTTTCTACATTCCACAAAATCAAAGAAGGATACAATTAATTTGTCAGCTGATATATCATTAAAAAAGCCAATTTGATGATAGAGCTTCATGTGATTTTTGGTTTATAACTAGGAAGGAGTTCAAATAATCAAGTGCCATTGCTTTTTAAAAGAAAAAATTGTCCATGTCATATACTTATGTGAACATGGTTTTTTCAATGATTACATTTATAGAAGTAAAAAATGGATAAAGAATCAATGATGACCCTTACATCATTTTGACAATGAGCCATTTTTATCCACAGATACATGAACTAATTGAGAAAAATAAAATTATACCTATTGGAGAACACTTGCACTGAAATTTTATTCCTTATACATGTTACTTATTTAAATTTGTAAAATATAAATATTGTTGAGATCAAATGTTTACAAATAATAATTGTAATGACAACTCATTCCAGAAAAAAATTGGTCACATTAAAACTTAACATCACAGGAAATTAAACCAATTTTAAAACTTTACATATACATTTTGTTGCAGTTGTTTAATGTGAGGATTAATGAAAGACTTTCAACATTACGTTTATATAAAATTATGTGAAGGAAATGGAATAAAAATTTGAAAACCCCAAAAAGGAAATAAAGGAATGATGAAATTTTCTGATTATTAAAGTAAAGCTTGTTTGTGTATTTTTTGAAAAAGATGATGTTAGTATTGAATTATTACTAATTTAGAATCCACGAGACTTGGGGCCATGGAAGGGGAAGCTGGTTTAGCCGGGGGAGAGCAGAAACCAGGGAGAAGAGGCTGCCACTGTCAGAGATCCTTCCAGAAGCACAGAAAAATGTCAGGGCAGGTGAGGAATGCTTTAGCTCCTATGTTCCTCCTGCTGCCTTCTGTTGGCTGAATCTGGCCCAAAGCTAGCTAGCAAGGGAGCTTAAGAAACATAGTTTGCAGGAGAATGGCATCACATAGATCAAGAGCCAAAAGGCAAATATTACACAAGCTAAAATGTTTGAAGACATCTGATTAAAGGCAAACCTCCCGCTATAGAAGATTAAAAATTAATTCCTTTTTATGTGCCACTCCCCACACTTTCTATTTTCTCCTCCTCCCAATAAAATTATATCATAATTATGGTTATATCACCAGCCAATGCTAACATTACTATGTTTAGTAAATAGCTGAGTCATGTATACTGCGATTCCTCTCCACCGCCGAACACATTTTTGTTTTCTGTGTACCTAATATTAAAAACAAAAAACTCAAATATACACAACAGTATACAATAAACCTCTATGTACCCAGCACGCTGCTATAATAATCACCTCATTGCCATTCTTACTTTATCTATATTCCACTTTGCATCACACTATTTTTTTGTAATAAAAGGGGGCAAATTCCAGACTCATGATTGTCCTTTCTTTGCTTGTTAATTTAAAATTATTTATCATTATTCCATCCCAAACTCTCCATCAGTTGTTTAAATCTGTCCTCAAGACGTGCAATCATATAGGTTATTCTATCAGTTTCATCTTGAAGAAAGCTTTCCTGGAACCTTCCCACTTGCTCCAAACAGGGCAGGTTTCTCTTTACGTCTAATATACATCTGTTATTTTGGGACCTTCCTTCACCTTCTACTGACCCTCGCTCTCAATCTCAAGCTTTCCTTATGTATACGAGTGTATGTATGTATATATGTATGTATGTATGTATGTATATGTATGTATGTATATGTGTGTATGTATATATTTGATTTTCCAATTCATTTTGGTAGAGCTCATCTCTCAGATGACTGCCGCAATAAGATATAGGTAAGGTAAACTTTTTGAGACATCACATATCTGAAAATGTCCTCATTTTACCCTCATTCTCAACTAATAAATAAAATGGTTATCCACAGTATTCCAGGTTGGAAATCATTATTCCTTAGACTCTGTAAGATATTCATCCACTGTCTCCTAGCTTCCAGTGTTGCTGTTGAGAAGTCCCAAAGCCATTTTAATTTCTGATCCTTTGTGCCTGACCTATATTTTACCTTTTTGGAAGTTTGTAGTATCTCCTCTTTATTTCTTGTGTTCTGAAATTTCAAAACTGATGTGCCTTACTGAGAGCTTATTGTTATCTATTGTTCTGGGCAATCATTGGACACTTTCAATCAGGAAACTCTGGAAAATATTTTTGAATTATTCCTTTTATTATTTACTCCCTTCTCTATGACTAGTTTCTTTTCTTATTAAAATTTATAAATTTATTGGGGTGACAATGGTCAACAAAATTACATAGGTTTCAAGTGTACAATTCTATAACATATCATCTATATATTTCATAATGTGTTCACTCCCCATATGACTAGTTTCTAATTTTCTTACTTTTTTTCTGCTTTTCTTCCTTATTGTCTTTTTGCTCTACTATAAGAAAGATTTCCTTAGTTTTATCTTTAACTACCTCTAATATTTAATTTTTGTAATCATATTTTTAATTCCCAATAGTCCTTTTTTGGCCCTGGTGTGTATGTATATATATATATATATATATATATATATATATATATATATATATATATATATATATATACAGTATTCTGTTCAGAAAAAAATGAGTCCAAATCTTTTCTTACTTCCCTGAGCTTATCAATGATAGCTTCATTCATTTTTTTAAATGGCTTTATTGAGGTACATTGCAAACCATTAAATTTACCCACATTTTTAAAAAGATTTTATTGGGGAAGGGGAACAGGACTTTATTGGGGAACAGTGTGTACTTCCAGGCCTTTTTTCCAAGTCAAACTTTTGTCCTTTCAATCTTAGTTGTGGAGGGTGCCGTTCAGCTTCAAGTTGTTGTGCAGCCCACCATCCCTTGCAGGAGTCGAATCGGCAACCTTGTGGTTGAGAGAACGCATTCCAACCAACTGAGCCATCCGGGAGCTCAGAGGCAGCTCAGCTCAAGGTACTGTGTTCAATCTTAATTGCCTGGGGTGCTGCCCACCATCCCTTGCGGGACTCGAGGAATTGAACTGGCAACCTTGTGGTTGAGAGCCCACTGGTCCATGTGGGAATCGAACCGGCAGCCTTTGAAGTTAGGAGCATGGAGCTCCAACCACCTGAGCCACTGGGCCGGCCAAAATTTACCCACATTTTAATTGTATAGTTTGATGTGTTTTAATAAATTTATACAGTTGTGCAACCATCACTACAATCTAGTTTTATGTTTCTATTATTCCCCAAATTTCCCACATATTCATTTATAGTCAATCCCCACTTGATTTTTAAACTTTCTTCTTGTACCATTGTTTTTCTTTTTAAATTACAGTTGACATTCAATATTATATTAGTTTCAGGTGTACAGGATAGTGGTTAGACATTTATATAACTTATGAAGTGATCTTCCCAATAAGTCTGGTACCCACCTGGCACTATACATAGTTACAATATTATTGACTATATTCTCTATGTTGTACTTTACATGCCCATGACTGTTTTATAACTGCCAATTTGTACTTCTTAATCTCCACACCTTTTTCACCCAGATCTCCAACTTCCCTCCCACCTGGCAACCATCACTTTTTTCTTTGTATCTATGAATCTGTTTCTGTTTTGTTTATTTTGTTTTTTAAAATCCATATATTAGGTTGGTGCAAAAGTAATTGCGGTTTTTGCAATTATTTTTAATTTTTTAAACCTCAATTACTTTTGCACCAATCTAATATAAGTAAAATTATACAGTATTTGTCTTTCTCTGTCTGACTTATTTCAGTTAGCATAATGCCATCCATGTTGTTGCAAATGGTAAGATTTCATTCCTTTAATGGCTGAGTAGTATTCCATTGTGTGTGTGTACCACTTCTTTATCCAATCATCTATCGATGGACACTTAGGTTGCTTCCATATCTTGGCGATTGTAAATAATGCTATAATGGACATAGGGATGCATATATCTTTTTGAATTAGTGTTTTGGATTTCTTCAGATACCCAATAGTACATAGTAGTTCTGTTTTTAGTTTTCTGAAGACTCTCCATACTATTTTCCATAGTGGTTACAAACCCAACAGTGCACTGGGTTCCCCTTTCTCCACACCCTCACCAACATTTATTTGTTGATTTATTGATGATAGCCATCCTGACAGATGTGAAGTGATATCTCATTCTGGTTATATTTGCATTACTATAATGATTAGTGATGTTGAGCATCTTTTCACATGTCTATTGGCCATCTGTATGTCCTCTTTGGAGAAAATGTCTATTCAGGTCCTCCGCCCATTTTTTAACTGGATTGTTTGGGGTTTTTTGGTGTTAAGTTGTATGAGTTCTTTATATATTTTGTATATTAACCCCTTACTGGGTGTAATGATAGATGATTTCTCAAATTTTTCTTCTTGTAGTTTTGTTTTCTCTAAGGATTTTTGTTTTGCTTTGGTTTTGTTTCTTTATTTTAGTCTATGTCATGCATGCTCTCTAATACAGGAACCACTAGACAAATGGACCATTGAGTAATTGAAATATGGCTAGCCCAAATTGAGATGTATTATAAGTGTAAAATATATTCTGTACTTTTAGAGCTTAGAATAAAAAAAAGGGTATCAAAGATCTCCTTAATATTTTTACATTTCTTACATGTTTAAATAATATTATAGATATATTGGATTAAATAAAATAGTATATTATAAAATTAATTTCACCTATTTTTTTTACTTATTTTAATGTGGGTACTGTAAAATTTTAAAGTACTTATGTGGTTTGAATTATATTTCTAGTGGTCAGTCCTGTGCTTACTGAATAGTCCTGATTGTTCGCTCTTCTCCCATTCTCTCCTCCAACCTTTTCTCAAATTAGCAAAGCAAATAATCCTTCAAGGCTCCTGCATCCTATTGGGGTATTTGTAATATGGAAGATATAATTATTTGACTGATTCCTCTACTAGCTTGGAAGCTCATTAAAGATAGGGATTGACTTTTGTTTTTTCTTTCTCTCTTCCGGTATTTAGCCCAGTACCTGGATGAATGTGAGCCCTCAGTAAATACTTGTTAAATTTAATTGACATGCAGAGGACTGAAAAATGGTGGCTTGGGGAGATGAGGGCTTTGGAAGAAGAGGTCATTTACTTTCCATGCAAGGCTTTTGTCTCCCTACACTCTGCTTTTGCTTATGAAGAAGCTTGTCTAGGTATTTTCAATACTGGAATTTAATGGAGGCAAGCCAGAGAAAACTTGTATCTACTCTGTTTACCAAAAACAGATGCTGACAGTGGTCACATGTACATTGTTCCTTTGGACTTACAGAGAAGTGGACTTAGGAACAGTTTAGGAAGCCTCTGTGTTTAGGAACTTCCAGAACCTAACCTGCTCATGAGCTTGTGGAGTTTCTGTAAAATATGCATACACAGAGCTGTCTACCTTCCTTAATGTCATGGTTATTCTAAAGGAAATACCTCTTAAGTAACTGTCTTTCCCCTGCCTTTTGCTATTTTCTGGTATTGTTCCTTCAGGCCAGGTTTACTTGAGATTAGCTTTCAATTGAGAGAGAGACTAGAGAGAGTTCAGTGGGAGAAAGTGGGCTGCCGGAGTTTTCAGATCCCTCCTTGCTGCTGCTGTCCTTCTTATCCTCCTGCTGTTCTTATGTGTGGATTTTCTTGCCTTTAATGATATAACCTTCCTGCTGAGCTTGTGAATTGTCTTTGGACTCCACTTTGCTCTGAGCTTGGGCCATATACTCTCTTGGCTTTCCAAAATTCTGACCCTTCAGTTTGACATTTGCTTTAATTTTCAGTCTAGGTGTTTCTTCCAATATCCTCATTGGTCTGGTGGAGTAAACACTGAGTTATCCAGCCTCTCAGCCCTGGTTACCCCTGTTTCACATCTAGCCTTACTTTTCCTGCTAGCAAAACCATTTCTTGTCCTCTGCATTCTTAATTCACCCAGTGACAAGTTGGCCAGGGGGAGTGACACAGTGCTAAATGCTAATGGCACCTCCTTGGGACCCAGGAAAGTATTTGAATACTCTTTGCTATTGGAGTTCAGATATAGACAGGGAGATTGGATGCCTCGGAGAAGGTGAATGGGTGACATATCACAGGCTGTACCAGACTCAGCAATAGGGTGTGAGATGAGGAAGTCATGAAATGACGTTATATTTGAGCCACCCTGCTCCAGTACCACAGGGTTGCCTAAGTGTCCAGGGTAAGAAAAGGATGCAAAATCAAACAACTTGAACTTCAACACTAGGGAGCTCAAACAGCTGTACTGAAATATCCTTCTCATACTTTCCGAACCGTGGAACATGAGGCAGTAAATAGTTTCTTCATCAGCTGGAGATGCCAGTAACAGAGGTGAAAAGCAGATCAGGGACACCACATGGGCAGTCTGACAGAGTTTTGGCAGCATAGAGAACTGTGGCAGGTGACATTTGGTGATGGAGATTCACGGCCAGGCAGTTACAGAGCTCCAGGTGACAGTAGCAGTAACAGCAGACATTGCAAGGGTACTGAAATAAAGATTAAGTCAGTGGTTTCTTGTAAGTAGCCCCAGGAGAGTCCGAATCTCCAAGCCAAATGATTAGAAAACAGATCAGCGGGATGGCAAGAGCTCGGCTGGAATGGAACATACGGACAGCAGAGGTAGAGGCAGAAGGGGAAATTCCACGGGCACTCACACCCACTTTCTTTTGGAACTCTCAGAGGATGTCATGAGTGCTTGTCCCTTGGAAAGTAGGAGGTTATAATCCAGCAGGACCTATGGATGAACTGTTACTGTGGTCTTAACCTAAGCCAATATGGTTCCTAAACCTATATGGCCTGAGGTTATATGCCCATTATCTGGGAAACAACATTGCAGAGTGCCAAGTGCTTCAAGAGAAATTTCACATTGATGACTCATTGTGCAGCTCTTAATCACTTGGCAACTGCCTTTCTTAGTTATAAAAAACACAACTGTACATAGCCATTCTCTTCTGATGTAAAAAGAAAACGCATACACATACACATACATACACAGACACACCTTGCTAAAAAGACTGGAGGGCAATAGGGTAGAAAAGAAGAATGTTAAAAAAAATTGAAAAGAACAATACAGTTACCCCTCAAGTGGCCCACATTTTAAAGTGTGCTGTCTACTTGCAGTGCTGCTCTAACCTCCACTGCTCTGGAGCAGTGTTCCTTTGGCAAATTAATTTACTGGAACAGATAATAGCCTTGTGTTTATAGTGCAACATATTTGTAGAGATTCAAAATACCTGTCTGTGGTTGGAGAGCCATCTTCATTTCCCATAGGAATGCATTTTCCAAGATGTTTATGTGGCAAACATAGTGTCCCAGTTTTTTGTTGAATGAATGAATTCCAAACACCCAGCCCATTCTGGGTAGTCTTCATCTCCCACAGACAGTTGCTGTCAGTGAAACTGGTACTCAGAGGGGGAGGGGAGATTCTTGTGATAAATCTCTCTCACAAGTCAGACAACTATCTCTCACAAATCAGAGAGAGAGAGTTGGTTCAAACTCTTGGCAAATGTTACCAAATGCAACAAGCAGAGGCAGACTTTAGAAGGATAGCAGGTCAAAGAGGTCAACTTCAAGAGGCGTAAAATCAGATCCAGGGTGAGGTGCAGGCCTGGGATTCTCCGAGCAAGAGTTGGGAGACTGAGTCAGATGGAGATGCTGGTGGTATTGAGAAGACTCCTCCACTTACCAGATGTGTCACCTTGGGCTAGTTACTTCATTGCTCTGTATTGCAGCTTCCTGAATTTTTGATGAGGGTGATAACAATACCTACTTCACAGATATTTTATGAAGATTAAATAAATTAGTATTTGTAAAGTTATTATTATTTTAAAGTGGCTTGAAATTAGTCTTCAAAGAATATTGAAGGGTGATAAAGAGAGCGGAACATTGGGTTTCAATAAATAAAACACAATTCAGCTTTACCAGTCTATGTGACAGCTAGTGCTGCGTCTCCTGGGCCCAGCAGAGTGTCTGGCACACGATAGGTGCTCAGGAAATACGTAATGAATTGCCTTGACTCCATACCATGGTCTGGCATAGCCCATTCTGGCAGGTACTTTAAGATGATTGGTCTGAGACGGCAGGTTGCTTATCCTGAAGTCAGCCTCTGCATTTGGGTCAGTGCTACCATAGACTGGCATAGTGAGTGGAACTTCCTTTCAGGCCTCAGGGGCTTTCCTGCCACAGAGGGCTTAACATGTGACCATCAATTTCAGGATATCCCGCACTGAGTCTATTTTCTTAATAATTACAACCTATCAACTATAATATACTAGTGTGTTATTATTAGCAACCCAACATCTTTTTAAAATTGAAAATCTGTGCTTTCAATCCATTTGTAGTCTCTATCTCCATAGTGTTGTAGGAAAGTGTACAAAATGTTCAATATAATCTGTAGTGATCTCATCTGGGTATAATAAACCTATCATGTCACAGCAACCATAAATCTATTGAGGCCCCAGATGGCCAGCACTGAGCACAAGGTATGCAAAGGTAAAATTTTAGGCTTTATGCCTCCAGCTCCTAGCGTCAGGCCTAGCACGTAATATGGCACTGAAAAATGCTTGCGGAAAAGAACTGATCAGCTTTTAAAGAACTCGTGTCCTGCTCAGAAAATGACATATTTAATTATTAAACAAGTATTTATTGGATTCCTACTGGGTGCCAGGAAATCTTCCAGGATCTGGAGATAAAGTGAGAAACAAAACGAAACTATTTTCTGTGGAGCTTACATTTTATGGATGATGATACTATAAAGAAATATTTAAATACAGAGAAGTACTATGATTAATATACAACAAGGTAATGGGAAAGGTATGAGATTAGTCATCACTCAAGACACTCTGAGGCAGTGATTTTTAAGCTGTGATTGAAATGACTAAACTGTTTCATATCTGCAATGATCTAAAGTGAAAAGGAGCTTGGTGTATTAAGAATAAAAAGAAAACTGCCATCTGCTTGAGGGCAAGTGTAGAAGTGATCAGAGGATGAGGCAGGGGTGTGAGAGAATGGGGATTTGTAAGTGGTTTGGATTTTATTTTATGTGCAACGAGATTCAAAGGCAGATGCATTTGCATGGGGGAAGTGATATGGCCTGCTGAAACCAATCTGATAGCTCAGGAGAGAGTGCACTGCAGTGGGGCAATTGTGGGATCAGGAAGACTAATTAGAAGACCATCGCAGTGGTCCACATAAGAGAAAATAATGGCTTAGACTTGGATAGTAGCAGTGGGTAGAGAGAGAAGTAAATGAATTGAAGAGCTGTTTTGGTGTTAGAGCCAATAAAACTTGATGGTGGGTCGGAGGTAAGAGAAAAGGTGGAATAGGGATGTCACCTGGGTTTTTAGCTTAAGTAATTAGATGGTTTGTGGTGCCATTTACGGACATGAAGAAAATGAGGGGGAAAACAGGTTTGGAAAGATTAGAAACCAATCATTCTGTTTTGGGCATATTAAGTTCATGATGTAATGTTGTTTTTCATGGTTTTTGATCCCAGTAAGCTACGTGCTGATTCACTGGAGAAGGCTTGTCTGCTAACTTTTTAGGGGAAAAAGTGATTATTGGAGAGACGGAAAGAAATGGCTTAGATCTCAAAGAGCACAGGTAGGAGGCGGCAAGGACACCTTCCATTCTAATGAGCCCCGGAGTTCCCACAGGAGAAGCTAAAAGGCTGCTCCCAGAATTCTCTCTAGTTCATTGTGGCTTTCTCAGAACCATTCTATTAAGGAAAAGGAAAATAAGAAGTGTGCTTACGACATATTGCACATTCTTTTCCTGGAAAATTCCATCAAAGCTGTGTTTACTTCCCTGGCTTATTGTACATGGAAATGAAAATTCTCAAGTAGTATGAATGATGTCTGTTGGCACTGGCACACAGGGCAGCCTGAACCTTAACATGTCTCTTTAAAAGTTTGTTCAGACTTTGCAAGATGGGAACATTTCTTAACCTTTGTGTAAATATCCTTTCCAAGTGACATTCTTTTTTCTCTACCTCTTATGGATTTTGCTCCCCATTGGAAAGGCATAGTCAGACTAGCAGCTCTCAAACTTCCAAATATTGAAGTCTGAAGCCTAAACTACAAAGTTGCTTACTGGGCAGAAAGATTATATGCCAAGTAGGGAGATAGGGTTTTTCTTATTTACTGAATGGCAAACAATTCACATTTGTCGTTTTAGATCTGTCAAATTTTCATGTTATAGTTTAAATTGATTTCAGAATTATTTTATTTATTATTGTAGATGGCAATTTAACATACAGGTGCCTACACATGTTTACTTTGGAGGCCTCACTTTGTTTTTAAAATTTTAGTAATGAGTTTATAAAAATGAGTAAAGAACAAGAGAGGAATGTGATTTTGTAAGCCAATCCTAGCTCCTTTCCAATTCACTGTAAGAATATAGAATTGGGAAGAATGGGGTTGGGGGGGGGGTGGGGATGGTTCTCTAAAAATTTTTTAACTATCATAATAAAACAAACAAAGCAGCAGAGAGCTTTCCCTTCCTGATGGGTATTCCTGAATTGTGGATCATCTTTCTTCCTACACACAGAGCAGGGAGTCAGTAGTCTTTGTCAATGGTCCTTCAGTCTGAAGTTTGTTCTTTAGAAGATTCCTTAGGAAGGGCTCACGAAACAATATTCCCGAAGTTTCTGCATGCTCATAGTAGCTGGTCTGTGCTTTTATACCTGAAGGTCAATTTGACCGGATGTGAAAAGCTATGGCTTAAATGTTCTTTCCTTGAGTATCTTAAATATATTACTCTTTAAACTTCTGATATAAAGGATTATTCTTGAAAAGTCTGATGGATATATATGATTTCCTTTCCACTATAAATGGTACAATGGTACTTTGTCTTTACCTGGATGCCCAAAGGATTGGTTCTTTTTCTTTAAAGTCTAGTAATTTTATTAGACTATATACTGGTGTTTGTCATTTTGGGTTGGTTTTCCTCTGGCAGGCAATGTAACCATTTAAGTTATAGTTTCAAGTCATCTTTTATTTCAAGAAAATTTTCTGATTTATAATTTTAAGCGCTGTTCCAGTTCATTCCCAGAGTTATCGCCTTTGGAGTTGCTATTATAGTTAAGTTGGATCTTCTTGGCCTATTTTTTCTATTGTTTTCTTATTACTCTTTGTTTTTAATCTCTTAATTTCTATTTAAAAATTTTTATATTTCCTCAACTTCTATTTCTCTTATGGGATTATTTTTATGTCATTTTCCTTGTGTATTCCTTCTAACTTAATATCTATTTATGACATAATTTTTCTTTCATTTCTAAGTATTTCCTTAACTCTTCCAGGTTCCATTTCAAATCCCCATTTTCTTCAATCATCTTATTCCCAAGTGTTTTCCAGTTCCGAATTAAGTTGTGTTTCTCAGAGTTTCTCTCTCTCGATTTAAAACAATAGGTTATGATGCATTTTTAAGTGGTGTTCTTAAAAATTGAGATATAATTGACATATAACATATTAGTTTTATGTGTACAAAGTGATTTGAAATATATATATGGAAACGATTAACACAATAAGTTTAGTTAACATCCATAACCACATATAGTTACAATTGTCTTTTCTTGGGATAAGAACTTTTAGGATTTCACAACTAGGTTACAGTTTTTATTTGTTTCATAGACATAACTTTCTAGTGTAGTTTCTTTGACTAAAAAGATGTTTCTCTTTTCTTCATACACTTTTTTAAGTAATAACTTTTTATGGAATATGTTTATGATCCTTTTCTGTTGCTCATTTTTAAGTGAAATAAGTTTTCCCATTACTCCAGGGAAGTTCCTTCAGCACCACAGCTCTAGAGTTTGCTCTTTTGTTGTTTTCACAAAGTTCTTAAATCTATGACTGAATTTCCTAAAAACTGCTTCTTCTCTTCTCCCACTTTTATCTGGATCTTCTAGTTCCTTTGACTCTATTGTGCCTAGTTTGACTCTGTTCTTAACAATTTTTCAGCAGTCGAGAACCTACTCTTCCTGGTGGTTATGCCTGAATTGTAGATTATATTGCTATCTACACGTAGAGAAACGAGGTGCCAATATTCCTATCAGTGGCGGGGGCTCTGTCTTAGAAGAGAGCTTGAGTTGGTAAGTTTCAAAGATTTACAGGCTCCAGACTGCTCCAAACCTTGACTTAGAGCAGTCCCCTTACACTCGTCCTTAAATTGGAATCTGGGAAACTCCTTGTTCAGCTCCTATTATTCGATCTGCTGACTGAGTTTTCCAGTTACTGTATGTTGCAATTTGGGGGCTATTCTCATGTTAAAACTGTTAAGAGACCAGAGACTTTTTACTTTCTCTCAGCAGATGATGTGACTACATGAGTCTTGTACCTGTTTTGGTTTGTTTTGATATTTTAGAAAGTTTGTGGAGATATCTTTCACCAAGTTTTGTAGGAAATATTTTCTATGGATCTTTGACTTTGTTACCTTAGTGTAGTTCTTCTGTCTGTTTTTATGACAAGGTTAAGGGAGCTCAAAAAGCAATGCTGCTGCCACTATCATTTCTACTTGAAAAAAAAAATCTACTTACTCCTTCAATAAATTCACATACAGAATTCTGAACTGAAATAATTCACTTCTCAAACTTAAACACAATTTGGGAGTCTCCTAATGTTATCTCTTCTCATACTTGCCACCAGCTACATCTCTCTATGATATTCCATTGGCCCTGTTTTGCTACACTCTAAAGAGAATATGCCAATATTACATTTAAAAGGTTGGTTTGAAACAGAATGGTTTAAACAGGGCCCATCTGGTTTTACTACATCCAGAGCTACATTTTTTTCCCTTTCAGCTTAACTCAGTTCAAATGAGAAACCAACTGGAAATTTTCAGTTTATAAATAATTAGTTTTCAACAGTTTTTGCTAGAACACAACTATTCAATTAGGTGATGGTTATGGAACTTTTCCTTTCTGGCTTTTTGTAAACGCAGGTTGCTAAATGGCTTGAATTGCTTCTCACAATGTTGTATAGTATCAATTCTCTCCAGTGCAATGTTAAGTTGAGAAGCAGAAATTTTACCATGGGCCAATCATAGCAATACTAATAATATCATTAATAATAGTAGGTACTATATATTCAGCACTTCTCTCGTGCCAAACCAGGACAGACAGAATACTAAGACGATCCCCTTTTCAGTTATAGAACAAAGAATCCTAACTTTTGTATGGAACAACAAAGGACCCCAAATAACCAAAGCAATCTTGAGAAAGAAGAACAAAGCTAGAGGCATCACGCTCCCTGATTTCAAACAATATTACAAAACTATAGTAATCAAAACAGTATGGTTGTAGCATTAAAAACAGACACAGATAAATGGAACAGAATAAAGAGCCCAGAAATAAACACAGACCAATATGATCAATTAATTTATAACTAAGGAGCCAAGAATATATAATGGGGAAAAGAAAGTCTCCTCAATAAATGGTGTTGGAAAAACTGGTCAACCACATGCAAAAGAATGAAACTGGACCACTAACTTACACCATATGCAATAATTAACTCAAAATTTAATGTAAGACCTCAATCCATAAAATTCTTAGAAGAAATCATACGCAGTAAGGTCCATGACATCAGTCTTGGCAGTGATCTTTTTGGATTTGACACCAAAAGCAAATGAGGCAAAGGCAAAAATACATGACTGGGAGTACATCAAATGAAAAAGCTTCTGTGAAGCAAAAGAAACCATCAACAAAATGCAAAGTCAGCTTGTTAAATTGGAGAAAATATTTGCAAATCATCTCATAAGGAGTTAATATCCAAAATACATAAAGAACTCATATAATTCAATAACATTCAAAAACACAAACAATTTAATTTAAAAATAGACTATTACACAGCCATAAGGAAAGATGAAATACTGTTATTTGCGACAGCATGGATGGACCTTGAGATTATTATGTTAAGCGAAATAAGTCAGAAAAAGTTGAGAAACATATGAATTTATGCATATGTGGGATCTAAAACTGAAAGAAACAAACAAACAAGACAAACAAACAAACAAACAAAAACTCAGCAACAGCTTGGTGGTTACCAGAGGGTAAGGGGAGAGAGGATGGTAGAAGAGGGTAAAGGGGGTCAACTACATGGTGATGGAAGGAGATATAACTTTGGATGGTGAACACCCAAAGAAATATACAGATGTATTATAGAATAGTACACTTGAAATCTATATAATTTTATTAATCAATGTCACCCCAATAAATTTAATTTTTTAAAAATGGGCAGAGAATCTGAATAGACATTTTACCAAAGAGAACATTACAGATAGCCAATAGGTACATGAAAAGATGTTCAACATCACTAATCATGAGGGAAAGGCAAATCAAAACCACTATGATATATCACGTCATATCTGTTAGAATGGCTATTATCAAAAAAGATAAGAAATAACAAGTGTTGGCAAGGATGCAAAGAAAAGGAAACTCTATTTACTCTTGGTGGGAATGAAATTGGTGTAACCATTATGGAAAACAGTATGAAGATTCCTCAAAAAATAAAAACTAGAACTACTATGTGATTAAGCAATTCTACTTCTGGCTACTTATTCAAATAAAATAAAAATAGTAACTTGGAAAAAATATATGTACCCCCATGGTCAATGCAGTATTGTTGACAATAGCCAGGATATGGAAACAACTTAAGTGTCCATTGATGGGTGAATGGATAAGAAGATGTGATACACACACACAGACACAATGGAATACTACTATTCAGCCATAGAAAAGAAGGAAATCCTGCCATTTGTGACAACATGGATGGACCATGAGAACATTATACTAAGTGAAATAAGTCAGAGAAGGACAAATACTACAAGATCTCACTTATATGTGGAATCTTAAAAACAAAAACAAGAGCAGAAAACTGAGCTCACAGATAACAGAGAACAGATTAGTGGTTGCCAGAGGTGGAGGGTAGAGGGTAGGTGAAATGGATGAAGGGGATCAAAAGGTACAAACCTTCAGTTATAAATTAAATAAGTCATGGGGATATAATGTACAGCATGGTGACTATAGTTAATGATACTGTATTATATATTTGAAAGCTGCTAAGAGAGCCAATCTTAAAAGCTGTCATCACAAGAATAAAAAAATTTATAACTATGTATGGTGACAGATGTTAACTAGAATTATTATGGTAATCATTTCACAAAATATAAAAATATCCAATTATCATGTTGTATACCTGAAACTAATATAACATTATATATTAATTATACCTCAGTGAAAAAAAGATAACTGAAAAATGTTTTGAGACGACTCCTAAGATTCCTGACGTCTGGAGTATACACCCTGTGTTAGCCCCTCTCCTTAATTGTGAACAGGAACTCTGGATATGGTGGAATTTCAGCCCCATGATTAGGTTATATTATACTGCAAAGATGAAGGGAATTTATAGATGCGGTTAAGATTTCAGATCAGTTGATTTTAAGTTAAGCAAAAGGGAGATTATCCTGGGTAAACCTGACTTAGTCAGTTGAAAGCCCATAACAGAGGGATTGAGCCCTTCCTGAACAGAAAGAGACTCCCTCATTGGCTTTAAAGAGGTAAGCTGCCATCTTGTGAGATGACCACATGGCTATGACCTGAGGGAGGCCTTAAGGAGAAGAGAGCAGCCCTGGCAACAAATTGAGGACCTCAGGCCCACCTACAGCTGAGGGAAGATAAATCCTGCCAATAACCAGAGGGAGACTGGAAGTGGATCTTTCCTCAGGAGAACCTCAGATGAGACCACAACCTGGTTCACCCCTAAATACAGCTTTTTGACACCCAGTCTTGCTTGGATGTTAAGCCATGTCCAGACTCCTGAACCATGGAAATTGTGAGATAACGTATGTGAAGTATGCAGCAATAGAAAATTTATATGTACACATTGTGCTATGCTTTTTCTAAACCATCACCTTTTAAAATCTCATAACAAATCCAAGATGATTATGTCCATTTTACAGGTGTAGAAACTGTAAATTCAGAGAGGTTAAAGGTCACACAGGGTCACACAGTGACCCTATCACACAGTGATAGATCTGGGGCTCAAACTTATAATTATGGGTTTAGTATATTCATAAAGTTGTGCAACCATCATCACTAATTCCAGCACCCCCAAAACGAAATGATTAGCAATCCTTTCCCATTCCCCTCCAAACTGCCCTTCTCCAGAACTTGGAGCCTACTTTGTCTCTACGGTTACTTTGGACATTTCATATAAAAGGAATCATACAGTATGTGCTTTTTGTATATGGCTTCTTCGACTTAGCACAAGGTATTAAAGGCTGATTCATATGTAAAGCAATATCTTGTGGTTTTGATTTGCATTTTCCTAATGGCCAATACTGTGTATCTATCTTATCATGTGCTTTTGGCCATTTGTACATTTTCTTAGGAGAATAGTGCAATATACCTCTACACATATTTAAACTTTACCACATTAGCTTCATGAACGCGCTTTTTCTTGCTTGCTTGCTTTTTTCCTGAAGTATTTAAGGCAAATCTCAGACATCGTGTATCTTTATCCCAATATACTTTTGCCTACATCTCTAAAACGCATGGGATTTTTTCATGCAAATGATTTTTTAAAACTACTTTGAGAGTTCATCATAGGTACTATGGGAAATGGGAAGTTAAGAAGGAACTGAAGAGTCAGTCAATGCTGAATGAATTTAGGATAAAAATCTGAGGGGAAGGCAGGTGATGCATAATTTCAAGAAATATCTAATAACATTCTGAAAAATACTATGGTGAATAAAGGTATAAATTCCCCATCAAGTCAACACATCAAGGTGGAAAATGCTTTCAGGCTTTACCAACTACTTTATATATTCCCAAGGTTATTATCTCAAGGGAATAACCCGTGCTTTATTACACTTTAAACCAACCTCAATTCAGCTATAAATTTTAATGCTTATTTTAATAAAAATAAACAGTACTGTTTTTGATAAAATTTTATCTTTGCTAATATTCAGGTTTGCACTCAAATTCTCACTAACTGCAGGATAAATTTTATTTAAAAAAAAAAAGAAGAAAAAAAAAGCTCTGTTGTTTGGCCATTGAAAAGGAGAGTCAGGAGACCCAGAGACAGCAAAGTGTGTTTTCCTAATGATCATAGATCTGGCCTCTTTCAAGTCATTGTCTACATACCAAGGCCTCCTCCGGCTGGGCCAGTGTTGACCTTGGGTCCTTCCTCCTTACATCTGCCATCTGGGGAGAATAAAAAAGCTGAATTCTTTGCTGAATAGACATTATCTTCTTTTATAGCTATTATTGTGTAAACATTTTTTTAAATGTTTGTGGAGCTTTCTGCTAAATCTCTCCCTTTTCTGAGAACTGCCTCCTAACTCCTCACAGAAATGAAGATACCCATGCTTGTGCCACACGATTCTGTCCCCAAAACTAGGACCCCACACAGACCATTAGACTACCAGAGGATATCTGATCTGAGCTTAGTGGGGAGGTTTGACTCCTTGTAACTTGTGTTGGGATTCAGAGAGAACTCTTTAATTTCTGCCTGTGGACATGACCAAGTGAATGTAACTGAGGGAGCTGTAGGTCATATACCTTCTGCCACATGCAAGGAGATGGTGAAAAACTGCTCAGTGAAGAGAAGAACGAAGAAGAAAGATGCAGAGATAAGAAACAGAGAAAGACACAACTGGTTTCCTGTTCACTTACCCATTCTGGTTGCAGTTACTTAATAGATCCCATCTTTCCTGGTTTCTGCAAGGGAACTCAGTAACTTTCCAATAAATGCATTTTCTCACCTCAAGTAAACTTGGACTACTGTCAATCACTTGCAACCCAAAGAACCTTGACTAAGACAGTTTGCCTATACTTTTGGGGAAGATAGAATGACTCTGTGCCAATTGTAAGCAGTCATGAGCAACACGTTTCAAATGGGCTTTTTTTTTTTTAAAGTCAAATTGTTTTTATTGCATCAGCAAAACCACTAATCTTCTCTTACTTAGATGTTGTCAATAAATACACTTATTTTCATTCCTCTGAGATGAGATTTTCAATGTTGTCTGTAAAATCAGTGGGATTTTACTGACACACTGTTGACCCAAATGCTTTTGTCCTATGATGATATAAAATAAGTTCAACGTGACACTGCAAACAAGGTCTGACTGAATTAGACCCCAGTCTTTTCGAAGTAAAAGGGCTTCATTAAGATGTCAAATCAACGAAGCAAGATACATGTTGGTGACAGAATGATGGACAGACATCGCTTTATGTGAATCAGTTGTCATTTTTTTCTTGTGCAAGAGGGATGCCGGTTCTCTTTTATCTGTGTGTTTGTTTACGTAGGACATTTTATCCCAGTGGATGAAGACTGATTGAAAACTCAAATCAAATCTACAATTCTGAACCTCACAAGAGCTGGCTCACAAAAGTGATGACTGTAAGTTTCAGGGGACAGTGTTTTATCCTTTATTTCTGCACTAGTATTACTTTAAAGTTGTTAAATTCCTTCTCCCCTCTTTGGGATCAAAAGAACTTGTTACTAAAAGACTACTTTATTAAAAACAATTGCTGGTTGTAGAAATAGATAGGTTCAGAAAGTGATAAGGGAAGCTAGATTCTCTCTGGTCTTGCAAGTTCACTCTCCAAGGAGATGCTCTATTCTTTTTCTCATCAAAGCACAGACCTTTCTCTATCCAAGGAGGCTGGAACTGGGTCCAAGAACTGGAATGCAGCTGGGGGCATAGCTCAGGGATGAGGATGTCACTGTAGTGCTACAACATGGTTGTTTCTTTTTCACTGAATAATAGTCGCTGACATTCCCTATGTCCAGGCATCATTACATCTTACAGCCATCATCTCATTTATCCCTCAAATCCCTATGAGCTATAAGTAGGATTGTTACAATCTCATTTCACCAGTGAGAAAACCAAGGCACAGAGAGCTTCAGTAACCTGCCACAGATCCCTAAGTGGCAGAGTTGAGCGTTGGACCCAGCTGTTCCCACGCCTTTGTTAAGAATCACCATGTCATGGGGGCCTTCTTGAACACGTTTGCCTTACATACTTTGCCTCTGATATAAAAATAAGAAATGCAAGATGGCTATTGTACCCATTTTACAACTGAGAGAAAACTGAACATCAGTAATTAAAAATGGGATACTAAAGTCTCTTTATCACCAGTTTTCTACAATTTGATTTTAATGCTATTTAGTATTCTTCCTGCTTATCCTGATTAGGGTCATTGAAATTCTTGCATTGATGGGTTTAGTTTTCATTAAATTTAGAAAATGTCCAACCATTATTCTCTCAAATAACATTTCCTGGCTCCTTCTTTCCTTTTGGAACTCAAAATATATTTATGAACTAGACTGGCTGATATTATCCCATAGGCCACTGAGGCTCTGTTCAGGTTCTGTTTCAGTCTTAAAGGTTACAGTCGATATACATAAAAGTTAAATTATATTTAAAAAACAGATCTGGGACATGGGGATAAATTTTACCATCACAAAAGTACTGTGCATTACTCAGTAATGATTATGATTATGTTTAAGCTATTTACTAGAATTTAAAATTTATAAAAATTCAATCACATACATTTTTTTCTCCCAGAATCGATTTCATAGAATAAGATCTATTTCTAAATATACATGTACCTTAATAGTTTCAGAAGTGCCATGGTTTATTTATTCTTTCCTATAATGAGCTGTTTATTGGTTAATAAACAATCACTTATTAAGCACTAGCTGTATGGAAGACACAGTAGTGAGAAGAACGGAGGGGACCATAGTACACGAAGGGATTGACCTAGTCCTAATACGCAGACTATTTACAAGAGGAACTAGCGGAATATGGCATGTACACATGAAAAGCTCAGTAACAACAAGGCTGCATATTGTCCTATCATGAAGCCCAAGCTGATCTCTTTGTCTCTCATGTCCATTCCTACCCCTCCAACACTTTATTCCACCCTTTGCCTGGACAATCTTCAGATAGAAATTCTTTTTCTGGGTTCCCATAGTCTCCTGTGCCTATCTCTACGTATTGAATATTTCATTCAAATGGCAGGTATTTATTAAGAATCTATGACGTGCTAGGGATATTCAGTAAAGTGGTTCCCTGACCTCATAGAGTGTATATTTTAGTGACTACACCCTTGCTCTTAATCATAACATTAATGCGACTGCCTCACCAACAAGACTGCAAGTTATCTAAAATCAAATTTTATGTAGGGTCTAGAGCACAGTAGATATTCATCAAGCTTTTGGTTTTAAAATAATGAATGAATAAGTAATAAAGGAATCAGTGAACGATCCCGACTAGGGTTTCTCAACCTTGGCACTATTAACATTTTGGGCGGATAGTTCACTGTTATAGGACATTTAACAGCATCTCTGGCCAGGAAGCCTAAGATAAAATTTTTTTAGAGAGGGAGATGAGTTTGGATCGGTAGTGTGTGTTGTTGAGGTTAGCAGAGTATGCTTAGATTAAATATAAGTTTCCATAGCTTGGACTTCATCCTGCAGGCCCAGGAACTCAGCAGTTTATTTAATTCATGACCTGATTAACAAATTAATTGGAGATGAGCTACAGGGAAGAAAAGCAGAGAGGCCAAAGTGGACAGATCTGCAAGTGAGATCCTAGGTAGCCATTTGTGGATCAGAAAATAAGGAACAATTTTCAGCTTCCTACAAAGCCGGTGATCTAATACTAACACTCATCAGATATTTCTAAACTCTTTTTTTAAGACTATGAATTTAGATTTATATAAATTGTTATTACCAGCTGTAGAATAGAAGACATGAATCAAATGATGGGGAAAGGTTAACTAGTTGTTGTTTTCAAATTCTACTTTTTTAAAAATTCTAATTTTAATATTTGGCTACGAAAACAAATGACTATTTGCACTAACAGAACACAGTTACTTTTTGGTTCCTGACTCGGTTTTCCATTGCTGCTATAACAAATTACCATAAACTTAATGTCTTAAAATAAAACCAGTTAATTACCTTACAATTCTGGAGGTCTGAGGCCTGAAACGGATCTCACTGGGCTGCAATCAAGCTGTCGGCAGTGCTTCATTCTTCTCTGGAAGCCCTGGGCGAGAATTCATTTCCTCCTTTTTTCCAGTTTCTACAACCCACCCATATTCCTTCCCTGTGGCCCCTTCCTCCACCTTCGAAGACAGCAATGTAGCATCTTCACATCTCTCTGAGCTCCTGGCACTGACTTTCCTGCTTCTTCCCCCTTTCACTTTCAAATACCCTCTGATAACATTGGGTCCACCTGTATTATCCAGGATAACCTCCCCATCTCGAGGTCAACTAATTAGCAACCTTAATTATCCTTTACCAGGAAGCCAAACATTTTCACAGGTTCTAGGGGTTAATTCGAACATGACATCTTTGGGGGGCCTTTCTTATGACCACCACAATACATATAGCCTTTTAAATTTCAGTTCCTATCTCTATTGTGCCATATCAGAGATTTGGGGGGAAACATCTCAACCGAGTTAAAACTACAAAATAAAGAGTGCCGAAGTAAAAAAAGCAGCCAATGAGGCGCTTGATGCAAGGCCCTTGGTAGGGTCATTCACTCATGTTATCAGCCATTCACTCATCAACCAGTGTTTGGACACTAAGTGTCCAGCTATTGCTAAGTGCTGTGAGGGCTGCAGAGGAGTATTGAGCATGCTATGTACCCACAAAGAGATGATACTCAAACAAGTATTGCCAAGTTAGGCAGAATATTGGTGTGTATCCAACATTACAGGAGGTCTCTAGGAGGGAAAAGGAAAGAGATGGAAAGTCACTTTTGAATAAGGTCTTAAGAGCAGGCCTCATTCAGTGTGATGCAGAAATAGAATTAACTCTCGATGGTTCAGATGAAGACTTTCATGGAAGGATGGCTAATGGAGTGTAGACAGGGGTTAGGGGACAAACAAGGGAGAATGTGGCACCTAAAGCATGTTCCTTTCCCCGTCTTCTTCACACCCCTGCTCTGACTGCTGTGGGTCTCCCAATGAGTTTCTGTGCAGGTAAAGTGGATAAGAAGAGCAGTAGCATTGACTGAGAAGAATTCGAACCCTGGTCCTTCATCCACAGAATTTTCTACTGTTCAAAGATAGTCTGATCTAAATATGCCCTAACTTGAAGTACGTTAATTCTCAGAACCCCACGTGAATAAAATCCATCTTTGACCCTTAGTACCCTCCAGCATTTATGACAGCTCCAGACATCATCATGACCATTGAAATCTCTTCAGTTGAAACAATTCCAGTGTTAGTTACCCCCCTAAGCAGGTATTTACCATTTCGAACATAATGTTTTGATTTATTTTGTCTGAGTTCTCGACCAAAATGCATCTTGTTGCCTACCTCTCTTCTCACAGGCTGCATAATATAATGTGTATGTGTGTGGTTTTGGAGGCAGCCTGAGTTTAAAGCCTAGCTCTGCTCCTTACAAACTATGTGACTATGGTCAGGTTGCTTAACTTCCCTGTATCTCAGTTTCCTCAGGTCAAAGATGGACAATAACGTGTTCCTAATTCACAAGGTGTTCTAAGGATTCGGCGAGCTAATACATGTAAAGAACTTAACATAGTGCCTGGCTCATAGTGAGTACTCAGTGAATGTTGCAGTTTTGTTTGCATCACGGCTCTTCTTAAATGAAATGTCCTGAAGATGAGGAGCATTATATAAAATCTTCCTATCAATTCCTTGTTCTTATGTATTGAAGAAATTTTAAAATCTGATTACCTACGTACATGATATAATCGGTTCTCACTGTATGTGGTAGATAGGTTTTATAAAGCTGTCATGAACACTGAGTTAGCAAATACTGCTTCTGCTCACATTTTTGTCAACCCATCAATACATAACCTTCTTTTGTGTGTGTTTTTTCTTAAGGACACCTTATTTAAGATATATTATTGATTCATTACCATTATATATATTACACACATATATAATATATATGCTTATATTTTACTTTAGGCCAACAGCACTATAACTCGTGCGTGAATGAAGTTTATGTAATGCACGTATTTTCTCTGTAATGTACACCCCAGCCTTCTTGTCCCTAGGAACACTACACAGAACTTCAGCACTGCACTTGGGGGCCCTTTAAAACAACTAATCATCAACAAAAAGCACAAAAATGCAAAACACATGGCACTTAGACTGCAAAAGGACAGTTGTTTACAGCATGAGAGCTGAAATGAGAAGGCAGAGCCTCTCCTTGTCCCACCTCAGCTGGGAACACACACACTGGGTGACATTTTTTTTGCCTCTCTGTGTATGTCTGCAAATGTTCATAAAAGTGCTGTGAGTATCGATTTGGGGATTACAAATAAATTTTAGTGAGTAGGCAGATTCGCAAATACAAAATCTGCAAAAAAACAAGAATTGACTGCAATTGATTCAACATTTCTGCATAGCTAAAGACTTTATGAGTAGGGGCTGAGGGTGGAGGAAGATTAGAAAAGTGTTAATGTAAGCATTAACCCCATAAGGTAAAGACATGATGTTCCTCATTTTTGTGTAGGTTAATATTTCCCCCCAATGTGTTTAAATGTATTGAATGATGCCAAACCTGTCCCTGGATTGCAGAAACCTTAACAAATCTTTAATATGCTAACGTACATTGTGAATTTCTACAAAATATAGTATTTCCTAAATTTGACCATTAGACCCTCTGGGAAATGCTGCTCTGAGCTCTTTCTAACAAAATCACCTGGAATTTAATCCTAGTGCTCAGAAATTTTCTACTTGAATAGAAGAGTAATTTGCATTGTAAAAGACTGTCATTCAAACAGCCAATGACCACTCTGGAATGCTTCTCAGAGTCAGTGGGTGGGTTAAGCCTATTTCCATGCCTGTTGCCCTCTCTCAGGTTCTAGTTGATAAAGTTACCTATGCATGGGCTGTGGGCTTTCCTGGAAGAAAGGCTGCTAATAGAAAATTTGCATTCCTCTTGCATTTTTCTGTTGTACATTTCCAATTTTAATAAGCAATTGAAACAATTTATATCGAGAGACACAGCCAACGCATCTCCACTTAAAACTTCGCTAAGAGAGAAAAGATTGAGAGCATGATGATTGAAGACTGACAACTAAGCCTCAGCGCTACAGGCACCACCTTGGAACTAAACTATCTTAATGATAGACAGTGATTTAGCCCTTGGAAATGAGAGAAATTTTCATTCATTTACTGTTTATTCCCGTAGACAGATCTCCGAAGCCTATTGGTTTACAACTTTGTTTAAAGCTTTTATATGCTTCTTAGAGGAAAATATCATGAGTGATTTCTTTCTGAAATAGTTTTCTTTATCTTAAGACTGAATGCTTGAAGCATGTTGTGGACATTAACTTTTTTGTTTTTCCCTATGTTGGAACCAGGGAAGTAGAATGAGTGGTACAGGGTTTGAAGAATGTGCAAAGGCCCTGAGGATCTGAAGGTACAAAGCTGATAGAGTGCCTGGCTCTTACCGTAGTCTCTCTACTTCCTATCTGAGATATCTTCGCCAAGTTACTAAATCTCTCTGTGCCTCATTTCCTCACTAGAAACGTAGGGATTTAAATAGTACCTACCTCTATCAGTGGGTATTTGAGTTCAGTGGCTTATTCAAATAGTATTTATTTTCCTAGGTAGCAAAAAGTTAGCAGTAGGAAGTCCAGGGCTGCAGCAATGGCTCCAAGAGACCATCAATGTTCCAGACCTTTTCCTTAGTTTTGTGTCACTATTCTTAATTGGTGGAACAAATATGTGACTTTTATTTTCATGGCCTCCGTGGTTTCTGCATCTACAAATATTCAAAGTCCAGGAAGAGTGATGGGGAATGTGAAAGAGGTAAAGCATAGCAGTCTTCTCTTGGATAGTTTAACCTTATTATTTGGTGATGCAAGCCTGTCCCAAAACTTCTGTCTCTTATCTCAATGGACAGACCTGTATCACATGACCATGCAAGGGAGGCTGGGAATTTTACTAACTTAGCCATTAGCATCCTCAAACAAAATCATGGTATTATTTACATGGAAGAAAGGGGGAAATGGATACTGACTAAGCAAATAGCTGTATTAGTAATGATGGTGTGTGGATCAAATGAGTTAATACTTGTAAAGAATGAAGAACCACAGAGGAATGTAGGAAGTATCCAATGTATTTATAACAAACTTAGAACAAAGCAAAGACTGCATGGGAATGCCTTTGAAAGGAAGAAGAATAAACTCTCTATCTCTACCTCCTACCTTGACTTCCTGACCCTCCACCAAACAGAAACTGCTTTTTAAATATGTTCCTGTCTCCTGATTTTCAAATGCTTGCAGATCTCTCATTTTATGAAATGGTGACTTTTGGTCCAGTGCTCTTTTAGACAATGTTAACTCATTACTGTTTCTGCCTGGAGTGCTCTTTCAATCTGTGGAATGTATCACTAGCAGAGAACAGAGGGCAAATGAAAACAAAATGGCCCTGAGGTAGCCAAACATCTGGACACAACAAAATGGCATTTCTCAACATCCAAACCCAACATGAGTTGAGACTTGCAAAACCCTACATAAGAAAACAATTTTATTTAGACATTTCCATAATATTTAGGTATAAGCCACCAGGATCTCAGAAAACAGTGCCAAATATATTATATTCTTAAAGCAGCGAATACTCCAGTGGTCACTGGTGTCTATGATTTCCTTTGGAGTAGTATTTCTTCTTTGGATGTCCTAAAGAACTTTTCCACTCATCTCAGAGAGCTGCTACAGTCTTTCTTTCCCTCTTTCCTTTCCTTTTTCTTCACCCAAAATTTACCCAGTGTCTACTACGAACTCCATGCTGGGAGATGAGGCTTAATATGTCATAAATCATTAATTAACTCATTCCACAAATATATATCTGCATGCTTCCTACGTGGATCTTTGTGAAGTGGCCAGGACGCAATGGTATGCAAAATAAAAAACCAGGATAAGGTCTGAACCCTGAGTTCTACGTGGGAGAGAGATGAATAAACACAGGACTACAATACACTGAGATAAGTGAAATGAATGAACAGAATGCTAAGGTCAACTACATGCTGGCTGGATTTGGTTTAAGATGAGAATGCCTGGCCCTGCTATCTCCCTTTAGAAGAGGAGGATGTTTAATTGGAATAATGCTTAAAAGAAACAGGGACATTGAAAAACCCTTTCCTTACTTAGGTTTGTTTGATAGAATGCAGCAAAAATTGTATATTTAGGGCTATATACTTTTTTGGCTGAGATGTTTTGAAGCTCGGATGGTGTGAGCTATAATAATTTGCCTTCAAGTTATTCACAAAAATCTTGGCTTTTCTATCAAGTTTTGCCCTAAGAAAAGCATAACTTTTAGTGGAGGAAAAAAAGATATGATATGCATGCTATTATTGGTTGCCTGAGGGATGTTCCAATTTTGTCTTGTCTTACAAAAATAAATGAGATTTCAAAAGTATTCATCAGGGAGTAGTGGAACAACGATTGGAGAAACGATGGGGTGTTTTTTGAGAAAGAAGTCTATAACTTGAGAGAATCATAGACTCATAGAATTTCCAGGCTGGAAGGGTCCTTAAAGTACCTGGCATGCAATGTATAATGAGGTATGTAGAGATGATAAAAAAAGTCAACTGGGATTAAAGAATCTAGCATTCTGTACATTTTTAAATATCCCCTTTTCACCTCGGAGGGCTTTGATGTGAATATCAATGAAGCCAAATGAGACATCCCATATACTGTTGAATGTATTACTCCAAATATCATGTTCTAGTGATAGGAAAGGAAGACACACTAAATAAATTATATCCAGAATTTAAAATTTTAGCATGAATTTAGAAACGGTCTTTAGATTCATCTTTAGTATGTGAACTACAGCAAAATATGTAAACAAAGCTTGTTTTGTGTTCATATAAATGCATATGTTAGTAGAAATCATGCACCGTGTAACATTAAAATATACATATTATATAATATGTAGTATAAAAGACTATAGTGTAAATCAGTCTCAGGAAAAATACACTCTGATACTGTGGTTTAGCTAGAATTACTATGACAACCATAATTTTATATTTCCATTTTTTTTTCAGTTTGAATTTGCAACTTAAATGTCACATTACCATAGGTTTTGGCTTTTTTTTTTCTACATAGTTCAAAAAGAAAAGTCACATACCAGTGCTCCTGTTAAATCCTCATTTAATTAAGCGTACCTCTTAAACACGTCACATTTGTTCAGCGATCTGGTGGGTACCACGGCAGTTAAGCAAAAAATGAAAAGAAAAGAAAGACTACAATCTAAAGTCTAAAGTCTTAGAATTGAATTTTCAAAAGGTTGAAAATGTATATTTTCTTTTTTTTTTTTTTTTTTTTTTTTTTTTTTTTTTAATTAATTTATTTATTGGTTTCAGGTGTACAAAACAAGGTAATACTTAGACGTTCATCATTTATATCCCTCATACTGTGAACCCCCCTCCCCCCATCCACTATCCCTCCGACCTCACACTGAACCATCACATTATATATATAAAATTATAGTTGGCATTCATTAATGTTTAGCTTCTGATGTACAATGCCATGATCAGGTATCCACAGTATCCCTGAGGTGGTCTCCCAAATAGGACGCATGTCCATCGGATACCCAACAAAATCTTTACAACATTATAGAATACCTTCCCCAAATTAATTTTCAAAAGAAAAACCCTGAGGCCATCTTGTGGTTACCAGCTGCTTCCAAATCCCTTCACCTTTCCCCTTATCCCCAACCCCCTCCCACACACCCATCTAACCACTCTCGGTTTTTTCTCTGCGTCCCCAAAACTGACTCTGATTAGTTCATTCACATAGTCTTTTCTTTAGATTCCATATATAAGTGAGATCATATGGTACTTGTCTTTCTCTTTCTGACTTATTTCACTTAACATAATGTTCTCTAGATCCATCCATGTTGCTGCAAATGATAAGATTTCTTTCTTCTTTATGGCTGCGTAATACTCCATTGTATAAATGTACCACAGCTTCTTAATCCAGTCATCTACCGATGGGCAGAAAATGTATATTTTCCAATCAAGGTACCCAATTCCTCTATTACAGATTTCTCTCTTCTAAGTTATTCACTGATAGAAAAACAGCATAAGAAAAAGGGGACATAATTTGACACTTCGGATGTGAAATCTATCTAAATATATGAAACCCACGGAAATTTTATTTCTGGATTATTTGGAAAATCCAAATAAAGAGGAGAATCTCTTTATAATGTCACTGCTTGGCCTAACTGTATCCTACATTAGTTTTATGGTGTGATCATTTTTCCAAAGTCTGATTCACCTTGCGTTTTTATTTGAATCTATAGAATTTAGCTGTCTTTTCTTGGGGCTCAATTATGTCACATAAAAGTCTACAAACTATGTCTTGCTTGTACCTTTTATCTCTTTATCAGGGTCTATCATCATTTCTGATTCTTCCATGTGTCATTTTAAAAATTAACAAATACTAATTTCGTATTGTAAAAGATATTTAATAGTCTTTAGATGTAGTTCCTGATCTTAAGTGTCAAACAATCTTATAGGGGAATTAAATCAGTATATACATTCACATTCATTCATTTATTCACCTACTTATGCCAGGTCTCTCTCTTCTCTCTCTGTCTCTCTGTCTCTGTCTGTCTGTCTGTCTGTCTGTCTGTCTCTCTCTCTCTCCCTCTGTCTCACACATACACACACACACACACACACACACACACACAAGCTAGAGATACTGCATGTATATCTGCACCTTGTTCAAATGTGGGAGGAGCTGGGGAAGCAAAGGGCTGGAAAGGGACAGTTGGAATATCAGAGACTGAGTCACTAACAAGTTCTCCTTGACACTGGCATGACTGGAAAAGTTGGAGCTTGCATGGAAATCCAAGAAGCTGTTGCTGAAGAGAGACTGAGAAGTGGGAGCACTGTTGCTTTCGTGTAGACCATGTGGGTGGTTTGGTCTGCTGCTCAGTAACATGACCAGCATGGCCAGGAAATGACTGGATGTGGAGCAGAGAGAGGAGAGTTGGGACAAGCTAGGACCGACTGGTCTTCTCTGCATCTTTCCATGACAGTGTCTGATTGCAAAGAAGACTTTCTGAGAATAACGACCACTGCTTCATTGTGTCTCCCAAATCTCATGCAAGTCTCTCCTTTGGCCAACTCTAATCAGCTACCAAGATGGAAAGAGATCCTAGTTCCTCACGTAGAAAAGGTGACTATACTACAGTTCAGCACAACAATGATCAATACAGAAATAGTTCTGCTCCCAGGATGCTTAAGGGCCTACAGCATATATCATGAAGTTACAAGAGGAAGAGGTGAGGAAGTGAGTCGAAGTGACAGGATAGAGCTATGTAGAATTGAGCAGAAAAGATTATTGGAGTGACTCCTGGGCCTTTACTTTTGGAAAAGGGAAGAATAGGAGACTAAAAATATAATAATTCATTTAAAATCTATATTGAGTCAAACATTGAGGTCTCATGAATTAGAAGAATTTATTCCTACTCTTTCTTTAACAGAATTGAGGGTAGGAAGGTAAGGTGACTTGCCCAAGGTCATAGAGCTATCAAATAGCAGAATCAGAATTTTAACTCAGTTTTCCTGAATCAAAGTCCTATGCCCTTTTCCCTGTGCTGTTGTTGCCTTCTGAGAGGACTCTTGATTAAGGTCTTCCTTTAGTCAATAAGCGCTTTTTTTAAAATTAAAGTTTACTGGGGTGACAACTGTTAGTAAAAGTTAGTAAAGATTTCAGGTGTACAATTCTGTAATACATCATCTATATCTCACATTGTGTGTTCACCAAGCAGAGTCAGTTCTCCTTCCATCACCATATATTTGACCCCTTTTTCCCTTACCCTCTGGTAACCACTAAACTATTATCTGTGTCTTTGAGTTTTTGTTTCTTCATTTGTTTGTCTTGTTCTTTTGTTGTTTTCACTTTTATATACCACATATCAGTGAAATCCTATGGTTCTTGACTTTTTCTGTATGACTTATTTCGCTTAGCATAATAATCTCAATAAGAGTTTTTTGAATGGTTACTCTGTAAACAACCTGACAGTTGGTTCTGGGAATGGAAAAAATCAAGAACACTCTGTGCCCTTGGGGAGTCCATGACCTTGCAGAGGAAATATACACTAAAATAATTTACAAGAAATAAACAAATAAGGTTCAATGGGAGCTCATAGGAGGAAGAGAACAATTCTGAGTAGTGGCAAGAGAGGACTTCACAAAAGCATGGTCAGGTAGCATTTGAGAGCAGGGTTATTAGACCCAGACTACTTGAGTTCAAATCCCAGTGGCACCACTTAACTATCTGTCTGTCCTTGGACAATTTTTTTACCCTCTCTTGCCTCAGCTACCACAGTTATATAATAAAATGGGGATGACAATACTAGTACCTATCCCTGGAGTAGTAATAAGCATTTGCTGAATTAATATTTGTAAAGTGCTAGAGTAGTGCCTTGTACATACTGATAATAAGACCTAGAATTAAGGAAAATTTAGGCTTTAACATTTAGTTAGTATCCATGAAGAATAAAGGAATAGAAACAAATGGGAAGAATGAAAGCATAAAGGATTGTGGGTGTGGAGAACTGCAAGGAACAGACTGTAGAAACCTGGGACCATGGATGAAGACAGAAATATAGAGAGGATGTGGCCAGTGGGTAGCCATGGAAAATAAGTTAAACTGCGAAGTGTGTCTGTGTGTGTATTTTTTTGGTGGGGGGGGGAAGTGAAGAGGTGGGTGGGCATTTCCAACTATATATGAAACTAGCATTAAGGTTAGAGAAGTTGAGTTGATCAGGACCCAAGAGAGGGAGTTGTGATAGGGGAATAGAACTAGATGTAAAACTTTACAAAGTATTGAAAAAAAAATTGGAGGTATAAGCCATAATGGATGAAGATCATCATGTTTAAGCCCAGAGATTTTTAGGTAGGGTTCTGGCATAGTCTTTGACTAATGGAGACACTGGGCAGTAGAGGAAAGCTAAAAGATTATAGAAGGGACACACAGCTGTGAGGACCTCAAAATATTTTATTACAGATGCTGTCAAGAGTGAGATGGGGGGATTAGAGAAAGGAGAGAAGCCAGAAGTGGAAAGACATTTTTGTCCAGCCTATGAATGACAGAAAAAAACAAGGAAAGCAGCACTAAGGAAGGATTTCCCACAAAGCTATACTCAATGAATTATTAGAAAGATAGCTTTCTCTGAACCCAAAAGAATTCCAGTACAAATCAAAACAACTTTAAAAATCTCTTAGAATTACAAATAAAAAGTTTTAAATAAATCACAATGGAAGATAGAAAATTCTTATCATTGAATGATACTGAAAATACTGCTTATAAACATTTTAAGGGCTACTACTAAAGTGGAAGTTGGAAAGAAAGTTATAGTCTTAAATGCCTATATTAGAAAATAAGAAAGGCTGAAAAAGAATAAGCCAAATATTCAACTTATGAAGTAACAACAACAAAACTAATAATCCCCTAAAAAAGAAACAGAATAAAAATGATAATAAATTTTACAACATAAATTAAAGAAGTACAGAATATCAGCAACATTAATAGATCTTTGAAAAGTACAACAAGATTGACCAACATTTAGTGAGAGTAATCAAGAAAAAAAAGGGGGAGTACAAAATAATAATGATAACAAGAATGAAAAGTGTCATAACTACATAGGGAACAGAACTTTAAAAAATAAGAAAATAATATTATGAACAATTTTATAGAAATAAATATTTAAAATTTTTGGCATAATGGACAAATATTTGGAAAACGTACTGTTCATACGAGTTCAAAAAGAAATATAAAAGGCTAATATTGCTCTAATCATTAGAAGAACAGACTGAAAAATTTAAAGTCTTCTTACAAACATTGTACAGTCAAATTCTGACATTGTGTGGTCAAAGAATTACAATCTTACACAAGTGCTTCTAGAAAACAGAAAAAGAGGAAAGATTCTCTTTTGATGAGGTTGGCACAAACTTGGTACGATATCCAGACAGAAGAACAATACAAGAAATGAAAATTACAGGTCAATCACACTCATTAATGTAGATGAAATAAAAATATTACCAATTAAAATTACCAAAAAGAAATGTATAAAAATTGTAACAAATCATGACTGAGTTGGTTCGATGTCAAGAATGTATAATTCAATGTATAGTTCAATGTAATAAAAATTATGAGAGACGTCATCAAAATGGCGGCGTGAGGTGAGCCTCTCTGTAAAGCTCCCCTAGAATTTACAACAAATTGAATAACCATAACTCCACAAAGGACTCCCTGCACAGCAGACAGGCAAGATGAAGAGGCCCACTACTGAACTCATCTAAAGGTGGGCGAATCGCCCTAGTGGGGGAGGAGGGAAGGGAGAAGTGTGGAGACGGAGCCGCACCAGCGCAGGATGCAGACCTAGCTCAGTGCTCCGAGCTCGCTGCATCCCAGAACTACCGTAGCTGCGGGAGAGGGAAGAATTCGGACTGCTAGGGCTCTGCTTATGGCCCACAGGGCTGAGGGGGTAACATATAACATGGCTGAACCCAATGCTCATGGCAGAGACCTTAGAGCAAACACTGAGGGAAGAAGGCTGAAAACGGTGGTTTAAGCCCTCACTGCCGAGCAGAGAGCGGAAGCCTTAGGCACTGAGACTAGCCGCCCCCTCCCTACCTTCCCAGAGCTTGCCCAGTCCCCACCTGCCCAGTGCTTGAAGCGGAATAGTAGCAGTGTCAGATCAAAAGAACAGAATATTTGCAGTTCTGAGAACTGTGGTCCACAGAAAAAGATTCACAGCCCACCCAGTTCTGGCAAAGGGGAGGGAGCCATGAAAGCAGGATTGGCTGTGGTGGTGGTCGCCGCCATTGCTCTGTGCCACCTTTCAAAACCCACCCCACCACTGTCCCCAACTATCTGGGCAGATCCCTGCAGGAGTAAACAGGACTGCTGAAATACACGGGATCTGAATCTGGTGCAGAAAGAGCTTTGGAACTTCAAAATCTCTCTGCATCCACACATGGATGCGATGTCCTAGGACCCAGGCGAACTGTTAACAGAGGAGAAGCCCGTCTCCCAGGGAATCCCCCCATTGTGTGAGAAGCTGGAATAGTGTAGAGAAAACATAACACTACAGTGTGACAGAGATAAAAAGGCTGCAGTCAGAAAGAAAACAAAAAATTCTACCAACACATACTGGAAAACAAAAGAAAGACCACTTCCTATCAACCTATTGCAGAACCAACTCCTGTAGATGTCAAGGAAGAGAAATAATAAATCATTAATTGCCATGAATAACCAAGGCAACAAGACATCTCAGAAAGAAAGTGAAAAGTCTCCAGAAAAGGAACTTAAAGATATGGAAATATGTGACTTAAATGACAGAGAATTCAAGACTGCAGTTCTGAAAAATCTCAATGAAGGGGACACAGCCCACATCTGCGGCGGTGGAAACGCAACCCGCATCTGCGGCTGTGGAAACGCGACCCGCATCTGCGGCAGTGGAAATGCCGGTGGCATTGGCAGCTGCAGAGATGCAGGGGATCCCAGGATGGAACAGAGAACACAAAAGCCAGGAGGTGGGCTCTTTCCTTGTGTCCCATAGCTGATCTCTCCCATTTAGGGGGCAGCCAGTTGGGCCCTAGGTAGGACAAAGGACACAAACTCCATACCTGGGCCCCTCCCCCTGCTCTTCCAATCCACCCTGCCATTCCAGAGATTTAAACTGGCCTGTGAATTGAGGAGTAGTGTCAGATTACAGAGGCGCCTTAGTGCTCAGGCTCTAGGAAGATGGGCGTGCAGCTCTGACCCAGGGAAGAGGCTGGGAAGAGTGTGATTTTTGCTGGGCTCGGAGAGAAGAGACTCCTTCACCCCCAGCCACCACCTTTTCTGGCCTGCAGGAGGAGTGTGACACGGCTGGGCTGGGAGAAAGAAGACCCCTCCATCCTCAGCCCCACCCATTCTGGCCTGCCTAGGGCAGGGCAATTACAACTGCGGAGGCACACCCAGGGATCAGCAGTATGCGGCAGACACAGCTCTGGGCTTTCAGCAGCTCCGAAATCTCCCGCCCGCCACACATACACACACACACACACACACACACACACACACACACACACACACGGAAGAAGTGCCCTAAGACTCAGGAGAACTGGACACAGGGCTGGTGGTGCAACTCTCAGTGCGCATAGGTGCAAACAAGGGCAGAAACTGCACTGACTTTGTAGAAACTATAACCCAGACCCCTCAGCCCCACGCATCTAAATCAACAGTCGCAACGTCACTCTGGGCACCAGGTGACTGGCTCTGCCAGCACAAAACATAAATGACTCTTTGGTACAGCAGAGGACAACCTGGATATTACTTGGTGGGCTTAAGCCAAGACTGATGCTGCATTTTGTTTGTTTGTTGGTTTTTTGTTTTGTTTTGTCTTTATATCTTTTATATCTTTGCCTGTGTTGAGTGTGGGTTGTCGGTTGTTTTTACATGTGAATGTATTTGATTTTTTCTTTGTTGTTGTTGTTGTTGTTGTTGTTGTGCTTGGTGATTTGCTTTGTTCTGAAATTGCCCTACTAGGGCCCAACTTAAAAGGCACAAGATTCAACAAACACAGAGGCCAACTGCAGACCAAAGCAGAGTACTACCAGGTTTGACCTACAAGTAACACACCCAGACGGAATTCTCTACAGGTACAAGAGCCCATAGAGGCCAAAACATATTTAAGTGGTCAACCCTCATGCAACAGAACACCCTGCAGTGGGCAGAGCCAAGTCTCACAACTAGTCAGCCTAGGAGTTAACCCCACCTACTCACAAGTGAAAAGCAATTAAAAATCTTCTTTAACAGGACAATATACACAACACAAGAGTCACCTTTGGAGCACATGCAGAGGAGAAGAACAAAGTAGTGCAAGTCAAATATAAAGGACACATACTACATAAGATAACCCAGCAAGAACTAAGAACTCTAAGGAGATCTACCTAATACATTGAAGCAAACACAGAGAGTCAGCCAGAATGGGGAAACAAAGAAACATGTCCCAAATAAAAGAACAGAAGAAACCTCCAGAAATGGAACCAAGTGAAACAGAGGTAACCACGATGGACATGCGTCCTATTTGGGAGACCACCTCAGGGATACTGTGGATACCTGATCATGGCATTGTACACCAGAAGCTAAACATTAATGAATGCCAACTATAGTTTTATATATATAATGTGATGGTTCAGTGTGAGGTCGGAGGGATAGTGGATGGGGGGAGGGGGGTTCACAGTATGAGGGATATAAATGATGAACGTCTAAGTATTACCTTGTTTTGTACACCTGAAACTAATAAATAAATAAATTAATTTAAAAAAAAATAAAAAAAAATAAACTAGAGGTATTTACTTGAGATTCCACTGACTGTATACATTTATAGGTAAATAAACACTGTTACAATATTAAATCTAAAAAAAAAAAAAAAAAAAAAGTCAATGATCATTTACAAACTTTTCCAGATACGACTGGGCTTCCTGGGTAGTGTGCCTAGAAGGAGAAGAGAAGCCGGACATGAAGCCTCAAGAATTTAGTTTCTATGATAATCATGGTTTTTCACTATAACCTGATCATTGGCATTCAGTTTGATACATCAATGAGCTTGCTTAATGTAAGTCTGATGACAAAATAATTTAAATATGAAATACCATCTTGTGAAGCTTCTTAGGAGTCTGACACAGCTGGGCTTCTTTTGGTCAAATAATACTGCTGTTTGTGCCAATGGTCTCATTATTTGACTTTGGGAATATAATTATTAAGTCTCTTGCCTTGTTCTATATGTATTTTTTTTCTATATTCCTACATATGTTTCCACAGATTTCTATATTCTGGTCTGGACTGAGTATCTATGTATTTCTTTTCCAGTATTGAACTTTAAAAATTGTTGTACTTTCATGATATGTTTTTTATTTTATTTTTTATTGAGATATAATTGACATACATCATTGTATTAGTTTTAGGTGTACAACATAATGATTTTATATATGAATATATTGTGAAATGATTACCACAATAAATTTAGTAACAATTAAAAAAAAAAAAAAAACAGAGGTAACCAACCTATCAGAGACAGAGTTCAGAACACTGATGATAAGAATGTTTAAGGAGCTTACAGACAACATAAAGAAGGATAGAGAATTCATAATGAACAATCAGTTAAAAATAAAGAACACAATTACTGAAATAAAGAACTCACTTGAAGGAATTAACAGCAGGTTAGATGAAGCAGAGGATCAAATCAGCGACTTAGAAGACAAGTTAGCAGAGATCACCCAAACAGAACAACAGAAAGAAAAAAGAATAAAAAACAATGGAGGTGGTTTAAGAGACCTCTGGGATAACATCAAGCACAACAACATGCGCATGATAGGAATACCAGAAGGTGAAGAGAGGAAGCAAGAGATTGAGAACATATTTGAAGTAATAATGTCCGAAAACTTCCCTAACCTGATGAAGAAAACCAACATACAAGCCCAAGAAGTGCAGAGAGTTCCAACCAGGATAAACCCAAACACCAGGACACATTATGGTCAAAATGGCAAAGCTTAAAGACAAAGAGAGAATCCTAAAGACAGCAAGAGAAAGACAGAGGGTTACATACAAGGGAACTCCCATAAGACTATCAAATGACTTTTCTACAGAAACACTGAAGGCCAGGAGGGAGTGGCAGAAGATACTCAAAGTGATGGAAAACAAAGGTCTACAACCTAGATTGCTTTATCCAGCAAGGCTATCATTTAAAGTTGATGGAGAGATAAAGAGCTTCCCAGAAAAGAATAAGCTAAAGGAATTTATTACCACCAAGCCAGCATTGCAAGAAATACTGAAAGGACTTCTGTAAATAGAATAAAGATGAAAACAATCTAACTACAAATTTTAAAATGGCAATAACCATTTATCTATCAATAATCACTTTAAGTGTAAATGGATTAAATGCTCCAATCAAGAGACATAGGGTGGTTGAGTGGATAAGAAAGCAAGACCCTTGTATATGCTATATACAAGGGACTCACCTCAGATCAAGACATACACAGGCTGAAAGTGAAGGGCTGGAGTAAGATATTTCATGCAAGTGGAAATGAGAAAAAAGCTGGAGTTGCAATACTTATATCTGACAAAATAGACTTTTAAATGAAGAACATATTAAAAGACAAAGATGGGCACTATATAATAATAAAGGGACTGATCCGACAAGAGGACATAACCCTAGTAAACATCTGTGCACCCAACATAGGAGCACCTAAACATATAAAACAGATATTGACTGACATAAAGACAGAGATCAACAGTAACACTATCATAGAAGGGGACTTCAACACACCTCCGACAACAAGGGACAGGTCTTCCAGACAGAAAATCAATATGGAAACAACAGCCTTAAATGACACATTAAACCACTTGGATTTAATCGATATTTTCAGAGCATTTCACCCCAATGCTACAGAATACACGTTCTTCTCAAGTGCACAAGATTTGTGCACAAAAATCATATGATTATATCAATTGATTCAGAAAAAGTGTTTGACAAACTAGAACATCCATTTATGATTAAAACAGATTTTTGTGGAATCTAAAGAAAAGAATAAGTGAATGAACTAATCAGAAACCGTTTGGGAGACATGGAGGAAAAACTGAGGGTTGCTAAATGGGAGGGGGGTGGGGATAAGGAGGAAGGTGATTAAAGTGATTAAAACACTTAATAAAATAGATATAGAAGGAAAATACCTTAACATAATAAAGGCAATATATGACAAGCCCTCAGCTAATATTATAATTAACTGTGAAAAACTAAAGCCCTTTGCTCTACGTTCAGGAACACGACAGGGCTGTCCCCTATTACCTCTGCTTTTCAACATAGTATTGGAAGTCCTGCTAGAGCAATCAGGCAAGAGAAAGAAATAAAACGCATCCAAATTGGGAATGAAGAAGTTAAACTGGGTCACCCTTTGCAGATGACATGATGCTATATATAGAAAACCCTAAAGACTCCTCCAAAAGCTATTAGAAACAATAAATGAATACAGTAAAGTTGCCAGCTCCAAAATCAACATACAAAAGTCCATTGCATTCCTATATACTAACAATGAAATCTCAGAAAAAGAAAAAAAAAATTCCTTTTGCAATTGCAACACAAAGAATAAAATACCTGGGAATAAACTTACCAAGGATGTGAAAGACCTATATACTGAAAACTGTAAGACATTTTTAAAAGAAATTGAAGACACAAAGAAATGGAAAGACATTCCATGCTCATGGATTGGAAGAATCGACATAGTTAAAATGACCATATTACCCAAAGCAATGTACAGATTTAATGCAACTCCCATCAAAATCCCAATGGCAGTTTTAAAAGAAATAGAACAAAATAAAATCATCAGATTTGAATGGAACCACAAAAGACCACGAATACCCAAAGCAGTCCTAAGAAAATAGAATAATGCTGGAGGTATCACACTCGCTGACTTTTACTTCTACTGCAGGACAACAATAATCAAAACAGCATGGTTCTGGCAGAAAAACAGACACACAGAGCAATGGAGTAGAATTGAGAACCAAGAAATAAACCCACAAATACAGATAATTTCTGACAAAGAAACAAAAAACATACAATGAAGAAAAGACAGCCCCCTTCAATAAATGGTGCTGGCAAAATTGGAAAGCCATGTGCAAAAGAATGAAACTGGACTGATGTCTGTTACCAGTACCAAAATTAATTCAAAATTGATCAAAGACTTAAGCATAAGACCTGAAACAATAAACTGCATAGAAGAAAACATAGGTACTAAACTTATGGATCTTGGGTCCATAAGCATTTTATGAATTTGACCTCAAAGGCAAGGGAAGTAAAAGCTAAAATAAATGAGTAGGACTGTATCAAACTCAAAAGCTTTTGCACAGCAAAAGAAACTATTGACAAAATAAAGAGGCAACCAACTGAATGGGAGATTTTTGCAAGCAGTGCCTCTGATAAGGGGCAAATATACAAAGAACTCACGCAACTCAACAACAAAAAAACAAACAACCCAATTGAAAAATGGGCAGACGACATGAAGAGACATTTCTCCAAAGAGAACACACAAATGGCAAATAGACATATGAAAAAATGCTCAACATCACTAATCATCAGAGAAATGCAAATAAAAAGCACAATGAGCTATCACCTCACCCCAGTTAGAATGGCTGTGATCAACATGACAAATAGTAACAAGTGTTGGAGAGGCTGTGGAGAAAAAGGAACCCTCATACACTGTTGGTGGGAATGCAGACTGGTGCAGCTGCTATGGAAGGCAGTGTGGAGGTTCCTCAAAAAATTATAAATAGAATTACCATATGACCCAGCAAGCCCACTCCTGGGTATCTACCCAAAAAATCTGAAAACATTTGTACATAAAGACACGTGTGCTCCAATGTTCATTGCAGCTTTGTTTGCGGTGTCCAAGACATGGAAATAACCAAAATGTCCTTCGATAGATGAATGGATAAAGACGTGGTATATATACACAATGGAATACTATTCGGCTGTAAGAAAAGATAATATAGGAACATTTGTGACAACATGGATGGATCTTTAGATTATAATGCTAAGCAAAATAAGTCAGACAGAAAAAGCAGAGAACCATATGATTTCACTGATATATGGTATATAAAACACAAAGAAGAAAACAAGACAAACAAATGAGAAACAAAAACTCATAGACACAGACAATAGTTTAGTGGTTACCAGTGGGTAAGGAGGGGTTAGTAGATGTGGGTAAAGGGGATCAAATATGTGGTAATGGGAGGAGAACTGGCTCTGGGTGGTGAACACACAATGGAATTTATAGATGATGTAATACAGAATTGTACCCCTGAAATCTGTGTAACTTTACTAACAATTGTCACCCCAATAAACTTTAATTAAAACAAAACAAAAAAAAATTACATCATTCACTACATTAACAGAATAAAGGAGGAAAACTGTCTAAGACCCAGAGTTTTACGATTGCTAATAATTAGCTGGAGAACTGGGAACAGAGGAGAATTTTCTAAATTAAAAAAAAAAAATAACTACAAATATTTTACAGAAAAGATCATGCATGATGATGAAAAGTTAAAAGAATTCTCCTTAAAATGAGGAACAAAGCAGAGATGCTAACTATCATCACTTTTAATCAATCTGAGTGCAATAAGAGAAAAAAATAAAAGAAAATGCATAAGGATTGGAAAAGAGAAAAAGTAAATCAACGATTAAGTCCAGATGACATAATTGTTTACCTAGAAAATCAAGAAACTGATAGGTAGGACCAATAAGGGAGTTTAACAAAGTTAATAGATAACAACATATCAATGTGCAAAGATCAATGACATTTCTAACTCTTAAAAGAGTTAGAAAATTAACTAAAAAAGGTACAAGTTAGAAAAAGAACAAAAAATGCAAAACACTAGGAAGAATATCAAAATATTCCCCAAACCTGAAAAATAAAATTTAAAAATCTACTAATTTTTTAAAAATATGTGAATTGAGAGAAATGTATTAATGCATAGGAAGACTCATCCCACTCAATATAATTCCAATCCTAATTTAAAAGGATTTTTATTGGAACACGACAGCATAATTTTATAATTCATAAAAGTCTCATTGGAATATAAGTCAATTTTGAGGAGGAACCTCAAAGGCAAAGGAACCTCAAGGCAGAGGAACTTGTACTACCAGATGACCAAGGCTTTATTACAAAGTTATAGTAATTTATATAGTGTCATATTGGTTCAATGATAGACAAATTGACCAACTGGGTATAAAAAAGGGTGTAGAAACAGAACTAGGTATAAATGTACCTAGCTATATTATGAAGCTGGTATTGCAGATCAGTGGGTAAATAAATAAATAAATAATTCAATAAATTGTATCGAAAAAATTGGTAATCCATAAGGAGAAAAACAAAACAAGCAAACAAAACATAAATTAAATCCCTAACTCAAATCATGTCCAAAAATTAATTCTAGAAAGCTTAAAAATTTTAATGTGAAAGTCAATAATTATAGCTTGTATTATAGAGGCAAACACATCAGCATATATTTGTGACTTTGGTATAGGGATTTCTTAAACAAGACCTTCAGAATGGAAAACATAAATCAATAAATTCAAACAATACAACAGGAAAAAAGTATGTGTGTGTGAGGATATAAAAACAAAAGCAAAAACATTAATTAGAATAAATGTAAAAGAAATACTTAACCTCAATAGTATTCAAATATGTATATGTGCTGCCGAAGCGAGCACAATAGTATTCAAATATGTAAAACAAAATTATAACACAATGTCATTTCATACCTACCACACTGGTAAAATTTAAGAAATCTGACAATCTCCAGTGTTTGGAAATGGGTAATGATAAGAACTCACTATAACAACTTACAATAGGGTAATGTGGTATTATTAAAAAAAAAAAAAAATGAAGACGCACTATAAATTCATGAGTAAGTGTGCATATTTATACCCTAAAGAACCCTTGCACATTTGTTTCAGTAGACATGAACAGAAAATTTATACTAACAAAAATAACTGGAAACAAATCAAATATTCATAAAGTAGAATATATAATGTTTTAGTATACCATAAAACTGAATACTACAAGTATATAACAATAAGAAAGAATGAAATGGAATCTTTTAAAATGACAGAATGAGGAGCTTAGTGGACACTCTCCCTAGTAAAACAACAATTTAATTTGTGAAAATTGTAAAACACAAAAATTTTAAATTCGTGGAAATTGTCTTAGTATATACAGCAAATGAGGAAATATTCATTCAGGAAAATCGACTAAATCTCGTAAGAATCCAGCAACATATAAAAAGGATCATACACCATTACCAACTGAGAGTTATCTTGGGAATGTAAGGTTGGCTCAACATCCAAAAATAAGTTCATATAATATACCATATTATTAGAATAAAGGGAAAAACCAAACACAGATGCAGAAGAAAGCATTTGAGAAAATCCAAACTAGGAATAGAAAGAAACTTACTTCCTTAACTTAGAAGACCATAAAGATCATATATAAAAAACTCACAACTAACATTATGTTTAATAGTGAAAATCTGAATGCTTTCCCCCTAAGATCAGGAACAAACAAGAGCATCCATTCTCACCTCTTTTATTCAACATTGTATTGGAAGTTCTAGTCAGAATAATAAAGAAAGTAAAATAAATAAACCTTCCAGATTGGAGAGGAAGAAGTAAAATTATCCCTATATGAAATGACATGATCTTTTTTTTTTTTTTTTTTTTTTTGCATTTAGAAAATCCTAAGGAATCCACTAAAAACCATTAGAACTAGTAAACAAGTTTGCAGGATACAGAATATAAAAATTCAACTGTATTTCTATGCACAAGTAATGAACAACCTGAAAATGAAATTAAGAAAATCCCATTTACAAAATCATCAAAATAATAAAATATTTAGGAATAAACTTAACAAAAAGTGCACTGAAATATTAAGGAAAGCCTTCATAAATGAAAGACATCCTATGCTCATGAATTGGAAAATTTAATGTTCTTAAGACGGCAACATTCCCTAAATTGATCTATAGATTCAATGCAATTCTTATCAAACTCCCAGCTGGATTTATTTATTTTGTTTTGCATGAATTGAAAAGCTAACTCTAAAATTCACATGGAAATGTATGAATAGCTAAAACAATCCTAAAAAGAACAAAGATGGAGACCTCACAGTTTCCAATTTCAAAACTTACAAAGCAACAATAATCAAGGCAGTGTGGTACTGGCATAAGGATATACCGATCAATGGATTAGAATTGAGAGTCCAGAAATAAAACCTCACTTTTATGGTCAATTGATATTTTCTATTTTAAAACAATTTTTAAATTAAACTTATTGGGGTGACATTGGTTAATAAAATTACACAGGTTTCAAGTGTACAGTTCTATAACACATCATCTGTATATTGCATTGTATGTTCACTACTCAAAGTCAAATCTTCTTCCGTCACCATGTGTTTGACCCCCTTTACCTTCTTGTGCCAACCCCCTCCCCTCTTACCCTGTGGTAACCACTGAACTGTTGTCTGTGTCTATGAGTTTTTGTTTGTTTATCTTGTTTGTTTGTTGCTTTTGGTATTATATCACTGACCCAGCAATCCCTCTTCTGGTTATCTACCAAAATTTTTTGAAAACATTTATTCATAAAGATAGACGTATCCCTATGTTCACTGCAGCATTATTCATGGTCACCAAGACATGGAAATCACTGAAATGTCCTTTGATAGATGACTGGATAAAGAAGATGTACTACAAATACAGAGGGTGTCAAAAAAATGTGTACACATTTTAAGAAAGGAACACTGTATTAAAATTGTAATACTCAACATATACCCATAACACAAGATGAACACAAGTCACGTTTGACTTCTGCAATTACAAGAGGTGCTCAAAGTGGTTACCATCAGCATCCAGACACTTCTGGTTACAGCGAAATACTGCTTGAGCAACGTTGACCAAAGTGTCCACTTGTATACATTTTTTTGGCATATATATATGGAGAGAGAGAGAGAGAGAGAGAGAGAGAGAGAGAGAGAGAGACTTACTTTAAGGGTTTTGACCTGAACAACTGAGAGAATAGTGTTGCCATTAACTGAGATGATACACACTATGGGAGGGGCAAATTTGGGTGTATTACATGTGAATTGCCTATTTGATATCCTAGGTGAGATATTGAGCATGCAATTGGATATGGAGGCCACAGATATGAGAGTCTAGAACCTTCAGGGGAAGTTTCTGCACCAGAAAAATAAATTTGGGCATTCATCAACACCTAGACAGTATTTAAAGTCATACTTTTCATGCGATACTAGGATATCAGATTCATGTGATACTGGGAATGAGTGTAAATAGGTAAGTATAAATAGATCAGAAGAGTGAACTTTGCAGCAATTCTGTGGTCAGAGGTTGGGAGATGAGGAAGGACCAGGAAGAGACTAAGAAGAAGGCAATGCAGGAGATCCAAGAAAGAGAGGAATCCTGGCAACCAAGTTAATAAGTGTCCAGAAAAAAGAAGTGACGACTATATTAATGATGCTGATAGGTGAAGTATGATGAAACCCAGGAAGTGATAGTCAAATTTTGCCACACGAGGGTCACTCTATACCTTTACATGAGCTAAGTGAATGTACTGCAGACAAAAGCCTGTTTAAAAAAATGTATTCAAGGGAGAACTGGAAAGAGAACATGAAGATAGCAATTACCACTAAATCTCTTACAGTGTTTTGCTGTAAAAGAGAACAGAGAAATGGGACTATAGCTTAAGGGGAATATGAATCAAAGAAAGCTTTTATTTTTATTTTATAATGTAAGTGGTATTATAGTTTGTTTATATACTGATGAGAATATCCAGAAGAGAGGGAGACATTGATGACGTAGGAGATACGAGGGATAATTGTTATAGAGGATTGGAATCCACGGCACATTCAAACATAAAAACAGACACAGAATATTTGGGGAGAAGTGAAGGTGGATGGGGAGATGTGTGGGTGGATACATTATAGGAATTTTGTGTTCAGTACTTATTTTCTCTGTGCAATGGGAATCAAAACTTCATCAGAGAATAAACAGTAAGAGGAGGTGTTGAAAGTTAGAGGAACTAGGAGAGGATGTAACAATTACCTGGGAGAGTGACAGTGAATGGACTGGAGAAATGTAGTAAGACTGCAAGACATAAAAGCCCCTTTGAGGTTGGTAGACATGATGTTAAAGTGAGACAGGTCAGCAGGGTTGTGTGTTTTTCACCAGCCACATTTAGTCACCTGAGTGTTGGTGGGAATAGACTGAAAATTGAATTTATTCAGCATAAATATTTTGTCAGATTACTTGGAGAGAGAGAGGCAAGGGAACTAAAGATACATTTTCAGGTGAATTTGGGCAATTGTTGGAGATGCCTAAAACAGAGAAAATGACGGTTAGTGGCTGGGATGTGTGATATCAAATTTTTGGAGGAGGTGGAGTTATTGGTAATGATGTGTTCTAGAGTTTGAAAGTAAATGCCTGAGGACAAGCTACTTAGAAGAATAGAGGCCAAAGAACTGAGAACATTGGCTACTGAAATTATCAATGACATCTGTGCTGTCTAAAATGGTAGCCACTAGCATATATGGCTATTTAATTAAAATTAAAGGGAAACTAGTTCCTTGGTTGTACTAGTCACATTAGAAATGCTCAATAGAACATGTGGCTAGTGATTACCACATTTTTGCAGAGATAGGACATTTCTATCATTGAAGAAAAGTCTATTTGATTGATCTACATGGATATTGATGCTGGTATCAATAATTATGAAAAGATTAATTTTGGAGAGATTGACAATGAGCCAGGTGATAAAATCTTCAAAGAATGATTACTTAAGAGAATATCTACCCTAACTCCAGTGGCCCTGACTGGTGTGGGAGAGAAAATAGCTACTCTTTGGGAGGGATGACAGGGAGCAGTGTCCTCAGAAGAGAATCAGGTCTTAGTGTGAAAAGGAGAAAGAATCATTGAGGAAAGAGCTGAATACGTAGGGATTGGTAGACACCGGAAGGTTTTGTGGAGTTGAGGAGAGTAAGAGGTTGGATAAGTGTTAAGGAATTTAAAGGGCTAAATGGGGATTAGTGTCCAGGTGAAGAAAGATGACCTCAAAGTCTTGAGCTTCCTAAATTGACTTAGGTAAAGAAGAGAGTATAATAAGTGATATCTGATGGTCTCTTATGCAGTCCATGTTGTTGAGGTTGTGAGTATAGGTAGGGAGGGATAAGTAGGATTCTAGTCAATGGTGTATCAGGCTGGCACAAAGGAGTGTTACTAGGAGTCATTGATATGTATTTATGATCACATATATATGATTATATGTATGATCTAGATCTTATATTTGGTTTTAAGATCTAGAAAAGAGTTATGAAATTGTTTTTACATATTATATAACTTTTTTGGAAATAATTATTTTTTGATTTTGCATTCATTTTTTTAACCAACTTTACAACACTATTTAGATATTTTAAAATATGACTATTACCCAGCCCTTTCATATTATGACTTCCCAATTTTTGGAGTTCTTGTTTTTGCTCAATCTCAATTGATTGGAGTATAATGTAACCTTTTCCCCCCCAGGATGGGTATGTGGGCGTCTTATTATCTGAGAATATCTTTCTGTTACTTTTACATAAGAATGGCATTTTTTATTATATAATTTTTGGGCCATAGCATTTCTCCGTAGAACTCCAAGTGTTGTTCCATTACTTTCTGGAATGTCATGTTATAGAAAAGAAGTTTGTGGTAAATTATTCCTTTTTAGAACGTCTTTTATTTGGTATGAATACCAGTAAGGTCTTTGTCTTTATCTTTGTACCTCAAAAATTTTTTCCAGTGTGTAGAAATAAGTCTCATAATTAGTTTTGCCTGGAGTGAGCTTATTCAATACATAGCTTTTCTCTCAACACAGGAAAGATTTCTTTCGGCTATTGCATCTATTCTAGGCTCTAACTCTTCATTTTCTGTATGTAAGATGTTTCATATCTTTTTATTTTCATTTCTTCACAGAAAAGTATTAAAATGTTGTTTCTACAACATCAGATCTGGTCTTTACTGAACCAATTGTGTATTTTTATTCTGATATCATTTTAAAGCTGTTGTCATGTAATAGTTAACATAAAAACAAATTTGATGATTAAATACAATATTGAGCATAATAAAATGAATATTTATAATTTAACATCCATCTTAAGAGCTGAATACTACTAATACTTTTCAAATTAACTAATTTGTTTTTTATTAGTTTCAGGTATACAAAACAATGTAATAGTTAGACATTTACACCCCTCACAAAGTGATAACCCTTCTCCCCCAATCTACTACCCCTCAGACATCTCATATAGCTGTTACAATTCCATTGACTCTATTCCCTATGCTACACTCTGCATCACGTGACTGTATATATATTAATTGAATGACAACTACTAATACTTTTGAAGGCATTCTCATCACGAGTCTCATCCTCCATACTTCCCAGCAGACGTTAGCTTGATCTTGAATTTTGTTTTACCATCCCTCTGACTTTTTAAAATTTTATTTTAAATTTTAGAATGGTTCTATATTTACAGAAAAATTGTGAAGATAGTACAGAGAGTTCCCACACAGTCCCTTTACTATTTTACTTACCATGCTTCAATTTGGATTATCTTACGATTCTTCTGCATTTAATCAATCTCTCTCTCTCTCTCTCTCTCTCTCTCTCTCTCTCTCTCTCTCTCTCTGTCTCTCGGTTTGCTTGTTTGTTTGTTGCTTTTAATAGAGTCTATTTCTTCTTACATTTTATAAAAGATGCTAGACAGTTTGCCAAAATTTTCACCTGTGTCCTTCAGTAAATTATTTTTAGAGTATGTTTTTCTTCTGAGCCCTCTATATGGTGATTTTTTAAAAAATACATGGTTTTCTTTTAAATCTTGCTCTGTAAAGTTTATACTTTGCATTTTAATATTGTTGGTAATTAGAGAACTAAGATTTTTTTTTTCCTTCTAAACAAATAATTGTCAATTGGAAAAGCTACTTAGCATTATTAGTGTCCCATAAAAAATATTACAAACTGAGTGGTTTAAAATAGCAAAAATAAAAAATAAAATAAAATAGCAAAAAGAAATGCTCTGACAGTTCTATCAATCTGAAATCAGTAGCACTGGGCTGAAATCAAGGTGTTGGCAGGACTGGACTCCCTCTGGAGGCTCTGGAAGAGAATCAGTTCCTTGCTCTTCCAGCTTCTGGGGACTGCTGACAGTCTTTGCTTTCTGGTTGCATAACACCAACCTCCGCTTCTGTCTTTACATCTTCTCTGTGTGTGAAGTCTCTGTCTGCCTCCCTCTTATAAGGATAGGCGTGTTTGCATTTAGGAACTGCAGGATAATCTCTCCATCTCAAGATCCTTAACTTAATCATATGTGCAAGATCCCTTTCTCCTTATAGGTAAAATTTCCAGGTTCCAGGGATGAGGACCTAATATCTTTGGGGTAGGGGCATTATTCTACCCACCACAGGCACCATCTACTATGATCCAGCAATTCTACATACACACACACACACACACACCCCACACACATACCTTTTTTTCCACCAAAGGACATAAAAAATGTTCATAGCACCATGACGTTTAGTAGTCAGAAACTAGCACAATCCAAATATTCATCAATAGTAGAGTAGATGAATAAGCTGTGATATTATCATACAAAGGAATACTTTAATCAATGAGAATGACAGCACTAAAACTACATACAACAACAGGGATGACTCTCACACACATTATGTGACTGAGAGAAAGTAGACAGAAAAGAGTAAGCTCTAAAACAGTTCACTTACATAACGTTAAAAACAGGCCAAATTAATTTGTGGTATTAGAAGCAAGGATAACGGTGACCTTGGAGGGGCCGTGACTAGAAGAGGCTGGAAGAAGGTTCTGGATGCTGGTAAGATTCCTTGATGTGCGTATTGGTTACTTAACGTCAGCTCACTTAATGAGAATTCATTGAGTCACCCACTTATGATTAGTGAACATTACAAAAAGGATAATTAAGCGACAAAGAAAACTAAAAGTTTTCTCAGAGCTATGCCCAATCTGTGGGGCAGTGGCTAGGTGGTTGAAGAGAAAGGGGTCCCAACTTTAGGTTGAAGTCAGGGTTTCAGAAGTTTGAGATGATCAGAGCCTAAGAACCGGTAGGTGAGGTGAATATTTAGAGGAGTATCAGCTTCCCTCAAATTCTTTGAGAAAAATGTATTGATAAGTTGATACATGAACAGATGGAGTGGTAGAAAAAGTAGAGGTTTGGTCTGAATGTAGGGAGTTGTGTCAGTTAGGCCAAGTCATTCACTATCAAGAACTATGCTCTCCAATATGGTAGCCATTAGCTACATGTGGCTATCGACCACCTGAAATATGGCCAGTCCAAATTGAGATGTTCTGTATAAAGACATAGTACCAAACAACTGAATGATTTATTTTTATGTTGATCACATGTTCAAATGATAACCTTTGGAAAAATCAGGTTAAATAAAAATATATTATTAAAGTAAATTCCAAAAGTTTCTTTTTATGTTTTAAAATATAGCTACTAGAATATTTAAATTACATTATGTGACCAGCATTTGTGACTTGCATTGTGTTTCTATTGGACAGTCATGATCTGGCCCATGATAAGCCTGATAAGCAGTTACCTGGTATGGGAGCAACAGCTGCTCACTTTTGTTGCACATGCAGACCTTGGAGAGGGCCTGATCAGATTGGATTTCCATAATGGGAAGACGGAAGTTAATAGAGCTGGTAACAAGCTATTATCACTGAACTATTACTGTAACTGAATGATTACCTCTGAGTTTTCAACTCTATGCGAAACCTAATTGTTTTAAACAATGAGTTCAAACTAAGGCATCAGTGTTTGTCTGGTGCTTACATAATCTCTTAACAGAGCCAGTGTGTAGTATATGGTAAGCAACTTTTTTGTTGAAGGTAGTGTGATAGGATGGGCAGAGGATTGTCACTGGAGTCAGGCATGCCTGAATTCCAGTGGTGAGTCTACTACTTACAGGCTGGGCGGCCTTAGTCCAATGGCATATTTTCTCTGGATCTCAATTTTCACAGCTATTATAATGAGATTATTAATACCTACCTACTGTGGTAGGTGTTAGATTTAAAATAATATATAAAGTATATAGGGCATAAATGACACAAAATGGTAGTTGCTATTATTATTGAGTTCATTAAAAAAATGAAGAAAACACAATAATAAATCTTGAGGAAAATTCTAAAGGTTTTTTTCTTTGTATATTGTTGGGATACTTTAGACCAATCTTATAAACCCTTGGTTTCTTTAGCAAGTAAGGAGGATTCAACTCACACATATGCAAAGCCAGGCCACAGGAAGTCTCTTCTTTCTCATTGTGTACATTTAGTTTCAAGGACTTGATGCTTGGATCACAAAGAATTACTCTGCATTTAAAACACTCAGCAATGGCATCCACTCCTTCTAGCCCCAGAAGCTGGCGGGCCACTCCATCAATCACTTGCACAGTCACCCATCAGTGTGTCATCATGGTGTCAGAGATCTGTTTTGGCAGGCTCACTGCAGGATACACATAATCAGCAGAGACGCCACACTTAACTGTGATTGATGCCAGTCTTTTGACAATTTCTCCTGCCAGACCCCTCCATCATTCCATGGCAGTACTTGCTGGAGTGCTGAATAATTTCTCTGAATTATTACAGCCACTTTCTATACTGACTTGCAAAGCTGTCATTTTGTCACAGCTGCATTTGGAAGGATTTTTATCTTGTACGTCCTTTATTTTAAAAACCTCTGATTCTTTCTATGTTTCTATCATTTTCTTCATTCATCACAGCAGGGAAAATTTTGGAGGTAAATAAAAGGGATATTATAATCAGTCTAATGGGGCAGATGTCTGATATCCATTTTTGAATTCTTCATTTGGCTTGCAGCATGACCCTGAAAATATAATTTTGACTATGTCTTTGTTCATTACAACTATGCCTTTGTTATCACTATGTCTCTTCTATTAGATATTATGATGTTTAAGAATCTGAGATTTCAGACAGATGCAAATAAGTGGCCCTCTTCCCCCTTATAATCTGGTATTTGATGTTGGCCATAGGGGTCTTCCAAATATGCACTTGTGAGAGATGGCCTCATTCCTCCTTTTCCTTCTTCTCCCCCCCCCCCCCACCAAGCCCCAACTCTAACCCAGACGCATAACTGTCATGGATCATTAGAATATGACAAATTCAGATGCCTCAGAACTTCCTCTGTTACAAGAAGACACCTATAACTGAAAGCTAGAGATACGCCAAATAAAACATTTACTTGATCCTCTTTATAGGAAAATGAACAGTACTTTCATTTAATAATATCCAAAGAGCCATTGAAAAAGGGGAATAGCCATGTTCAGATTAATATGACATGTTCTAAAGACTAAACGACAAATTCACTTTAGCTTTCACTGAAGATCAGCCCGTGTTCCTCTCTAACACACCCTTTCTTCCTTGATGTGGAAAATACCCTAAATGATTATTTCTTCCAAATACCCAGTAGTTGACTCTTACATACCCATTAAACCCTAGTGGAAAAAACAATGTGGATGCTATGGCATACCTAGCAGATCCTCAACAAACAGTGTTGTGAGGTGAAGTAAAGGAATGGATTTCACGGCGTCAGTCTCTCTTTTACTTCTACGGGGCTGTATTAATTGATATTTGCTTCTTGTCCATGCTGCAGGTAATTTTATTATTACTTGTGATCCTTTAACCTGTTTCATAATTCCTTTCCTTTTCCCTGTAAGCAGAAGGGAAGTGCAATCATAGCTGAGATATGAAACAAAAGCTTGAAGTGTGACAAAGAAACCATTCTTGTCAGCACATCAGCAAAATTGAATAAAAGTCGCCATAGAGTGGCAGGTGAAGAACTCAGAGGGTAAAGGAAAGACACACAACATTAGCTCCTGTGATAGGAGAAGTCAGCTAGCCTTTTGTGAACACCTACTTGGTGCTAGCACTTTTCCTACATTCTCTCTCAAAACTCTACCAACAAGGAGCTATTAGGATTCCTATTTTACATAGGAATGAGATGAGAAAACTGATGTAGATGTTAAATTCGTGCCTGAAATTACGGCAGTTAGCAATGGCAAATTCCACTTTTGAAGCCTTGTCTATCTGACTCCCAATCCTATGTTCTTTCTACTATGATGGATTGCTTCCGTGAGAACTAATAGTTTTTCAGGATTTTATTGTATACTGAACTTTTGTCTCTGTCTCTCTCTCTCTCTCCCCCTACCTACCTAGATATGTTATATTTAATATTTAATATTTTACTTAGTGAAACCCATGAATAAATATTGAATCAGTCTAGCTTTGTGATGCTATAGCAAGTTTTTATGTGTAAGGACCTGTAAAACTGAGAGGTAAGATTAACTCTATTTACCAATTTGTGTTGGTATATTAAGTGAAAAGTGTTAAAAAAATTGTAAGCGCTACTCAAATCATTAGATACTCTTAATATTTTAAAATATTGTCTTTAAGTTACAAGGGTTAATCTTTTAAAAAAAACTGAAAAAGCTATTTGATAGAATTGGCAAAAAAAAACCAAACAGATCAAAGCAGAGAAATACAGGATTTCCTGACCGAGTATAAGCCTCACCATTTCCTAACCGTTGCCTTCTGAGGTGTCTGTCTTTCTGCGGATTCTAGTGATTAGCTAAAATGTTATTTTTCAGAAGACAGAGAAAACTGAGACTTTATCTAAATAGAAAGCTTTGCCCAGAGTATGACTTGTTACCACTGTTCGATTCACAGTTTCATTCATAAGCATTTAGAATTGGTTTAATTTTGTAACTGACAAAGGAGCAAGACTGTGATGCTACTGATTAAACTATATAAATAGAAATGATAGATTTGTGCCCTTTCTCTGATACGAATCATGCCTATGTCAGGGCAGAGCTGTGTAAATTTTAAAGAAGTTATACATACATATATACATATATATACGTATATATGCATATATATACGTATACATATACGTATACATATACGTATATATATATATATACATATATATATTTGCATTGGATTCAGTCAACATTCCTGCGGAGTAGACAGTGTAGGAAATAGAATCAGCACTTTATCGTAAGAAAACTTGAGGCCTTAAAATTAAGCAGCTTTCCTATAGTCACAGAGTTTGGGGAGAGTTAGTGAGGACTAGACTTTTCTCCACGACTCCTAGTCTAGTGTTCATTCTACTGCTGTAACATCTCATGAGATAAGTAAAAGCACTACAGATCCCACATTCCTCTTGAGGGATTCTATAGAAATAGAGAGGGGTTGGACCTCATGTTCTGATTCTTAAGAAGTTCCAGGGGATTGTTTGACTAGCAATTCTGGAAAACTCTGTTTATTTGGTAAATATCCCAACTGAGAGAAATATATGGCAGAATAGTTTTCTTTGGAAATTCAGGCTAATATTTATTGCAGTTAAAATTTCTTTAATGTTCTTAGGGATAGTTTAAACAACTGAATCAAAGGACAAATAACTTCAGCTTATGGTTTCAGAGCAAATAATAGAATAGGATGCATCCATTAAAATGTTGTTTATGAACAGTGTTTTTAAAAATACAGTGTGATCACAACTGTGATAAATGAAGAAACAAATCTAGAGAAAAGTATTGTTTTGGGTAAATGAATTAATAATTTTATTTGCAAGAATTATACATATATATTTTTTTAAAGTTACCTTTCATTTAAAGACCAAGTAAGAAGAAAAAAGTAAGAATAATTATAGAACTCTACACTCTCCTAAAACTACTCTTAGAAACTCAGTTTCCACAATCAGCACCTTGTGATCTGATTCTATTCTTGGTTGCCTGGATGTTTATTTGGTAATGATGAAAATAAAGGCATCATGAGTTGTGGATAATGGCTTTCCACAATTCATTTGTTCATTCCTTCAGCAAATATTTGCTGAATTCTGACCAGATAGTAGGCACTATGCTAGAAGCTTGTTTTATAAGGTGATGCAAACTCAGGCACTTCTGTCCCAGGGTTTATAACCTAATGAAGGCTATAGAAAAGTAAAGTGATAACGAAGGAGCTCTGAGTACATAGGAAGGGAATCCACTCAAATCTGGGGGCCAGATTTCAAGTACCATCGAAACAGAGAACCAAAGATGAATAACAGTTGGCCAGGTAAAGAATAAGGGGAGAATGTTCCAGGTAGAGGAGGTATTTGTGCAATGTCCTATATATGAATCAGAGCCTCATAACGGAAAGAAATTCAGTATAGTTGAATGGCAGGTTATCAGGGAGAGAGTAAAATGAAATGAGACTTGAAAGAAAAGCAACGCTAGATCATCAGAATTCTGCGCATTGAAGGACTGTAAGCAGTAGAGCGATATGATCAGGTTTGCGTTTGAGACATGACACACCGGCTATTATATAAAGAAGGATTGAAGGAGAAAATGTCAAGAGATTTATTAGGAAGCTTTTTTTTTCATAATTCAGGTGAGGTATGGACTAGGATAGAAGCAGTGGGGATGGAGAGAGTAGATACATTCAATAGAAACAAGAGGACTTGGTGAGTGATTTCACACAGAAGTAAGAGAGAGGGGCACTCTGAAAATAATGTTGAAGTTTCTGGCTTGAGTAACTGAGTCAATGATTGTTTCATTTCCAATTCCTTGAGTAGGGAACATAGAAGAACAGTATGTTTTAAGAGGTTGATAGTGATTTTGAGAGACTTGTGGCATATCCAAGTAGAATGTTCAGTAGGCTGTCTGAATCTGAGCTGGAACCATGCATTTAAGAGGCATTGCTAGAATTCTATGCTGCAACTAATGAGAGATAAGGTTCAATTCCCTAAATGGAAGATGCTGCAGTCCAGTTGACACATAAAATTAACCATAACAGGTGGTTCTCCTGAGTTTTCCACTGTAAAGTTACTACTTTTGGTAAGTGTCAAAAGTGTCAAGATCACGGAAGACAAGGAAAGAACGAGAAACTCTTGCAAATTGGAGAAAACTAGTGATAAGTAATAAGCAAATGCAAAGTGAAATACTAGATGGGATCCTGGAATAGGAAAAGAACATTAGTGAAAACAACTGGTGAAATTTCAAGAAGATTTATAGTGTAATTAATAGCATTGTACCAAGGTTAATTTTCAGATTTTTAATAATTATGCTATTCTGTAGGGTGTTAACATTAAAGGAAAGTGGGTGAGGGGTATACAAAAGCTTGCTCCACTATGTTTCGACTCTTGTGTAAGTCTAAAAGCAGTTCAAAATAAAACTTTTTAAAAAAGTTTTAAGAAGATAATCTTATTTTGCATTTCCACCTGTTTACCACACGCAGTGTGATACATTCTAGAAATCTTCTGGTCTATGCCTACGGTTATTCTCATTGTGGCAAAGTTCATCTGGCTTTCTCACACCTCAGTGGAAGAATGGTCAAGCATGTTCCATACATTCTCTCAGCGGGTTCCCATATGGATTGAACTTCCGTTATCCACAGTAGTAAACCCCACATTAACAATGGAATTCTGGTAAATGTTTAATAACTAACTCTCTGAAAAGAAATTGCCCTGATTTATATTGTTGGCCAATTTTCCCCCTGGCTTATTTCAAGTAACCAATGTGGTACCACTAAACATGGAGTGGAGAAGAGATATGCAGAAATGCGCAATGGTTTTTCTACCACATGAATACAATAAAAGTAAATGACTTCATAGATATTAGTAAAATAATTAGAAGTAAGTACTTTATAAAACATAATTGATTTAATTGAAAATTTATATCATTTAGTTTTTAACAATGGCCATATTTAACAACTGGCTTGCAAAAGTCCTGAAAATTTAATAATTGGCTTTCATGAGTCCATATGACATGGCTTCTGCACATGGCTACGGCATTAAGGAATCCATAACTGGCTTTCCTCTCTTCATTGTCTCATTTCCCCACCTTCTCACTGTGCTGCCTGATATCACCTCCCAGATAAACCACTTGCACCTACATCTTGGCAACAGGGTCTACTTTAGAGTGAACTCAAATTCAACAGAGACCGGGAAATCTTCAGCACATATCAGAATTTTAGGTTTTTCTCTATGAAAATTACCTGGAAGGCAGCTATTCTATGGTGCCAATAAGAAATGATAAAATACCTGGTATTCAGAGAGTGATTACTTAATGCCAAGCACTGAGCCAAATGCCTTACATAGACATGGTCCCCGGACAAACCATATAAGAGCTCTCATTACCCCTATTTTACAGGTAAGAAGACTGAGATTTAGATTCATGAAGCTATGTGTCTGAAGTCATGAAGTTAACAAGTGGCAGAATAGGTCTATATCCAGGCAAGCTGACTACCAATCCCTGCTAGGCATCGGGGTACAATTGGCATCCGCTAAAGAAACTCAAGGAGTCTGGTTGGAACCTGGGATTGGAGAGTAGGCAAATCCACTGGCTTGACAGGTTCCTGACTGAGTAGCCAAGTCTGCAGGGAGGGAAGGTGTACTAGTGTTGATTTGGCTGTCCTGGCCTCCTGTGGGAGTTGGGAGCAACCCTCTTCCTGGGGGAGTCTGTGTTTAACATAAGTAGATAATCCAAATGTAAATTGCAATCCTGCAGAACCCTCCTCCTTTTTCAATTTGGGATATAAAAAGTATCTACAAACATGCTTCCGCTGGATTTTTCTTGGTGGTGCTCTCTCCAAAAAGACACTTAAAAAAAATAACAGACCACAGTCTCTTTTGGAGCCTGGGTCTCTGGTTTGTCATTTGCAAAGGACAGAAATATGCCATGTGTGGTCGAAGGATTGAGAGAGGAAGATTTATTCTTTGACTGCTCAGGTTACATGTTATTGAGGGACTGAGGTTCAAAAAGGAGCTCAGAGGAGTGTGACAGTTTGCTTTTAACAAGAGTGTCCTGAAGAGGGACCACTGTGCTTCCTCCCACACTACTTCCTGGCTCTTGGGTTATTGCCATTATAATTAATATTAATTAGAATTATAATGCTAAGGCACTTTAAATGCCAATTTCAGTTTGTGTCTTAAATAAAAGCAAAATGATAAAACTACACGCATTAAAGCAGTCAGAAGAATTCTTAATTTGGCAAAGAAGCAAGCTTTCTGTTTATTGAGGTTCCAGATCTCTGCTGCAAATGCTATTATAGCAGGAAACAAGCCAACAAATAAATAAAAACCTAGGGCAGTCCTTTTCCTCCTTGGAAATCTTTATACTAAGAAGTAGAGAGCAACATTTTGGATACGGTTGAGGGACTAGGTCACACAATGAATCCTTTTGGGGGCCTTTTTCTGTGAATTTAATATCAAAACCTAAGCAGACAGCAATATTACAAACTGAACACAAAAGAGTTTATGCCAGCTAGAAGTTCAGCAGAGGGGTTCTGAATTTATGAATGACGTGCCTGTAGCTTGCTGCCTCTCAGAAGTCTTTTGAATGTTAACTTTTGAAGCCTAGAAAGAGTTTCCCAGATATCTAAATGACCTTTGCATATTTGAGAAGGAAAATGCTAATAACTGAACTCAACTGAATTGAAAATATGAAGTCTAACTAGTTGCAAGTAGAGTAAATAATTATATTCTAACACTTTTCAAAAATTAATGTATCATTTCACAACTTTTTTTGCAGTCACTCAACTAACCTTTAAAAACATGGTAATCACAGTTCTTTTCCTGAAAATACTTGCATTCCCCAGAAGAAAATGGTTTCTTTTGCCTATTTCTATTCTAATCAGTAGAGAGCACTCCATGAAAAAGAGAGAAAAAAAAGAAAAGTACCTGCCTGGATTTGTGGGAGCTAAAATTTTACATTTACTCAGATACGCTTTGTTGTTTATCATTTTCTCTGTTCAAACATTCTGCTCCTAGTTAAGGGACAAACAGACTTTATCACATTTACCCAGGGCTGGGACTGGGGGGGTAAGTGAAGTGCCTAAGGTGCAAAATTTAAGTTGATGTTCACTCTCAGTGTCATTCAAGTGCTTGACCCAACCACAGGGACTCACCTCACGACAGTACGGGGTAGTCAAATCAGAAAGTGGGGGCTTTTGCTCTGGCCTGTGACCACTAGCACACTATACGGTACTTCGTTCATTCACCCATCCTTTAATTCACTCAACCAATATTTACTGAGCACCAGATAAGTACCAGGCACTACTGAACAAAAGTGTTCAATAAACAAAAGTGACAAAATTCCCTGCCCTCACATTCCAGTATGGGAACACAAACAACAAAAACGAACATAAATAAGATATGGTATGGTATATCAGAATGATAAGTATTCTGGCTAAAGAGAGAATGCATAAGGGCAATTAGAAGTGCCAGAGCTACAGTTTTAGATGGAGGTGCTAGATTTATGGGGATCAGTAGGCATCAGTGAGAAAAAGACATTTGAGCAATTACTGGAGGGAAATGTGGGGTGGCTCAGGTAGATCTTTGGCGGGAGAGCATTCCAGGCATCACGAAAAGTCAGTGATAAGGGCCTAAGACAGAAATGTGCCTGATATGTTTAAAAACAATGAAAAGATAAGGGATGCAGTCATAGAGATAAGAGAACACAGGTGGAACTTGCTGTACATTGTTAGGACTAGATTAAATTCTGATAGAAATGATGAACCGCTATGAAATTCTGAGCAGAAATTTTGAGATTATTTATTCTAAGTTTAGCTGGACCATTCTGCCTTCTTTGTTGATAACAACTGTAGGAAAGGGTAAACGTGAAAGCAGGAGACCAGGTAGGAAGCTATCGTGATATTCTAAGCCAAAGATGATGTTACATCGGACCAGCCTGGTGATGAGAAGCAGTTGAATTCTTGATATGTTTCAAGGGTAGAGCCATTAGAATTTCCTGATGGATTGGATATAGAAAGGGAATCAAAGGTAACTTCAAGATGTTTGGTCTGAGCGACTAGAAGGATGGATGTTTCCATTTTCTGAGATGGGAAAGAATATGAGTAACAATTTTATGGGTGAAAACCTGAATTTTGATTTTGGAAAAATTTGAGATGTGTACAAGACTTCTAATTAAAGATCTTGAAAAGGTTGTTAAGTATATGAGTTTAGTTAGTGCCAGGGGAAAATCCGGGGGGAAGATAAATATTTTGGAGTCATCAGCATAAAGAGGTTATCTGAAATTCTGAAACTAGATGAGATTACCCAAAGGGTAGAGAACACATTCAAGGACTGAGTCCGGGAGCACTCCAATGTCATGGGATGGGGGAGAAGAGGAACCACACACAAAAACACCCAAGGGAATGTGTTTTCAGGGAGCCAAGAGAAAGAGTTTCCAGGAGGAGTGATCGGATGTCACATGCTGCTCACGGTCAAATTAGAGGAGGGCTGAGAGTTCATTGACAGATTAATCAATGTGGAGACCATTAGTGACTTTTAATAAGAGAAGTTTGCGTAGCGCTAAGTAAAAGGTGAAAGCCTGATGGGAGTGGGATTAAGAAAGTCATGAAAGAATGGGAAACAGTAAAACTAGATAAATTTTAAAGGAGTTTTGACATAGATTGAGAAATGGCACAGTGGCTTTTAGCAGAAGCAGTGTCAAAAAGTATTTTAAAATAAGATCAGAGAAATGAAAGATGGCAAAAACAATAGCGCATTTCTATGCTGAAGGGAACTGGTTCTTGCCAATTACTTTGCTGATTACTTTGCTGTGGTACTCTACTATTATAACATCCCACTTTACCAGGTATATACAAAGCAAATAATTTAATGCTTTCAATGGAATAAATGAATTTGGGATTGTTTTTAATAGTAAATGACCTGGTAGTTGATAAAATGCAAGTTCAAAAATTAAAAAGCAATTCCCTAGGCTGGGAAAGTTGGGTGAACAATTCAAAGAATTCTAAAGAAAGTGGAAGAAATAAAGATATCAGCCAATAAAACAATAATTGTATATTAATCAAAAGTAAAAAATTGCCATGTTAGAAATTCGTGACTGCAGGGACTTCGCCATAATGGCCCCTAATTCAGTTATTGCTTCAATATCCAGGAAATATATTTGCTAATGTTTTAAAAAGTAATCATGGTGTTTTTTTGTTTGTTTGTTTGTTTTTTAAAAAAGAAGCTCCTAAAACAGAAGTGATGTCTCTGGAATCAAGTAAACCTAGCAGGCATGAACTCATGACTCCCATAGTTGCAGGCACGATATATCACATCAGCTCACTCTTCTAAATCAAATTTCTAATCTTGTTATAATGGTGAGAAATTCAATCCCAGTCATTCCTAGGGCTCCCAGTCCATTAGGATTAGGCTAATATCCTGTGGGGGCTTACACAGTCCAGATCTTTCAGGGAGAGCCCATCAGCTTTAGATCCATGGTGACCCTCATTTTATGATCATGTAGAGAAGTCAACAGGTCGGTCCCTTGAAGATGGGTGCTCAAGAGCATCTTTGAGAAGCTGAGAAGCTCCTATTACTAACATATCTTCCTATTTAAATGCATTAAGCTGTTTGTTTTACTCAGGTCAGTCCTCTATTCTTGTCTTCCATTCTAGGTAGAAAAATGGCAGGGTAGGAGGAGTAAGTGTGGGTTCCTGAGAAAACATCATTTTCCAGTCTTAAACAATTTCTCCCTCCCCCAGATTGACAGTTTCTGCCTCTACCCAAATGAACACTCTTTTCTATCTCCCCTGTATCAATCAGCTTATATAAGTTACACCACAGTAACAAACACATTCTTAGTGGATCCAGGTTGTTAGTGTTGCCCCTAACTGGCCTCATGGCATAGGAAAAAGAATACCACACTGTGAAATGCCCCTTACATCACTTCTGCTCACAATGTAGCATCCAAATACATCACATGGCCACGCTGATGGGTAGGGGTGTAAACTACTCACTGCAAGAAACATCAAATACAACCAACCATACTGCCCACTCTGGGGACATTTTATAGAAACAAAATGTCAAGTCTCTTTCCTGGAGGTGAAGAAGCAATGAGAAAATAAAACCAGTTAGCATTTTCTTTCTTATTAACTCAGTTTGCTGTGTCAGTGTGCGCTTTGAGTTTACATAGATGTTAGAGGAAATTTGGGAGAGTGGTGTCTAATAATTATATAATATTACCAATCAGGCTCTCTCTGATCAAACATTTGACACATAGTAACTCATCTAACCCTTAGAATAATTCCATGAGTTAGATACTATTTTTACTTCCCCTTCCCATTGTTTATAGATAAAGGAACTGAGGCAGAGATGAAGTCACTTGTTAAGAGAAAAACAAGTAATAAATTGTGGGTGGAGTAATAAATTGTGGGAGGACTCTAGGTGTTTAGCTCTAGGATCTGAGCTCTTAATGACTGTCCTGCAGTATTATTGAGAATGAGACCCAGTCACAGTTCTTAGGGGGTTCCACTAAGAGAATCAGTGGCAATCATCCTGTTTCATTCTATCTAATATTCTTCTGTACATAACTGAAAAGGGGATTATTTTGTGTTTCCTTTGAAACATAAAGTCTTGCTGTGCCATTTTCAGATTAAAGCCCAATTAAGGGAATAAAATACTTGAGTTATTGATCTTTTAGTAGGCAAGTTACATCTATAAGCATTTACTCCTAAGAGCCAGTTATCTTTCTAGATGCTGAGCTGTGACCTTTTATTCATCTATAGAGATTCTGGAGTTCAAAATCCAGCCTCTGACATGTCTTGCTGTGTGCCAAGAATTACACACAAATTATTAAGGCCGTTCATACACATCCCACAGCAGAAAAACATGCCAGTTGCCCACCTCCTTCCTTCTTTTCCCTACACTGGGGTGACTTGCTGGAATTTATAAAAGCAACAATCCCAGCATGCATTGTTACTAGGACTCTTCCTCTTTCTATCACCTGTGATTGTGATCTACTGAGGGAGGGTACATTTTTTCAGAATAAAATGCCACACTACTGCTTCTGTGTTTTCCTCCTTCATACATATGCAAACACACAAATCTCAACATTAACAACAATAAGAGGTGTATGTATGCATGCATGTGTGCACATGCATTCCTGCTGATGTTTTGTTTTCTGGAAGTTTCACTTTCTAGGTGTTATTGAACACAGTGCTAGGTAGGACTGCCTTCAGAAGTAGTATCTGAAACAGAAGGATGGCTGCCAAGTCCATATATCCCATTTCTTCCTTCTTTAAGGAGTTTAAAATTTAAGTACTTAATTAAAATTGGCCAGTTGTAATTTCTTTAGAAAATACTAAGGGTAAATATCAAATAGAAATGTGCTTTCTTCATTCCTCTGTACTACAACTCATGACATCTTCACAGAGAGCATCACGGTCTTCCCTTGTTATAAACACCCCATTTTCTATCATTAGGAAATACAATATTCTGTAATTAAAATATCCTAAAACAAAATAAGTTTTAAGAAATGTTTCAGATCTATATGGAAAAAAAAAAAGAAATTAAACCCCGAGTTGACACCTTGCACCAAAACCAATTCCAGATGCATCATGGGCTTAAATGTGAATGGCAAAAATGTAAAACTTTTAGGAAGAATTACAAAATTATATCTCCATGACCTTGGAGGTAGGGAATGATTTCTTAAGAAACACAAAGCACAAACTATCAAAGAAAAAAACTGATCAATTTGACTCATTAAAATTAAAAATTTTGCTCACCGAAATGATTCTATCAAACATAAGCCAAAAACTGGGAGAAGATATTTCCAGTACCGAGAATCGAGAAAAGATTAATATATAAATTATATAAAGAAAAACGGCGAGAAGTGACCTTGGTGAATTAACCACAGAAGGCTTCTGTGCAGTGTTGCCCCAAAAACGGGGGTCACAGGGAAGTGAAGGAAGGAAGAGCATTTTCAAGAGAGGGAAGACGAAGTTCAAAGGCTGTGTGTGAGGTGGAGAAAGAACACTGTGGCTGGGAAATAGAGAGGAGAGGGGAAGGAGACACCTCAGAGAAGTAGGCCGAGGCCAGAGTAAGTAGGATGGTATAAGGAGAAGCCAATAAATGGCTTAACTGAGCATACCTTGCAGCTGTGTGAAGCGTGGAAGAGGGGTTCAGGTTACTTGTGGTGAAAATCAGGGCCTCCGGAATCTAGTAAGGGAGATTTGTAGACTATCAGACTGGCATCCACAGGGTTAAGGCCATGAGTTCGGGAGATATTCCCGGCTTCCTATCCTAGCTCTGCTCCTTAGAAGCTTTTGATCTTAGGCAAATTGTTTAGGCTTTCTGTGCCTCCCTCACCAAAACCGTGAAATGGGTAATCATAGTTGCCATTAGGTGTTCTTAAACTATTCTATGCTTTGAACCCTGGGCAATCTGGTGAAACCTGTGGATCCCTTCTCGAAAAAAAAAAAAATTAAATACAAAAAATAAAATACATAGGATTCCAAAGGACACTGAATATATAAAAATACAGTTATCAAAATATTTAAACAGAATATGCATGTGTGTATATATATATATATATATATATATATATCTTTACAAATCTATACATACCGTGTTTCGCCCAAAATAAGACCTAACCGGAAAAGAAGCCCTAGCATGATTTTTCAGAATGACATCCCCTGAACATAAGCCTTAATGCATCTTTTGTAGCAAAAATTAATATAAGACTCGGTCTCTTTTTCGGGGAAACACGGTATATGCATATATAGCCCTACTTATTAGATAAGAAGAGTTATTAAAGGGTATAACTACCATTATTTTGAAGTTGTGATAAGGGAAAATAATTTTCAACACATCTACAATAATTGTAACATGATACAAAAAAAATCAACAGTTTTTACAGGTTATAAAGTCATGGGTAAGGCCCATTTTACTGTGTATTTTGTTGCCTGCATTCACAATTGTGTATGTGAGTTTACTGAGGTTACTGAAACTTAAGCTATATTATATAGTTAGATATAGAGCTATAGTCCTATCTATCTATCTATCTATCTATCTATCTATCTATCTATCTATCTATCGTCAAACATTATCATTTACCTCTATCTCCGAGTTCAAGGACTCTCTGAATTCTAACCACTAACCCCTTGGACATCCCTAGATCCCAGGATATAAACCCCTTGTCCACTGTAACAGAATACCACAGAATGGGGGGCTTATAAAAAACAGAAATTTATTTTTTCAAAAAAGATAGAAATGTTTCAGATTTTCCAAAAGTAGAGTGAGTGACCTAGCTCTTTGCTAGGATAATATATTCCTTGACTTGCCTATAGTTTTTCATTTCATGAATGGGAATAAATTCCTCTAATCTCCAGAAAGCAGTAGAGTAAACCTTGAAACTATAATAGTAGCTCAATGCATTAGAGCTCCTCTCCTCAAACTCTCTTCCTTCCAGAACAGTGGAATCTTTCAAACTGTTAATTGGTGTTTGGGGTTAAATTCTTAGGAGCACCAGTAAATGGTGGGGAAGTGAGGCAGGAAAGGGAAGAAAGTAAAATAAATAAATAAATAAATAAATAAATAAATAAATAAATAAATAAATTAAAAAAAAGTGTGTTATAAAGCAGGTTTCCACTGTGGGCAAATAGGGCTTGGTCCCACTGAGACACTCTGAGAGAGACTAAAGAACATGCTTTCTGCTCACAAGTTGTCTCACTCAAGAAGCAAGGAAGCGAGCGTGTATACTTTCTACCTCTCATTCATCTATGATTAAGCGCTTCTCCTAAGGGCCTTGAATCCCTAGCACTTTCAGCTGGCCTCTCACTTGTGGATCAAGGGAACGTTCTCAGCTGCTGTAGTTATGGGCAGGTACTAGAATTTTTGAGTTTTGAGGGGATACAGGCAGAGCACCAACAGTGTCACTACAGCTGGTGCAACACCATAAACAGACATCTGGTTAAATAATTTTGGAATACATGCACACAATAGTGAGGTTGCTTAACTGCATATCTTTTCACCTCCTTTTATGTGTTAATATACAGTGAATCAGTAAGGGGAGGTTATATAGTAGACAACGTATCCCAAGGTTACTTTACTCCAGAACTAGGTGTTGTTGTTTTTAATGTAATATCCACACACATCTTACTTTATCAGCTTTAAAGATGTATTATGATCTGAAATTATTTATTTTTGATAGTTTGTGGATTGTCTAGCTCACTCCCACTGGAATATAAGTTTCATGAAGTAGGGACTTTGCCTCTTTTGTCACTATAGATGATTTATACTTCAGTATAAAATATAATTAAAAAATGAAAAGGAAACTGTACACAAATATTAGGAAATTGAAACTTTTGCTTCTCAAAAGGAAAAAAATCATAATGGAAATTAGAATGTTGAGAAGTGAATGACAATGAAAATACTACATATAAATACCCATGGATGTAGCTGTACTTTGAGGGAAAATGATAGCATATAAATAAATACATGTATATATTTGAAAGCAGAAAGTTTAAAGATTGAAAATTAATGAACTAAGTATTGACTCAAGAAAATAAGTTGGAAAAGAATAATAAAATTATCCCTTCCTCTTCCTTGTACACGAATTGTGAAGAATTCACATTCCAGAAAAGCTGATGGGACAACTCTGATGTTTAGTCCATCCCAGCTGTTGCCCACATGGTTCTAGCCCTTCAGCCATGGTCCATCTGAAGGCATGCAGAATAACTTCTTATAATAATGTTTGTTTAGTATTTGCATAGTATATATTTCCCATCCTTTAGCTTTTTCTCTTTTGGTCATTTTATATCTTCATAGCATCTTTTTAAAACAGAATATAGCAATACTTGTTTTCTTTTTAATGCAAACTGATTCTATTTTTGAACTGGCAAGCTGAGCTATTGACATTTATAGTAATTAATGGTATATTTGGATTTATTTCTTCCATGTTACTCTGTATTTTCATTGAATAACGTTTTTTGTTAGATTTCTTTTCTGTTTTCTATTAATTTCAGTTTTCTTTTCCCTTCCATTTCCACCTGATTCATTTAGAAGTTATACAACTTGTGACTATTTTTGAATCTGCCAGGTCTTCTAGGATATGTGTAGTCTCGCTGGGGGAAGCAATAGATGAATTGTGCCCACAGACAAATCTTTACCACAGATAGACTTATTTTGGCTTGTCACTCCTAAGATGGCAGTTTTGGGAGGTGGATGTCCTTCAGTTATGCATAAATGGATGTAGGAAACAATTAAAGGATACAAGTCTAAACAACAGAAGGCTATGAAACAATGTATGAAGCAAGTAATATTTGGAAACAATGAAAGTAATATCTAATCACTGGTTATTTATCATTTTGAGTAGAGAATAAATGGACTTGTTGAAAACCATTTTGACTAATGACTTTTTTTTGGATTTCTAAACCTTTCATTTATTTCCTTATAAAAATAATCCTTTAATTGATTTGAATAGCAGTACAGAAAAGACAGACTGTCCAGACTTTGACCAAAAATTCCCTTGAAACAGTGTGAAATTATACTTTTTTAAACTCCTTCGGACTTGAATGCATTCCTTCTGAAAATATATGTCTTTCATCTGTTCTAGATTTTTTTTCAGTCATTGAATTTCATATTGAAAATTGCCAATACCCATTCTCTCTGTTCTCTCATGATTAATTCCTGTTAGGTAATGTTGAACTTTTCAACACATCTTCCATGGTGCTTAGAATCACTTACATTTGTTCCAACACTTCAGATCTCTGAGCAACTGACTGAAAAATTGCTCAGATCTCTCTTCAACTGCATCAGTTCTCTCTTCAGCCAGATTTAATCTGCTAATGAGCCTGTCTATTACAGCTTTAATTTAAACCACTATAGTTTTCACTTAGAAATTCTAGTTTAATTTTTCTTCATACCTGCTTGTTGTTTTTTTCAGTGTCCTGTTATTTCTCAATGGGTTCTATCTCTGTCATAATTTCAGACGTGTGTGTGTGTGTGTGTGTGTGTGTGTGTGTTTGTACGTGTGTTTGTACAGTATTGTTCAAGGATCCCAAGTTTTGGGGGGCATTAATCCTGTTGTTGGTTGTGCCTGATGCCTCAGACTCAAGGTGGATCTTTTTAATGTGTGTTTTGTAATTTTGGCTGAGAATTAATTTTCAATGTCTTGTTTTCTATATAGTTAGAAATCCTTCATCTTTCTTGTAGTTATACTTCTCTCTCGTATGTGTGAATGCACATGTGTGTGCATCTGTGTGATTTCCTATTATGTGCATCAGGAATATCACATTCAAAATAAATTAATCTAAGTACTTGTTACATGAGTCTCTAAATTAGTTTAGTTTGCCAAGGTGCTAGAATTGGAAGTCAAACTACCATACCGTCTTTCCATTTTTCAGTTCAACTCATTTAGTATCAACAAATCTGTATTTTGTGACAGGCATTACTTGGAGCCATTCTGTGGACACTTAAATTACTTAACTTGGCCAATAAAAACACTTAATTACAGCATAGTGGTTAAAAAAAAAAAAAAAACAACAACAACAACAAAAAAGAAGCTTTGGAGTTAGAGTGTGGCAAGTTGGAATTCCAGTTCTTTTACTCACTAGCTGGTAACTTTGGCCGGGTTACTTAATGTTCCTGTTCCTTGACTTCTTCATGTGGAGGGAGAAAAAGGATAAACAACATATGTATCTGAACTGTATAAAATCTGTGTGTCAAGTTTAGTATGAAGAATAAATTCATGCAATGTTAGCTCTTCTTCTCTCAGAGATAACTTTCTGAGCCAGCCTAGGCATCTGTAAATTGGTATGTCCTCTTTGTTGCATTCTGAGTTAGGACCTAAGAGAATATATTCCAGTTCAGTTAAATTCAGCTAAAACTGATTGAGCACCTACTGTATACCATAGTATTATGCTAAGTTCCAATTCAGGCTTTTCTACCAATTAACCTGCAAGTGATGTCACCTCCAATGGCCAGAATTCCTTAGGGTAAAGATGACCTTTCAGGTCTTTCTAACTTAAACATTTTATGATTTAATGTATTGTCAGAAAAGTATAATATTCACATTCTATTTATAATGGTCAAACCTATTTCATAAATACATTCAGGAAGATATAAAAACCCATGTCTTTCCCTTTTTTTTTTTTTTTTTTTTTTGGTAAGTTCCAAAGAGACTCAGCCTTGGATAGAATTGAACTTGAGAACGCTGAGGAGAGGCTGGGGAGTAACTTTGCAATTGAGTGATTGCAGAGTGTCCAGTGCAATCTGACAATGACATTTCAAAAATCAATTCAATGATCCTCATCCATCTTTTATCTCCAGGGAGGTGTACATCTTGTCAGTTATAGCTTTTCAAGAAGGTATTGGCTAGATTTTTATAAAAAGAATGAGATACATTTGAAATTGTCATGACTGAAAGAGCTTGGATCAACTGGCACTTCACTCTAACAGGAGTTAATTCAAAATAGACATTCATCACCTTTATCACTTTGCTCAAGAGAACTGCAAAACTACAAAACATGCTAGCAAAATCCCTGCCAAAAATAATAAAAAAAAAACTGTCCAGCAACCACTGAACTATTTGCTGATCTTTTATGCGTGGAACACAGAAATATAACTCTACTTTCATAGCCCCTTGACTGAAATATGTATTATTTGATTTTAATGTAGCAAAGCTAATCTATTGGCTTCTGACAAGAAGATAAACCTCCCGCAGGCAGAGTTGTCTTTGGTTTCATTGAAACACTGGTATTATTTTTACACTTGTGTGTCTGCACAGCAGAATAATATTTGCTCTCATTCTATTCCCAAGAAAAATTTAATTGTTTTTTTAAGCATTTCTGGGGAGAAAGTAATAATAATAATAATATAGGTAATCAAAACATGAAACAAGGTTCGATTTCACTATCATTCCCCAAGATTGCTCCCAGTGTAATATGTACCAAAGAGGATAATTCAGTAGATAAATCCAGCAACGATATTGTATATGACACATCAAAACAATATTAGTTTGCAAATCATTCCTGAACCTTAATAAAATCATTTCTAGTAACAGAACATAGAACTTACACTGGCTTCTTAGAAGAGTATGATTTTTGCCTATCTAGATTAAAATATTTCCCTAGTTAGTTGTCATGGAGAATTAATTTATAATGAGTGTTATATAAAAAAGTTGCCATGGCTCCTTAGAGAGGACTATTTTATGGATTTGTAACATGGGCTGAACAATTCAAGGCCTTTGCTAGTACATCAGATTTATAATAAAAGGCAACTGACAGTCTTTTGGTTCATGGTATTTCTCAGCTTTGATTGGAAATATTTCTGTATAAGATTCTTTTGACTCTGTGAGCACTTTTGTTCCTTTCTAACTCAGGGCAATCAAAATTTTTATTTAGTGTGTATGAGTCATCTATGCTGTATTTAAAAGTGACCAAATTAAACAAGTACAAATCCCTAGTCAGCTATACAAATGAATCAGGATAGACAGGCTTACCATCAATCCTAGGGTCACATGGCCCCATTCTGAACTTCTATTCACCAATATGATAGCATATTGGGTCAGGGTGTGCATGCGTGTGTACGTGCGTGTGTGTGTGCATGTGTACACACTTGCATGTGTTGAGGGTGGGAAGGAGGAGACAGAAGTGTTTCATACAGATGTAATGATAAATGCAAAGATTTGGTGTCAAGAAAATTCATAACGTGCTAGAAATATTTAAAAGTTTTAACTACACTAAGCTCAAATAGAATTTGGTAAATACAGCGAAGTTGGGAGTAGGTAAATTTGCACCAGGACTCTGGAAATGTAAGACAAATCACATTTCTTTATATTTCTAAATTTTAAAAAATGGCTCAGTTACCTTATAAGGATTGAGGGATATTTATTCTCAGTCACATTTTTTGTAATCCCTTCCTCTTCCTTGTACATGCATTCTGGTTGATGAGGGACTTCTGAGGTTTCACCTATCCTTGCTACTGCTCCCAATGCTCCTCATTTGGGCTTCTCTCCACCAGAAGGCTAGCAGACTCCCTCCATCCACAACAAACACTGCAGAGACAGGCATATTTTCCATGGATCCCAAGATATAGGACTCAGGGCCTAACATTCCAGAACACATGTGCATGATGTTCTGCCACCCCTTATGGCCATGAATATAAGCAGAGTCCTGGTCCCTGCCACTCATGAAACTCATTACTCATTGGTACCTCCAGTTTCACAGGAACCAAGAATTGGTTCTCCCTCTAGGATTGGGTCACATTCCTTTTCTTCCTAACATACCTAATTCTGTCCTCTCTTACATAGACCCACTCCTTCCAAACAAAGGCATTCAAAGGTATCTTTGTTGACTTTGGAGAAACAAAGGAATTAGTAATCCTCACTATTACTAGGGCAATGAGTCTAGAAGACAGACACTTGATTGTCCTTCCAGAAGTTGAATAGAAGGAATGTTAGCATTTTATTCTTTTGAGTATCCTACCATAAACTTAACACAGAAAAAGTGATACCTAAATGAACTCATCTGCTATATAAGCCATGTTAAGAAGTCTGGACTTTATCTTTAGGACTGTTCTCAGTTACTTACTGTCAAATGAGATGGGGGAAGGAGTAAAAACCTTGGCATTAGGTCCATCCTTTGGGGTGGCCATATATATGGGCTTCCAGAAAACTCCGCCTGAAAGGTAAAGGTCCACCTAAGGTAATGACAAATGGAAATTTGGGCAAGGAGCCTGCATGAGGACACATGACTTCAGAGAAGCATGACCCAACAGAGGAGGACAAAGCACAGAAAGAAGGGATGTGGGAAAAGACAACAAAGGGACACACAGGCAAGGAGGAGGGAAGACCAAGGGAGACTTCCAACATTTGAAGCAGATGAAGATGCTGAACAAGTTACTTAGGAATAAGCAGGTGACACCTTTTTACACAGGTTAGGAAAGGCAGCCTCATGCCAGAGGCACTTCTGTGCTCCAGCCCCCAACGGGCAGGAGCTGGAGTGTGCTCTTTGTGTACCTCCTGCTTCAAGCCAGGGATGTTTCCCAGATCTCAGAGAGATGCTAATTATGTCAAATGGGGATAATAAAGCTTACTACATAGAGTATCTGTAAAAATAAGAGATAATATGCCTAGCATAGTGCTGGGTTCACAGTAGGCGCTTAATAAATAATAGGTAGTCTTATTTTCCTGTGTCAGCAACTCCCCAAGCCCTACAGACATACACATACATGACCACTTCCAATCGCCATCTAAAGCACAATTGTGTTTTTTGTTTTCTTTATTGCTCTTCATTTAAACAGATTGGCCAGTACTAGGTTTCTTCACATTAAATACTGTTTTCTACCACTTCAACCAGGGAGGGCAGATGTTTCCACACCCCCTAGTTCGCTGTAAGAGACTTTTGTGTCCAGCTAACTGGAGCATCCGCCCCCATATTCCACACCAGCATGCAGAACAATTTGGGGATTTTAAACTCTTCCATGAATGAGTCATGACCAGATCAGAAAAACTAAGTGAACTGAATTTACTTCCCTTGACACCCAATTCAATGATTTGCCGTGTGCTTTCTTCTGACCATTTGTCTTCTTTAAAGACTAAAAGTTTTCTTGTCTGAAATAATCCCAGTGGAATTAACCAAAGAAGATTGGCACAGACCTAGAGAAGGGGCGTTTCCAATGCCTGCCTCTTGGTAGGTGTCATGTGACCTCAATGTGTGCTCTGGGACAGACAATGACATTCGCTCGGCGTGGGGAGCTGCTCAACTAGTGCCACTTTCCAGGAGCGACTGATCTCTTCTTTCCCTGGTTAAGTACATATGAAGAAAAACAAAAGTCCTTGTTTGGAAGTCCTCATGTGCTCAACAAGTGAACACAATGAATATTAGCTACAGATGTGGAAGGCCTGGCAGAAACAATCACTGACATCTGCCCTTGATGATGGCACCCATGGAAGCTTTAACCTGTCTTTCAAAGCACTTTCTAAGTTGCAACTTTTTTTAATGAAAAAAAATTTGTTATTGTGAAATATATCATAGAAATAAAAAGATTATATGGTAAAAGTCCACTTTACAGGCCAATATGATGACCATTCGTGAAGTTTAGCCACCAGAATGAAGCCACAGAGCACTGTTATGCACATTACCATCCCCTGCAGCTCCTTTCTGAACAGACCCTCCTCTCTGTCCCTAACAGATGTCACCACTTTCTTGACTTTCTTGTTAATCATTCTTCATTTTTTTAATGTTTATATTATTCAGGGTTCTTCTGAGAAATGGAAACAATAGGATCTAGATAAATATGGAACTACAGCCTTTGGTGTAGTTCTAGTTCAAGTTGGAAAGCCTGTGCACCAGGAGAGCTGACAGTGTGGTTCCAGTCTGAAGGCCAACAGGCTTGAGACCAATGAAGGCAGAAAAAAAAACCAAATATGCTAGTTCAAAGGTCATCAGACAGAAAGAATTCCCTCTTTCTCAAGGGAGAGTCAGCCTTTTAATTCTATTCAATCTTTCAACTGATTGGATGAGGTCCACCCACTTTAGGAAGAGAAATCTGCTTTACTCAGTCTACTGATTCAAATGTTAGTCTTACCCGAAAACACCCCCACAGAAGCATCCAGACTATCTGGGGATCTTGTGGCCCAGTCAAGGTGACACATAAAATTAACCATCACAATAAATATACCACATATGAAAGTTCACCTAAATAATAAGTCTTTTAGTTTCACCTTATTTAAAACTTTACATAAATAGAATCATTCTGCATGCATTTTTTGTGATTTTCTTTCACTCAGCATCATGCTTATAGTGTTGTTGATTCATGTAGTTTATTCCTGTTTTTTTTCTTTTCCCATTGTATTGCATTTCACCATTTGACAAACTACAATATATTTAATCATTCTGTTCTTGATGGCTATTTGAATTGTTTGCATTTTTTTACAATTCTAAAAATAGGTGCTAGGACTATTTTTATACATGTCTCCTGATGCTTTTTGGATGTTATTCAAATCTACTTATCCTTATAGTAGTTAAGATATAGGCCCAGCTGATATAGTAAAGGCCCAATAGGTTTGTGACTTAAACAAGGTAGAATTATTCTGCTCTCCCAAAATAATCCGAGCATAAGCAATCCTGAGCTGATATGATAGACACATAGTATGCCTACTCAAACATGCCCATGGAAACTTCTTACTACAGATAACATAACCTTCTCTCCCCAAGGACAATAATCCTTCCATGAAATCCCATCCAGAAGTGTAGAATCCTGGGTGATACCCCATTTATTCCATCAGTTCTGGTTCTGCAGGACCCAGGCACCTACAATGAAGGCTATTTATATGCTCACCTTTGTCCACCTCCCGCACGGTGGTGGAGAATGAATAGGATATTGCTATAAAAATTTCTCACTAAGAAAAGGAAACTTTAGTGATACACAGGAATCATTCTCCCATAGGAAAAATAAAATGCAGGCCTTGTGATTTCCTGTCCCGTCAGTGCAGGAAGATTCTTGCTTAGTCTATGTGGCAGATATTGTTTCCCGCATCTGTTAGGAACTCCTTAATCCTTTGTCCTCTGGCTTTGCCATTAGAAGGTGCTTCTCTGTACAGGAGCTGTCCTGTGGCCTCATTGAAGTGGCTATTAGAAAGTGCACCTCCTTGCTGAGACAATGGTACTGCAGGCAATTACTGCTGGTCCAGACTTGGGGGCTTGAGAATTGTTTTAAGGAGTCCACAAGCAGAGATTTGTGTAGGGCTAGGCTTGTGGGTTCTTCGACAAAATTCCCTAAGGCTTCTTAGGTTGCTTGCTTCTGGTCAGTTCCATGTTGGAGAGATCACAGCCAAAGATCTATGTAAAACAGAGCTATTCAAGCAGTGAGCTGGTACACTGTTGAGCCACAAATAGGTTACAAATACATCCAAGATACTCTTTCCCTTAGCCTCTATTTGTAGACTGGTCACCCCTGGCTATGAGTAACTGCATTCATGTACCCCTATGTGCTACATAAATATTATGTTATATTATGAGTTCATAATGTGAGAAAGACTGGAAAATACTAATTAACCTAAGCAGAGTTTTTCAGTTCTGGAGTTTTGTTAATGATCTCGTGCTCTGCCAGTCCTGTTCTGCTTCAACTTATTGGCAACTACCTTGAAATCATTCAAAATAAAGGCACTGAGGGCAGGCTGTGTCAGCATGTGAAAAAGCTGCTAAAGTATCTGAGGAGAAAGATTAACCAAATGATTTGCCGCAGGCCCCAGATTTCCCGCCTGTGGGGTCTGCATTCTCAGAAACTGCAGTGCACCTTCCAAGCAAATGTCACCTACATTCTGTTCTTGCAGCTCCACTTCTGGGGACTAAATTTGTATTTGTTATGATACAGATGTATCAAAGACCCAAAACAACAGTGGCTTAAATCAGACAGGAGTTCACTTCCCTCTCACGTAACAGTTATCACATAAGCAATCCAAGATGTTTGTAGGGTTGAGGGCCCACATTCCGTTTTGATGCTCTTCTCTTCAATACATGGCCTCCAACTTGTGGTCCATCTCTACCTCTTACCTTCACACTTCCATTCTAGCCAGCTGGAAGACAGAAAGACGGACCGTTTCCATCTAAGTGCATGATCCAGAAAGTGTACTTAACCACTTCAGCACTTTTTCTTTAGGAAGAATTTGGACATATGACCATACTTGGGTGTCAGGGCTAAGTTGGGAAAAGTAGTCTTTACTCTGGATCATCAAGTACCAATTTAAAAGAAGAAAAATAACCCCAGATATTAGGGGAAAATAGCTGTCCCTGCCACAATCTTTATGATCTTTCTCTGTTTTAACTAGCAATTACTGAGCATGGTGTTAAAAATCTTCTATTACGTTGGTAGGCTTGTCAATTTCTCATTGCACTCTGTTAAGTTTTGCTTTACATATTTCTAAGCTATCGTAAGAGGTATGTACAAAATTAGAAATGTTATATCTTCCTGGTCAAATTAACCATTTATTAATATGCTGTGATCTCTTTATCCCTTACAATTTTTGTCTTTATCTCTCATATTTCTTAGAATTTTTGTCGAATGGTACTTTGTCTAAAATTAATGTTTCTACCCCCTTTCTTATGGTTACTGTTTGCCTTATATATCTCTATCGTTTTACTTTCAATCATTTTAAGTTCTTATATATTTCTTATAAACAGCATATAGCAGAATTTTTTAATTGATATTCAGTTAACATCTCTATTACAATAATTTATTCATCTAGTGCTCTATCAGCATTTGGGTTGTTGTTTCTAGTCTTTTGTTATTACAAATGGAGTTGTAAATTTTAGCCGCGTGCTGGTATCAATTTGTATGTTTTTCTGGCATATCTTTGGGATAGATTCCTAGAAATAGAACTGTTGTGTACAAGAGTAAATGCAGATGTAATTTTACTAGACATTCTCTTCCACAGGGGCCAGCGCATTATATAAGACCATCCACAGCATTTGAGAGTTTGTTTATCCGCAGCTTCGTCAGCAGTTGAAAAAGAGGGACTTTGGTATTTTTATCAACTTGGTAGCAGCAAAGTTTTATCTCAGTGTACTATTATTATGATGGAAGTTTGTCATCTTGCCCTATGTTGAACAGTCATTTGCATTTATTTTCTTTGTGAACTGTCAGCAACACTTTAAATTACATTTTTGGCCTTAGGGTCTCTGGTCTTCACGTTTAAATCCAAATCCCAGTATCAGGTAACTGAAAGCTGTACTAATGAATTCTCAGAGGAGCCTGTTGTCATTTTTCTGTTCCACCCAGAGCCAAGGGTGAGACTGAGATGACCTCATCTGTGGGATGGAATCTGGCTAGTTCACCCCCTGTGACATCACTCCTCAGGGTCCACTAGGCTTTCTAACCTGCTCTCTCCTCGAGTTCCAGAGCTATTTCCCATTTCCCTCTCACATGTGGTCTGTTGAAAACTAGCCTTTGGGACCCCAGGGATGCAGACCTTAATGTCCACTATAGCTTATTTTAGGGCAATTATACCATTTTTTTCAAGCGTATCATTTCTTTTCCCTCTTCATTGGCTAGTCAACTTTGTTTTTTAAAAGTGTTTGAAAATCATTTTATCCATCATTTTCAAGTCTTCAGAGTTGTATTCTTACACGTATACAAATGAATATTTGATTAATGTCTATTCCCTTTGTTATATAGTCAAGTTCATGCAGACTAGAGCAATGGCTTCTTTGCTCACCACTGTGTGTATTCCCAGGGCCTAACGCAAGACTAGCATAATGGATACTCCACAATAAAATTTGAATGAATACAAATGAATGTGAGCAAGAAAAAGACCTTGGAGATGAATGGGACACTCGTGATACTAAGGATGGTATCAGGAAGAGAATTTGAACACTAGGAATGCAGTAGAGTACCCTGAGACAGGTTGGCAGCTTGGGGAGTTGTACGCTTATGCCAGGAATCGATACCATACTGAAGCAGTGGCTGATGCAGCAATTTATAAGCAACATAGATCAATGGGAAAAGTGAATTACCCATGGTTATTGACTAGAAATGAAATAATAAAGTTATTCCCATTGGCAATTTACCAACTGAAGACAACGTGACAAGGAAGGAAACTTGAAACAGGAATTGTTAAGGGACAAAAGAAGAAGACATTGAAACAATCACCTCGTGAGTGGCTGAATCAGAGGATGGTAGAGTCAAAGAGACCAATAGCCTGCTTCATGTGAAGATAGAATAATGAGGACTGCATTTGTATTCCCCCCATCACACACTCTGAGATAAATAACCAGAAAAATATGTGAAAAAATCTCTTTCAGACATTAAACAACAGACAGTTTAGGATAATAATGGTCTCTGAGAGAGGGGAAACAAGTTAGGTGAGCTGCACCATTGCCTCAGCTTATTGTTTGGAGAGAGTTTCCAAGCCCCAGTGCAAGAAAGGGAAACCAGGTAAAGCCTTGAGGTGTCCCTGAGTTGGGGAGATAGAGATGGGACTTATGGAAGGCCAAGGTAGCTAGAGTTTGCAGCTTAGGGTAGCAGAGAGAAAAGAAACGCACAGAGCGAGAGCTCTGGAGATCCGTGTACTAACCAGATTATGCACAAGAAGAAGCCACCCCAGGACAGGGCAACAACTGCAGGAAGGGGCAGGTGAGGCCATCCCTGAAGTTTTTATAGCCCTGGGATAGTTCCTGTTCCCCCAACCTGTGACACCTGGGTTGCTGAGTAAAGTACTCAGGAGGTTTTTACTTTAATTGGGGGGCAAAATCAGCCCTACAATAAAAGCTCCTCTGGTGCCATTTTACAAAGCTTGAAAAGCAAGCCTCAAAAAGATCCAAGAATTTCCAAGTAACTTAACTGGATCCTAGCAAAAAGTTCATGGGTTTTTTAAAAATAAAAGAATATCCAGGCATCCAGCAGGCAAAATTCAAAATATCTGGCATCCAATCAAAAATTATTAAACATGCAAAGAAGCAGGAAAATGTGACCCATAATGAGCAATCAATTCATTAAAACATTAAAACTTATCCAGAAATAACAAACTTGATGGAATTAGTACCACGTGTATCATGATAACTGTTATAACTTATATATTCAAGAAGATAGAGGAAACCATAAGCATGGTAAGAGAGCTATGAAATCTATCTATGGATCTATCAATATATAATTAATATAATATAATATAATATAATATAATATAATATAATATAATATAATATAAACATGACTAATGATAGAAAGTTATGGTTTGGGTTTTTATTTTCTAGTAAATGGCATTTCCTCTTTAGTCTTGAGACAAACATTTTAAGTCAGTTGATGCTTGCAGAAGCCAAGCTTTATGGATTATTATTATTATTTTATCTGGATTGTGTTTTTAAATTTTTTTAACCAGTCCTCTACATTTTATAAAGCAGGAATTTTATATAAAAGATGAGATATTTTGTTTTCCTTAAAGAATTTTAATACCTGGCTCTACTGATATTGAAACTAACATGCTGACAGGGTGAGAATCACTGAAAATAAATGGCAGCTTCTCCAAGCGGCAGCGTCCTGGGCTCTCCTGTGGTCACAGCCCTCACCCAGACTACCTCTTTTATTTATGTGATGTGCTTGGCCCCCAGGAGGCATTTTGTTTTTCAAACCCTGCCTTGAATTTATTAAATTACTGGTTTTAGTTACCACGCTGCACAGATTACAATTGGGCATCACAATCTTCCCGACAGTTTTGCGAGGCAGCCATCAACACAAAATAGCAACAATATGGGTCCCAAGCCAGACTGTCATGATACTCAGTGGTCAAAAAACCTCATGGCACCGACTAGACTTCTCTAGCCACACAGATACAGGATGTCAATCATTATATATAAATAAGATGCGAAGTACATTACTCTTCAGTTTTGATTTGTAAATTAAGTTTAAAACCTTGGATTTTACTTGCACTTACAAGTTAAGAGTTCATATGGCGAGAAGTAATTTCATTTGCCCTTTGCCAGCCTTTTCTTTCTGATTTGGCTTGGGAGTTCAACCTAGTTCCATAAACCTGCATTACAAGGCGGTCCCGAAACACAGAAAGATATCAGTAAGTCCAAGTGACTAAAGAACCAGGCTTTTTGTAACCACAGAAACATTTAAACCACTGTCAGACATCTGCCCATGTTCTCTGAGTGTTTTATAAAAGGATAAACTTGCTAGTGCCTTAGAGTTGATGTGCCCTATCTGGATAGCTGGCTATCCTCAGTGAGCTGCAAACTCCATTATTATTATTATACAACTAAATCTAACTGCTGCAGCCCCATGCCAAAATATGTCTCCACAGCCTGGGGCGTGAATGCCGTTCTGGAAAAGGTGCAGCCGAAGTGTCAGAGCTGAATGCCTAACGCTGCATGTTAATAGCAGCAGCCCAGAGTCACAGTGCAAATCTAACTCCCACACCTACTCCTGGCCACAGACTTAGTAGAGTTGGTGGTCTTGGTGTGGTGCCTGTGGATGAAGGGAGAGAAAGAGCTTGTTGCATAGAATTGTATCCCCCAAAGAACCTTGGAATGCAACCTTGTTTGGAAATAGGGTCTTTGCAGATGTAATTAGTTAAGTAAAGATGAAGTCACATTGGATTATGGTCGACTCCAAAACAAATTATTCGTGTCCTTACAAGATGAGATACATAGTGGGGGAAAAGGCCATATTAAGATGGAGGCAGAAATTGGAGTGATGTAGCTACAAGTCAAGAAACACCAAGTATTGAAGCAAGGACGAGGCAGGAAGGACTCATTCCCCAGAGCCTTCAGAGGGAGCTTGGCCCTGCTGACACCTTGATTCTGACTTGTAGTCTCCAGAACCATGAAAGAATACATTTCTGTTATTTTAAGCCATCTATTTCGTGGTGAGTTTTAAGGCAGTCGTAGGAAATGAATGCAAATTGCATCGCGAGCATGAAATCTAAAGGAGAAGAGCTGCAGATGTTGTCCAGCCCTGGGTTGGGGCTGGAAACAAGTTCAAGACAAGTCCCTTGGAGTGCATGAGTTTAAGGCAGAGAGAATGAAGTAGAATGAAGAAAGTTTTTAGCAACATTCATTAGGACTGTAATACATAGTACACAATAGATGACATGTAACATTCAAAAGCCAAAAATTTAACACCAAGTACCTAAGATAATGCCTTTCCTTTCATCACCATGAGCTAAATTTGTGGGTAGGATAATGTCCCGAGGTTTACAGTCTATAAATCCATAAAACCCGCTTTAAAAAGTAACCCATAGTGCATGGAAAGAACAGGGGAGAAATTGGAAGGGGAAAAGAAAAGAAGTGAGAAAGGAGAGAGCAGCAGAGATGTCTTTTGATGGAGAGAAGGCATGCTTGTATGGCGTGACTCATGTGGTTCAGCCTCAGAGTAACGCTGCAGTTAAAAGAATGTGGTCCATGTAATCAAAAGCAATTTAGAAACATCTCAAGTCCTTTATGTATATATCTCTTGACCACCACCAAAAAAAAAAAAGGACTCAAAATGTCCAGCAATACTTGTTTAAAGCTCCCCTTTCCCGCCCCCTGCAAATCCCTCCAACTCTTTTGTTTCTGTGCCTCATTTCAGACTCCTGTTTTCTCTTTACTCCAGATCCTCCACAACAACAGCCTAAGGATCAGTCTGGCCAGGCAGGACCTTCCTTGGGGTGGGGGGGCTGTGGAGGGCACCTTGGGGAAGTGGGTAGATTGAGTAGGTCAAGCGATCATCCTCTTGACTACGCAGAGGCTCAGGCTAAGGCTGGGGACATCCAGAAATGAGTGATCTTTACTCCCCAGGACACACATTGTGGGGGAGGGGCACCGATTACATTTTGAAATATTAACCTATGTGCTGCCATGTTTTGATATTCCAATCCTTCTTCCCCACATCCCCCAGTTCAGAGTAGAGCTGTTATAGCAGAAATATAAGAAGAAATAAAGAGATAACACTCAGCACTTGAGTTTCAAAATATATGTTACAAATTGTGATAGAGATGCTAACTTCAAAGAAAAGATTTTGATCTTTGCCCCTAAAAAAGTGCGTAATAGTGTGTTTAATCCTGTCTCTGAGGAGATAAAGTTCTTCTGAACTTGATGGGATGAGGGTGAGGGAGTCAAAGTGAAAACAAAGTAGTAAGATGCTGGCAAATGTGCATGGGTGCTTCTTCATCTAGGGTTTGGCACAGAAAGAATGTGGTGTTGGGGCCAGGGTCATATCCCATCAGCCTACTTCTGCTTTCAAAAACAGTTCTAGTAAATGCAGAATGGCCTTACAATGGTGGCCTCCTGTGACAAATGACAAGCTTCCCACTTTCTGCTTCACGCATGATGTACGAGAAACAGAAGTATAGAGAAGTTGACACCTCCAGGGGTGTCATTCCATCCTAGGGGATGGAAGTAGGGAAGCAAGAACCAGAGAAGGGACCCTGAGAGTGGCTCCTTCAATTTTGCACCCTTAGCATCTCCCTTTCCCCACCCTAGTCCTGGCCACACTTAGCTCCTCTTTCTCTAAGTCCCCATCTTCTCATAACTAGTGGTGGCAGAGGTGCTCCACTCTTCCAGCTTCAAGGTACTGCACCCTTTCGCGTGCTTCAAGGTACTGCACCCTTCATGCACCCTGACATGCTGCCCACACCTATGTAAATACTCCTACTTTTAAATTCTGTTGAAATTACTCAGTTTGAGTGTGCCATCTATTTCCTTCTGATACTCTGATTCATATACACATTTTAAGGGTTCAACAAGTAACCTTCAGTATTAGTTTGGTGGGACAGCCAGCCCCCATGAATGGCCAAGTGTTCTAGTCATTATTAAAGAGTGCTATTCAAACAGATGAACTTCCCCAGTATGTCTTGGTCAAGTGAGATGTTCCACTGCTGACCTTCATGATGGAAAACTGATGCTTGCGGGACCTCTAAGTTATACCTTGAAGATTTTTATCCTACTGTAGGACAGACAAACAGAAATGACTGAGCACAGCATCACTTTGGTAAATTAAGGAATGTTATAGCTTCCCAACTCAAGGTTTTTTTTTCAACCACAGAGTATAAACTTCTGTCTTAATCTTAAGCAAATGCTTTTAAAAGTAAGCTCTATTTGGCTAGGGTGGGCAGGGGGGTGGAAGGAAAAAAATTAACATTGGCCACAGTGGAATCTATTTTCCATACTTGCTCTGATTGGTAAACAGTTAGACTAATACTTTCCAAGGATGATTGATTTCAAATTTATTCATAATATTTGGGTTTTTATTAGGTGATTCCTTATGAAGCACTCTTTATGGAGAAAAAGCACTGTCAACTTTGTAGTTCCTGAATGAGACATCACTCCAAATATGAAACAAGATTAAACGAGACAAGCTTCTCTCCCAAAGTGGTTTGTTCTTGTTTTCATACGTGTCTAAAAATTATATCTGGGAATTATACAAAATACCAATACAGCAAGTTCCATGATGTGATGATTAGAATAAAACTTTGGAAAACAATTTGCTTTTAATCTTAAATGTGTTATAAACAATTTATAGTGACCAGATTATCTATATGCGTTTTGAAAAAGAAAACTAAATAATGGATGGATTATAAACTGAAGTAGTATAAAGATGATAACACTTAGTTGAAAAAGAGACAGTCTACGTGGGTGGCCACTAATTATGTGCACAGTGCTGGGTGGGTCCTCAGACCTCGGAGGTGAATACAGTGGTGTGTGTGTGGGGTGGTGGGGGCGGGTGGAGCCCAGATCCATCAAGCTTTCTTCTTTCCTCTGTGTCTTCTCAGTAATTACCTTCCTCATCTTTCTGTGGTTGGCTCTAGCAATAATGGAATTAGTTAGTTAATTTTGAGTAGGAATATGTGAGAACCCTGGTCTCTCAAGTAGTAGAAACAGAATTTGTCTTTGTTTTTAAGCAAATCAGACTACCCAGGGCTGATGGCTAAGTATTGGCACCCATCCTCAGAGGGAAGAATTCCTTGCAGGAGGAGAGAGTAAAGGTGGAACGAGAGGTGATGAGCAAGAGCCTGGTGACATGATGCCCTGGGTCCCTGTCTTGTCAATGACACTAACCCCAACCCTTGTAATTATGAATCAAAAATTCTCCTGTTGGCTTAAACTGTTTTAGTTGCTTTTCTACAACTTCCAACTTGTAGAATCTTGACTGATTCAAAGGCAAGAGACCTTAGTTGAAATTTAGGTTTATTAATTCAATTATGGAGCTAGGCCTTGGCTATGCCTCAGGTATGTCTGCTTGTTTCAGGGACACCACTGCGGGGCTCAATTGCAGGCCTGATTCTCATCCAAGTGTGTGTTTCCCTTGATGCAACAGTAAAGCAGCCTCCAAAATTTGAAATGAAGATTGTCCTTTGAGATCAAAGATATAAATTCAAAACATAGTGGGCCAGTGTAGAGAAGATGTTGTAGCTGAGATTATCTTCAGTTGTGAATTGGAGCTGTAAAGACAAAGGTAGAAAGAGAGAGGTGGAAGGAGAAGTAGGAATGGAGGACAAGAAGTAGGGAAGTGCTTCCTAAACTTTAATGTGCCGCCAAATCTCTAAAGATCTTATTAAAATGGATAATCTGATTTAGGAGGTCTGTGGTGGGGCCTGAGATTCTGCATTTCCAGCAAGATTTCAGGTGACACCAATGCTGCCACTCTCCAAACCACACTTTGAGTAGTGAGGTGTTGTAGAGTACTTTAAAGAAATGAAAATGGTCTGAAGAACAGACTAATAATAACAATAATAATACCTAACTGGTGTTATTATCGTATCTAAAGAAAGAACACATCAATCAGAAGGATAGAGAAGGAAGTCAGCAGAAATAATATAGAGACAAAAGAGAGTCAGGAAAAAAAGAGAGCCAGAAAAGCAATATCCAAAAGAAGCACAGTGCCTTGGCAAGAAGAGGTCCTCTTTGAATTATCTCCTGTTGTGAATATGGTTTACTGGGCTCTCAATTTTCAATAACATTAGATTTTTGTGTTCCATAGTTAACTTTCCATATTTGTAAAGCAACCTTTTGAATTTTTTTTGCCTCTTTTGAATGGCTTTTCAATAGAAAGAAAATGGACTCTCCAGGTTAACAAGAATAATATGCTCCTCATGAGAATTATGCTATTCATTATAAATTATTAAATTGTCATTATGTTTATAAATAACAGCTTCTGTGAGTTCAGTTTATGTGACTCAGCATCTCTAAATCCAATTGTATTTGAAGCATCTATGGAGTTTCTGACACTCCAACTGAATAAAATAAATGAAATGGAGGATGTATAAATCACCACCTGTAATTGTCACTGCTCGGGGTCTACTGGCAACACACACCTCCCCCCTCCACCCACATCTGACAATAAGAGTGACTTTCTTTGAAATTTACATGTCTTATAATATTATGGGTCAGGACACTGATTTGTTAACTAATGTCATTTTATGATTTTCTTTGTTTTAAGATAATTGTTATTTAAAAAAACACCATGTAGATCCTGATATTGGAAGTAGTCTTTCTCCATCTTCCCCATTCTCTTCTGATGGTGTTGGGGGACCTGTTGATTTATTTACAATTTGCTTTCCTTCACAGTGTCATGACATTTTATTACTTATTGTTCCATTGTATCTTATTCCCCATTTATTCGTTTTATTCCTCCTTTTCTATTCTTGACAAAAAAAGTATTGTTCCAATACATTTCTACTCAATTGGTTGTGTCTATGGTATTAGAAGAAGGCCAGTCAAATTCACCTTGTCCATTTATAAACCTCATACCCACATGTCACACATAATTAGGAACAGTTAGAAATGGATGCATTCACTATGTGAAAAGCAGACGCACTTTGGCTAATGGCTGTCACTGATCTTCTTGCTTTTGTGTCCACATTAATACTGTTCTTTTAAACTGAGCTGCTTTGGTGGCATCTTGTCAAATGATTCATCGGGGAATTAAAAAGAGGTGGATAGCCTTTAAATTCCTCTTGTGTTAGTTGACTATTTAATTTTCTATGCAATCACAAGACCAAATTAGTTTAGATGCTGATAATATTTCCCTCTATTAATTTATGAAAATAAGAGGAGCAAAAATTGGGAAGATGGGTAGAAGAAGAATATTAGTTCATTATAGAGTCTCACAGGAGAAAATAAGAAGGGACCAACAATTGATTTTCACCTTCATAGGTTTATTATTTCTGACTTTGATGTGGCACAGCAATTTAATTTCAGGTGTGCACACCTACCATCATGTGAAAATGTAACTCAGTTTTCATCACACATATACCATTAAGGCATCTGCTGTTGACTTCTTTCCTCCCTGAACACTGAATAAGCTAAAATGAGTTATCGGAATTTTCTGTATTTCTTGCATACCAAGCCAAATTTGCATAAAAAGTTTTAGACATCTTGCATTCTGTTAATGAACCAAACTTTTGGGCTGCATATTAAATATGTCATTCCACCCTATTATACATCTACTCCTCATTTCCTTTTTTTCTGTATGCATACATAGCCCCTTTTAAGATAAGATTTATAGTCTGGTTGGTGGAAATTTTAATTGAACAGGATATTGTTAAGCTTGACTATCTACTAACTGTTATCTTTAAAAAGGACATAGAAACATATTTTATTAAATAGCTACATGTATTCCTCATGCAGTAAGATCTCTTTAGATCAAACTTCCTCCAGGGAAGGTCTTTGGAGAACTGTTTTAGTAGCTGAATTTCCATTGCGACAGCACGTACAATTGTCAAGTGCCCAAGGCCTGAAGTGAGGGCTTTGGGAATACCAGTTCCTATTCCTCATAGGTGGCAGAGTTCAGACGCAAAAACCTTCCCCATTAAAGCATGGAGTTTCTTCCTATAAGCTTCCTTCTGATTCTTCCTACTTTAGTTAGGAAGTTAACCTGACTTTCAGGTCACAAATATTAACATGCATGCAGAGTATCAGTAGAAAAAGGAAAAAGATATGAACCAGACTATATTGAAATGATACAAGGAGAATGGGAAACACTAAATGGGTGTGTGGGCCAGCACAGAGGCAGAACATTCATGGCGTGTGGAAGGAATTCTCTGTTCTACACACATTGCAACATATGCAAACCCCAGCTGAATAAAGATGGTGGATGGTAGTATGAGCATCAAAATAACTGGCTCATTGAAAAGTAGTTCTGACCAGGAGGCCAGATGGAGAGAGATCTCTTTCAAATATACCAGAGTATTTCCCATTCTGTTGGGAATGGTTTCTTCTTATTTTTTCCATCCCTTAAAAAAAAGGCAGTAGGTAGAGCCAAAGGCAGGAGACGTTACTAGCCACTGGAAAGCATTCATGGTTTCAACAATAGAACAACAGTGAATGGTCACTATTAAAAGATGTTAATTTTTTTAAAGACAACTGATAGACAAATGTACCGTGAAGATTCCATATGAGGAAATAGTCTACATTTCAGAGATTGCTAACTGCCTCTCCAAATCCATCCTGAACTTCCTTGGTAATGAGAACCCTTATTTTTAGCAGTCATTAGAGCCAACAAGATAAAAGACCACATTCTCCATGTGGCATGTGACTTAATTCAGGCCAATAACACATAAGCCTAAGTGTTATATGGAAATGAGAGGAAATATCCTGGGTGTGTCCTCTTTATACACATCAGCTCTATGCCCTCCTCCATCATGCTTCTCACTTGGAAAATGGACTTTTATAGAATATGTAAATGAGCTCCCTTGACCTCTGACTTCCATCTGGGCTTGGCCAAGGAGACATCAAGAATGGGAGGGGTGAAAATTTGGGCTATGACTAATTCTAAAATTATCAAATGCATTGATGACTTATTTGTAGTTCTTTTTGTTCCAAGGATATATCCAACTAGGGGTTTACATTCAAAGCAGTTTGATTTAAAGTCATTTGAAAACAAATTCTGTATGTGTGCCAGGCTTTAAGTTGACTTGGTTCATTCCTTCACTGAAACCAAGCCTTCTATGACAAGCCTTTACAATAGCTATAGCTCTCTCTGTACATTCAGATAACTACCCCTTCTTCTTGTCCCTTCAGGCCTAGTGGTGGTAAGGACTCTCCCAGTTCATAGTCCCAGGTATTTAGTTACTTTTCTCCTAATTCTGTTCACATTCTTGTGAATCGTCATTTTATTAAACTGTTCACTTACCTTATATAAACATACCATTTATTACTTGATTGATTATTTCCTTAAAAGGGTGAGGTTGTACACTTCCCTCCTCATTCTTCTTCCTGCTGGCTGGAATGCAGATATGATGACAGGAGCAGGAGCAGCCATCTTGGACAATGTGGAAGAAAGCAATGGATGGTGAAGGAGCATAATAAAAAGGACCCGTGGTCTTTTGTGACCATGGACTGACATACTGGCTCTTGATGACTAAAATTTTGAATTGCTTTTTATACCTCAGTCCTACCTGAGTGTCTTCTTAGTGTCCACTGCTCATGTACCTCAAGGTCTGTTTCCTCCATATCAGACATTTCCACTTGCTCAGTAGGTCCTCTGAGGTAAAGCTGGGACTTCCATTTGGTCTCTGATTCTGCAAGGCAAAATGGCATTGTGGTCTTTTCTGCTCCAACAGTCATAAATGGGAAGTGAAACAAAAACTTCATGTGGATTTCCTTGATTTGTCTAAAATACCTCCCAGCTCTAGGACTAATTGTGACCAAGATTTAGGGCGACAAGACAAACATGTCTCGTAGCCTGTTTCCCTATTTCTAATTTCTTCTCATAATCCATTGAAACTGAAAGGGATTAACAGTGCCCTTTTTCCTTGCATTCTACTTGGAATTTTCTCTACCCTATAGCTTATAATAGGGCTTCATGATTAAGCTAGCTAGTCCTTATGTATTAATGAGACTATAAAGGAATTTAGAAAATTCAATTGATCATTTTGAAGTACACTCAGAAAATATTCTAATTTCCAGCTAAAGAGGAATCCACCTTTCTTCTAAAACACTAAAGCTCACTGTTTTAATTCATGCAGAGACCCCAGGGCAACAGAACTTGGGTAGTAAGATGCACCTGGTAATATTTAAAAGGCTGTAATCCAATTGTATTGATATCTTTGGAGCCAAGCTCAGTGCCTGTTTGTTGAATAACTATATGATAGTCAAGCATTAGACACTGTGAACATGGCACTGGGGACACAAAGAGTTAGAACCCAAGGTCAGTCCCTTCAGGAACTTAGGATCTATTTGGGTAGACAGATCTAACTGCCAAATGAGCTAGGCAGTAGGTGCTTCAAAATAGTGCTTCTCAGAATCAATGTACATGGTAATCTTGTTAACTGCGGATCTTGTTAACTGCAGATGCAGAATCTGATTCAGTAGATCTTGGGTGGGGTCAGAGAATTTGCATTTGTAACAAGTTTCCACATGATGCTCATACTGTGAGAGCATGGACCTCATTTTGGGAAACAAGTAAACAAGGCCAGGGAAAGAAAGGCATCACAAAGAAAGAGGAAATTGATCTGAACCCTAAAGAATAAATAGAAAAGAGAAGGGGGTGGAGGGGAGACATCGAGAGTGAGAGCGAGAGCCAGAGAGAGAGAAAATGAAAGAGAATGTGAGCAAGTATTTAGAAGGAGGACTATCTCCAACATGCCTAAGGTGAGCAGTCTAATGGAGAAGAGGGTTGGTGATGGAACTAGGACAGGAGGTAAAATAATAAGTAGAAACCAGATTCTAAACAGCTCATGAATTGGGTGAATCTCAAAAGCTGGCTCTACCAGTAATGTCATCAAATTGAAGGCCATCAACAGATTTTGATGCCTTAACAACATCTGGAAAAAAATGTACTGACCTGATACAGACAGAATCCATACCAGAAGACCCAGTTAGTCATCAATTTCCTCCTCAGCCAATTTAAGGGGAGGGACTCTAACAGTCCCACAGGAAAAAGGAAACTAAAGTCCTGCTGTGGTTCTTCAGCACCGAGCAGACTTTCCCACTCCTGGGTGACCACAGGGCTTCAATAAATGATTTGTATCTTGAAGTCACAGTGACAGTCACACCCATGAGTCCATTTGCAGTGCTTCTATACATCTCTTTACTTGAAATATGGGGAAGACAGACAGGAGGGAAGGAGAGAGCCTGGAATAGAATTCTCTGTAAGGAAATATAATACTGAACTTAAAAATGTAAATCCATGCCCTTTTGATCAAAACACAGGAAGCACGACTCATTATTCCTACCCAGTCTTTTCCACTAATAGATGGCAGGCAGCTGGCCAGGGGGCACTTAGGGGAAGTCAGGTAACTTTATTTTTAGCTCAGCACAGAAAGGGAAAAAAACCAACTTGTTTATACCAGAGAGACTGCTTGCAAAGCCCTGGGGACTGCTGCTCTGCATTGGTGGCATTTGCTATTTCCCTCACATGTAGGAAAGACGACAGAGGTCTTCACCTGCTCCCTGCTTTATCACTGAGGAGGGTATTGTTTCTGGTTGGTACATCTGAAAGTCAACATTATTTACCAGCATGAAATTTAGCTGTCAAGATTTGCTGTCCAAACAATGTTGGTTACTGGTCTGTTGAAAATATAAATATCTAGAAGGTGCTCTCTTCTATTTTTATACCCCTTTCCTCTTTTTTCAAGAACCTGCCCAGTCTCATTCTCTCCTTACCCCTTTTCCTTTGTTGTAGAGAAAATAAATCAATGATATAGAAAACTAGATGTGCTTCTACTTACGGTGGAAGGGTTTGGTTTGCAATCTACAGATTTAACTTTGAATCCAGGCTCTACCCTGGATTTTTATTACCAGCTGTTGGAGGATGTCATCAAGAGAACATGACTGACAGTCGACCCTTAAGCTAGACACAGGTAATTGGAGGCTCCTGATCCTCTCCTGGTTCTTGGAATGTACCTTCTGTCCACCTTTCCCACAGTGGGTACTATTTTCAAGGGTGCAGCCTTGAGAGAGTAAGATGTTGTTGAGACCTTCTCGATGGTATACATGACTGAACCCCATTAAAGCTTCTGTATAATCTGTTAAGATTCTGGAGGGTGGGGTAGATCTACTCATCTTGCAACCCAAGTCAAACCTCATGAATAAGTTCCCTTGCTTTGGTAAAACTGCTAGTTAACCAACCTTGAGTGGCCTGCCTCTTTCATGGGTCTTTCCCTGCCCTCCTTGGATAGGGGCTAGTTTCAGATTTCACCTGGAAAATTTCTGAGTTTGCAAACCAACACCAGCTCCGTGACTTTAGAACTGTGCTTTGCAGTACTTGGGACTCACATGTGGTTCATGGGTCCCCTCTGCCACTACACCTGCTGTCAATACACTCAGAAGAGGGCATCCTTGGGAAGTCACATCTTCCCCTGGCCCTTCCAGCAGCTGCACTGGGTAGTAGTGTTATCTGGGAGGGGACAAAAGAAGCAATGATGGACAAAGGAGCTGTACACTCCTCAAACGGTACCTAAAAGTAGGCATGATGAGCAACTGGTGCAGACAAGGGTCATCAGAGGAGCTTCGAGTGCCTTCCTCGATGGCCTGCTCTCCAGAGACCAGAGTGTCTAGAATAAGATCCCTTCCTGGGCAGCCAACATGTCATCTGAAAAAAGATAACACATTAAATTATACATACGCAGTGCTGGATTAGTTTTGTCAAGGTAGCTAACATCATAGATAAGGCTTCTGAGAGAATAGGACATTCGTAGGACACCTAAGTTTTGTCCGTGAATAAAGTTGGATGATGAGGAAGCAGCACGAGAGCTGCAAGTGTCTGGGAAAAGGTGGCTAGACGTAAGGTGGGAAGAAAACCTTGCAGAAGACAACTCCTTCCATGCAGGAGACAAATTACTCCCATTTCCCTAATGACTGATGTGTAGTTACAAGGCCTTTGTGTCCCATTTAGAGCTTTTCTTCTGTCACTTTCCTGAGTCCAATACACTTTGAAGTTAAAAGAAGCCACTTTTATTTACTGCTCACCTCCTATGTCCCTTGCTTCCTGCTGCTTCTACTAGTCATTTTTGGATTTTTCTATCCACCACGGGGCTAGAATAGGAACATAAAAACACTAGACATAAAGGAGACAGTAAGGGACAGATGATCAAATGTCCCTAGGGACAAAGACAACCAAACATGAAAAGCAGAGGAGTTTGGAGAACATATGAGGCAGTGGGGAAAAAAAATCATAATGTATTGGGGAAAACCTCCATGTTGAAGCAAACAAACTTGGAATTCACAATCATTTAATTTTAGAATTTGAACAGGCCCCCAGAGTCACTGAGATCTAAACTCCTAACTTCTCTCATACCCTTTGACAGCTGGTAAATTGTAACAAGGTCTGCATTTGGATATCTTTCATTATAAAAAAGTTCTTCCTCATGTTTCCACTATGTAAAAATATAATTTGACCCATACATGATTTTCATTTTACACCTAATATAAAATTTAAAATCCAAAACTAAACTACAGTATATCAGAAGGTCATTTGCAGAGTGTTGCTCAAACCCAAACTATGGCACTTCAGTTACTAACTAAATAAAGACACTCACTTTATCTTGCTTTATGCTGATGTCCACAAGTGTTGCTAAGGTTTATATTTAGAAACTTTTGAATCCAGAATGTAAAGACAGGAAAGCTCTGCTTTCTTCAAACCACTTTAAGTTCAAAATATTAGCTATTTATTCAACTCTTTCCCTCAAGTAAAGCTAAACAATGTATACATGACAAAACAATACGTTATTTAATCCCATGTCTGAATAAATTCTGCGGTAGGAGGTACATCACAAAGAATTTATTCCTAATAAATATACTTTATGGATTCTGCATAATTATTTAAAATAGAACAGAATTAAATGCATCTGTTATTAAAGGATCTTTCAAAAATTATTAATAAATAAACATCGTCTCTGGTTTCCCAGGCATTTTATCATATTGTTCTCCATGTTTAAAAAGTTTCAACATGTATTTTCCTTTTACATGATCAAAAATTCATCTATTTCTCAAAACAACTGATGCCTATGGAGAGTGGTAATTGAAAGGGGGCACAGGAGACTTTTGGGGGTGATGGAAATTTTCTATATCTTGATTTGTATAGTAGTTGTACAAATGTATTCATTCATCAAAACTCATTCAATCTTACACTTAGGATTTGTGAATTTCACCATAAATAAATTTTATCTTAAAGATTTAAAAAAAAGATTTATGAGAAAGAAGGAAATCCTGACATTTGTGAAAACATGTATGGACATTGATGACATTAATAAATGTAATTATTTGAAATGTTTAAAAATTTCAATTTTAACTTATTATTGGCAATATAAGTAGATTTTTTACAGTGGCTAGTACAGGGATAATAGTATATACATCCTTAACTTTTCACAGTCTATATAAAGTTAATATTGTATTACTTCACATAAAACATAGAAACCTTGAAATCATATAGGTTTCTTTAATTCTGGCAAACTTGATGCTATAGTTGAGATATATATATATATATATATATATATATATATATATATATATATATACACACACACACACACATATATACATACATATATATTTAAATACATTGTAAAACCACAAAACAATATGTACTAAGCTATTTACCATTCCTGATACTCTTTATTTCTTCCCAAAGACCCACATTTTGCTCTTATGTCATTTCCCTTCAGACTAAAGAAATCCTTTTAGCATTTCTTGTATTGAAGTTCTACAAGTAATGAATTCTCTTAGATTTCTTTAATCTGAAAGTGTTTTTGTTTTACCTTCTTATTGAAAAATCATTTTTTGTTGGATACTGAGTTTAAGATTGTAATGTTGTTGTTGTTGTTTCTTTCAGCACTTTAAAGATGTCAGTGCACTATCCTCCAGTCTTTATACTATCTGATGAGAAGTTCAAGTTCATTAGAATTGTTCCTCTCTATATAAAATGTGTCATTTTTACTCTGGCTGTTTTCAACATTTTCTTTTTATCATTGTTTTTAGATTTTATGATGTGACTCGGCATAGTTTTCTTTATGTTTTTTTATTTAAGAATGTTGAACTTGAAATTGTGAATTTATGTCTTTCAAAATATTTGGGGGAAATTGGCTAATTTCTATTTATTTGTGTTCAAATTCACTGACTCTTTGCTCAGTTATCTCTACTCTGCCTATTAAATTCATCCTTTAAAAAAAAATCTCAAGTATTCTATTATTTCAATTCTAGTATTTCCATTTGTTTTGTTTTGTTTTCCACTTTCCACTTCTATGCAGAGAATATTTGTCTTTTTACTTGTTATGAGAATATCTTCCTTTGCCTCATTGGACATAGTTATAATACCCAATTTAAAATTCTTTCTGACAAATCCAATATCTGGGTTATTTTGCAGTTTGTATCTGTATATAGTAGTACCTCGGTTTTCGAACATCTCCATTGACAAAAATGTTGGTTTATGAATGCCATAAACCTGAAGTAAATGCTTCGGTTTTCAAACACGACTCAGAAGTCGAATATGTCACACAGTTTCCATTGAGTGCAAGATCCTGAGGCCTAGCTGTCGGCTGTTTTCCAACGTTTCAGAACTCGTGGATTATGTTAGAAAACCGAGGTACCACTGTATTACCTTTCATGGGTAATATTTCCTTGTTTTTTTGTTTGTTTGTTGTTGTTATTGTTAAATCATTTTCCACCATCTACAGGACATGACAGATGTGATACTCTTGAGACTCTAGATTTTGTAATATTTTTCTGAATAATGTTGATTATTTTGTTTTAGTAGGTACTCATGGTGACACTCAAACTGAAAACTCAGTTTCTCCCTAGCTGTCGTGTATCATGTTACAACTATAGCCTGATTGTAGGTAAAGACTATACAACTAAAAAAATCGACTGTGCCTTTTTCCAAGTTTTGACTCCTTTCCAGAATCTACCTGCTTCTGATCATTTTCCAGAGCCACCATGTAGTTTTGTTTTGTTTTTGTTTTCTTGTCCAAGTCTACAGATGATCATCTGTGGGAGTGTTGTTCTGTTAGGAGCTTCCATCATCATACTAGAAGCAGAAACCCCTGGAGGTTTGCTCTTAAAATCCCAAATAATTCCTTGAAATAGGATGTAAATGTGTGGTAGAAAAGGGAGTAAGAGGACTTATGTCATAATCATATCAGGAACGTGTAAATCTTTAAGAAGGTGGTAGAAAAAACTAAAATTAAGGAGGAAGTAAGAATGCTTTTTAAGGATGTCCAATGACTATTAGCCCTGCTGATCCACTTTGTTTTCACGCCCTAGCCATATAATTACTTCTAGAATAACTTACTAATTGTTTTCAATTAAAAAAAAAATGTAGCAGGTGTTGGTGCCTTGTCCAACTTCCAAAAGCCAACACCATTCTTTCTTTGCCTACTCTGCCCATGCAGAGCAGACTGAGATGAGTTATTAAAGCTTCCGGGAGCAGCTCTAAAATACTGGCTTGCCTGAGTGTACAGGCACTGCAGCTCACTCACCCCTGGGCCGAGTTAACTCTGAGGCATCTCTTCTATGCCAATGATTCTCAACCCATAAGTTGTGAGGTAACAGTTTTTTGTTAGTTTCTGACCAATGTTTTGATAAAATACAATAAAAATCAATGGGTATATTATGACAACTTCAACTTGCTATAAGCATTTATAAATGTTTGATCTCAACTACTGGACTTACCTCATTGTTAACTGGTAACAGACAGTTTGTGAAGTAGCACCAGCTACAGTTGCTCAGTGTAGTAACTGGTTTCATAAATACACCATTTATTGGCATTATTTCCCTTCATGTCTCACTTCTCCACTTCCCTACTGGTGTTTTCTGGGATCACCTCCCAAATAAATTACTTGTTCTCAAATGCTTGCCTCCGGTCTCCTCCTAGAAGACTCAAATCTTCTAGAAGACTCCAATCTAAGACATGAGAAAATCCAGCTAAAGTATCAAATATAACACTAATTGGAGTGGTTAGTACTGAGTCAATAAACAAATTAAAATGTCCTCTTTTATTCAATGAAAAAAAACCCTCATAAACTTTAGATGTTAAACCACTGTCTAGAATCTTTGAAGTTGAAAGAAGAAGCTAAAAACAAACGTGACTCAGACCCATAATTTCATTCCAAAGTGAGGAAAAATCAGATCTTAGAATTCTGATTACATGCTGCTATCATCTACCCAAAAACAGGATGCCATTTTCTTTGTGAATCATGTGATTTGATGATTTCTTTCATAATGTCATAGTAGGCCATCAAAACAATAACTATTTTTTCCCTTTGGCTTAGATAGTGGTTTGTAATTGGACATGAAATGTTTCTACATCAGTTAAAATAAACACAGTCCCTTCCTTTTTGTCCTAAGATGACCTCCTTCAACCCGGTGTTTGACTATAATTCTTCAGTTGGAAAGGAATGAGCTTAAGGGCCAGAGTACAAAAACATAATCTAATTTGGGTCTGAGTTTTTAAAGGAAGAGTGTCCAAGAGTTTTTGGCATGGAAGAAATCTTCCTTTTAGTAATAATGTGTATTATATAAGAAAACTCAGCAAGATGCTAGCATAATGTAATGGACAGTATATGGCTTTTGAATTTTAATCCTGACTGCTCTGGCTTGAATTCTGATTTTGTCAGTTACTAAATATGTAATGTGTGCAAATTTCTCTAATTGATTTAGTGATTCTACCTCTCTTAGCAATGTTAAAATTTAAATAATATAATGATGTTTTTGAAAATTCCTGGCTCATTTGAAGAGATAAAGAAATCAAAAATTATTTCAATGTATAGGTATATTCTGAGTTTTATAGTTGGGAGAAACACATGAAAGAAAAAGTATCATATGATACTACAGGTTAAGGAGTAGTATTCCAGTAAAAGAGAGAATAGTCTAGTGTTGTTTATCATTGTTCTAACAGATAAAATTTGCCAGTCCAAATTCCCCCTTCTCCCTTCTCTATCAACCAGAAGGGACCTAGCTTAAATGGAGTACAGTGCACTGAACAGAAAACTCTCTGGCTTTCTTTGATTGTGGCTCTGTGGAATGAAATAAAGCTTGAAGAAAAGAAAATCAAAGTAATGTCTGCTGCATATGAGGCCACAAGGACACTCAATGTAACCATATCATAAATCATCAAAGAGAAATGCCAGGGAAGATCTATGTTTCTAGGACAGCTTGCCTCATTTAATATATATAATGCCGCCATAATAGCAACTCTTTAGTTCCCCTTTTCCTTTGTTCAGTGGTAATTGTCCTTTTGCTGGACCATTCATCTCTCACAGAGTTGTCTCCTGACTAGAAGATGTGCACAACTGGCCCTGAGTTATGAGTTCTCAGCCTGGAAAACCCTAGTTTGGTAGTGTTCAAAGTTAAAGTGAAGAGCAACCAAAATACAGAAGAAAAAAAATGACCCTTAAAAAAGTTGGTTGAATAAAAGAATGAATGTGGTTAAAAATAACTTCACTTTCTGCCATGTTTCTTTAATGAGGAGTAAATAAAGAACTAGTTTTGGAGTATAATTAAAGGAACATGAGAACAATAATGTAAAAAGTCATGAGGATGCCAATTTAAAAGCCCAAATATGGTATGTCACAGTCCTTCTATTATCATAAATGGGTCACAATAAAATCTTCATAATGTAGTTTGAAGCCAGGGAATTAAAATAATCAAGTACATTTTCACTTGAAATTTGTGTCCTAAAACCAATATACAACCTACAAAATTTCTTAAGATTTGACAAGTCCACTAGGACTACTTATAGATATGAAGATGTACTAAAACTTTCAAAGCTGTAGTCCTTCTCAAGTTGGTAGCTAAATCTTCCACCGGGGATCTATTCACATCCAAATGAGATGAATAGATTTAGCCGAGAACGTGAGAGAGAAAAAATGAACAAAAATACAAAGGCTCAACCCAAAATAAAGATGAGTGGGTAAAAATAGAATACGTAGCATTAGTATTCTGATTTTACTTCACACACTACTTCACAAACAAACACAAAGAAACATATCCTTCAGAAATAAACACAAAGAAACATTTCAATAACATGAGGGATCCAGTGTGAGCCTACAAAAGGAAAAAGTTAAAAGCTGAGAACAGAATGCACAACAAGAAGATTAGGTAAGCACCCGAGGGTAGCAGTTTAGAAGCAGCAGGTATAATAAATATCTTTCTTGATAAGGTGTACAATCAAACCTTTTTCTTGATTTGTAGCTACCAAAGCAAGATAGATTTCCCGATTTTCATTCACAGCATTATGTGATACAAAGATAAAACCCAACTTCCCAGGGAATAGAGCACATCCAGTCTAACCAAAGCATTCACTTTATCTTCTAAAGGACCGAGGCAACAGCAGCAGAAAGCAAAGCAATACTCTGAGGATCTGAAGCATTCAAGTTCTTTTATATTTATACAGCAGCTCCTGAAGTTTTGACCATTTAAGTGGTTCCATCCAAATTCTCTTTTCCTCTCTGGTTGAGTCCATTTGAATTGATATCCAATGGAGTTAATCGTTACAAGTCAGAATCTGAACTCTGAAAGGAACGTGACTTCACGGGATTAAATGCTTACACTTGGGCTCCTCTCTCCTTTTAAAGGACACCTGGCCTTGTAGATGGAGATCCAGTGAGGATTCCTTCTGTCCCTTGAGGATGGAAGTAGAGCACTGAGCCCTGTTACCAGCAGCTTGTTGTAAGTCTCTTCTGGTCATCTATGGAATACTGGGGGACCAAATTCAACAAACCGAAAACTACAAAGTCCTGCTGGGTGGCAGGTGTGAAAATTAGGCCTTGAGCCTTGCCTGCCAATAAAATCTCTTTGATACATTCAGTCACATACATGAGCTTCACAAGTTTGCATTTCTGGTGCTGACAAGGCAGCAGTTTCCAACTCCACATAGAATCTCTGCTCTCACAGGCTACATTTTTTGGCATATCCTAGATATAGTGACATTTGCGTAGAGGTAAGACTTTAGAGAAGCTCAGCTCACACAGGTAGGAAACAGAGCCCATGCATGAGTGGTTTGCTTTTTAGTTGACAGTGCACATTTACTCCCGAAGCCTCAGTTCCATTCTCAACTGAGATCTGCAAAGGAGTGGATGCTTCTGCACACTGGATCTGTGCTTTTCACGCCTAACAGGAAATCTCTGTCACAGTTATGGGAGCATAAAGCCAGCATCCTCTAAATGTTTTCTCTAGTTTTCTTTGGTTGCATGATTCTCCATAATTCAGGGAAGCCAGCCATGTGTAGCATCATTAGCCAGGACAGGTGATTCCTGCCAAAATGCCCAGCGTTAAGGTCATAGAAGTTTTATTTGGTTCAGCGCTGTAGCATTTCTCTCCTTATACAAAGTGTCATCAAAACATACACTGAATGTTTAAATTAAAAAAAAAGTTATTACAGTAAAAGACACATTGCTGTTAATCCCCCTCAAAATACTCCCTCTCACTTCAAACACACTTATCCCATCGTTCTTGCCACTTTCTGAAGCAGTTCTGGAAGGCCTCTTTTGTGAGTGTCTTTAGTTGCGTTGTCATGGCTGCCTCAATGTCCTGAATCTCTTCAAGCGGTTTTCCTTTCATGGTCATTTTGACTTACGGGAAGAGCCAGAAGTCGCACCAGGCCAGATCCAGCGAATAAGGTGGATGAGGATACACCATAATGTTTTTATTTGACAGAAATTGCCATACCAGAAGTGATGTGTGACACAGAGTGTTGTCATGATAGAGGATGAAGTAAAGACATGAAAGAGGACTTCCAGAGCTGCTTCAAAGAGTGACAAGAACAATGGCATAGGTGTGTTCAAAGTGAGGGGGAGTATTTTGAGGGGGATTAATGGCTCTGTGTCTTTTAGTGTAATAATTCTTTTAATTTAAATATTCATTGAATTTTTTTTATCACACCTTGTATTTAGTCATTGAGTTTAGTAGGGACCTCCTTGCCAAGTTTTTAGAAAAAAGATATAGGTGAAAGTCCAATGCTTCCAGTATTAATCATTTGTTCATATACCTCTTATAAACTTCTCCACCCAAAGTGCTAATTCAGACAATGCTGATTAAAAGAAGGCTACACCAGCCTCCTCCAGAGACAATGGACTAAATGATTGGGAGCTGCTAATAGGGACACCAAACCAGCCAATGTAGGAAAAAAAAGAACAAGACAGCATAAGATTGTGGCTTTAGAGGATTAATAGAAAGAAAGACCGATGTCTCTGAGACTAGTCAAAAAAAGGTGAGGAGGTCCAAAGAGGGTACACGTTTGTGTGAAGGTCTTTCAGTTAGTGAAGTGAGGAGAAAAGAATGGAATTCTGTGGACCATCATGGGCTTTGAGATTGCCTAGTCCAAATCTGGCTAAGCCATATCCTGGCTATGCCATTTTTAATAAATTGCTTAAACTCTCTAAGTTTCAGTTTCTCAATATGTAAAATTGGTATAATAATACCTACTGCATAGTGTAGATGTGAGGAATAAAAAGGATAATGCATAAATGTTAGTTAGGATTCCATAAATGATACCAGAACAGGAATGATTAAGACCTAAGTAGGAGCCACATGTTAGCCTAATGTGATGAGAAGCTACAACACTGAGAGATGACTTTAAAAATTTATGATGAGGCCAGTGAAGAGTGAGCCTCAGATATTCAGCCAAAGAGTTTGGGTTTGAAGTAGATATTCTCCAATATTAACAATTATGTGGCTAATACAATAATAATATAAATGTTTTTCTAAGGTTGGGCTGGAGGAATGAGTAATAGCAGCCAACTTTTTATGAGTACTTCCTATGTACCAGGCACTGTTAAATGCTTTAAGCATTACCTCACTGAATGATACTATAGAGCAGGGGTGTCCAAACTTTTTTCAACGTTTTTCACCAAGGGCCATATGCGATAAAATACACAAACAGTCGGGCCTCTCACTCGAGGTGAAGTACGTATTGCCTCACCTGGTTTATTTAAGTAAACTAAATATATTTTTGGAATTTGCTTTGGGCCAATTAACAATGGATTGTGGACCGCACTTGGCCCGCGAGCCGCAGTTTTGACACCCCTGCTATAAAGAGTAGAGAATGGCTGACTCAGTGAAAGCTAAGAGGAGAAATACAGGGGTTAGGGTATGAAGAGCCTGAGTGGTACGGTGGCTACAGAGAGAGATTGGAGAAATATGGTAGACCCTTGGAATAGTGACAAAGGAGAAGGAAGGGTCACATGTGATTGATACCATAAAGCTAGAGAGCATGATTCCTCAATTAAGCTGAAAAGTCATGGAAAGCAAAAGTTGTGCCTAAGAGAAGTTTCCACTGACAATTCCCTTTTCAACCTTGATTTACTTCTTCAACCTCCTCTACTCTCTAACTTTTCATGCATCTTTTTGTGTGGTTGTTAGAAGGAATCCAGTTGAATCTCTTGCATTTGTTTTTTTGACAATATGCTTGTGCTTCAAGGCCCTTTGCTTTTTTTTTCCAGTTGTTGATTTCCCCTACTCACCCTAAAAATTGATATAGTTGCTCTTTTGATTTTTCAATTTGCACCATGTCTTCAGGTACTAATTCTACAAAGTACATATGAAAACTCCAAAGAGGCAAATATGCTACAGAATTCATGTGGGACTTTTGGGAAAACCATTAAATGAAGATCATTCCCAACTTCTCAGAATGAGAAATAATTAAAAATTGACATGAAGGTTAGAAAGAGAGTGAGGAAAAAATGTTTCTGAGCTGAGAGACATTCTAGGCTTCTCATTCCACAATAATTCTTTCGTAGAAAAGTCATAAAGTGCTGAAAATAGAGGTTTGTTCCTGGATATGTAACAGACCATTCCTAAGTGACAAGATGGGTCATAATTTTAATGAACATTGTGACACACCTGTCATTTATCATTGGATGTAAACGTGACCATGTAAATGTTCAAAAGCTGGAGAGTGGGTAATTTCAGCCTGTGCATTCCTACACATCTGTCAACAGTTGTCAAGAACCTAAATGACCCAAACTAGGTAAAATTAATTTTATGTTTAAAAAGGACTTCATCTGCATATTCCAACACCTTGAGCTTAAAACCATACAAAGAAAATTATAGAGCAACTCCCAGTAAAATATGGCATTGAAGTCATGGAGAAAGATAGGAGAAAAACACGTGGAATTCAGAGCTACAGAAATTAAAACTACCAGTGGAAGTCTGTGTTGTCTTGGAAACCTGATGCAATTGAGGGGCCAGAAAAACATTGCTTAGCTATTTCACCGCATAGAATGGCTATTCAGAACAATCGGAATTGTCTGGGCAGATGACTCCAAAAAACTAGTAACTCAATTTCTGAAGAATCTAAAAAGTTACAAATAAAATATCTGAATAATGAAAATAAGGATATGAGAATTCAGGCATCTCCAAGTGGAATAAAAAGAAAATCCCTTTCAGGTCCATGTACAGTTGAATGGGAAAAGAAGAAAAGAGTAATTAGGATCTGTTGGATGTTCTGATGCAATTAAGGAAAACATTTAAGTGGTATAGAAAAGGAGAAAAATTGCAAAACAAGTAAAGAATATGCTTTCATTATAGTATTTATCATACTATAAAGTATTAATTGCTAATATACTTATCAGCCTATAGACTATGAGCTTCTTTGGAAAGAGTCTGGCTGTGTTTATTATTACCACCACCTTCCCCACCCCGCAGGCTCCCCCTGACTCCCAGCACCCAGTTGGACCAGCACAGGGTAGGCACTAAACCAATGTTTGGTGAATAGTAATAATTGCTACACTTTATTTAGTGGTACAGCTACTGCCACAAGTTGTATTAGTTTGCTACGGCTGCCATAATAAAACAGCACAGACTGGGTGGCTTCAACAATAGAAGTTTATTTTCTCACAGTTCTGAAGTCCAGAAGTCTAAGATCAAGGTGTGAGCAAATTTGGTTTCTTCCCAGGCCTTTCTCCTTGGCTTGCTGATGGCTCCCTTCTTACTGTGTCCTCACATGGCCAGTTCTCCATGAGTGCATCCTTGGTGTCTCTTCCTCTTCTAATAAGGACACTGGTCGTACTGGATTAAGGCCTCACCCTCAGGTCCTCACTTGAACTTAATCACCTCTTTAAAAACCTTATCTGCAAACATGATTACACTCTGACGTTCTGTGGGTTGAGACTTCAGCATATAAATTTTAGGGGGATAAAATTTAGTCCATAATAGAAGCATATAGCTATTTCTTCCATTGTCACCACAATATCAGTGTCATTATTTTGCAGGAGAGGCAATCTGGATCTCAGAAAGGTTAAGTACTAATAACTTGTCAGTGGTCAGGGGTCAAATGGGGATTTTAACCTAGGCTTACTGACGTCAAAGCCCATGTTGTTTACAATGTGCTCCAACAAATGAGTAAAATGGAAGCCAATTAAAGGTAAACTGGGCAAGTTAAGCTAGGTATAGTTTTATCATCAGCATTGACTTAGAACAGAGAGATAACCTAGACATTCTGTGGGACTCTTTCTTCCCATAGATGAGGAGACTGACCTTCGGGAGGGAAGGCAGTTTGGTCTGTAAGGGCTCGTTTTTGTGTCTTAAAAGCTCCAGCCATGCTACCTAAGAATTGTTCCCTCAGTCAGCATCAGGTAAATTCTTCCAGTCTCTAGTAAGTGAAAGACTAGAAATCCAGGGCTTCTGAGAAGAGAAACAAGAACACACTGAAGCCAGCCACACACAATACAAGGCACAATATGGAAATCTGTACAAAGACCAGACTTTCACCACTAGGAAACTATGTGCCAAGGTGAGAAAAACATGCTTTGTTGCTGTTTTTGCTTGCTTATTGGGGTGATCACTTTACATTATATAAATGTCTAATCACTATGTTGTACACCTGAAACTGATATAATATCATTTGTCAACTGCAATTAAAAAAAAATTTAAAAAGAGATATTACTTTAAAAATTCCAATGAAATCCAATGAAATTGATTCTCTTACTAAGGAAATAGTGGTGTATTTTTCCATTGCTAGAGATTTAGGGGCCTCCCAGAATACTGGGCATTCTCCGGGCCTCTCCCATGTGATGGAGGCTCATGAGGGTTGCATTTATAAACTGATGCAGAGAGAAAAGGTGGCCGCTGACATATCCTCTCTCAGACTCTGGCCATCACTTGCTCTCCACTGCCTTTTGCATATTCCTCAACCAGAACAAACCCATTTGTGGAATCCTCTGCATGAGGAACAAAAGGTCATTAAGAAGAAAGATTCTCCTGCAGGCTTATAGGGACCTGAAGTAAATGAAGATTGATTGGGGGGGTCCATGATGTTGGGTTCTATGGAGCCCCACAGGCCTCTGCAGTGCTCTTGGCAGAACCTATAAATTATCAGGCCATATTCCTAGAATGTTTGTGCTGATTGTTGGGGGCTCTTGACTTTCTGTAGCTTCACTCCTACTCCCTTCCTTCATCCACTAGACTCTCTCATGAGCTCTAGAGTCAGATTCCTGGAGCAGAACTGGGAAGAACCAAAGAATTTTCCTCAAATTAATGGCACTACAGATAAATGGAACTGATAGAATAGAACACTTTGGGGATGGATATGCCCCATTTTCAAGCGAGACAGTTTGAAATATTCATAAATCCGAGTCCCTTCTAAAAAATGATCTTGGTATCTTGCATTTCATGGTACATGGCACTCAATCAAATGCAGTGAGGCCCCACATGAAGAATCTTACCATGGAAGGGGTTATGTTACAGACAAGGCCACACAAGACAATACTCGAAGCCACTTGGAGAATAGTGGTTTGGGGTAGATGGAAGCCAAGAGGGAGGTGCCTCAGGGGAAATAGGGAAGCCAAGGTAATTTTATAAACTCCAACAGTTACTGAGCATCCTTGCCACACTCTGGGCTTGGTGCTAACATGAATGACACACAGTCCCTTCCTGGGAGGTGCTCAGGGCTGAAATCAAGCTTCTGTCCCCTTGTTTAGTATTTCAGATGAAATTTTGGTCATGAATACAGTGGCAGATATAGCAAACTCAGAAAATCTAAATCTACAGTGGTATATATTATAAACTCAGGAAATCAAAATGATATAACTAGTGCAAACACGAGAAGCTGCTTTTCTCCCTATTTGTAACTCTGCTTTATATTTTTTTCAAATAATATTGGTCATCTTAGATGTTTAAAAAGGAATTTCTAAAGTTCCAACAAATGATTCCATTCTTCGTTTATGAGTTACATGAGAAATACATATAATCTGGGTATCTATACATATGTATATATGCATATAAGTGTTTCTACACATAGCATAGAAGACAATTTTTTTAAGATTATAAATTTTTTAAGAGTTCAGATCTTATAGTTAAGGAATAGAGGGTGGAAACGGCCACTTTTTGATCTTCCCCATTTTGAAACAGAAGGGAGGGTTCTACATACCTCAGGAGGGAAGCACTTAGGGGAAGAGAATCTCTTCCTTTTTTGTCTGCACGTTCAGCTTCAGCTTCAGTGGAGCTCAAACCCTGCAAATGACAAACAGAAATCCAGCAATTAAATAATTACTGTGTCTGCAAGCGCTACTGAGAAAAAATGAAATGCTAGGCATCAATAGACGACAAATCAGAATAAAAACTGCTTTCACTGAAATTATAAGGTACATCCTGTTTCTTGTCATCATGCCTCAGCTAAGAGAAGACACTCTAACTAATCTCAGAGGAAAAGCAAAATGAATAACACTCATGGTGGACTGGCATGGACAGGGTGTCTTAAGAAGAAGCAAAAAGCCACTTCATGGAGAAATTAAAGTTCCTCTTCACAGATTCTGAAAAGGAACTATGAATGTTTTTCTCTTTCTGACATACTTGTTCTCTTCTCAAGAGTTCATTTCAATCCTAACTGCTACTGTCATTATTTTTGTTCTTTGCCAAGAAAGCCGGATGGCTTAAAAGTCATTTGGGACTGAAGTTAAAGATCTGTGTTATCCCAAGTTTTCCTCACTTGTCTCATGTTGCATTTTCTGTTTAGAAAGGTGTAAGTGGTGAACATAATAAGAAAGTGAATTAGAATTATCACAGTTATGCTTTAACTTTAAGTGAAAATCAACTTTAGAAGCCTAGAAGGGCATTTTTCTAGTGTAAAATGTGGACTGCTGGCATTAGAATCACCTGGGGATTATGTTTTGTAACAGCTTTATGGAGAGACCATTTGCATACCATGCCTGTTTAAAGTGTATAATTTGATAGTACTTAGCATATTCACAATTACACAACCATTTACACAATCAATTTTAGAACACTTTCATCATTACAAAAGAAACTCCCTATCCATTAGGAGTCACTCTCCATTTCCCTCCAACTTCCTCAGCTCAGGCAACAATTAATTTACCTTCTGCCTCTATGGCTTTGCTTACTTGGGACACTTTATATAAATGGAATCATAAAATATGTGATCTTTTATGACTGAGTTCTTTCACTCAGCATAATATTTTCAAGCTTTACCTATGTTATAGCATGTATCAGCACTTCATTTTTTATTACTGAATAATATTCCATTGTTTAGATTCACCATATTTTTTCAATCCGTTCATCAGGTGATAGACATTTGGGTTGTTTACATTTTGGGACTATTATAAATAATTATATATAAAGAATTATATAGAAAGATTTATTTATATAATTCTTTATAAATAATTTTAATAATTATATTATAAATAAGTCCATGAACAGTTATATACGAGATTTTTTTGTTGACATACGAGGCATGACAATTAAGTTCGTGGACTCTTCCTAGAAAAAGTGCTACATACTTCATTATTGAATATCACTATGGTCACCTTTGAAGTAGTCCCCTTGGGAAGCTATGAACCCATGCCAGCACCTAATCAACCCTTCAAAGCAATTTTGGAACTCTTTTTCCCGGAATGGCCATCAGAGCTGTCGTCATATTACCCTTGATGTCCTGAATGGCATCAAAACGTCTCCTTTCAATATTTCCTTTATCTTTGGGTAAAGAAAGAAGTCATTGGAAGCCAGATCAGGTGAGTAGGGAGAGTGTTCCAAAACAGTTATTTGTTTACTGGCTAAAAACTCCCTCACAGACAGTGCCGTGTGAGCTGGTGCATTGTCGTGATGCAAGAGCCATGAATTGTTGGCGAAAAGTTCAGGTCATCTAACTTTTTCACACCGCAGTTTCAGCACTTCCAAATAGTCAACCTGGTTAACTGTTTGTCCAGTTGGTACAAATTCATACTGAATAATCCCTCTGATATTAAAAAAGGTTAGCAACATTGTTGCAACAAGTGTGGAAATTAAATTGTCAGACCTCTTATGTTTTCAATTCTCTTGGGTACATTTCTTGGAATGGAATTGCTGGCTCATCTGGTAACTCTGTGTTTAGTGCTTTGAGGAACTTCTAGACTGTTTCCAAAGTGGCTGCACCATTTTATATTCCCACCAGCAGTGCGTGAAGATTCTAATTCCTCCACATCCCTGTCAACACTTGTTACTACCCACGTTTTTTAACATAGCAAGCCTAGTGGCTGTGGTTTCGATCTGCATTTCCCTGATGGTTGGGATTATTGTTAAAATGCATATTCCTGGGCTATGACCTGACTCTGAATTAAAATCTATGAGTCTGTATTTTACTGAGACTCATAGATCAGTTATTTGTTCCTGCATAACAGATATTTACTATCGCTCCCAGTTCCTGTGGATCAGCTATTTGGGAGAGGCTTCGTTGCGTATTTCTGGTTTGGTATCTCACAAGGTTCAGTTAGGTAACAGCCAGGGCTTGACTTGGACTGGAAGAGCCATGTCCAGGGTCTGCTTCATGGTATGCGGTTGTGCAGTCACACAGGGCACCACACTCAGAAGGGTTTCATGCCCTTGTCTTAATGCCCTCCTGTTGCAACCTTGAAACTCTTAATAACTTATCTTGGAACTGTGTTTTGTAAGTAAAGTCCAGTGGGACAAGAGGGCATGTGTGAGCAGAGGAGATTTGTGTAATATTTGTGTATGTGTTGTTTGGGGTTTAATTTTCATATGATGATTTCAGTACCCATGAACGTGGAATTTGGGTGGACCCATTACATGTGGGAGTTCAGTGAGGCTCAAAGTTAGTACAAGGTAAGCATGTTATGCTTATGACTGTGTAAATGGAGGAACTGACCATCCAGAGAGGCCACACTTTCTGTATGAATACAGTAAAGACTGTGTTTGACCTTGGAAGTGAAGGAGGGGAAGAACAAAGGGATGAAGCTGGTAGGATGTCCAAAGGGGTATAGTACACAATGCCCACCCCCCCGACCCACTCCCATTCCCTTTCAAATATCTAGGAAAGCTACCAAATCCAACATATGTTTTGTGGGAGTGAGTCTTCTGTAAAAACCAGTGAAAGGATTCAGTTTTGAGTATGGGTGGATATGGGGGAAAATGGAGCGAGTACAAGTAGGTGTAGGTATAAGGGATAGAGGGGACCATGAAGAATGTCTTGGGGGAAGACACTGAACTATCACTGGCCATGAATGGGGGGATGTGAGTTTGAGTCAACTTTGAGATCTTCAAAGGTCATGGAAACCTCGGTCTACATTGTGGGTTTACTTATAAATTTTGCACGCAAATGAGCAATACCTACTTACCACTTATCTTCTATATTTAGACATCCTTATGATCACAATTGTGAGATATACATCCCTGCATCTTTATGAGGCATGTGGACATAACACTCATTTTCTAGGTATAAAGAATTAGAATACACTACACTCTGAATTAAGTGTGTAGCATTGCTTGAATGTCTACAGGCCTCAGCTTTTGGCTGCTGTTTAGGACAGATTGGGCCAGGGACCATAATGCTGAGCCTACCTGAAATCCATTGATCTCCCAACACCACTGTTAGTTAAACCCAAGAGAGAAGGAAGAAGGCCTTGCTGAGGCTGTGGGAGACCTGCTGAGGAGTAACATCAACAGGAAATATTGGGAATGGAATATTTCGGTCTCTAGCTGCAACTGCTGCTGGGACTTGGCACAGCTTGCCTTCAGCCCACCATTATTCCCTAACTGGCAGAATTTCCTATCTGTTGTGCTGGCTCCAATGCAAACCCACTGCAGGTTAAACATGCTTGTTAAAGCACAATGCAGTGACTCTTCAACTCGAATGGCCTTTATGCTGTATAGCAAGATGCTTGTGTGCAGCCAGGACAGTAAGGCAGGGTTCGGATCTTACCTCCATTCAGTAGAACCTATTTTGACAAGCCCCAGGTTTGCTGTTTCACATGAGCAGCAGATTGAAAACCACACCACAACTCTGAATCAGAAGCTTGTCTTCTTGTACACAAATTGAAAGAGTAAATTGCTTAGAAAGAAAACTGTTCTTGCAATTTATTTTATATTTCAGAATCAGTGGATTATTTATTAAGGAGAAATATGTATTATTATTTTAACCTGTGTTACATTAAGGTGGCTATATATTTGGCTTTATCCATACATTTAATTTAATCATACATGTGCTTTGGCCGGCAGTCCCATATAACTCAAAATGTACTTTGGCTTCCAGACTCATCTACCCAATTGTTAACTCAATCCTTCAGTTTGGATGCCTAAAGGGCATCTCAAACCAAACACATTTAAAACCAAACTCTTAATTTCCTATACACTCCGGTCCCACACATCCCACTAAACATGTCTTCATCTCGTTAAATGATACCTCCATTCATTCTGTCACTTAGGTGATCAACCCTTGTACTCTACATTTGATCAAACTTTCATCTGAAAGGATCCTTGCCAAAATATCCATGTGCCTCACTCCTTTAGGTCACTAATGTCTCTGGTCAAATGTCACCTTATCAGGCCTTCTGTGACCATCCTATAACCCCTACCTAGCCCTTCTTCTCCTCTATTCTTCTCCTCTTGTCTATATTATTTTTTCATAACATTATCACCATATGAGAAGTTATATATTTGTTTACTTACTTCTTGTCTGTGTTCTCTTAGTAAAATGTAAGCTCTCTGAGGATAGGGACATTCTTTTGCTTATTATAGTATGCACCATACAGGAAGGTAATCACACATAGTAGGTGCTCAAAAAATACTTGTTGAATAAATTAATGAAAAATATAAATAAAATAATTGCGTGTAGCTCTAAAAGATGATTATCCATGGTTTAGTGTTAAGCCTGTAGACAGATTGAAATTGTGTTTTGAGGAGACACAGCAAATTAAATTCAATAGGAATCTTTTTAGGGGAGTACTTACGTGATGATTTCTTGGGCTGTTTTCTCTCTGGCTATTCTTAAATCTAGATAAAAAATAATGTGCAATTTTAGTTAAGAAACATTTATTGAGCATTTGCTCTGTGCACAATGTCATGAGAAACATAAACAATGCAGGTACAATTCTTTCAAGGATATTACAATTTTATTATGTATTACTACAACACTAATTTTTCACTCTAAGTGAAAAATCCTCAAATGACTTATTATTCCATTCAACAAAAATAAATTATAATCCAGTAATTACTTTGATGTCATATTAAAAATGAAACACGTATCATAATTAACTCAAACAATACAGAAAGATATAAAAAAGAAAGCAACAAATCACCTCAAATATCAACACCAGAAATAACTGGTGTTATTGGGTGAACATCTTCGTAGACAGACGGAATCACAGAAGTTACATAGAAAGAGGAAAATAAATCAATTTCTAAAAATGGGCTACTGCTTTATATGGTGTTTTAAAAACAAGAAGTGATTCATTTTCTGGATTTAACAGAATAAAAATAAAGTGAATTACAAGGAATTAATTTTTACAAAAATCTTTCTTCACTACTCCAAGTATTGATTTCTAAAACACACTTTTAAGTAAGAAATTTCCCCATGAAGTCCATTAAGATGTTGGTGTGTGTGTAGCTCGCTCAGCTGTTGACAGTATCACTAGATGCCTTGCTATGAAAGAGGGAGAGTAGAGATGCTGCTATTCTCCCCTCTCACACCTACTGGTTATTGTTTATTGTTTTCAGTGTTTTTCTATTATCCAAGTTTGTAACTGTTGCTTTGTTTTGTGACCATAGTCCTCCCAGTTATTATTTTTAGTTCTGTATAAAGATGGATCCATTGTAAAGTTGCTCTTTACAACCCAATAGCTGAGTTCTTTACTTCATCCCTAGTTGGCTGGATTTTGGCATCAAGTAGTTTTGTTTTGTTCCCTCCTGCCCCCAAGAAAGGCTCATGGGTGCTGTTTTCAGATTTCTTTCATATTTTGGAATGTCTTTTGTCTTTAAACTTGAGTGGCAACTTGACTGGGTCAAAATTTTTCTGTCTCAAAGAATTGTGTGGATGAGATCAGGCGTGTTCAGGGTGGTATGCCATAATGAAAATGGGGTCAAATATATGGTGATGGAAGGAGAACTGATTCTGGGTGCTGAACACACAATGCAGTATACAGATGATGTATTATAGAAATGTATACTTGAAATCTATACTAACCAATATCACCCCAATACATTTAATAAAAATTATTTAAAAATAAAGGGTAAGTAATCATTCATACACACACACACACAAATAAAACAATAAAAAAAAGAATTGTGTGGATATTGCTACATTGTCTGTGACACAAAATTCTGCTATGAGATGTCTAAGGACTACTTGATATTTTCCCCCTTTGTTCCTTCAGAATACTATTATTATTTTTTTTTAATAGACTCTATTTTTCAGAGTAGTTTTAAGTTCAAAGTCAAATTGAACATACAGGGAATTTCTATAAACCACCTGTCCCCCACACCCACAGCCTCCTCCACTATCAACATCCCTCTTCAGAGTGGGGTATTTGTTACGACTAATGAACCTACACAACCAAAGTCCACAGTTTACATTAGGATTCATTCTTTGTGTTGTACATTCTATGGGTTTGGATAAAGGTATAATGACATGTATCCACCATTAAAATTTCAGAGTATATATATATATACATATATATATGTATATGTATATGTATGTATGTATATATATATATATGCACAAACACACACACACACACGAATGTTCGCGTGTGTGTGTATTATATAGTTATAACTATATATAGTTACAGAATAGTTTCACTACCCTAAAAAGCCTCTGCCTATTCATTCCTCTCTCCCCCTCGCCCCTGGCAACCACTGATCTTTTTACTGTCTCCATAGTTGTGCCTTTTCTTACTGTCATGTCATTGGAATTATACATTATATAGTCTTTCCAAGTTTGCTTCTTTCACTTAGTAATATGTATTTAAGGTTCTTCCATGTCTTTTCATTACTTGATAGAGCATTTCTTTCTAGTGAAATAAAACAGATGGAAAAAGTAGAGAACCATATGATTTCACTCATATGTGGAATATGAAACTGAAAACAACAAATGAACAAGACAAACAAACAAACAAAACTCATAGACACAGACAACAATATAGTGGTTACCAGAAAAAAAGGGTAAAGGGGATCAAATATATGGTAATGGAAGATATGACTTTGGGTGGTGAACACGCAATGTAATATATAGACAATGTATCACAGAATCATACACTTGAAGCCTATGTAATTTAATTAACCAATGTCACCCCAATATATTTAATTTAAACAAATTTGTTTCAAATAGAAAACATCAATTGACCATAAAAGTGAGATTTTATTTCTGGACTCTCAATTCTATTTCATTGATCTATCTGTCTATCGTTATGCCAGTACTACACTGTCTTTTTTTTTTTAATTTATTAGTTTCAGGTGTACAAGACAAGGTAATACTTAGACGTTCATCATTTATATCCCTCACACTGTGAACCCCCCTCCCCCCATCCACTATCCCTCCGACCTCACACTGAACCATCACATTATATATATAAAATTATAGTTGGCATTCATTAATGTTTAGCTTCTGGTGTACAATGCCATGATCAGATATCCACAGTATCCCTGAGGTGGTCTCCCAAATAGGACGCATGTCCATCGGATACCCAACAAAATCTTTACAACATTATTGAATACCTTCCCCAAATTAATTTTCAAAAAAACCCTGAGGCCATCTTGTGGTTACCAGCTGCTTCCTAATCCCTTCACCTTTCCCCTTATACACTGTCTTGATTACTGTTGCTTTGTACTAAATTTTGAAATTGGAAGGTGTGAGGTCTACAACTTTGTTCTTAACTTATTAACTAATGTCACCCTAATAAATTGAAAGAGAAAGAAAGAAAGAAAGAAAGAAAGAAAGAAAGAAAGAAAGAAAGAAAGAAAGAAACAAAGAAAGAAACAAAGAAAGAAACAAAGAAACAAAGAAACAAAGAAAGAAAGAAAGAAAGAAAGAAAGAAAAGTTTTCTTTAGGTATTGTAAAATAATCTTTGCCAGGATAAAAATGTAGTGTTCCATTCCTAAATTGCTAAAATATTTTTAACCTCAATAGGTGCATTTTATCAAATGATTTTTCTGCTTCTAAGGAATCAGTACATGGTTTTTCTTCTTTAATTTGTTAAGTGGTGAATTATATTTATAATTTTTCTGATATGATACCACTCTTGGCATTCCTGGGATAAATCCAATCGTATCTGTGATGTAATAGCGTGTGTATATCCTGCTGATTTTCTAGCTTGATAACACTTTGGGCTTTTTACATTTATTCTCTCTCTCTCTCTCTCTCCCTCTCTCTCTCTCTCTCTCTCACACACACACACACACACACAAATATGTGGTTATAAACAACCTACCATTTGAGTTTTACAGTTAGTATGTATTGTTAGTTGACCACAGGATTTGTAAGATGACAAATACTTTATGCCACTCAATAGATACTTTTGATATTGATGAGGAAAGTAATAGAATTGACAGAGTGGCTTTCTATGTTAGAGACATGCTACTTTAATAAGACTATGGTTTAGAAGACAGAGAAAGTCTTCTCTGATTAGAGAGTCTATCATAGACCCTGTGCTGCACAGCAAGTCCACATGTCTCCAAATAATAGCTATACAACCAATAAAGAATAAAAATATTTCAAAGCAGGATAATATTTCTGAGTTTCTAAACTACCACAGTGAAAATTAATTGTGGGAAAGGGATGATGTCCTTGTTCACAAAGCAGAATTTCTTAACTCTAAATAGAATATCCTGTCTCTGCAAGAATACATTTCACCGAAAGACCCTAACGCTGCAGTGGAAATTCAAAGGGACAAGATAATGGATGGTTCCCTCAATTTAGTATGTCACTTGTTACCACAACAATTACACTTGCTGTCCTCTTCATATCCTTTCCCTTTCACCTTGCCTCAAACATCAGAATCCATGTTTGTTTTTCAAACTGATTTTATATGTGAACTACAATGGGAATCACCTTGTTTGAAGGTCTTGGTTATAGTGCCTGCTGTCACACTGGTCTGTCTTCAGTTTTCTTTGATTTAATCATTATTTCAGGACTTATTAATCACATTATTTATTGTTCTGTCTGTCGTCACCTTTTGTACTATGTTTTGATATTCCTTTATGACTTGCTTTTGCATACCAAAGGGTATGTGATGAATCAAAAAACAATTGTAAAATGATAAAGCAACTCCAAAATAGATAAAAACTAAAGAAACAAACAATATACATAAGACAGAAAAATAAATACACTTTTCCAGGCTGCAAGGTAATAGTTTGAGGATTCAGATTGTTTTTACCACTAACAATGGCCCTGAAATTAAGAAACAACAAGAAAAATAAAAAGAACAAATGGGCCACGAAATTTTATCACTTACAAAAGGAGATCATTTCTCACATTTATGTCCTCTCAATGTACTGTTTTTTTCTTCAGCTTATATGGTATTACAGAGGCTAACAAGTGAATTATTTCTGCCATGATAAAAATAGAAAGGGAGCTGTGCGGCAGAAACATGTCGTTTGATGAAATGGCTTAAACCTGGAGATATCACTGAACATGGAACACGGTAAGAGTCATTTAAATTCTAGCACTGAAACAAAGGTTAAGAAACAAAAGGAAAGTCTTCAAATGAGATGTAATGTAAGGGTCGATTTTGTTCATGTCTGAGGTATACCACGTGAAGGGACATTCCACATTGCAGTGTTTGTCCTGATTGTCTATCGTAGGTAATTTAAGATTCTTGCACTGTATCTATCAGTGTATCTATCAGTATGTGATTCATTATATAGCAATTCCACTTCTGGATACTAATAACCCAACTTTCCGTCACTGATCTGTTTTATTAGACATTTATTCAACACACTCACCTCTATCTGACTGAAGGGGAGAACAATGACACTTATTCCAGGGAGTTGCAAGTAAAAAAATAAAATTGTTTAAAAATATTGAAAGCAGCTTTTGGTATGTAGCATGAAATTCTCCAAATGATCATTCACTTTAAAGAATCAACTAATATTGAAGTCGCTTCTTTTACTTTCTGCCCTTCCAGAATAGCTTTGGGGTATTAAGAAACTTTCATGAATAATCCAGGACACATAGCAAAGGAAAGGACTTTCAAAACAGTCCACACATTTAAATTAACCTTGGCCTTCTAATGCCACAAGAAGCCGTATAATTTTATATGGGACTTATTGGTTTGTTCTGTGTGGTGTACAATTCCCTTAGATTTTAATGAAATATTAGAGCTGACAAAACAGTGAAAAGCATTTGACACAGAAAGACTATTGAAAATTCTAACTTTATATCTTATTGGTAATATACCTTTAGGCACTTGAGGACACATTACAAAGACAAGGAATAAGCCTTCTGATACCATGACACTAAGTAAGCCACTGTCTCATGATTATAGGTGCCACTCCTAGGCAGATGGGAGAGTGAGAAAAAATCCCAAATTAACTGACTTAAAATTTGAAGTTGCTGAATTATCCTAGAATACATTAAGGTTATTGTTTCCCATAATAACACATAATAAAGTTCAAAATAGTTAAAATGAAGTTGAGTACAGAAAAATACAGAACATTATTTTCTTTCTCACCTGATTAAGTACCCCCCAAAATTAATACCCACTACAGTTTTCTTTGTACTTTTGTTTTCATTATCTATGACTGCATAACAATTACCCCTCCAAAGTGGCAGTTTAAAACAACTGTAAACCCTTATCTCACAGAGTTTCTGTGGTTCAAGAATTCCAGAGTGGCTTACCTGGATGCTGTGTGGTTCTAGATCAAAGTGTCTCATCAGGCTGCTATAATATGATGATTGGGACAGCAGTCATCTGAAGGATTGGCTGGAGTTGGAAGATCTGATTCCAGGATGGCTCACTCAATCACTGACGAGTTGGTGCTGACTGTTGGCAGGAGGCCTCAGTTCCTTCCCACATGCACTTTTTCATAAGGCTGTTGGAGTGTTTTCATGACATGGATGTCTGATTTCCTCCTGAGTGAATAATTCCAGAGAGCACAAAGTAGAAGCCACATGTCTTTTATTATCTACTCTCAGAAGTCACACACCATCATTTCTACAGTATTCTATTGGTAGAAACTGGACAACCCTATTTAATAGGGATCACTGACATGCTTCAGAGGAAACTACCACAATATACAAACGAGATCTATATATTGTTTAGAAGGCATTTCAGCAGTAACTACAAACATGGAAGTGTGATATTACAAAGAATGTATGTTCAGATTGACATAACTCTGAAAACTCAGTTTTATACTATTTTCTTGTTGGCACACATCACCTGATAAAAAATAACAGGATTTTCCATGGTACATAGCTCCTTCTTTCCACTCCACAGGTGGTACAAAGGTTGTCTATCCAACCCTTACATAATGCTAAAGCACAGATTCTTTGTTAAAAGTCACATAGTATGTTAGAGAGGAATAAGGCTCTGGCTGAAGTTATCTTATACATATGAGGCATTTTGTCTGCATTTTATTGTTACTACAAATAAGAGCCAATAAAATAGAAGAGATAGAAATAAATGTCTGAATAAAAGGAAGAAATGCAATAGTTGCAACTGGTTGGAAGACTTATAAAAGAATTCTTTTCCCAAGTAAAAGAAGTGGTGAAAGGAAGTTAAGGAAAGAGAAATAAACAAAGATGAACTTCCAGCTGGGCCTTCTTGCTTACTCTCTTAATTTTACAAATAAGGAAACTAAGGCCTAGCAAATTTAATTGACTTATTCAAACCTACACAGTAGATTAATTAGTTATACCATGAGTATTCAGAGGTGATTTCACATGCTTGACCCCTTTTCTCTTAATTGACATACATCAAACAACAGGCCAAAAGTACATTGTGAAGTTGAATCAGTTATTTAATATCACCTAGATGAATAATAAAAGTGATTGCCTGGTAGACTTCAACTACTTGCAATATTTTAGAAACATAAATTTGTCCAGGAACTTGGTATTATGAAGACAATGCAAATCACTAGATGAAATCTTTCTTTCTAACTCTACAACTTTAACTCAAGGCATTGTTTTAAAGAAACCTTCTGACACTCTTAAGAAGATATTGCCACAGAACAAAATACTTCTGTTTCTTTTTCCTTTTAAACATGCTCTTATTTTTTATATAATTTTGAATATAAAGGATACTTCTTTCATATAGGAAGCACTAATGATAGAAAATAATCTCTTATCAAGCCAGAAATTCTGACCAGATGAAACTGTTAGCCCTCAGCTGAAAGTCTCTTTAGTTGGCATTTCGCAAGTGTTTTTGGAATTGTTTTCCAAACTGCAGTGTGACTCATTGCCTCCTTTCAACTCTGTATTGTCTGCTCCTCTTCGGTGTGCAAAACTTTCTGGTTGTCATAATTTTATTTTGATGCCATATTACCCTAGAAAATGTTCTTCCAAACAAACAATTGCTGTCAAAAAGCAAAGGATACACTCTTTATCTTGGATTCTAATGAATGAAAATAACTCATAATAGTCTATGGCTTGGTTTGAAATGTCACTGCCTCACGTGGAAATGGAATTAATATATGAAATGGCAACTCTTAGTTGCTAGGACAAGGTGGCAGATATCCTTGGATGAATTGATTACAAAATTTAAATATTAATGGGCTCTGTAGATGAAGAAACACAGCAATATATACAGGAATCTAAATTTCTTTGACAAAAGTGAAACATTTATTGAGAATGTACCATTGATCATGAATGGTGCTACTGTTAGCAGTTCAAGGTTGAGTTTGGGTTTTAGGGGTCAAATTCTATTTCTCTGTTCTATCCTCCAGGTTTTATGTTAAGTGCATTAAATACAGAACATAGAAGAAAAAAATGACCAAGTATCTTAGAAAATACTCACAAATAGGGGCTCCTCTAGAAAAGGCTTTGTAGCATGGCTAAGGCCAAATGGCTTAAGTAAGTCTTAGGCTGTATTAACACCCACTAGCCTCCATCCCATTGGAAAGCCAATTCAAAACACACCCACCAGTGCCAGTGACAAGGAAACAAGAAACAAGAAAATAATCAGGTAGTTATCACCAATACCTACTGTTTAACTGCCAAGCCTACTCCCTGGGCTGTCGTGTGACATGAAAGCAAGCAAAGATAAAGGGCTTGGCTCTTATGGGGGAAAGACCCTTGTCCAGCCTGATTCTGTAAGGTGGGTCAAGAGCCCTGTCCAGGTAGCCCTACTGTTTGAGAACAGAAAGTCTCAGGGAAAAATTCAGGAAAGAAAATTATGTGTAAGGGGCCTGCTCTGAGAAAACTGCCAGAAGAAGAAGACATTGGTCATTGATGCTCTTCTGCTCTCTATGCAATGACCCCACCCACTGGTGAGCTGTGACCCAATGAAAGGCAGGTTTTCACAAAACAACCTTCTCTCTGGTAAAGAAGTTGAGTTATAACCACTGAAATTTCTTTCTATGTTCCTCTGACTGGGGAAAAGAAGGTTGGGCAGAAATTCTGTTTTCCTTTGGGCAGAGGCTAAGTCCAAGGAAGGAGTCTCCCTTCCTATCAGGTATCAATGTACCTTTTAAGGAATTTGGAATCCAAAAGCTTGGATTCAAGCCAAAGGCCATCACCACCATTACCACCACCACCACCACCACCACCACTTAGCTGGATAAACATCAGCAGTTATTTATCATTTAGAGATCTCAATTCCCTCTGAAAAAGGTATCACTCCCCACTCTTCGTGATTGATAAATACATTCTCCCTATAGCTTTACCCAAGGAATTCTCTGGCCCAAGCCTGAGTAGGCCTGGGAGTCTGTTAGAGGTCTCCTGTGCCCGAAGGAAGAGGAGGGGTACGATGAAAAGGGTCTAGAATTAGTCTTGTAGCATGAAGTCTGTGTGCCTGGGGTGATATTGACTTCAGGGGGCAAATTCAACAAAATTTCTTTCATATCCCCCTGGAATTTCCCAAGACTGGCTTCTATCCTGATCCTTTAAATGTATTACAGTTTTCCCATGTTAAAAGCTCTATAGCTATCGCATGACTCCTCCCCTCACTCAAAAAAAGGGCCTGTTTTTCCCTCGCAGTTGTTGACTGGATCTCACTACAAAGACAATGGTGCTGGCTGGCTAGTCATAACAGTGCATCTTTGTCTGCCAGGAAATGTTATGATCATCTCTTGAGTGTCAGCCCCAAGTTAACCACACCCCTGGTTTAATGTCACATGCACTATGGATTAGCTCCTTTTGAAGCCAGCTGTTCACCTGGGTTAGCCCCGTTGGCTCTGGCCCACATGTTTCTAGCTTCCTCTCCAATTTCTACTGGTCTGCTATTGAAGTCACAGCATGCCTCCTGTTTAAGGCTGCAGTTCTCCAATCTTGGGAGATCCAAAAAAGTGATAGGCTTTTACACTATAAACACCCTAGCAGCATAGTCAGAGACGGACAGCAGTGGTTTTAATTAGGCTCTATTTATTTGAGTGTAGTATGACTAAGAAATGTGTAAGGCTTGCTTTGAAAGAAAGCAAGATGTATCCTCCATTAGGAATGTCTTTGCCCTATCTCAACAGGTCTAGGTCTTCTTTCTATTCAGCCCTCCCAAGCGAAGATGTTTGTTACTTTCTTTGTAATGAGTACCTACTACATATCTCTATTGTTTTACGGATTACATCATAATGTAACTATTGGGTTTAGGTATATTTCTCAATTTCTCAAAAATTTTGTTGCAAGTTTCATAAAGGTCAGGACGCTATATTACCTACCTTTGTACTGTCAGTACCTAGTATTATGCCTGGGACAGAGTGGGCCTTCAAGAAATGTGCTGTAGACTGGGTTCATGCATGGATGGATGGATGAATGATCTAGTTAAATTGGGGTATCATGGCACATAAATATAAAAGATCATTACATGCCCATCCCAAAGAATCATAGTACTATTAATATGTATCATAGTACTTTGAGAGACCTTTGACAAATCCCAATATATAGGGCAAGGTGTCAGTTCTGAGACACATATTTTCCCCCCATATTTTACATCTCTGACAAGGGGTGGTGTCTCCCAATCCCTGTCAGTCAGGCAGAAGTTGGGATGTGGTTGCCATGATGTGCTCAGGCATCCAAAGTAGTAGGGAGGTGTCAGTGGTTTGGAAGGAATTCATGGAGAAGGTGGAGGATGGTTTTAAAGAAATGTGACATCACCGACACTCCTGACACCACAGAGGACTATAGTATTGGGAAAACCACAATGTCTACTGCCTTGAGGTGGAAAGTTTTTAGAAGAGAGAGCATCTGAATGTAAAGAACCAATTTAATTTGCTTATGTTTTCATTTTTAAGGAATGCACGACAGTGCTATATCATAATAATCTATGTCTAAATAACTCTAAAATAGCTCTTTCAATAAGAAGAAAATAAAAACTCCAAGTGAGAGAAAGACGTTATGTAAATTGAATTCATAGCATTTTTTTCCTTCTTAGCAATCTATAAAATAATGGCGGTTCTTATAGTCAATGACATTACATAACATAAAATATGGAGCACTTGCTGTAAAATTAGTGATTTTTTCCCTCTTTGGAGAAACAAATGGGATTAGTAAATTGTAACTGTTATCTCTTTTAGTGAAGTAAAGGCACAGGGAGATCTGCTTGTACCTTTCTCAGAAAGATAAATTTCACACTGTTGCAATAAACAGAACACATGATGCTTGCAAATTCCTGGGGAGATGTTTCTCTATCCAAACTGAGATTCTGATACTGTTTGATGTTGCTGCTGGAAAAAAGAGAGGGGCCCGCCCATGGAAGCCACGTTATAAAGGGTCAATATGCTCTGACAGCACTGCCAATCAATTCCACCCTCCACACTCCCCATCCCAAAAGGGATGTAAGCAAACCTGACAAAAAGCCCCTGTCCTTATCCACTCTGAGACAGATGTCAGTTTGTTGCCAAAACCTCAAAAGAAGGTGGTTAGTCCACATTTTAGACATCAAAAATAAAAGAAAAATAACAGTAACAAAAGAAAGAATCTTGTGAGCAGAGAGCTAAACCGTTAAAGACAAGTAGGAAATCCTTTGGATAGTCACTAAGTCTCTTTGTATTGTGAATTTTCCATTTTGCTACATATTGTAAAGAACCAAAGTTAGACCTTACCCAAATGGACACCAACCCTAATATTTTGGAAAGGTCCAAGAACACACATAAAGGGGACCATACTATCCCTACCATCCCTGCATTTTCTTCACTGCGGCCCAGTCAGGTGGGCCCACCCACTCCATAGCTTTCAAATTCTTCTCCTCATTCTCCACTTCCACTTCAAAACGGGGGAAACAGCATCTGTAGAGGCATAAATGACAGCTTTTGACCACGTTCCATGGATGGTGCATTTGACAGCATCGGGTCATAGAAGTAATGCAGGCAGCACACAGCCCAGTTACAGCCATCCAGAAGAAAGATACATCTAGAGGAATAAATAAAAGGCTCCCTCCAATATGGATGTGTCCCAGTGTGTAATTATAGTATAGCAAAGTCTTTAATTCCCCGCAGTATCATTTAAAGTCTTGCCTTTTAAAACTCTCACGGTAGATTGTAAAATGCTGATTTACCATCATTTTTGGCAAGTTGTCTCTGGAAATGCTCACCCTACTCCACCCAATGCTTAATAAAAAGTTTGTGTCCAAAAGGGTTATAGGTTCATCTCTAAATTCTGTATTTATTCCAAGAAGAAGAAAAAAAGGTATTAGTTGTTTGGGGGGGTCCAAAAAAAATAAAATGGGAAAGAAAAAAGGAAATATTTGATATTCCAGGAGGGCCGAGTCTCAAAGCTTCAAAAGTCTCTCCAGCAGCATTCTTCGATATCAGTAGTCCCTGTAGAATTGGTGGCCTTTGCTCCTGTACTCAGCTACTCTCCATAATTGCTTAAACATGCAATTTCAGTGTACCAGAGAGAAGCAGCTACACATGCCACTTAATTTTTTTTTTTTAATTACTATATCTGTTCTCTAAAAACAAACCAGTTCCATGGGGAGGGAGGCTGGACACCACCCTGGGCAAGTTGCACAGGCAGGCAGCTGCCATGAGCCAAGCGGAGGGCGTGTGAGGCCGTGAGGTAGCGTCTCGTCTGAAGGAAATGAAATACTGCATGCAGAGGGCTTATTAAAAGCTTCATGCTTGAAAAATCCATAGTAAAGGCAAGTCTTGGGAAGCAGACAGTTTCCCTTTTTGCTGGTCATGTTAACTTTATAGTTGGAAATGGGAATGCAATTTTGACATTTGTATGGACTTAACGGGGGAAAACAAAAAAGGATAGTGAAGCATGAAGCCAGTTTTTATTGAAAAAACATGACTGAGAACAAAATTTCTCACGTCAGCACTTTGCCAGTGACCAAGGTGCAACCTTTTCTTCTGGGGCTCTGCATACCACTTCATGACAACTACAGTAAATAAAGAAAGCTAAACAGCTCAGCTCCCGAGGCCGTTGGGGCTCTCTTTCTCAACTGCTCTGACGAAATGACCCTAGAAATTTAGCCAAGATGTTTCAGGACATCTTACTCCCAGCAGCAACAAGACAGCTGACTGTGTTCCCCAAATTTAACTTTTAAAAACTCAACTGGGTTTACTTTTTAATTTTGAAATTAAAATGTGTGTGTAAAAGTTTTGAATAAGTAATTCGTGCACAGGGGACAAAATTTAAAAAGTGCAAACAGTGTGCATTGAAATGTAGTAGGTCTCCCCCACCTTCACCTTCATGATCCCACTCCCATTCCCAGAAGCGACTCCTGTTGCCTTTCTTGCAGATCCTTCCAGAGCTCGATGACATACACAAGCATACCCAATGTATAACCTTTTCTCTTGTGTCTTACCTGGGCTCTGTTTGTTGTTGTTCAATCAAAGAGGTTTAATTAAAAAATATATAATGTATTTCATGAAGTGGATAATTTTTTAAACAACCTGATGAAATGGCTTGTTTACTAGATTCAACCAGGTGTTTTCAAAGTAGTAGCATGTTATGAAATGACTCCCCACGTGAAAAATGATTTTTTGACATCTGAATGCATCCACCATATCTACACCAGAACGAGTTCCAGTGAGAGGATTTATTTCCTGCTGCTCTTCCTGGGATTGTGTCATCCATCGACGGAGCTTTCTCTCTTAACCCCACTTCAATATGAGCTTTACAGTCTCACTGATATTTACCATTTCAGCCTTTCTGCAAAATTCTGAAAGTGAATTTTCAAGTTCTAGATGCATATGGCAAAAATCATGATTTTTGTAAAGTGGCCAATAGAAATCAAATCAGTTACCTCTGGCCACCCATGGCTGATCACTGGCAAGAAGGAAAGAAGAGATGCTACACTGTAGAAAGAGCATTTGCCTGGAACCGAAGTGAATTCTGATCTCTTCATCCTAACCTTGCTGGTATCCAGAACCCAACCAAGTCTTCATACCTCTCCAGTCACCTATTTCCTTTTTTGTGTATAAATGAGGGGAAATCACAATTAGAGATTTACTGCTTAAACATTCTGTTTCTCGTCTGACAATTTCCAGCGTTTTGCCCGTATGTATCTAGTCCTTAAAGCTTCAAATAGATCAGTGCAACAAGCTTCTTTTTTCTCAAGTTAAAATGAAAAAGATGAGCACACAAAAAATTGAAATTTGCTAGGTGTTATGGACTGAATATTTGGGTCCACTGCAAAAATCTTAGGTTGAAGTTTTCACCTCCAATGTGACGGTATCTGGAAGTGGGACATTTGGGAGGTAGTCAGGTTTAGATGAGGTCACGACAGTGGAGTCCCCATGATGGGATTAGTGCCTCAATAAGAAGAGGAGAGACCAGCGCTGTTGTTGTCCACCATGTGAAGACACAGTGAGAAAGCAGCAATCTGCAAAGTGGGCTCTCCTCCGAACCCAACCATGCTGAAACCCTCATCTTGAACTTCTCAGCCTCCAGAACTGTGAGAAATATATTTCTGTTGTTTAAGCCATCCATAGGGTATTTTGTTATGGCAGCCTGAGCAGACTAAGACACTAGGCATTTACTAATTTCTGAACAGCAAAAAGTTTCGCAACTCAAAGTTATGGTTTCAACTGATGTGAATTCCTTTTTGCTCCATTCAGTTATATAGGTCCTTTCAGCATTAGTGCCTCAGAAGTACATGTTTCATCCTAAATATGCAGCAGGCCCTATTCTTCGTATAGATGGTGGCCATTGGGCACATTTCCCGCTCCTGGGTCCTGCCGCTGAGCTCACTGAAAACTAAGAGGTAGAGCATCTGCCCAAACGCACCTCACCAACCAGCTTGAATTCTAGGTGGCTGAATTGAGCCAGGCAGTGTGAGGATGTAAGACAAAATGGGACCCTGGGCTTCAGACATTGAAACTGAGAGACTTGTGACAAATTCTTCCCAAGGGTTAGGCCAAGGTCAGGAACAATAAACCTCGCCTTATTAGATGTGGAAATCACGTATGAGGCAGCATGTATTTTGTTCTTCTAATTGTTATATTTATAACTTTGAATATGTGCTTCATTCAATCAATTTGTAGTAAGGGGAAATTATGTTCTAAGCATTGTTCTAGGTGCCGGCAATAGAGCAGTGAAGAGACCTTCCTACCTACCAACAAACACACAAAAACAAACCTCTGCTCACATAAAGCTCACATTGCAACATTTTGTTCTCCTACTTCTGCTCCATCAACCTAGTTAGTGTCTTAAGTAACTCCTTTCCATTTAACATGAGGGTGTTGGTGCCCTATGCTTCTTTAACAGTTGTACTTGTATTTTGTACAATGGGATTTTTAATGTTTCCGTGTGGTTTTAAATATAAATAGATCTTCCACTCTTTGTCAAAATAGGTTGATCCTAAAAGTAAAGAATCTATAAATAGATTTATATTATCATAAGTAAATGTCAGTGACTGCAGAGCCAGTAATAAACTAGAATTATACATTTTTTTCTCTAAAAGATCTACTAGCATAACCCCTAAACCAATTAAATGAGGATATGTATATCCTAATCATTCAAGTCAAGGAATTCTCTGTTCTTACACCAAATCAATTAAATGCTTAAAATTGTGAAATGCTCCATCAGAAAAAAGGTAACACATTTTACTTTTTTTCATAATATCAGAACCATAATTTTAACTTCTTACATAAGTTTTTTTTTCTTTTTCTGATGCAATTGCTTTGTTGTTTCTTTTTGATAAAAAAATGATGAACCTTCCCCCTTATCCTCAGGCTCATCTAGACCATCAATCATGCTGTCCAATGCATGGAGTTCACCTTTTCCCCCAGAGATGTCTTTCCCTGAACTCTGTATTCTCCTGCTCCAATTAGGAGCATAAGCCCGTTGTATAGTTTTTATCCACAACTTTTCATTGTCTTCCTGGGGTCTACTGTTTCTTGGAGTATACATGTTTCTCTTTCTTGATTTTTCACTCTGTCTTCCTAGAGGACATCCCAAAATAACTTCCAAAGAGAGGATCTTAGCAGATCCTGAGATGTGTACATCTAAAAACTGTGTTTATTTTTGCTCTCATACTCACTGTACAGTTTGACCAAGTATAGGATTCTAGGTTAATAAAGAAGTGAAAGGACAAGCTACAGACTAAGACAAAATATTTGCAATCCATGCATCTGGAAAAAAGCCAGGATCCAGAATTTATGAAGTACTTCTAAAAGTCAAGAAGAAAAAGACAATCCAATTTTTTAAAATGGGCCAATACTTGAATAGGAACTTTGCAAAAAAGATAACCAAATGGCTAAGAAGTATGTGAGAAGTTGCTCAATATCAACTTTCATCAGAGAAAATAATATTCACAGTGAGATACCACTGCACATTGACCAAAATGTATTAAGTTTAAAAGATGTGTAACACCAAGTATTGGGGAACATGCAGAGCATCTAGAATTTCAGAATACTTGCTGATGAGAGGGTAAAACTCTTTGAAATACTGTATAGCAGTGTTTAATAAAATTAAACACACACCTACCTATGACTAAACCAGCAATTTCAATCCTGGCTATATATATATATCCCTTCAAAGTGATCAAACATATCACAAAAACTTGTGTAAAAATGTTTGTAGTAGCTGTATTCATAATAGCTTAAACTAGAAACTAAAAGAATGGATAAACAAACCATACTATAATTATCTAATAGGGTACTTCTCAGCAATAGAAAAGAATGAACTATTGCTATACTCAACAATGTGGATGACTATTAAAACAATTACGTTGATCATAAGAAACTAGATCTAAAAAGTACATACTGTATAATTAAATTTATATAAGGTTCCGGAAAAAGGAAAACAAATATGTGGTGATAAAAGTCAAATACTGATTATTTGAGGGAGGAGTGTGTGTGATGTGTACTGACTGGAAAGGAGCATAAGGGAACATTCTAGGGTGATGGAAACAGTCTATATCTTGATCTGGATGTTGGTAATGCACAAACTCATCAGGTCTGCCCTTCAGATTTGTGCATCTGTCACCCTGGGTATTAGACTTCGATTTTTTTTAAAGAAGGATATCTAGGTTGAAAATCGTCTTCCTTCAGCACTTTGAAAGTTTTTCCTTGTCTTCTAATAGCCACAGGTGATGATAAGAAGTCTTTTGCCAGTCTAATTCTCATTCCTTTGAAGTCCAAGTTTATCCTCTCTGGAAGCTTAAGAACTTTTCTTTAATCTTTGTATTCTGAAATTCCATAAGGATGTCGCTAAGTAGAAATCTTTTTTTTTTTTTTAATGTATCCCATTTACCCCTCAGTATGCTTTTCAATTTGAACACTTGTGTCTATCTTTATTTCTGGGACGTTTTTCTATTAATTTTTTAAAAGAATTTTTACTATTTTTTAGAGAGTAAATAGAAAAGAATTTTTTCTATTATTTTTTAAAATAATTTTTCTATTAATTTTTTTAAAGAATCTTTTTATTTAGATCTATTGATCTGGAATTTCCATGAGCCAGAAAACCGACTTCTTAAATTAAACGTCTGTGTCTCTTTCTTTCATTTTTGTCTTTTCTTTGTCTTTTGCTCTATGTTTTGTAGATTTCCTCTGCTTTATCTTACAATTATTATACTTAATTTCTGAGCATGCTTACTTGTTCTATGTTCCTGTTTCACAGAAATTTTATTTTATTTTACAGATATGACATCTTCTCAAATCTCTTTGAGGGTTCTAATGGATTTTGTAAAAGTGCTCTTCTATTTTCTGAATTATGTCTATTTTCTCTGACAACTGTGGTCTTCCTCTTTCATGTTACTTGTTTTCCTCATGTGTTTGATCCTCCTCGGAGCATTCATATTAGTAATGAAGGTGTGTGTTTCCTCCTCTGTTTAGTCGGAAGATTTGTTTCATCAGTAGTACTCTCCTTGCCTGGGGGTCTTCCTGAAGATGTGTTTAAAAAGGCAGGGCAGGTTGAAAAACCAGCTTTGTGGTAAGTGGGCATGGACTTCCATGACAGTTAAGGGCTATCCAAATGTCAGAATGAGAAACATCTTCTGAGGGGTCAAAACTCTCAAAAGAGGTCATGGCTTTCCCTGGTTTATTTATTATCTTTATAGAAGGATCCTGGAGGCAATGGCCAGGCAGCCTGTGGCTCTGCCAGAGTCAGGGAGAAAGCAGGGCTGCCAGGCAATGACCTTCATAAAATCATCCCCTGTTTTACATCTTCTGCTCACCCCTTCTTTCTTACCATTCCTGTGAGGTTGAGCCTTTAGCCCCTTCAGGCAAGGCAGGTGGGAGCTTCCTCCACTACAGACCAGTACCACATATTCTAGGTTGTGGTATTTCTACTCTGTTTAACTGTCTACATGCTTTTGACCACTTCCTATCTTCTAGGAATTTCTTGAAGTCTCTCCTGTATGAGTGTTCTCCTCCCTATTCTCTGTCCATTCTTTTAAAAACTTTTATTATCACTTCAGTATAACTTCTAAAAAGAGAGGGGTGAACATTCATGTCCAATCTATCTTGAGTTGGAATGGACATTCTTTTCCCTTTTTTCCCCAAAGCAAATTAATCTATTTAAAAAATGATAAGATGTTAAATATAATTAGATTAAGAATAATACCAAACAAAACTCATTTACTTAGGCACCATTGACCCTCTAATGCAGATGATTCCCAAATTTGTACTCTCATCATGTTTCCATATTTCCATGTGCCTGCTGATCATTTCCAATTTTTAGTCCCACTTTTACCTCATTTACACCAACCCAAGCCCATTCTCCACTGCCTCCCTCCCCCAGAAGATCACCTTCTCTGTCATGACTGGACCCCTTGGTCCTTCTGCAGGTTCTACCCACATCCATGCAGGCTGAACACTTCACACAAGTCTGACTTTTCTTTGCGCTCTGTTCCTTTATAATCAACGACTCAAAATCTCTCAGTTCTTCCTATATATTTTGTTCTTTGTTTGGAGTGAATTTTTTCCTTTAGCTTAGCCTATTTCTGAAAAATAAATGGGACTAAATGTAGTAACCTGTACGTCGACTACATTACTGCCAGGAGAAGAGCAAAGGAATCACCACTCACCACCCAATATAGTTTTTACTTTTACGCAATGTGCTATTATAATTTAGGTGAACAGGAAAGGTGTGCTGATTAAACATTTAAAGAAAGTAAGTTGTATTTGTCACAGAGAAGAACTTAAAAACATCTAAGGGTTGAATGCCAAATGCATATATTCTTAGACCTAAAATTAGTTCCAAGTCTAATAGACTGATTCCAATCTTTCCTACCTAGTCTGCACCATTTTGACAAAGTCCAAACCCCATCTCATTTCTTTCTTCTCTTTATGTAAATAAGACATACAAGTACATATCATACCTGAATCATCGTATTAGATAAAAATAGGGTTTTCTGAAAACTGAAGTATATGTGGGGAGAAATCACCCTCATGCTCCTTCAGATGCCATTGTATTGGTGTGATTTCAGTGCCAGTGTGATGTTTGCACCATCCATTGTCGGCAGTTAGAAACATATTAAATTGTTATGGGGCTGAACTAATAAACCTTGTTATAAACCCTGTTCAGGAATTTAAAGTTTTTCTGCTTTAGTTCATATTCATATATCTACTGACATATGATTGTGAGGTTTACACTTAGACACTTGGAAAATTCAACTTGCCATTAAGTTGTTACCTGTGGGTTTCTTGGGTAGAAATAAACTGATTAGAGAGCAATCATGAGGTCTATTGGGAAGGACTGGTGGGGGTGGGGGCAAACAGAGAGAGGAGTGGTGATGGGAGGAAGGGGGGTATTTATAGTCGGTGAGGTTTTGATGTAAAACAGAAAGGCAATCACAGATGGTGTCTGATTTCAGTAGGATTACTGCGAACAACTCACAGGTAGATATTGCAAAACCAAATGTGGCACGATGGGAACTTCATTCTCACATCTCAATGCCCTTCAAAGGCTCAGAATTATGCCCTCTGTCATTGCTGCTGATTATATATACATATAACACATACAATATGTATATGTATATGTACAATATATATTAATCTATTTTTAAAAAATAATGAGATGTTAAATATAATAAGATTAAGAATACCAAACAAAACTCATTTACTAAGGCACCAACAACCCTTTAATGCAGATGATTCCCAAATCGATACTCTCACCATGTTTCCATATTTCCATGTGCCTGCTGACCATTTCCAACTCTTTGTCCCCTTTTACCTCATTTACACCAACCCAAGCCCATTCTCCACTGCCTCCTTCCCTTCTCTGTCATGACATATATGAGGTGTGATCAAACAATATGGTGAATGACTAAATTTTAAAAATGTATTACAGTAAAAGACATATTGCCATTAATCCCCCTCAAAGTACTCCCCCTTGCTTTGAACACACTTATCCCATTGTTCTTGACACTTTCTGAAACAGTTTTGGAAGTCCTCTTTTGTGAGTATCTTTAGTTGCTTTATTGTGGCTGCCTTGATGTCCTGAATCATTTTGGCTTTAGGGGAGAGCCAGAGGTCACACAGTGCCAGGTGGATAATGTGGATGAGGACACACTGTAATGTTTTTATTTGACAGAAACTGCCATATACCAGAAGCAATGTATGACATGGAGCATTATCATGATGGAGGATGATTTTTGGCACACTTTAAAACACAGCTTCTCTCAACCATAGCTCACATCCAACTGACTGCATCAAACAAGGTGAAACTTGTCACACACTGTTACTATGGTTCGAAGCACTGCTTCCCATATTGAAGATCCCTGTCTTTCCACTGCATGGCACTTGGCAGCAGCATTCAATGTATTTTTTGATCAGACCTTGTGTGTGTGTGTGTGTGTGTGTGTGTGTGTGTGTGTGTGTACACATGCATGTAATTCATGTTAAGAAAAGTCATCATACCAAAACTTGAATGTATTGAATAGGTATATTAACCAGAATATATTTCTATCACAAAAGAAGTCTTCGTTTCACAACATGACTTTACAAAATAGTAAATTTCCCTATAAATTTAAAATTTGTTTACAAAATTAAATTTCCATGCAGCTTTCAGTTCATTCATTCGATCACTCATAAATGTTTATCGATGACTGCCATATTCACATTTTAAAAAACCTATCAATTAATGTAGAACAAGACTAAGATACAAATCAAGACAAGCCAAGACCTTGATTTAACATGGTGTTCTTTTGTTTGCATCTACAAAGGTGACAGTGACTCATTTTCCCTCAGTAGAGGATGCCAACTGGCAATTGAAGTCTAAGTTTATCGATGGCATCATAACTCGTGTTGCGTCTTGGCGGTCTGTGATTCTCCAGCTTTAGAATGTCTCCACAATTCCCTGACAACCTGATGACATTTCAGAATACCTAAACAATCAGCTGTTTGTCCATTGTACATCAATGTAACAAAATCAGCTGGCTTCTATTGGAACATGATGGATTTAAATTAAGTCTCAACCTGAAGTGTTGGATTTCTTAGACAGTGAAAAGAAAGGCCATTTGCTGCAAAAAAAAAAAAAAAAAAAAAATCCAGACTCCTAAAATACTCTCTCAAATTCATGGGAGTCATGATTAAACAAAAACAACAATAATAAAACCCCTTTTTGTTTCTGTGGGAAGAAAAATCACACTGTTACTATGGGTAGGGAAATTACCATGAATCTATATAAGACTTTTCTAAAGTGAAAAGCACAGGTCTAGAGATCAAGAGCCAGGACCAGACTGCCTGGGTTTGAATCCTAACTCCATGGCTCATTAGCAGGTGTGTGTTTTAGTGCAAGTTAAGTAACCTTGCAGTGCCTCAGTTTCTTTATCTGTAAAATGGAGGTAAAAATGGTTCCTACGTCATATGGCCATTTTACGATTAAGGGAGTGAAGAGATAAAGTGCTTGGGACACAGCCTAGCATAGCAACAGTACGATAGCAGTGTCTGCTACTGTGATTATGATACCCACTGTAGGCCAGGTGCTTTACACTAATGAGTGCAGTCAATCTCTCCAGCTGAACAGTGGATATTATTATCTCTATTTTATACAGGAGAAAATGCAATTCTGAGGTGATAAGTAATTTTTCCAAGACCACATAGTGGGTATGTGGTAGAGCTGCAATTCATACCCAAGTCTAATTCCAAGCCATCTCTTTTCACTCATGAAAAGAAAGGAGCTAACTAGCAAGTTGGATGACTTTTTCACTTTTAAACTAGTTGTCCTCATGTTCCATAAGAGGGTCCTGGCCAGACATGGACAGCCACATCAAAGATGTTCCATCTGCCCTTGTCCCCTTTACAGTCAGGGAGTTGACAGTGTCATCACCCAGCATGGGGCAGCCGGCTCTGGGACAGAGGTGACTGACGATCAGAGGGCCCTGGACCTGACTACTTTCTCTTTCCTGTGACCAGAGAGGCTCCCTGCAGGGGTTGCCAGCCAGGGTGTGTGATTTGCTTGCTCTTTCTTTTTCAAAATGTTTTAATTTTTTCATACACCTTTAATATCTCATTGTTTCTTGTGGATGAAGAGAGAAAAGCTTGTTCTGAAAAATATATAACTACTGCTTCTCCAGAAGAGATCCATCCTGGAGCAGTGTTCGCAGCCAGCACTGCCAACTTCAAAAATAATGGTCCTGATATCTTCAGAAACCAGATTTTCCTATTTGTTCTCTGATGAGTGGAGAGTACATTTTTAATAAAGCTCTAGTTGTGATAAATCGCTAGCTCAAAAATAGCAGGCAGAGGCTTGGCAAGTACAGGGGCCCAGAAGCCACTGGGGTGAGTAATTTGCCTATATAAACAGAAGCACCCAGAAAGTGTCTTGTAAGCCTCAGCTCATTTTAAATGGGTGACTTCATTTCCCATTATGAGGTCTGATGTCAGCGAAGGCAGTTTGCTTGCAGTCCAGATCTGGCCAACTCCGGCACAAACCTACCCAACCTACCTCAAATCTGAATCAGAAGGGCAGATATTCTTCTTCCCCATATTATAGTAGGTTTAAGCACAGCATTAACACAGCTTGTACATATTTATTTGTGACAAGGCTCAGACCTTGGAAAACCTTCTGGTTTAATTTTGTACCCACAGTGATTGAATACAGATTAAAGTTTAGGACTAATAGGAGCATATATGCCTAATATTAAAAGCAATCTCTTGCCGTAATGGTAAGAGCCACTTGAATATGATCTGGAGCAGGGAAAAGCTAGGAGGAGTTAAGTTGGCTACATTGAAAGAAGTAGCAAATGCTGTCATCTTACCCATCTCTGAGCTCTTCCATTATGCATTCAGTCCAGCTCCCCACTGTCATTGATGGGAACAGGTAGTTTCACAAAAGGCCCTTTATGTAAGTAACCTCTGACTTAACTGCCACTTGAGGCTTCTGAAGCATGACTGAAGTCCTCTGGGGAACTCCTTCATGTGGAGGAGTAGAGATGTCTCTATATACTGAGAATGGGTTAAGGAAAATGGATGTGTGACATAGCCATACAATGTCCACCAAAACGTGCTATTTGGGCAGGCAGACAAGGGGAAAGGTGTGAGGGTGTTGTCCTCCCTTTTAGGGACACTGTGATGGAATACTGAACTCTTTTCCAACTAGAGGACCTGATATACAAAAGAACATGGAACAAGAGTCCTAGTTTAATCCTCTCTGCTCCTCCTGTCCCCTTACACATAAATTGTTTGGAACTCTGGATATGCTAATAGGGATCGAATCCCACTGTAGTACAAAATGCTGAAAGATCCTTCTCAGTTCCTCGCTCTGAAAAAGGAGGATGTGCTGCATATTTTCTTTTGGCTTCAGATCTACTCTCTACCTTCTCCCTTCTGCCCTGTGTCCTGGGAGGTTGAAATTTTATAGGTTACATCATAAAATTAGGGCTCCCTTGCCGTCTGGTTTCCAATTGGGTTCAGTCAATGAGAAGCACCAGCAAAAAAAAAGGACAAAAGGTAAGTGAGTTGGAGGCATTTATTCCCTGAGTCCTTCCCTACGGGGGTCACTGAAATTTGGCTGCATCCTTCAAGCAGTGGCACAGCTCCTGTTTGATCCATCTTGCAGGGATAGGGATCAGCCTTAGAAAGGATGCTTTCTGATTCTTTCATTGTAACCACAGAACAGGAAGCAAAGATATGTACAGATGCAGTTGTGGGTAGAAATAGCAGGAAATTGAGAGTTCTCATGATAATATCCTTCCATTGTATATGTGTGTGTATGTGTAAAGGAAAACAGTAAATGCATTCCTGATGTACAGAATGAGAGGGTGGTAGAGGAGAGGGTCTGAGGTGGTGTGGAAAACGTTGGAGAGATTTGATTCATAAGATGTATAAATCTAAGGCATATTTGAAGACTGGATAAAATAAAGAACCTGCATTGATGGTGGCACCAAGCTTCATGAGCAGCCCTCAGAATCCTGTGAAAGGGAGAAGGAAAGTCAATCAGTTACAGATCTGTAACATTTAGGAGTTTGCTGGGCATGGGAAACAGGAGAACACTGAGAATTAAAGACTGAGGCAAGAGAGTGACTGAAGAAATCTGTCTTGTGGTCATGATGGGACTGAAGATGACATGAGGATGAGAATTAAAGAAACAAAGGACTAGAGATTATAAAGAGACTGAAGAACTGATGTAGTGAGAATAACGGATTGACAGAACTAGAAGACTATGTTGCTGTGATCAGGAAATGTGAGATCTGGGTGGAGGGAGGTAATTCTTGGTAATAACAGGCTTCAGGATGTGATCACAGATATAGGGTGGAGGTCATCAAAGGCTAAAGGTCCAGAAATGGTAAGTGTTTTCAATCCAGAATGATAAAAGATTAGGGAGAAAGACTGTCAACACATGCCTAAATCTTCAGTAGCTTTGAACAAATGAAGGGTAGGTGGTTGATGGCGATGAGAGTAAAAGGTAGATCATACTAGCTTCAAATGAACCTGGTTTCGTGCATAAAAGGATGAAGTGATGGTCAAAAGGCAATTGTGGGGAGCAGGAGATGTCCACTCTGCCTCCTGACTCTAAGGCATGCGGAAAATGATCAGCTTCTACTCTATAAAACTGCCAGAGAAGCACCACTTCCCAGGAGGACAGATTTCAGCATACACAGGAGATTAAAAATAATAATAATAATGATGAGATCAAGGAAAAGGAAAATCCATTTGTTATGGATCTCAGGGACAATGAAAGGGATTAGGATAGAGAAGATTATTAGGGAGAAATTGAGTTGAAAGAAAGATGACCAGAGTGACATATATTATAACCTTTGCAGAGGTACAAGGCATAATGAATTTGGTTAGCCTTAAGTGGTCCAAATAACTTAAGTGTGTGTTAACAAGGAATTGGTTTGTTATTTTTAACAAACCTGTCACAGCACCCAGGTAATGGAAGAGGGAGAGGGAGGAGGGAACATGACCAGTCTGCCCTGAAAGAAGTTAGTCTAGATGCAGGATTGGTTGACCTTTGAAGAATTCCTAATCCCAGTGAGCTGGCAGGTATGGGGATTAATTAATTTCTTGAATCCTTACCACAGTGGTTCTTAAATTTTTTGGTTATATGATCCCTTTAAAACTCATAAAAATTATTGAGACCCCCAGTGTTTTCGTTTGTATCGAATTTATTTATCTGTACTTACCATATTAGAAATGTAAACTGAGCAAACTTTAAAATATTGATTGATTATGTTATTTAAAAATAAAAATAACAAACCAATTTCTTGTTAACACAACTAGAATGAAAATTAAGTTGTTGAGGAAAACTTACTTCAATGTGAAACTATGTATTGTGTAGAGGACACCCTTTCTGGGTTACCAAACTCTAAACTTCCCTTTTCTTTGAGCTGTTTTATAACTCTGTAATTGTAGTTAACTGATAGACGAGCAAATTATGTCCTGTCTGATACAGTTTAAATTGGAAAAATTCATTTTGCCTCCACTTACAATTCATTTCAATATACCTTTACTATTCCATATAAATTTGAGTTTAACTAATTTTCGAACAGTTTGTAATATCTGCCTGGTTCCCTTATTGGTTAACAAGTAGAATAAGATATTTATCATGTGTTCATTTTTACATCTGTGTGGAATTCATGATTTTACTTGAGTTTTTAAAGAAACTATGATATAACAAAGTGTATTTTCTAAAACAAAAATAACATTAATGAGAAGAGTGGAGTTGTTTTACACTTTTACAAATCTTTTACTGTCTGGCATAATAAAAGACAGCTGGTTTCCCATATCTGCTTCTGCATTCAATCTGCTATAGATATGTTGTTTTAATTGAAGTATATGAAGAAAATCTGGCCTCATACAGCTATGTAGTTGGAAAAGGGAGGAGTATTTTAATATCCTTTACAGATAATTGTAGATATTCTTACTAATGCTGTATTAAAACTTGCCAAGTTGTAGTTTCTTAAAGGTTAGTTGCAATGTGGAATCTGAAACCATTTCAATGAACTTTTCATATTCTGTTAAATTAAAAATTCATTGGTCTATCTTTCATTTTGAAAAAACCTTTCACTCGTGCATAATTTTCTAACATAATGCATTGGTCATTGGAAAACACTGGTTCACTGAGTTATGCAAATCTTCCAAATATTGACACCTCTCATTATATAATATTTTTTTTAAATCGCATTGTTAATATTACCACCAATCTAAAAAAAAAAACAAATCCTTTAATATTAGGAAACTGTAAAACATACAGGTAGATATGTTTTCCAAAATTTTAATTTTCACTTGCAAGCTTGAATTTTATCATTAGCAACAAATACAGCCAGTTGTTTTTCTGTGACAGGCTCACTCACTCATTTTGAAGAAATATTTCTCAAGTAGTCGACTCTAAATAACCACCATTTGCTCATCAGTCATTCTTTCAAGTAAAAATGGCATTTCACAAAAAAAACGGTTAGTCCAGCTTACAACTGAAACAATCACACCTGTGCTTTCCTGAAGATAACCATCGTACTTTAAGATCCAGCAGAAGTATTTTATGTATACTTCTCACTTCACCAAACAGACTATTAAAAAGACTTATTTAAACTCAAGGCTGAGATTTAAAATGAATAGCTTTTACTGCTTCCAAAAGGACATTCTCAAGTGAAACTGACATTTTCTTTTACTGTGAGTGGGTGGAAGGGAAGAATCTAACAACTACTAGTTTAGTGCTACTGTCTTGACCCATTATAAGGCAATAAGAAGTTTATCCCCAATTGCTTTTGCATCATCAATGCAAATAGCAACGTGGTGGAAAAGCAAATCATATCTCAACCTTACGACGAAAGTAGCTTTGCTCTTATGGAAAGTTTTGCTCTCACAGATCCTCAGGGGTCCACAAGCCACACTTTGAAAGCCTTACCAGATTCTCTTGTAGTCTCCTTTACTAGAAGAACTTGTACCTCTGCAGTGACTTTTTTGCTGGTATGTGAGCCGCTATCGTTTCTCTTTCTCAGAGGCTCGACATAAAGTAAATTATCAATGAATGTTTGTTGGAAGAAGTTCACCAGAGTGTAGCCCAAAAGAAAGCATGATCAACTCTACCTGAAGGAAATGGGCAAAGTTTGAAGAGATGACATGAAAATGGGTTTTGAGGGTGAAAATTTTGACATATGGATCCTGCAGAAAAGATGTAGTGGTAGGAACCCAATGCATGCATGAGACCTTTGCCATGCTGAGTTGATTTGACAGATGAATACATCCATTATGCTGACGGACTTGTGGGCCTGGTTCTCGAGACATGTATTTATATTGCAGAGAGATTTGAGAATCATCAAAATATTGGTATTAGACAGAACCATGGCAGTCGAGGCAATCCCATAGGAAAAGTGTGTAAAGGATAACGCAGGTGTGTGGGGAGGAGAAGATGATGGAATCTTTCACAAATCTGCTTTAAAGGTGGTCAGAGGAGAATATGACAGCAAAGGAATCTGAGAAAGAATAGTCAGAAATCAGGTTAAGAATTTAGGAGAGCATAGAGTCCTGGGATACAGGAGGAAAGAACTTAAGGAATAAAAAAGTGTCCCAAAGTATTGAGAGCCTCAGGGAAATCAATTCTGAAAACTGTTTATTAGAGTTGGTAATGATGAAATGTTTGGTGGCCTTTGCTTGGACAGTTTCACATAAGTGGCAAGGGCAGAAAATATATTACATGAAGTTAAGAGCACGTTCAAGGATGATGAGAGGGAGAAAGACTGTTAACGATTCATTTAAGAAATGTGACCACACAAAAAATGTGAGAGAAGAGGAATGCAGTTTTAGAGAAGAATTTTTTTAAATGTAGGAGATATGTACATATTTGTAACCTATAGGGAAGGATCCATAGAAAAGGAGACAATGAAATTAAAGACAGGAGGAAATTACAATGAATGGATCACATCACAGTCTGGAAGAATAGGGAGGATAGGTTCCAAAGCATAATGAACTAAATTGTGTTACAGAAATGATACCTTTTCTCTGAGACTGAGACAAATATAGGAATAAATAATTAAATTTACATCTGTGGTGCAAGAAAGTTGAAAATTTTCACACCTGGTAGCTTCTTTCTATAAAACAGAAAGCAAGTTTTCTTTTGAGAGTGAATGTAATGGGGTATAGGAAGTATTCTAGGCAGATTACACAGTAAACAGAACCTAGGGCAAAAGCTTATTTTATAACACTATAGAAGGAGGGTGAGGTGGGGGGCAGTATGTGGCACAATTCCATAGAGACAGAGGAAGAACAATTATGAAAAGGCACATTACTGAGATACTGCTGCTTGCTCTTAAGTGCAACTAATTGTGAAACCAGAAGTCCATCTGCGGAAGGCCATGTGACATATTGCAGAACAGTACAGGGAGGGAATGAGAATAAAGAGGGAATTTTTTTCTAGTAGCTCTTATCTCCATTGGTCAAAGTTTTGCCTCAGAGAATGTCAACTCCCCTGTAGTACCAGTTTGCTAATTTCTGGATGCCTAGCAGGTTTCCAGGAAGCCCCAAGGTGAGAGGTGAGTGATTGTGTCCATGTAAAGATGGTGGGTGAGACACTACTTCGAAAGAGTCCATGTAGAGCAGATCTTTGCAGTAGCATGTTGGGTAAAACTCATGGTTGAGGGCCCTTGAGAACATAAGGCCAAGAGATTCTGGCATTTATGCATATGGTGTCTGAAATAGGAAATCAGCCTGTAAATAACAGACTTCAAAAGTCAACTGCTCTCTAAGAATACGAAGAATTTTTTAGCAGTGCTGAAGGCACATGGGATACCAAACATTTATACTGGCAATAATTTGCAAGACTACGTTATTTTCTCCAGCAACATTCAATGGCCCCAAAATAAGAGAGATATTATTATGTTGTAGAGTTTAGACTGAAGATTTTTGGGATAGAATTAGTAGTAGGTAAAAGGAGGTGAAATTGTAGGTGAGGAATGAATTGAAATGACCAATCACAAAATTTGAACACAGTGAAGAAGAAACCACAGTCAAGTGTGGGTCAAAGATGTCAAAGAAAGGGACTGGAAGTCCTAATATATTTGAAATCTTGTTTGAAATCTTGTGCAAATAAAAGGATAAAAATGGAAGGATATGAAATTAAGATCATAGGACAGCTTATTGGAATATACTATTTCAGAAGGGAAACATTTTTGTGAAACAAAGAACCATTCTTGAGTCATGAGTATGAATTCATGAAGCAGAATCAGGATGAAAATTCCATCTGACTTCATGTCAAGGATGTTTGACGTATCAACTACATGAAGTCTCTCTGGTTGATAGTAAGAGATAAGGAAGTGAAGTGAAGAAGAGATGCAAGATCCCAAAGTTATCAGCGTATGTAGGAAAGAGAACTAGATGATGGTATATACAATGACAAGAAAGAACAGCAGGTGGCATTCATTAATTCTATTGTCTAGCATTACTATCAACTGTTTGCCAGGCATTGCACTAGGTGCTGGGAACACAAAGATGAGCAAGATAGTTCCATATTCTAGTAGGAAGAGAAACAAGAAAACCATTTATTATAACACAATAAGGTATGTGTTTTAATGAACTTATGTACACTATGCTCAGGAAGTCATAGGAGCTGATGCTGAAGTTAAGTCCTGAAAATTGATTTAGAATTTTGTTTTACTTTAGTTGGTATACAATCTTATATTGCTTACATTAGTTTCAGGTGTACAATATAGTGATTTGACATTTTTATGCCTTATAATGTGATCACCTTATTAATTCTAGTAATCATCTGTCACTGTGCAAACTTATCACAATATTATTGACTATATTCCCTTTCCCCTTTTCCCCACCCCTGCCTTCTGGTAACCATTCCTTTGGTCTCTGTTTCTATGATTTAGAATTCTGCAGGTGAAAACAGAGTGAAAGGAATTCAAAGTAGAGGGAAGAGAACAAGGTCATTGCCACTTACTGAGAAAAAGATTCAACATAAAGAGACTAAGAACTTGATAAACTTGATTACTTTGAGATGAGGACTCTAAATATACATATAGTATGTGTTGTGTGTTGTTTAGAAGTTCTCCCAAGTTTTTTAAAATTTTTATTGCAATGTACGAATTCATATATGAATATGTAATTTAATATTTAAAATATATTTAAATATATTTTAAATATAAATATTTAAAATATAGTAATTCACACCTTCACTTTGTTTATTTTCTTGGCATTCACTGTTTTTTAGCTCCCAGGAGCTCTGAAGGAGGATTACAGGAGCAAGTCACTGTAGGACCATCCATCTTGCCTCAGACCTGGGAGTTTGACAGGAGATCACAGGTCTCTTCAGGACTAAGCACTCTGGTCCAGGCTCAATAAATTATAAGTGCCCACTCCAGAGTATTGAAGACTAGCAAAAGAAAAGTCCCAATTGAAAATCAAGAGTATTATCTTTAGAATTGTCTGCTTATTTTAAAGGATGTATTCTGGTTGCTTTCCCCTTCTGTTACTTCTTTTGAAGGAAGATTAACTCATTTTATTTTTATGGCATTGGTTGCACATCCAATTTTTAGAGAAGCAACAAAAAGGGAAATGGCGTCATAAATAATCATTGGCCCTTTGAAATGGTCCTGTGGATAGAGGATCAAATGCTGAGGGCCTTGAAGACTTCTCCTCTGTCTAAAAATGATCACTAGCTGATGTGCTACCCAACATTACTCTCCTACATTCATTTTTAGGGCAAATAGAGGAGACAGTATACAATCAGTGATAGAGTACAACAGACCTGGGTTAGAGTCATGAACCAGTTACTGGTTGCATGACTAAGCTAGGTACTGGCTACAGGCAGAGTTTTGTCTTCCCAGAAATTTGGTTTCTTCTGTAAAATGTTGCCTGGGCATACATAGTACTGATGGGGTCGACCTGGATTTCCCCAGATCAAAGGACTCAGTCATCAGGGACACCCTTCTATAGCTTTGATACTCTTAGGGTATCCCTTGGAGCTGTACCCAGTCCTGCAAAGACCTTCCCAGCCTGCTCCCTGACCATGGGCTACCTGATCCTGGATCTTCGGCTTAGCTGCCACATCACCTGCCTGTGTGTTCCTCAGCCCCTGCCCTCACTGGGCTCCATGGCTTTTATCAAATTCTCAGAGGGTCCTGTGATCCAGAAAAAGGTGAGGGGAAAAACTCATTGTGGGCTAACTCTTCAAGATAACACAACCAATTTCCAACCCAGATGCATGGAAATAGGCAAGTGAGAAATAAGTCCATTCATTCAGACCCAGTTCCTTTGGAGGAACTTGAGGAGGCTTGAGGTCAAGTTAAAAATTAAGAGTTATCAATTTCAAAAATTTAGGAGTCTTGTTCATTGTATTTCACAATGTGCAAAAGCAAATGTACAATTATCAAGAATATTGAAGAGTTGTAACTAAATCATAATATGTCTCCATAAATATTTCTTAATTTAAGGAAAGACCTGGCAATAATTTTCTGTAATCCAGAAGAAAATCCAAAGGATATTCACGCATTGACTCTCATATCACTGGTCAAGTGACTACAAAATAAGGAGTATATTTTAAGATATGATTGTTAATGTACTCCCTCAGGACCCATCTCTCATCATAGGGAGGTAAAGGGAAATTAAATGATTCAAGGAAGCCTTGTCAAGGATATAAGTTACCATGATTTCTCAGTAATATTTCATTTCTCACAGGCACTGACATTTGTACCTGTTTCCTCATCTATGAAACAAGAAGTTGGACCAGATTAGTGTTATGGCATTGGTTGCACATCCAATTTTTAGAGAAGCAACAAAAAGGGAAATAGTGTCATAAACAATCAACAAAATCATCTAGAGTTTCTGTTTCAATTGCAAGCTTCCCATATGAATCTCAAAAACATTATACCAAGGGAAAAAAGTTCAACACAAAAGGCTTCATGTTGCAAGATTACATTTCTATGAAATTACAAAAAAAAAAAGGCAAAATTACAGGAAAGAAGGCAGACTGTTGTTTGCTTTGGGGTTATAGGTGAGGGAGAGGAGAGAAGAGGAATTGCAAAGGGGCATGAAAAACTTTGTGGGGTGATGTAACCGTTTTATACTGTGATTGCAGTGGAGGGTACATGACTGTAAACAATTATCAAAATTCACCAAATTATATACCTCAAGTGAATAAATTTTACTGTATGTAAGTTATATCTCATCCAAGAAATTTCACATTCCTGGGCTTTATCAGAATCTGAATTTTTAACAAGCTTCTTCCGGTGGATGCTTTATTCACTAAAATTTGGGAACTACTGAGTTTAATAATTTATTCATTCCTTACAAATTTAGGATTCCATAAAAGTCTAATTTGGGTGACAGAGGCAAAGTGTTCCTTAATGTCAAAGATAGATGGCAAAGGATATTTTTAACTGTATTCAGACTATGAAAAATATAGAAGACTAAGAACTCTAGAAGTTAAAAATTTTTTTTGAAGCTTTTCAAACCTCTATCTAGGGAGCAGATTTAGAAGATTTAGAAGCAGGATTTGGCTTGTGGGTTAGGAGGACTTCCTAGGGCCATTTGTAACACTTGGTGCCTGCCGGAGCAAAGAGTTCCTTTGCCTCTGGCTACACTGGCTCACTCTAACCATTCAGAAGAATGGGGGTGTTGAGAGCAAGATAAGCCCAAACTGACACTGGTAGAATTTTGCTGTGCCTACCAGCATCGTTCTCATTCCTGTTAGTCTGATTTTTAAATAGTTTTAATAAACAAATGAATGCTGCTCCAAATCTCCAAGGTCTGTTTTATTAGAGAAATATAATGCAATGGCCTGCTGAAGGCCTTGGAATACTGCTAATCACCCTCGGAATAGCTGGGCAAGGAAAGGGCTGGAATCCTAGTTCTTCGGCCACTCATGTGGATTCTGACATCATCCGAGTTAATTGATTGCATTCCTATCTACCTTTCCATTTGGGACCATGCATTATGCAGAATATTTTTTTGTTAATACAAAACAAAAAGTGCTCACCCTCTGGAGCAGTTCCCTGACGTGCGAGATCACGTTTTTGATGGCTAACTGCTGTCAACTACTGGGGAGGGACCACAGGCTGCCAGCTGTTTGCCTGGAAACGGCCTCAAAGTGGGCAGAGGAGGCCATGAGAAGATCCAAAAATCAAAGAGGATTTCAACACTTGGACCATAATAAACGAATGGTTCCTCAACAAATAGATAATATAGAAAGGAAGAATGCAGAAAAGTCAAAATGGGAAGCAATGAACTAGCAATGACCAGGCTCAAATGTACAAATACATGGTAGGCCTCTTTGGTCAGCAGAGGAAAATTAGATCATGAAATCACCCTGTCGTGTCACTCCCTCTTTGTTACCTGTTTGCTTTTGTCCTCCTTTCCTCGCCATTCATCTTTCCCCCACTCCCTCCTTCTCTTCCCTGATTCAAGATTTAAATGATCACCTTTTGCACAGACCCACAAGGGGGATGGAGAAATACAATGAATACAAAAGACACAGTTCCTTTGGAGGAGCTTGTAATGAGTGGCAGAAGAACTAGGACTCTCGTCCTTTCCTTGAATAGCGAAACAATCACAATTAAGCATAAAAAGTGCCATAGGAACCCAGAGTAGCAAGTGCCTTGCGTTGGATAGCTTTGTTATCTTATACCAGAGGTTCTTTTCCAGGAGGGATGCGGCCTTCCAGTGGACATTTGGCAATATCTGGAGATATGTATGGGAAAAGTCAAGACAGCAGGCATAGAAAGAGAGAGCCTTCAGATGGCAATGTAGGTCTGACAACTATGAAAAGAGAGAGCAGAAAGGCGGGTGGAGTGAAATGGGCCTCAAACTGCAGTGAAGCTCTGTGAAAATCGTGGGCAGGCTGATGAGGAACACTTGAGCACATACTGCCATGAAAGGAGTCCTGTATCCGGCAGGAATGGCCCCCTCTGAAGGCTGTCTACAAAGACCACGGCCCTGGCATGAACGGCATAGTGGACTTAGTAGTGTGGTGACAGCTGTCAGCTAACCACGCTCCTTCCAGCAGCTTCTCCCTAAAGAGGGGGGAGTGATGCGCCTCCATGCCACCACATAGAGACTGACTCCATGTTGTTATGAAAGATTAAAGGTCTCTACCTTCCTTCCAAAAAGCTAGGCTGCAAATCTGCACTACATGAGGAGACTGGATGACAAATGCAGATTTTCTTTCTAAAGCCTTTTTGTTTATAAAGTGGCTTGCCTACTCTTTTGTTATCCGTGTCTATACTAGAAGAGAGACTTACCCTGTTGTGTCACAAATTAGGTGAAGAAAAATTGTAATTATGTGCCACTCTGAGACCACAATTTCTGCCCTTGGAATGTTAGTAAGAGGGATCAGAAAACACACACACATACACACACACACACACAGTTTTTTATAATGATTACCTATTATCTCCATAGGGCACTGGCTAGAGGTTGCTGAAAACACCTGTCTCTACAGCCCATGACCAAGGGAGAAGCTTCAACTCCAAGATCCAGGACCTTTCAGATGTTTGAAGAATCCTCTCTTGGCAAATAATACAAAGCGATACAGGAACTAACTGATATTTTGTGTCACTTTATCTGGAATAGTGCAATGAGGTAGTGAAACTCCTTGACTAGTTTTAGTCCCTCTTGGCACCTTAAAATTTTGGCATGTCTAAAACATCACATGGGGAGCCACCTGCTTTCTGTGCTTGCCCATTCAGAAGAAAACCTGGATTTCCTATTATGTTGTTTATTGCACTGGAGCCTAGAGGGTTCCTTAGGAAATGCTGTGAACACACCAAAAAACAAAACAACAAACAAGTCTGTGGTCTCTTCTACCAGTCAGCGCATGCTGTCCCTGGGATTAATGCAATCTGCACTCTCATCACACAGAAGACCCCTATCGTCCACAGCTGGGGTTTGGATGCCTTCGCTGCTGGACCATAAGGAACCACTCTAGTCCGATGCTGTAGACAAGCTGTGGAATATGATACAGTCCTGGGCGGAAATTCTGAAAACCCAACTGCCAAGAGTAACTCCTCTGAAATAGAAGAAGGTAAAAGGAAGAAAGAGAAATATTGTGTTTATATGAGCTGTTTTGCGCACTTCTCATCTTCTTTGTGACATTTTGAGGAAAGTTATTCTAGCTTTAAACCTCACAGTGAGAGTGCTCTAGTTCACATCCAGCTTCAGGAAATTGGAAGAGAACAGAGATCAGTTTTGCCAGCAAGCTCATGGCATTTATAAAATCTCATCACATAAATTCATGAAATCCCCAAAGGGAAATGACCCAATATCAGGTGCTCTCCTTTGGGAAACAACACACACAGGGTAGTTTGTAGGAAAAATCCTGTTCCCAGCTCTCCTGTACCAGAAATAGCTAGAGATCTGAGGAAGTAGAAGTTTGTTATACTATTATTTTTCCAGAAGATTCAGCATATTTATTTTATCTGGAAATGATTTAGGGGAAAGACAAGCTACTGCACTTTGCCTCATCAATGTCAGAAGACTTATCACACACAAACACTCAATAATGACTTTAAAAAGTGATTATGAACTAGTTCATTTCTCAATGCAGTGCACACCACAGTAATAATCCAAATTGCCTGTGACTTATGAGTATATTTGGCAACAACCACTAGTTCCCACTGTAGTGTAAAATTAACACCACAGACTGTAGCTGTGGCATTTATTGAGCACAAGGGAGATGATTATAGCCTCATAAATTCAGAGGCAACCTCTGCTATTACTTAATTAGAATCAGTATCTATGCATAAATTGCAGTAGCAATAACTAGTACGGTTACAGTTTAAGATTTGTCAGTTTCCTTATTATACAACGACCCCTTGTTTTTCCATGTAAACCTATAATTTAAGGAGGTTGTCAGTTGTCTGTAAAAACGGATCAGAAGGGAACATTGGCACATGATATCCTGGGGGCCACTAGTATTTTATTTCTAAATAAATTTTTAAAATATTAATCTCGTGAAGTTGAATTTTTTTAAAGAATAAAAACCACCACATCCCTACTTCATCCCTAATAATAAATTGTTTTGGCTACATATGCATGTTTTAATAGTACAAAATGTTATTTTAAAACAAGTGTTGTCTTGGCACTTTTCCTTCTAGGATGCTTCTTATTTTCTAAATTATTATAAACCAAAATTTACACACACACACACACTCCTAATGAACATTAGATTATCTTCCAAATTCATTTTTATTCTATGCTAATGTGTATAATACCTTCACATAGTTATAATCAATGTACACATTTTCTTTTGGGTCCAGCTTTTAAAATTTTTGGCTTAACATTTTTTTTGTATGCACATGAGCCTCATCGATATAACCCATATATGGCTCAGTATTCTATCAGATTAATCTTCTAGAATACTTCAGAGAGATAAAATCATCAGATAGAAATTGTATCTTTGCATCATGCAAATATAGATTCCAGTCTAAAAGGTAATTTTTAGCCATCGGATGGGCCAATTGTGATAAATCATCAGAGAAATAGTTGATCGAGAATGTGGAAGAGGTCCATTAAATAAAATGAATCCATTAATTTTTTGGCACTGTACTTTGTTTTTAAATATCATTTGGCTAAGTTAACAATTTTTCAACTGGATGCTTTCCTACCCTGTAGATGCTACCTACTTTATTTACAAAGTTAGAGCCACATCACATACAAAATGAGAAACTGCATATAAAGAGAGAGGATATCTTTTACTCTGCTTTCAATTACATTCAATAATCTTTTTATTCTCCAGATGGATATAGTCTAGCCTTTAGCAGTACAATATTTTTTTTTAAAAAATCACATTTTCAAATTTGTCTCTGTACAATTAGTTAAAAATGCATCAGGCTGATACCTTGAAATATGGGATGTGCTATTGCTGATATTAAATTATTATCATTATTGTTGTTTTCCATTTCAACAAATGCTTTACCAGCCTGCCTTTCCTTGGTTGCTGTTGGGGTGTGGGTGTCTTAATGTTCGAAACATAAAGTAAACAAACATTTTTTTTCCCTCCATACCCAGAAATAATCATTACTTATTCTGGACATCTGAAAAGGTAAACAGCTATTTTCAAGCCTGCACTTGACTGTCACAGGCATAGCTTGCACAAAACTTAAAAAAATAAAATTCAGGGGCAGATTTTAGCGAATGAATTAGACTATTCATATCACAGCTCATCTGCTTTGCTATCTAGTGTGTCCACCTGGCTCCAAAACTTAAAACCAGGCTGACCCACACACACATCATACAGATAACAGCCAGCAAGAACATGCTTCTCGATATTGTATCACTATATATTGATGCCTGGACTCATTAATTTGGCTGCTTAAATGACAGAATTGGGTTGGCTCTGTTTAATTCCATCAAATACTTATAAGCTGTTATAATGATGAGTGGGGGAAAATATTGCTGGACGATTGCAGCTATAAGTGTGTGGGTATGGAAATGCAGAGAAATTACTGTAGACAAGCTCAATTTATCCAGAAGGAGGGCAGCATGTGGAATGCTGCTTGCGTGAAATAATTTCTGGGCTTCTGGTATGACCTTGCTAGCTAAAAAAGGAAAAGAGATCTCTTATTTTACATTTTATGTTTGAAATCATCACTTAAGACATTGAAGAATATAACTGCAAACAATGCTGGGGCGGGTATATTTTAAGAAATCTAGACCATGTTAGTTTTGGAAGAAAAGTTACAAAAAGGTTAAATTTAATGCAACTTCCCAACCAATAAAATAATTACAAGTATTTTATTTGTACTAGTGTTTGGTGTATGTGGGAGAGGTAGGGGGATATGTCAATATAAACCTGCATCTATAGCATTTCCTCCTTTTACCTCCTTCTTGCTTCATATCTGCTAGGGTATGTACTGTAAGGATGTAGATGGAAGAAGTTTGGAGAAGATAACTGAACATAAAAAGGGGTGGGAGTGGAGTTTGTGGAGGAGTTGGGGAGAAACGAAAGCAAGATTGGGAAGAAATTCCTCACAGAGTAAGTCTTTGGACAGAGACAGGGGGAAAAGACATCCTCTAAGAAGATTTATTATGTGCCGTGCTATGTAACCTCAAGGGACTTCCCGGAAAGATTTGCCTCCCTTAAACCATGGTTTTGAGTCAGATTTATGCTTCTATTGGGTATACCAACAAGCCAAGATGGGCCATAATAGCTACATACAGGCTTATATCTTACAATAAACGGGGTTGGATCCTTTGCCTTGTGCATAGTTTAGCAGGAAGACATTTAAAAAGAATATGAGGACACACGGCTTTGGAGGGAAGAGTCAGGTAATGCTCTTTAGTGTAGGCTTGCCAGATTTAGCAAGTAAAAATATAGGCTGTCCAGTTAAATTTGAATTTCAGATAAACAACACATTGTTTAGTATGACCTATGCAATATGTGAGACATACTAAATCTGGTGATGCTACCACAGGGTGGAGTCAAAGATAGGTAAGAGGCATGTGTAATGGGCAATATCTGTCTTCTCTATTTCTGAAATGAGAATATAATTATGTCAGTGTCACAAATTCTCTGTTTTGAAAAACATTAGATTTTCTTTAGTAGGGAATATGAATGTTACTAAGTACTAGACATCTAGTAAGAAGGACAGCATGCCCATGAAATGATGAAGGTCTGAATACACACAACACAGAAAATAAAAATCTATTTCTTCAAAAGTTGATTTAATACAGTTTATCACCAAGAGCCATAAAAGCTCCAAATGACTTGCTAATTTATATAAAGTAGAAATTCTATGATGTGCCTTTGTGAATTTGCCTAAATATACATCTGCATTTATTGCATTTCCAAATCCACAACATACTAGGAGAATTGGTTATGTCAACTTTCATACGCTATGAGAGACTTTCTTTTTCTTATTTTTTAATAAAGCCAATTACATTAGAAAGTAAAATAAATATTGCTGCAGTAAATGGAGAAATAAAGATATTCTGTATGTCTTCTAATGTACATGGATTAATACCATCCAACCACACCAGAAATATCCCTTTTGGCACCTTATTACCAAAGATGCAACATATAGAAAACGAACTATTAAAAGATATTGCCTTTGCTCCCCTGGTTCAAGAATCATATTGAATCCATGTTCATTAAGTAGCCACAAAATCCACCAGGCTGTGTTATGTGGGGTGTGAGTGTCTTTCAGGTGAGGAAACCTGGAGCACTCGGTCCCTGATATTTCTGTATATCTAAAACTTTCCTTTTTTATGAAGCTTCAACCCCAACTAACACTAACACTAATATTTTTAAATATTTTTAAATATTTTTAAATGCTCACCATAAGTTAGGGATGATGGCTTTTTCCTCTTAATATGGAAATACCACCTATATATGCTATTGTCAGAAATGGCAGGTCAATTTTTACTGTTAAAAGGGCCAAATACCACTTCCTTTTAGCAAGTCCATCTCCCTTTGCTTTCGAATGTCCCCATGCCCTGAAAATCAATCTGACAGCCAAACACTATTATGTATACATTTCCTGTAAGAGTAATAATGATGATGGTGGTGGTGATTAATAATAATAATAAAATGAGAATGAAGATGGTGATGATAATGACAATATTAATAGCAGATACTGTTTTGGTCTACTCAGCATCCCTTCCTACCTTTTGGGCAGGGGAAGGGGTAATAATTGTATCTCCTTTCCTTTGGGAATTGCTGATTTTAGTAAATGTGTCACTAGCACTGAGCAACACACTCACACACATGCATATACACATCTCAGAGATTGGCTCAGAGGTTGGCTCAGCAATGGTCAAGTGACTCAAGCCAGACTAACTTGAGTTTTAGGAAATTATGCTTTTGTGAATTTGCCTTCAAAGACACTGAGAGACTCTCTTTAGGTGCAAGTGGCCGAATACCATGGTAACCATTATTTTCAAAATCCATATAACACATTGGATGTAAATCATAAAAAGAACAATAATTATTTTTATCCTACTGCCTAGCCAAAATATACTCATGAAAAGAGAATACTACTTTGCAGACTGTTTCAGCAAATTCTCAAGGAAGATTTCAGTTGGCTAGATTTGGGTCATATACCCATATCAGAACCAGCCCACCCACTATGGCCAAGGGGAATGGAGGACCCTGGCTCCTGAGTCATGTGACCATTCCTATTGTGAAACCAGGTCGAATAAGAACAGGAAGGGCGTGGTTCCCTAGAGAGATGCAGGTCAGACCAGAAAAAAATAAGTGGATCACTGAAACAGCATCATTTCATTTATTCCTCATCCTTATGAAGTAATATATATCTTTATTTTGCAGATTGAAAAAAAAGTTTCATAAAAGTTCAGTCATCTGCTCAAGTACTTGGGATGTAAAAAGAAATTGGATTTCAAACCTAGGTCTATCTAATTCCATGGTCTCTCTTCCACCATGATACTGTTGGGTACACCAATGGCAGGAAGTGCTGAACTTCACTGGGACCTGATTGCCTCTGGTGGTTGCAGGAGACAAGTTGGCAAATGACATGGCTGCGTGGAGACGTGAAGTGAACAATTGAGAACAATCTACTCATCAGATTTGAAACCAGCAGTTTTTCAATATATGGAGCACAGGGGGACAGGAAGGTTAGATCACAGATAGATAGTCAAATACTAAATTGGTGAAGCAAAAGGAGTAGGATGAATCTGGGCAGCCCCTAAGGAACTTAATTCAAGTGGGAAATTATAAGCAGTGTTTCCTAAAATGATCCTAAAAGATTATTTTCTTTCTTAGTGACTCCTAAAGAGGCTCTAAGCATTCAATTCCTACCAGAGTCAACAGTAATCATCCAGCAGTGATTTTCACAATATTTAACCAGGGATTGAGTCCTAGGTCCACAAATAAAAATGTTAATCTTTTAGTTGCTGGAGGAACCTGTGAAGGCAGTCAGGTTTCTAGGGCAGAGAGGAGGAGTGGATGAGAGAGGTAGAGCAATGGCAGTTTACCAATTAATAGAGTAGTATTGCCACATTTTAATAATCAGTAAGACCATCCTGGGTGTTTGCCTGCTGACTAGAGGCTTTGGCTTCACCCTTTTCCTCATGAGAACTAGGAGCCAGCAGCTACTTTTCACTACAACCCCTTACTTCCTGCCGTCAGGCCTCTTGGGAGTCTGCTCTATCCCAGGAGACCAGAAAAAAAGAAGCTGGAATCCAGACACACAACTATTCAAACGTGGCCAAAGCAGGTTCTTAAAGTTTTCTAGACATGAAGACATTTCTCTGATGTTTGTTCTGATTTTTTCTCTTTTGCTCAGAGTATCTGTCTCCATATTTCACCAAGGGCCAAAACTGAACAAAAGGCTCACACCAGATGCTCATGCATATCTCTGCATGTGTACTTAAAAGGAAACCCTTTCAAAGGAAGCAGTTCCTACCAGGCCAACATGTGGAAAAAGAAAATGGAACCTGAAAGGTTGAAATGAAGAAGGTATAGACAGGTACCAGGAGAAAGAATTAGAATGAGAGTTGGGAGAAAGCTGAGATGTAAGTATGTCAATTAGAGTTAGGCACAAAAGCAGCAGGTCATGCCAAAATGGATTAGAAAAATCAATAGTGTATAGTGGAAATTACAGAAGAACCAGAATCCAGGATGCAGAAAAGTGTCGAAAAAACAGATCTCTAGGTCCTCAGTAGAAACAAGGAGGTAGAGATATTGCACCAGAGTCAAGATATTTTATGAGCTGAGCTATAGACAACTTGGTATATCAGCTCCCAAGAGACACAAATTCTTTATATTTATATAGGTCTCCCCCAAAGAAAGGTGGATGAGGCCAAATTGGATTAGATTGGATTAGATTGGAATGGATTGGACTAGACTGGATTGAATTAAATTGAATTGACCTCCAGTGGCTGAAGACATACTCAATTCCCAATAACCACAACCAGAGAGTCAGAGAAGAAAAATCATATAACTTTCCACACTCCAAGAACAGGTTGGAAGGGGAAAAAGAAAACATTTGATTTCTTAATCACAAGATTTGGCCCCAAGCATCTTGTGTTTAATGTCTGAAAAGACTATCTGGTCTGCCAACTTTCTGTTTTGCACGATTGCCCAAATGGATTACAGCTGTTCAGTTTACAATCTCCTGATTCTAAACCAACTACATATCTTATTCTTATGACTTGAATGTCATATGAACCTTTACATTCTTTTCTGGAGGAATTCCATATCTTCCCTTTCAGAAGTTGATTCTTCTTCAATGAGCCAGAGTTGCACTGCACATGTCCCCAAATTCAGTCTATGACTACAAGAGTAAGACATAGTAAATACTTTAAGGCTTTCATTTCTAGTGCCTGGAGACACATTTCCCCAGGATCTGAGAATATGTCTACAGAAGGACAACCCAACAATATGTCTAGGAATAAGTTGAAGATCAGAAACACGGTGGAACATTTTTTTCTGGTTTAGTAAAGATTATTTTTACATTTCTTCTATTTTTTTGTTTCTTTGTCCCTATACACAGAAGCCTTCTGAGATTTCCTTACAAGACTATGAACTTGAAATGACTACACATTTACTATCTACTATAAGAATAATGTTAGAACTCATCTGGGCATTAGACATGAAGTTTTGTGGGTCACTTACAACCAAATATAGCTGGAAAGAGGAAAGATTACATTATGTACTTTATAAAGTCTAGTTCCAGGGCCAGGGACTGAAGAGTTTCTTCCTTAGAGGTCATTTGCAGTAGAATGTAAGAGGAATTCTAGAAGTTATTTTATTGGCTGATCAGTCCATTCCAGTAGTGTTGTGGACAAACGAAATAAATAAGGCATAGGAAGCTCAGACATATGGAAAACCCAATACCAGCAGAACCAATTGAGTAATATCCTCAACCAGTTCTGTACATGGATTCAGAACTCCAGCCACATTTTTGAAGGAAAAATGGTATAAGCAAGGAAGGTCAACTGCCCCCACAGCCACTCTGTTGAATTCAGAATAAAGTTCTAATTAGAGTTAACAATAGAAACCAAAATAGAAAACCATGAGAGGGAGAAGACTGGCTCAAGATCTTAGTGTTATCATTGATCCCTAATTTAAATAATAAATAAACAAAATTAGCATACAAAAAATTGTCCAGGATATATATGGTTGTCAGCAAAGAACACTGGATTCTATGTAGGATCCTAGCAACATTCAGATCCCACTTGGGTAGAGCCAAAGCTTGATCCCATAATTAGGATCAAGACAGGAATTGGCCTTACAGATCTTAGGCATTTAGGGCACCAATTCTGAGCAATTAGAGAAGTCAGAGGCAGTGAATCAAGGTAGGTGTTGTCACTTGGCTTATTCCAAGTACTGTGATGTAGATCAACATCAAACAAGAAATAGTTATATATTAAGGAATCAGTAAACACTAGAATTTAATAGTGTGTGCCTTTCAAATCAGTGATTCTCAAAATTTAATATGCATAAGAATCATCTGAGGATCTTGTTATTATACATCTTTTACAGATTCTGATTCAATAGGTCTAGGGAAGAACTTGAGCTTCTGTATTTCTCAGAATTTCCCAGGGGTACTCTTGCTGCTGGTCCACAGACCACTTGGTGAATAGGAAGGCTCCAGAGCAATGGTTCTTGATTTTGGCTGCACATTAGCTTTGAACAATACTGACACCTGGGTCCCATTCCCAGAGACTCTGATCTAATCGGTTTAGATTGGGCTTTGCTTTCTGGTGGTCTAAAAGCTCCCCCAGGCAATTCCATTTAGGAATCCATTTAGTGTCACTTCAATGAGTTCTCCAATGGATTTAAGGACAATCTTTTTGTTTATATCTTTTACTTTTGATCCCGCCAATACATTCTCTATTGATAGTTCCAGGGTTTGTAAGTATTCAGAATCCTAGACACCCTGGGTATTTTTTCAACCATGAAAAGTACCCATTTGAGGGTAATAAATCTTGTTTAATTTTTTATTTTGTATTTGATTTGAAAAGCGATAACATTGTGTGAGCCAGAGATGTTTTTGTTCATTTGCCCTTAACTTTTTTTTTACCTACTTATTGTAAAAAGAACTTTTCAAAATATTTCCTTAGATTAGTAGGTAGATTGGAAATTTATATTTTTCCCTTTTTTAAAAAACAATTTCTAGTCTTCAGCTGTCTTCCCAGAGCTTCCTTCTGTTGTGTTCATTTACTTGGATTGCTTAGATTGTGCACTAATGATGTGTTTCTTCTCTCATTACCCTCATAGGCTCAAGCCAACTCCAACAGCACATTCTTAGGAAGTTGATGCCTTTAATTCTGCATATTTCTCCTCTTAGAAAGAGAGGGCAAATGAGGACAAGTATCAGTGACAAGATATGTGGAACACATAGATAATCTACTATTCTGTTAGGAAGATCATTTGTGTGAGGAAGATCCAGTAACTTTCCACTTACATCATCCATTCTCTTAAATCTTGCTCTGTCTCAAGTTCCCTCCCTGCTCCACCCCCATTTCACTCCTTCTTTCTATCATCCCTGAACAGAAGGTTCATATCAATTAAATATTTGGCTTATGAGGGCTTTGATTCTCTATTAGGTTGATTTTTTTCTTATTTAGTGTAATTTTGCCGCATTCCAGAGGGTATTTCATCCCAGGCACTATGCCTATAATTGGGATGGGCTGCCACCAAAGTAATCTTGAGTTTTTCATTCTCTGAAGTATTGGCAAGATGAGTACAAGTGGGCTTTCCTTTACACGACTGTTTTAAAATAAATGTTTGATACATAGGTACAAGTTGTTTCTCAGAGGGCCTTACAGCAATGTTTTTCAAACTGAAGATCATACTCATTAAGGGGTTGTGAAATAAATTTAGTGATTCTTGAGCAGCATTGTTTTATTGATTTGAATGGATGAGAAAAGACATAATGTCAGAGAATAACTCACACTGTAAGGAGATATATAGATAGACAAATAGATACATGTAGATAGATATAGATAGATATGTCCATATCTATCTATCTTTATCTATCTATATCTCCTTACAATGTGAGTATAGATATAGATAGGTAGATAAATAGATATAGATATAACCAACCTATCCCATTTCAGTTATATAGATGTAAATTGTATTTTTACTATGAGTTGTGTTTAAAAAGATTGAAAACCACTGTCCCAAAGCAATCATCTGTCATCCTACCTATACTCAGAACTTTCCAAAAACTATTATAACTCAATTTATTATGATATTAAGATCTTCATCAGATATTAGCCTGTTTTGGCACAAAAAGACAGTATCTATAAATATGCATATATATATTTTATGATTCCTCTCCTAGATTAAAACCTCATTTTTCCATTTTTAATCAGGTTGGAACATTGGATGTTATTGAGTTGACTTTTGTGCAGTCTCTTCATTGCCTATCGAGCTTCCTAACCACAGATCTTTTTCTCCTCTGCAGTTTACATTTACTGTTTTCCCAATCACTTTGAGACCCTCTTTAAAGTTTTTTGAAACTGTTGTTTCCTTTCTCCTAGAAAAGAAACATCAATGGTTCTTAAAATCAAAGGCTTGAAAGGAATTAAAGTCCTATAGTTCAGCGCTATTCTAGACTGCTACCTGTGGGAGTTTGCAAAGGCTTCCCCAGAGATAGAATGGTTTGACGGGAATCATTAAATCCTAACTCTTCACATATTTTCTTTCCTCAAATTGATTGGACTGGGAATATATTATAGTCAAGCTATCCCTTTGACAATTGCCCTCTTTCACTTTACAGTGACGTACATTCCACTGTCCCTTAGTATAGTGCACTTCTCCAGGGTATAAAAACCTGTAAGACACCAAATAATTTCAAAGTACTGGGGAAGTGAATGACCTTAATGACTGAGTAACCAATCTGTGTGCATATCAGGTAGTTTCTAAGTCATGCTTTCAGAAAACTGAAAAAGCAAACTTGTGTTGTGAGATTCTAGATCATTAAAATAATTTTTCACCTGCAACCTATGTAACTTTACTTATTGTCACCCCAATAAACTTTAATAAAAATAATAATAATAATTTTTCAACATGTATCATGCCATTTTTGACAAACAGCCCAAAAGGAATTCCAAAAAACTGAATGGCATTATTATAGCAAAACTCTATGTATTCTCATCTTAATATGATAAGCCCTCATTGATTATATCTAGTAAAAAAGCTAGAAGAGAACAGATGCTGAGCCCTTTCTCATTCTGGAAATAAGAAATACTTACTCATGGTAATGTGAATCAGGAAAAAAAAGCTATGTCCGTCTCATTAAAAGATTCATTTTCAATAGACTTTCACATTTTATATTTAATATTTTTTAAAATTTATGATACATTTATAATGTTTTAAGTAACTGGCTGTTACTGATTGTAACAATAACTCAATAAAAACATATTTTACTTTTAGAGCCTTGTAGTTACAGAAAATATATTGATATTTCAATTTCACATGTTTTTACATAGAATTAATCAATAAAGTCAATTAATTAAAGACTTTCCAGCCTAAATGTATATTACATTAGGATAAAATTCAGAGGAGGAAATGCAATGAAAATATACTATTAAAGATAGCTTGCTTAGTGAATAAAGGAAGGCACTTCACTTTGGGTAGTTATGTTTGTTACCCAAATCTGAGGGGATGTAAGAACTTTGTTACATAGAACAAGGATCAGAAATTACCACCTTTTGGGCCAGAGTGAGTTCTTATGCCAAAAGGATTTTATGGTCTCTACCTCTGGACCTATGAACCCCCTCCCCACGTGGGGTGACCTGCCCTTCCACACTAGGACCATGGTCCTACCAAGTATCCCTGCTGACTGTCAGGCTTTCCTCCATACGATGAACACTCATTTAGTTCATCATAACTTCTTTCCTTTAGAAAAATCTTTCCTCACCACCCTGTGCAAAATACACTAGCAATTTCTAGAAAGAACGTGTAGTTCCATGAGACCGATGTATGCAAATTTGTATTTAAAACATTTAATGACAATAAAACTGCAATTTGTGCAGAAAACATAAAAAAGATAGCTTGCTCATGTATTTTTTACTGTATCATGATAGATATAATTCACATGATATTTAGAGTCAACTGGATAATTTTTACAAGTGTTGTAATGGTTTAATTTTACATGTCAATGTTAATATCCTTTGTAGCTATTTAATCTTTTGACAAAAAATTTATATACTTAAAATGTAAAAAGGGGTGCTTATTGAAAATAAGTTTTTAAAAAATTTTAGGAGGTACACAAAAATATTTAGTCATAAATCTAGCCCTCTCATAGCCTATTGTCAAAAATCTGTGAGGCTATCCCAATATAAGAATATTTATTTCTTCTACAAAATCTTTTTATGAACCTTCTCCTCTATAATTTTCCTAGGAGTAAAGTGTATGCAGAATGCAGTCTCTCCTCACCCAGACTAGTCTTAGTTGGCATGCTTTATATTGGTTGCAGTAGTAACTAGCAACATTGACCAGAATATGCAGCATAAAATAAGCTCTATATCGACTTCATAATTTGGGATGCAGTTTACAGATGGAGGTTATGAACAGTATGCAACATTGTTATCATTATAATACTTTAATAATTCTTGATAACTAGACAGCTTATTTTGTATATCACCATCGACTGGTAAAAAAAAATAAATTAAAAATCAGATTTTGTTCTGCTGTTCAAGATCTTGCTCTAGGCACATATATTTATTGTCTTCCCTCACAGAGTTCTTAAAATAATGGCAAAGAAATACATAAAGGTATTTTTCCTAATAACAAAAGAAATGGATGTGGGAGAATGCCAGTGGATGAGCGTTTCAAAACTTTCTGAAGAAACAAAAGCCAAAGGAAACAAACAGAGGAAGCTACAGTTTCAGTGGGTACTTCAGCCAAGGAGGGAGCCAAGCAAAACCCCAAAGAGGCTAGATTCAAAAATGAAAAATGGGACAAAAAAGGGGGATTACAATGAAAATCTGTGCAATGAACTGCTATCCTATTACCTTTCTCCAGGTAGAACTAAAGAAAAGCATATTTCTTTAAGAAAGAAACTGATTAAATTTTTCTAATTTTAATTTTTGTTCTCTTTTGAATTTGGAATTATGTCTTTCCATTGGAGCCAAATTTTCTGATGGTTTACCCTAGTTAAACTTTAGTTAGCTTATTCACATTCCATGTTGCAAGCTTTCCATAAATGCCTGATGATTCTTCAGTGTCTGTTCTCTAAGAATGAGGCAATAGAATGGTTGAGTAGAACTCTGTATATGAATGGGGTTTGATAACTATAAGATTTTGCTTTAGGCCAAATGGACAAGAAACTAATTATTACATCTGGACAGACCTAAATTTCTGAGTAAGGAAGACTTTGTCTAGTCTTTTAATAGCCCTGTTTGGAAAGCAAATTGGAGAAACTTCTAAGAATATAGGACAAAAAGATAAAGAAACAGAAAAATATGAGAGTAAAGAAAAATGACAATAAGGATCTAGGAGGCCCAATATCCATATGATATAGGTTCTAGAAAGACAGAATAAATAGAAGGGAAGAGTTCAAAGAAACAGAAGAAGTCAATTTTTTAAGGCTGAAGAAGAACATGGATATTTATACTGAAATAATGCAATTGAATGAATGGAAATGGTTCCACAGACATCATCATGAAATTTCAAAAGATCAAGAGAAACAAAAGATCCTGAAAGCTTTCAGGTCATGTACAAAAATAAGAAAAACAAAGTGGCCTCCAAATTTTCATCAACAACTGAACGCATAAAAACTAAACAATGCCATCAAAGTTCTAAGAGGCCTATATTCAGCCAAATTATCAATCCTGTGAGAGAGCAAAATAAAGATATTTAGAGAAATGGAAGACTCAGAATTCTTACCTCCCATTGAAAGCCATTGGAAAACACATCTAGGAAAATGAGAGAGTAAACCCAGAAAGAAAAAAAAACATGTGACCCAGGAAAAAGATGAATCTTATCCAGAGAAGCAGAGAGCAGAGAAGGGATTTACTGAGATGATAACTTTGCAACAGGAATAGAGCAAGCCTCAGATTCTGGGAGATCTCAATGGGGAAAAGTGAGAAAGTTGCAAGGTTTCTACTACCTCTCAATTTTTCTCATATCATGGCACAAATGAAAAATGGTAACATATGTCAGCATACTGGAAAAAGAGAGGAGGGTGCACATGCCTGGAAGGTGAACTGTCAATCTGCTCCTGTGAGTCTTGGCTCCCCATGGCTGACATGAGGACTGAAGAACCAAGAACTTGGCTAACCTGAAACCTTTTGTGAAATCAGTTTTGGTGAAGCTTTGAACTATACAGTATGGTGAAAAACTTGGAATAACTTGGTAATACAATAAAGATAATTGGTGGCTTACTTAAAAAGAGAGAGAGAAAGAAAATCAAATCAAATTTTTAACAGGAATAATTTCTTTGGAGTGATACTAACTCGGAGAGAAAAAAAATGTAATCTGGGCACACTATTTGACTCTGCAGCAGAAAATATTTACATAGTCGTGATGTACTACTATTTATTGATTTTTTTTTCACCTTTTAAAATCAACAAGAGTAAATCAAGGTAAAAGGTATAAAATGTAAATATTCTTAGTATTGACAATATTCAAAGATATAGCTGATGGAGGTTGAGAGATTAAAAAAAAAGAATGAGGGTATGTGGAGGGAAGACTAATGACTTTATCTTATGAATTTGGGAACCAAGAGATACTGTCTATAAAGTGAGAGCCTTTCCTCAGATTTCTGCCATCTGCCTTCACCTACTGAGCTCTGAAGGAAATGGAATATCAAGGCTTTCACTCTTTGGATGTCCTTGATTGAGAGACAAGCAACGTGAAAAGAAGTACTACTTCTAAGACACCAAAGGGTAAAAATTAAAAGTAACTAAATGGAAAACTCTACAAAAAAGGAAAAGACATAACAAAGATTTCAGATTACTGTTGCCAAATTGCTATTAGGAATTCAATACATGCTAACAGCTGAGAGAGAGAGAGAAAGAGAGAGAGAGAGAAAGAGAGAGAGAGAGAGAGAGAGAGAGAGAGAGAGAGAGAGAGAGAGAGAGAGGGGTTGCCTGTGGTTTATTAAACAGAAAAATAAAACAGAAGTTTAAAAATCCTATTTCAGGATTCATGGAGGGATGATATAAATAGGAGAGAAGTAGGGAGATGAGTAGTGATATAAAATAGCTAAATCCTCATAATTTATGGTAAGAAGTTAATAGACAATGTTGAAATTTGATATATCAATAAATTGCACCATAAGCATGTAATTTAGACATATGGAGTAACCACCAGAAGAAGTAAAAATTGAAGAACTTTCTTACTGTGTGTGTCCCCAGTACCTAGAACAGTAACTGACTGATTGTACATGTTCAATAAATATCTGCTGAAAAAATGAATTTGCCGAATAATGTGCAGAAGTGGGGGAGGGGATGAAGGAATTCAACACTGTTGCTTACATTTATTATAAAACTGCAGTAGTAGTTCCATTCTCCTCTCTTTCCTTGCAAACAAAATTCATGTTTCTACCCCTCAGGAAACTTGATCCCATCTCTAACCACGGGGTAAATCCTGATTAGTCTAATGAATCACGGTAATCCTATACCTCTAACCAGCAATTGGATTAGAGGATGTCATGTGGCCCTGTTCTGTCCAATATTAAGGGAGAATTCTTGAAAGACTGCTTTCCACTTCTTTCTCTTCAAATTAACATGTCTGAATTTGATGCCAGGACTGATAATTATCTCACCACCAAGAAGAGGCTAGACTGAGGGAAAAAGAACATTCACAGAATGAACTGAAAAAAACCTGAATCTTTAATGACATCATTGAGCTCTCATTTAAACAACCCTATCTCAACATGTCTTGTATGTGACATCATAAAATTGTCTTTTCATTCCAACTACTTGAGTTGGGGGCTACTGTTATTTGTTTTCAAAGAGTAACAACAGATAAAGTTCCTTCTGTAGTTTTGATAACAATAAATATGTCTGTGTTAATATTTATGAAAATAAAAAATAAAGCTGGCCATAATTTCATCCAATTACAATAGAAGAGTATTTTTTCTAAATCTGTGTTTAGATTGCCGTGTGCTCTAAATTTTGGTGGCCGGATTTTAAGCCCCAGTTATCCTCTTCTTCATTTCCATTCTGATTCTTGACTCCCAAGACAAATTTTGCAAAAGCTCTTCCCCTCCAGTTTGATAATCTCAGAAATTTCACTACAATAAACTCTAGATGAAAGGGCACATCTATTCCTGGAAACAAAAAGGAAAGTAGAGAATATGGCTACACTTGCCTGTTTAGTTTCTTCATCATGATATTTGTTCTTTCAACAAAGTATGAAACAAAGTCAACAGTTGAGAGGGAATAGAAGACAATGAGTACGAGATATGAAGTGAAAGAAACAGACCTAAAATAGTCTAAAGGAAATAAATGACAGATGTAAAACGATTTTGATGGGATATCTCCTATTATTTCAGAATTTCAGGTAGAGCTCAAAAACTGAGAGAAATCGAATGGTCTGCTAGATATTTGTATGAAGGATCCAGCAATCATCAAGTTCCACAGCCTATGTAACCAAGGTCTGAGAATTCATGGAGGAGAGATGTTTGGAAGGAAATTTAGAGGAAAGATGGAGTTTTGAATAATTAATTTTACTGCCTTCCAAAAAGGTTGGTGAGGCCCCAAGGGAGTCATTAAAGGGAGCCTCAAGGGAAGAAAAGGTAGAGCTACATTACAGGTGCTTGTCTCTTGCTTTCACCTGCTCATGATGAGAGGACAACAAAAGAGATCAGTAATGGAATAGCCCTGAAATGTGTTGATCCAGCAGTCCAAGGATGTACTGTTGATTGTAGGATACAAGTGGTCACTATAAAAGGGAGTCAGATATGAATATTCTTATAGCATCTTTGCTCAAAGAATTCATTGCCTTTAAGGCTGAGGAGATTAAAAGACTGTTAACATGCCTCTTGTCACAGTGGTGCTGGAAGTGGTGGGGTGCAGAAACTTAGTCACAAGAGTTTGATATACTCATAGAGCAAGGATTCCCTCCACTGGGAGAGGGGGTCACTAAAGACAACAGAAGAGCCAGCATTGAATACCTGATCTGACAGTGGTTAATTAACAGACAAGAGTGACTTCCATTAGCTTCGTGAAAAGGTCTTTCCCCATTTTCAATTCAGTCATCCTTTCCTGATCTTGACCCTCCAGAACCCAGAAGAAACAAAACAAGGAGGTAGGGGAATGGGAGGAGAGAAATGGAAGAGCAAGGTGAACAAACATTGAAAATACAAACTATGGGTGGCTGGTTTTCTCAGTGGTTAGAGCGCGGTGCTCATAACACCAAGGTCACTTGTTCAATTCTCACATGGGCCAGTGAGAAAAACAGCTTGAGCTTGGAGCCGAGCCTTCAGTGGGAGACCAGTTTGCTCAGTGGTTAGAACGAGGTGCTCATAACACCAAGGTTGCTGGTTTGAGTCCCACATGGGCCAGTGAGCTGCGCCCTTCATAACTAGATTGAAAACAACTTGACTTTGAACTGAGCTGCAACGCTCCACAGCTGGATTGAAAACAATGACTTGACATGGAGCTGATGGGTCCTGGAAAAACACACTATTCCCCAATACTCCCAAATAAAAAATAAAATAAAAAAGTTTGGTGTTAAAAAAAATAGAGCTTTAGAAAGAAAAGAAAAGAAAGGAAAAGGAAAAGAAAGAGGAAGGAAGGAAGGAAGGAAGGAAGGAAGGAAGGAAGGAAGGAAGGAAGGAAGGAAGAAAGGAAAGAAAATACAAACCATGTTCTTCTCCCACATTGACTATCCTCAAATCTCCCCCATTAAGGAAGGAAGGAAGGAAGGAAGGAAGGAAGGAAGGAAGGAAGGAGGGAGGGAGGGAGGGAGGGAGGGAGGGAGGGAGGGAGGGAGGGAAGGAAGGAAGGAAGGAAGAAAGAAAGAGAGAAAGAAAGAGAGAAAGAAAGAGAGAAAGAAAGAGAGAAAGAAAGAGAGAAAGAAAGAGAGAAAGAAAGAGAGAAAGAAAGAGAGAAAGAAAGAGAGAAAGAAAGAGAGAAAGAAAGAGAGAAAGAAAGAGAGAAAGAAAGAGAGAAAGAAAGAAAGAAAGAAAGAAAGAAAGAAAGAAAGAAAGAAAGAAAGAAAGAAAGAAAGAAAGAAAGAAAGAAAGAAAGAAAGAAAGAAAGAAAGAAAGGAAAAAAAATACAAACCATGTTCTTCTCCCACATTGACTATCCTCAACCCATGGGTCAGTCCTGAGCTGGGGAATAGGAGAAACTTTGAATTGGGTGTGATAAGCTCAAGTTGTATTTTGGTTAGACTATATTTTCTTTTACCCAAGAACGTGTCTGTTTATGGCTCAAAGTGGTCAGAAAGTATAGAATATGCCTGAGGTGCCATCAGTGGGTGGGGAAGAGAACTACTAAATAAGCTGGAAAGTAATGGCTGGAGTAAAGAGGTTTCCATCTTTGTCCCATTCATTAGACTTGATATACTTAGTGAAAGCATTGTAACAGGATTGTCAGATAGTATCCATTTGGGGTTTCTAATCAGGGATTTCAAGTGATATCAGTCAGCTACATTGTGATTTGGACTCCCAAAATATTCTGCTCCTCCAGTATAGGCACAGAAAAAGTAAACAGCAGAGTTTGATCAAGTTTGGGATTTTACTATGCAAATATGTAGGAAGGGAGTGCAGAAAAGTGAGCTGAGGATATTTTCAAGGAGTGATTACAGTGAGGGGATTATGAATGGCATCCAAGATGAGTGAGGAGGAAAATAGAGACAGCAGCAGGACAGTGAAAAGATGGTGGAGTTAGGAAGCATAGGTATCAACAATGCAAGAACTGTTACAGTTAAGAAACTACAGGAGGTAACTAAAAGAATAAGTTGTGGTGGTCCAAGAATGATTTTTTTGAAATGGAAACTTTAGAGGCAATGCAACTTCTGATGACTGTAAGATTTAAGTTAAAACTGGTTGGATGAAAAAGTTGTAGATAGGGAAGTAACTGAGCAGATTAAAAAGTATAATTTTGTAGGCTGGTTAGAACTGGTTTAGTTAGTTTTAACTTTAAAAGACTTGGACCAATTTTTCATTTTCAACCAGTTTGATCCATGCTGTTTCAGTTTCTAATTACGTATATGTTTCATTTGTTTTATACACTATGAACAAAATCTGAACCTGTTTTTCCTAATTTAAAATTATTTACATTAAATTTGCAACATATTAGTATGAAGTATTGTTTTCTACTTTGATAGCTTAGACAATTAGATTAGATTTATAGTGACTTATATTTACACTGACTTTATTTAGCAACTCCATGCTAAAGTTAAGGAATATTCCCACCATTTAGAGAATCCTTTTGAAGACGACACAAAAAGGTTTTACCAACTGGATCATCCCATTATAAAGAATAATTTAAAATCGTGGGAATCCATAGTGCTTTCTTCTCTTCCAAAATATGAAATTTTTCCCGTGGCTTGAATTTGCCTCTGCAAGGTTTAATTCTTTTTCTCAGTAGGAGAGACCTTCCTATACAGACTATATTATAAGCCTTAAAACTCATTTCTAAGTGCCCATTTTGTCCATTTGCTGCCACTGCTTCTCAGCCAGAGTCTATTAATTTGTGACTACCTTCACACAGACAAAAAATGTCCTTCTTATAACTAGATTAACTTATTTGTAAATAGATAGAAGCATTGTCTACCAATGAAAACATACTCTGAGAATCATTTAACTATGTCAATGTTAAGTAAGGATGTGAAAGAGATTGAAAGGGATAAAGTTGGAGTCCTCCTTCCCTCCCTTTTAGGTGAGGTGGGCCACAGTTCTCTGACCATCCAAACTCTGATTGGTTCTTCACATCCATTCAAGCATGAACACTATGTTTTAAGATCCCTACACCCCATGGTAGTAGAACATCCTCTGCTTTATTCTACTATATTCATGAATATAGGCCATCCATCAATCATAAATTATAAAGACTAAAATACATTTAAAAACATATCAATTTTTATAAAGGTACTTAATATCTGGATGTTTCATTAATAACATTATTGGTGTTATTATACAAACTAATATTTTTAAAAGTATAGTTTCAGGATCCTATATCTGAATCACCTGGGATTATTTTCAAAGTGCAGAGTCCAGGATCAAACCACAACCCAAATGATTCAGATGCTGGGGGTGGGGAAGGTGGCAAAGGGGGAAGACAGGACTGGGAATCTGCAACTTAAGGAAATTCCCCAGCTAGTCTTGACACATGGGACAGTTCAAAAGCCATATTTAGCCATAAATCAAGATAAAGTATCCTCATTTCAATAAATCAGGAAAACCAGCCATTTAAAAGTATGTACATTTAAGTACATACATGAACTCAAAATTAGATAAACAAAAACTATCCAACTAATTACTTCTTGAGGCAATGAACTGGGTTCATTTTTATAAGATTTATCAATGGCCTATCTTTACAGACAAATTCAAATGGAGAGCAGAGAAAAGCTGGATAATTCAATCTCACTCTCTACATTTGTCTGCCCCAACCATCCAAATCCCTTATTCTTACTATCAGAAATTTTTGGTCTGAGTCATCCAAAAAAATTTCCTTAATTCTTATTTTCCATCTCTCTATGCAGACTTTGAAAAAAAAATAACAAAATTATTTCAGAGATTCCTTCTCAGTGAGAGGTGAAAGGTTGCATTGTAAGTTATAATTCAAGTACATTTAGGGACATTTTTTTCCTCTGGATACTTCTGCTCACATGATTCTCTTTGTCTCCTGTCTCCTCAGCTGTAGTGCTTTTCTTTCCTCCTCCTAATCTTGGTACCTGACTAAGCAAAGTCATGAGTATTTCCACTTTTTCTTAAGTTTTGGCTTTTATGAGCACTACCCTTCCTGCCCAAAGTCAGTCACTGAATTTTTAATTTGCACAAAACTATTCACCTTGCATAGATAAGAATGTCACTGGCTCCTTGGAATCTACTTTCTATATTCTTAAGTACTTGTGTTTCAAGACTTTTTAGCCTCATTTGTTCTCCCTCTGAGCAAAGTGGCTCAAGTACTGAGGGAGCATTTGCAATTGTTTCAGAGATTTTTAAGTTTGGTTCCCTATGCTTTTTAGAGAAGAGCCATTCATTCAGCTTTTCAATCTTTTTATTTAGATAGCTACTACAGGAAGAGATGGCTGGGTAATTAACTTTAGAAATTGGCTCATCAGGAGGTGGAAAGACTAAATGGCTATCTATATACATCTAAAACAGCTCACTTACCCTCAAGAGTGTCTGTGTGTGTGTGTTTGTAAACAGAAAGAAGAAAGAATATGACAGAGAGGTAGAACAACTACTTCACGTAAAACACCATGATGACTGGTGTGGGATACACAGTGATAAGGGGTAGTAGATTGGGGGAGGAGGGTTATCACTTTGTGAGCGGTATAAATGTCTAACTATTGGATTGTTTTGTACACTTGAAACTAATAATTTTTTAAAAAGTGAAGAAAAAAATCTGTATTTTCAGAGACGTTTCCAGTATAACTGTGAAGGCAGATTATGTCCACAAATACTAAGAGGAAGCTGGGGAAAGGGGTGTGAGCAGAACTGCTGAGAGTACGTTTCTGTAAATGGCCACATGGAAAGAGCCAATGGTTTAGGGGGAAACAGACCCAATTTCAAATCCCAGTTCAGCGCTTCTGTGACCTTGGGGAAGTGGTACACATCTGCTGAGCATCAGTTTCTATGTCTCTAGAGAACTCTAGCTCCTGGGGTGGCTATAAGGAGTAGAGATAAAGTAGGTAATATGCTTAGCCCATGGGAGGGGCTTAAAAATAGGAGTTATTATTATGGAAATAGCCAGCAGCTGCAAGTTTGCAAATTGAGCTCCCTGCAACTGTACCTGAAGTACAAAATAAATAGTCCCTGCACCCAGATGCAAACCTGTTTTCTTTTTTTTCAATCTTTACATTATTTTTTTTTAATTTCAATAAATTTATTGGGGTGATATTAATTAGTAAAATTATATAGGTTTCAAGTGTAAATTTCTATAATACTTCATTTATTGCATTGTGTGCTCACCACCCAGACTCAGTTCTTCTATCACCATATATTTGACCCCCTTTTCCCTCTTCTACCATTTCCCCCCACCCCTTTAGCCTCTGGTAACCACTAAATTGTTGTCTGTGTCTGTGAATTCTTGTTTCTTTGTTTGTCTTATTCCTTTGTTGCTTTCAGTTTTATATCCCACATATGAGTGAAGTCATATGGTTCTCAACTTTTTCTGTCTGACTTATTTTGCTTTGCATGGTAATCTCAAGATCCATCCGTGTTGTCAGAAATGGCAGTATTTCATCTTCTCTTATGGTTGAGTAGTATGCCATTGTATACATGTACCACATCTTCTTTATTTAACCATCTATCAAAGGACACCTGGGTTGTTTCCATTTCTTGGCCACTATGAAAAATACTAACGGTAATTTTTTAAAAAGTGGAACAAAAAATCATCAGATTTGTATGGAATCACAAAGGACCCTGAATAGCCAAAGCAATCCTAAGAAAAATGAACAAGGCGGAGGTATCATACTCCCTGATTTCAGCTTGTACTGTAAGGCAGCAATAATCAAAACAGCATAGTATTAGCAGAAAAACAGACACACAGACCAATGGAATAGAACTGAGAGCCCAGAAATAAACCCACATATATATGGGCAGAAAATTTTCAACAAAAGGGCCAAAAGCATACGATGGAGAAAAGAAAGCCTCTTCAATAAATGCTGCTGAGAAAACTAGAAAGATATATGCAAAAGAATGAAACTAGATTGCTATCTGTCACCATATACCAAAATTAACTCAAAATGCATCAAAGACCTAAGCATAAGACCTGAAACAATAAACTGCATAGAACAAATCATAGGTACTAAACTTATGGACCTTGGGTTCAGAGAAGATTTTATGAATTTGACCCCAAAGGCATGGGAAGTAGAAGCAAAAATAAATGTGTCATGCAGGGTCTCAGCTCCCACTGTCCGCACAAGAACACAGCATACGGTGAGGCCAAAAAGGAACACCAACAAAGCATTGGGTAGGGGACATACCATTATTTCTCGCTGGCAGCTGGGTTGCAGATACAGGAAGCAGGAGCCATACAATCCGCAATCTGCCATCCACTTCTCTGCCAACCAACCCACACCCCAGTGCAGCCACGGTAGCCATACTAGTGACCAATGGCTAACTGGTAACAGCTGATGGCCACCCAGCCACAGCGGATGGCCATCTAATCACAGCTGATGGCCATCTAATAACCAAGTCAGCACCTTTCCAAGTGAGGCTGAGAGCCTGGAAACTGCTCTCTGGGACTGTGAACCCAAAAAATGAATGGGACCATATCAAACTAAAAGGCTTCTGAACAGCAAAAGAAACCATCAACAAAACCGGATGGGAGGCAACTAACCGAATGGGAGAAGGTATTTGCAAACAACACCTCCAATAAGGGACTAGTATCTAATATATATAAAAAGTTCATGCAACTCAAAAACAAAACAACAAACAATCCAATTAAAAAATGGGCAGAAGCCCTGAATAGACACTGTCATGCAGGAGACCCTGCTCTCTGCGCCATGTGTCATGTGGGGCCGCCTGAGGGGGTCTCTGTTCGTGCTCCCCACATAAGAACGCAGGATGTGGCTAGGCCAAAAAGGAACACCCACGGAGCCATAGATAGGGGAGTCATACCACTATATTCTCACTGGCGGCTGGGTTGGAGACACAGGAAGCAGGAGCCACAGAATCTGCAACCTGCCGTCCACTTCTCTCTGCCAACCAACCACACTTGCTAGCTGCAATTGGCCGTGCTAACTGCAATCTGCCCTTGCTAGCTCACCCACCATCTTCTTGCTAGCCCCCATTTGCTGCTAGTGTAGCCACGGCAGTTATATTAGTGGCCAATGGCTCACTAGTTACAGCTGACGGCCAACTAGCCACAGCTGATGGCCATCCAATCACAGTTGATGGCCATTCACCACCGGAGCCAGCACCTTTCTATGTGAGGCCAAGAGCCTGGAAACTGCACTCGTGGCTCTGTCCCCACATACCCTATGTTTATTGCAAACCTGTTTTGTTACAAGAGGTTGGCTCCAAAGCAGAACGTAGTTTTTAGGACAGGGGTCTACTTTCAATGCTGTTTAAGCAGGTGGGTCATGTTAGGGACTTAGAGGTCAGCAAAGCAGGGGAAACAAGGGGCCAACTAAAATCATTATGGTTTGAAATCAGCTGGTCTAATCAGATGAGAAGAAGCTTTAGGATAACTTCCCTTGTTGAAAAAGGTTTTGACATCTAGGTAACTTCATCCATACTCAGAAAACATCACATCTTATTTAAAGGACAGCTCTATATGCTGCCATAAATGAGTGTCCATGACATAATAATGTGTGAAAAATTATAATGAACACCTAAAGTTTTTGTTGTACAAATCCATTCCCTCAGCTTCCAGTAATGGCGGTATATATAGTCTGGAAACATTCCCTTCCCTTTATCAATCTGGGTGCCCTGGCCAAGTGGAAGGCTGGTGATTCAAGCTAAGCAATCTGACACTTTCATGGGAGTTTGAATCTCAAATGATGTTTACACAAGCATGAAAAGGGACAGAGTTGATGCATGCTCAGAGAGCCCTAGAGACTCACTCCATAGGTTCCTGCTACCACAATGCCCAGAATTACTCTGATTCTTGCCCTTCCCAAAGATCTTCACCTTGCTCTTCAACCTTTGCTTCAATTTTTCCTTGAAGAAGAAATGTGCTTTAGTACATTAATGGTCATTCTTTGGTATCTCCTACATACAGATCTAAATGCCTTAAGTTTTTTTCCAGTTTAAGTTACCTTTTCTTTGAAGTTAGCCAGAGTACACTTCTTTTGCTTTCAAAGAACTCTGAAATACAGTGATAAAGAAAAGAAAAATGTTTGTTTATATATTTTTTAATTTATTTACTTTATAATTTTATAATGTTCATTATTTTAGTAAGTAAAAATCACTAATAAGTTGAAAAGAAATCTAGGCAACCAAGAGTGTCCCCTCAAATGGAAATAAACTTCACTTGAATTCTCTTTGCAAGCTAGTAGCAATTTTCACTGGGAAGGAGGAAGCATTTATAGCAAGCTATTACAAGGCACCCGAGGTAAGTGGGGAGCAGTACTGCATGGAGAGAAAGAACTGCAATGGGAAGGTTCAAGAGTATAAGCTACTCCATGTTTTATTATTACTTAGGTATGATAAGGCCAACAGATTAAGAGACAACTTCCATCAAAAAGATAGCTGTGCTGAGTGGAATGTAAGACAGATGCAATGTGATTTTGCTTATATGTGGAATCTAAAGAACAAAATAAACGAACAAATTCATCATAGATTCAGAGAACATACTGACGGTTGCCAGATGGGAGGGAGGTTGAGAATGAGTGAAAAAGGGGAAGTGGTTAAGAAGTACAAATTTGTTTGTAAGAGATAAAAAAAGATAGCTGTTACACTCACAGATCCTAAGCCGAGAGGGCACAGCACACCATGTTGGGGGTATGGGGCACATGTAGAAGAACTTGGGTGGTTAGGAGGCATAGTAAGAGGGGCAACTGTGGGCAAGAACCTTTATTGTGCTTTGCATTTAAAAGGCACATTTGCAGGCCAGTTCTTTACTATCTCCAGGAATTGGTTAACCATGGGAAGGGCAGTCCCTTCAGAGTCAGAAAGGACCCAGATGTCAAAGTATCAGAATTCAATTTAAAAGACATGGTTAATACACATCTCAATCTAGATAAAGACTCTTGAGCTCCTGCCCTTTCCACAATCCAGGGAAGTTTTCAAAACCCTCTTTCGGAGTTTCTATAAATTTTCAAGAATGCTAACATTTCATTCTCAGAATAATCCTGATCAAAATGAATACTGCTTAAGCTCTTCCATTATACTTTTCTCAAGATGAATCATGCTAAAATGCACATAGCATTCCAATTTTGGATGCTCTGGTCTTGTGCAAGGGTAGGATAAGTATGTTTATTTGATATTCAGTCCCCACCCGATGATTCTTAAAAAAAAATGTTATTTCTGTACTTGTGAAACATTACAATTCTATTTTCCAGTGGTTATATAGGCTAATAAGCTATCATGAGGGAAGGGAAAATAGGGAGAATTTCTTTTTTGGCTGCAAATCCCAATTTAGAGTCTAAAGTATAATGGGTCCATCTTCAAAGAAAAAGGACCACATGTTTTCAAGCATTTCTTTCAACCAGACATTTTCTATTAACTGGCTGTTTTCATTTACTAACATCTGCAGGCCAGTCCTGGATGGGTTTCCATCAGGGTCACAAGGAAGTAACATGGCTCAGGTTAAGGTGATTCCTTCACTGTAGGTGTGCAGCATCTGATCTCCTGCCTATCTTGTCTTTACCTCAGCTCCAGGTTTTGCTTGGCTTTCTGCTTATTTTTCAGTCCTTTTATTTTTCGCTGTCAGTGTCTACAGATCTCCCAGTTGCTTTTATCATCCCCATCAACATCTGGCTACTTGCCATGTTTTGTTCTCTAATATTTGTGTCTTCCTGGCTTCTGTTGACTCCCAGGCCTGATATATTGCTGTCTTGACCCCTAACATTTCTTGTGGTTTGTGATGACTTAAACCAGTCTCATCACCCAACCCTATAGGTCGCTGACCTACAGCCACCCACACATTAACTAGAGTGGAAGCAAACAACAGGTCATGCCTTGAAGCAAAATCTCCTCTTCCAGTCTTAATGCTCTTATATTCACAGTAGTAGAGATGAGAGGACATTATCTCTGACTTATTTGGCTGCCTCTTTTCCAACAAACTTTTCCTCTACTCAACTCCAAGAAAACCACTTCCACCCCATAATACTGTGAACATTGATATGTTATATAAGATTGCTCAATGTCCAAGTTATGGAATCTAAGCATATTACCTTTTGACCACACATCATAATTCCAACTACTTCTACTTTGGACTCACCAGAATCTCAGTCTACTGACCTCTCTATATGAAGCAATCCTTCAGTCGGTTGATTTCTTCAATTTTGGGTGGGGGGTGAGGAGGGAAACAGGACTTTTTTTTTTATTGGGGAACAGTGTGTACTTCCAGGCGTTTTTTCCAAGTCAAGTTGTGTCCTTTCAATCTTAGTTGTGGAGGGTGCTGTTCAGCTTCAAGTTGTTGTCCTTTCAGTCTTAGTTGTGGAGGGTGCAGCTCAGCTCCAGGTCCGGTTGCTGTTTTCTAGTTGCAGAGGGCACAGCCCACCATCCCTAGTGGGAGTCGAACCGGCAACCTTGTGGTTGAGAGGACACACTCCAACCAACTGAGCCATCCAGGAGCTCAGGGGCAGCTCAGCTCAAGGTGCCATGTTCAATCTTAGTTGCAGGGGGCGGAGCCCACCATCCCTTGCGGGACTCGAGGAATCGAGCTGGCAACCTTGTGGTTGAGAGCCTGCGCTCCAACCACCTGAGCCATCTGGGAGGCAGCTCAGCTCAAGGTGCCGAGTTCAATCTTAGTTGCAGGGGACACTGCCCACCATACCTTGCAGGATTCAAGGAGTTGAACCGGCAACCTTGTGGTTGAGAGCCCACTGGCCCATGTGGGAATCGAACCGGCAGCCTTTGGAGTTAGGAGCATGGAGCTCTAACCGCCTGAGCCACCGGGCCGGCCCCCGATTTCTTCATTTTTATCCTTATCCAGTTTGCATGCCATAATCCTTCATTTCAAAACCACTTTTGTTGATACTCCAAACTCTTTTATGCCTTTGTATTTTGTCACACCAAACCTAGGACCAACCCTGCTATTGGGCTTTCTGTCTAGTAACACTTAAGCATCTAATAGTTGCTGGAGAAAAACAGCAGAGCAAATTTTTATCACTATAAATCCATAATCCCTGACCTCAAGTGAGCCCTCAACATTGCCCATCAATCCTACTAGTTTTTCTTAGGCATCTGGCTCTCTCACTTCTCCATTTTCCTCAAAACTGTGATGATGCCTATGCAGCTTGCCCCTACTATGTGGTCAACCATCTTTCTTCCTCCTTTCACTGAGAAAATTAGAGCTATATGAAAAAAATTCCCTCAATTTTAGTTACCAATTCTACAAACCTACCTATTATTCTCAGGGTAATGACCAGCCTGCCTCTCATCCCACAACCCCACACACAATCTTTATGCTTCAACCACACTGCCCTTCTTTCAGGCCATCCGACATCATGCCTGAAACTTGCCTGATGATAAGAAGTATTCAAGTTATTTGATAAATTAAATTTCCAAGCCCACTAGATAATACTTTAACGAGAAGGCCCAGAAATTGGTATACTTAGTAAGAGCCTCAGGTCATTCTTACTAACAGGAAAGCTAGGGAAAAACACACAAGGATCCCTCCTTCCACAGGGCTTTTCAAATGCTCTTCACTTTCATTGGAAACCTCTTCTTCCTTTTCTCTGCCCCCTTCCCACCACACTAGATTTATTCTTGATCGTCTTTCATCTTTGTACTCAAACATCACATCAACAACGTCCACCCCGCCACCACAAAGTTTAAGAAGATAACTTCGTCATACGCTCTCACAGCACCACATTCCTTCCCTCATGATACTTATCCCAGTTTAATATCATGCACTCATTGTGTGATTATTTGGTCATTGTCCCTCTCCCTACCAGTTGTGATGTCTATTTTCATTTATTATTGTTTCAACACAATCTAGGCAGTACCTGGCACATAACAATTCCTCAATATTAATTAATATTTTAATGAATGAATGTGGAATGAATGAATAAATGAATGAATGAATTGGCTCCTAAAATTGACAAGGGATGTTGGAGATTAACAAATTATAAACTTGACAGAATTATCTAGCCTCTACTTGAATATTTTTAGTGTTGGACAGTCTGTTCCATTGTCGAGTCTTAGAAAATTCATTTTCTATTAAATTCAAACCGATCCCCTTGTGATTTTCCACCAATGCTTACAGTTCAGCCCTGTTGGAAACATGATCAGCGTCTGTTTCCTCTTAATGATATTTCCTTCCAATATTTGAATACTTTTAGCATGTGTCCCCTGTGTCTTTTCTTCTCCAATATGAATAAAACACATTTGCTTCAACAGTTCTTGATTTGAGGTAGTTCTCAGACTTAACTATCTCCTCCCCAGTTTGAGCAAACTCTAATGTGCTCAAACAAGACCGGAACAACAGAGCCATGAAGTTCTCATGTCTTCAGAATAGTAAGACATTTAAGTCATTACTTTGAGACAATGAGGCTGTTTACTTCCTTCTACTGGTTACAGCTTAAATTACAAAGTCACTGAACCACCACACTGTAATATCTCCAAAAAGGATTGTGCCTACAAGGTGATGAATCCACAGGACACATGGGATTCATTACAAGTACTTTTATTGGAGTCATTTGTTGACAAATGCCCAAGAAGGAGTACAGAGTGATCAGTAATAATAAAACCTTATGGAGATCATTTCCCCAAATGCTGTCTGGGAGAGAAACGGAGCCAGATAGCTTAACCAAAGGTAGGTTTTCTATACCTTCCCCCTAGGAGTTTTTATAGTCATCTCTAGAGAAATTTCAGATGTTTCAAATCTAAACCTATATCAAAGCTGTGATTTGTAAAAATAGCAAAGGGATTCTACTTATCTCTATGCGCTAATCCTAGCCAGGAGCTGAAAAAAATTGAAGTTTAAATCCAATTATTCTCTCATAGCTGTCACCCCCAAGGCCACAGTGTCAAGTTGATACAATTACTCTGGGATGAGTGAGGAGGCTGTCACATTGACCAAATATTTCCAGTGCTCGGAAGAGGAGATGGTTGGCTCCTCCAGATTAAGAGAATTACATGTCCCTCTGGTACCTGGAAACCTTTTCAAGGGTCACTCTCACCGGCTGCCCCCCAAACCAGAAGCAAATAGACAGAGTCATTGCTTGGCATTGGGCCCAGGAAGCCAAGTGCCACTTAAGAGTTTTGAAAGCTACTTAATAGTGTATTTTAAGTCAGTGATGCTACTAAGTTACAGTAAAATATGGCAATAAATGGTAGCCTACAATTTGGACATAACCAAACTGCTCTCTGGGTCAGGACAATGCAGGACAATACTGACTCTGTATTTAAACTGGGAAAATTAGGGACAAAGCTGGGGCACTGGCTATAGACACTAAAGGAAAGAATATATAAGAAAAAGAAGACCAAATCAGAATTGACAAAAATTGGAATTGTATCATATTCTAACAAATTTCATATTGCCCCATACCGAGTACTTCTATCTATCTAGAAAATTTTAAACATTTGCATAATTTAAAAGTAAAAACTAAATAATGTTAGTTTCAAAAAGATCTCACTATTCCTCTGTGCCCACCCACCTCCCATAATCATTTTGATTTGTTTCTGGTTTCTAATTCTTGTGTAACTTCTTAAAATAGAAATATAACATATTTATATTTCACTTATTAATATATCCTGGAAATCATTCTTTATCAGTTCACAGAGATCCTCCTCATTCTTTTTCACAACTGCATGATACTACATTGCGTGAATATACAATAATTTATTCTATTAGTCTCTTAAGAATGGACATTTATCTTGTTTCCAATATTTTATTTATATAAATGATGCCATGGTAACAAATCTGCGTGTGTGTTTTTATTTTCATGTTTATGGAGTGTATCTTTTGGATAAAATTCCCAGAGGAGAAAGTGCTTTGCAAAAAGGCAATTGCATAGGCAGTTGTGTTATGTATTGACAAATTTTTCTCCATTGGGTTGGGCCACTTTGCACTCATGAGAGGAGATGGTTTTGAGTGGTTGAGTGTGTATGTGTGTGGGGTGGGGGGGGACAGGGAAGGAGAACTCTTTTTTCAATGTCCCTAAAAACTCCTTTGCCCTATCCAGGCTTGCTCTGCATCAAGGATGTTTTCCTTTAAATTTGCTGTTTTACATTCAGGAAGCCACAGGACCTGAAAATTGGTGATCCTACCTCTGTTTTATACTCCCAGGATTCTTCTCTCCAACTGCAGCCTCCTCCCAGGCAAGGCCAATGTTTAAATGACCACCAAACATCGCATTGCCTATCCAGTGGATGTTTTAATCTTATCTTCATTATCCTTTGACAACTTTCAACACTGCTGATTCCCCTCATTCTTAAATTGTTCTTCTTTGGTAACTTCTAACATCACAATGTCTTTATTCCCTCTTCCCTCTTTGACTGCTGCCATGACTTCTGAATAGTGGAGTTGCTTAGGGCTCAGAACTAAACCATTTTATTGTCTCTCCTCTCTTAGTGATCTCATCTATTTTTGTAGCCTTTTCTGATGATACCCATATTTACATTTCTATAGCCTAGTCCTCTTCCCTGAGCTTTAGATTCACACATCACAGCTCCATTTCATCACTTTACCAATATCTCAATACAAAATGGAACTCCTGATTCCCCTCCCTAAACCTATGCCCCCAACACTAGAGGGCATCCTTAATTTTGCCATTTTCATAAATTCCCCCATCCAATTCATTAGCAAATTCTGATTGTTCTACCTTAAAAATGTTTCCCCAATCAGCTGCATATCCCCACTTACCCTGCTTCCACTGCAGGCCATGTGCCACGATCTCTTGCCGGAACTACTGCAAAATACTATTGACTCATCTTCCCTCTTTCACTCCTGCCCCTCAATCCATGTTCCACCAAATAGCCAGAGAAATGTTCTCAACATAAATTAAGTCAGGTTACTGCTCATATCCTTCTATTACTGCCAAGAAGTCTTTAGTCGCTTTTAATTGTATTTGGAATAACCAAACTCTTAAGGCCCTTCTATGTTTGGCCTTTGAATATTTCTCCAAAGGTCATCTCATCCTACTACCATCAGCCATGTTGTTTTCTTTCTGTTACTCAGGTGCACTTAGCATCTTCTCTTCCACTCTACATAGTTTATTTTTGTCTTTAAAACTCAGCTTAAATGTCACTTTTATAAAGAATTCTTCCCTGAGCTCCTTATAAAGGAGCTTATTATTCTTTCATTTTCATGTTTGTTTCACTAATAATACCATTGCTGTTCGGTGGGGCATTTTGGCCACCTGCCTCCACTATAGGAATATTTTCCAAGGTATCCCTAAGACCCACCACATTGCCTGGAAAATGGTAGGAACTCAAATCATTCTTTTTGACTTAATGTATGAATTAATGAATGAATGTAAACACCACAAGAGCAGGGACTATATCTTCCTGGTTCAGTCCAGTGTCCTCATTGTTTGGCACAAGAGAGAAACTCAGTGTTATAATAATTCATTCAAACTATGTGTTGAATGAATTATTTAGCCCCTATATTACAGCCAAGGAGACAGAGGTTTAGAGAGTTTAAGCAACTGCCCCTGATAATGCAGCAAGTAAAGAGGCAGAGCCAGGACGTAAACCCACATGTTTGACAACTCAATTCTTGAGATATTAGCACTGAAGATTTGGAGGTTATCTTATCTAACAGCTTGATTTTAGAAATAAAGAAAATGAAGCTCAGAATGAGGAAATGACACACTCAACTCATCTATTTTTGACCTATATTGTAGGGCCAGCTCTGTGACTACCAGTAGCTACCTTGGTAAACTTAGTTAAATTACCTTCTCTGTCTTTTATTTTCCTTACTTGTAAAAGGAAATGGGAGGTCTGGATGGCACTATTGAAGCATTCATGGGTTTCAACATTCCATCTAGCTCAGAACTTCTGACTCTTCCTTTCTGTTTGCTCCTGCCTCCTCCCCTTCACCATTTTTGTCTTATTTTAAGATTAGGGAGAAATTAAGCTGCATTACACATGCTTTATTTTTAACTCCAATAAAAACATTAGAAGAAAAAAAGTGGGGAAATAAAACATAAAGTTTCCCAATCTTTATGTGCCTTATGAAGAACAAGAAGTGTCCTAAAAGAAAGATAAACAGTTATATCTCCAGCTCCCAGCCATAGGTGAAAAAAGTAAGTCTGTAATAGTCATTCAGAAAAATATCATTATCAATCCCTGTAATGAGACAATAAATTGGAAAAGGAAAGGGTAAAATAATGTTCACGGCAATAACTGAATATAAAATTCTTTGGTGTGTAGGCAAGAAAATGAATAACCCTACATTTCTGTGGTTTTCATTTTATTTTAACTGCTGGTGAAGAGTGACTTTATACTACAAGAAGACAAACCATTCTTATTTACACTCGAAATGTCAAATCCCATTTGCACTCAAAATGCCATCACCTTGTATAACTCTACCAACTTAACCTGCACAGAAAATAAAAGCTAAAAGCAGAATATGAACAGACCTGGAATATTAAATCTATTCTTTTCTCTGCAGCTTTGATCAAACACCCTGGTTTGCTGCACCCATTCCAAGACGGAAGTGTTTTGAATTCTAAAATAGCTTAGCACCAAATGTGTCATAATTATCTGAAACTATATATAGAATGATGAAATTTGCCATGAAATCTGAAATAAGCTTCAAATGTCAGTCTTATTTTTAATTAATATGCCAATCTACCTTTGCAATAATCAAGTTTTACAGTCTCCTACTGCTAGATAACTTGGGTGCTGTGTGTGTGTCTGTGTGTGTTTTAATCTCACAATTATGATAATGTCGTTCTCCTACAGATTGTCAAAGGAAATCTGATTTAATCCCAGTGGTACATTTTGTCTATAAAACCAAATGATGTGAAATGAAATGTCTTGTCACACTGGTCACAAGTTAACAAAATCATTTTAACACCATCATATTTACCATTCTTATGATTCTTATCATATTTATCATTCTTATGATATTTATTGTAAGAGGGCAATACATTATAGTGCTTTAGTCAACCCATTTCTTTTTGCTTAAATTCTAGGGTAATAGAACTAGAAGCCCCAGATTTAAAAGGAATATATACTTTATTTTTAAAGTGAATACAGAGTTTTCAAACACTCATCAAATGTAAAATGTGTTACTCGTTTTACACTCCTTTTTAGGTGTCTTCTGTGTTTTCCATTGAATTTTGAATATTTAATATTTAATGGAAAAATTAAAATATATAGTCATGTGAAGCCCTGAATTGTAACAATCCTGTTACCTTCTCATATTGCATTGTATGAACAGAAAGGCTATCTGCTGAAACTGACTTTCTTACCTTTATAGACTCGTTTGGTGAAAAGAGAGACAACAATTTGCTGGAAATTTCATGTACATGTGTGTGAATGGAACTGGTGTCTTGAGGCTTTTCTGCCATTGCAAATAGTAAGGCATCAGTTGTAAACCAGGGAAGGTTGCCCTGAAAAACAAGAAAAGTAAACAATTAAATGTTAAGAAACTTTTTTTAACAACTTGACAATGTAATTTTATGTTAGTTTCACCTATAAAAACTTAGGCTTGTATTTTGTATACTTTTGTTTATTTCAGTTTACTAATAATTTATTTGTATTGTACTCTAAAAAAGTATTCTTTGACAGTTTCAAAATTCAAAGACTGGTACTTCCCCAATGATAGACTGACAATCACTGCCATAGATGAGTATATTAGTTTATTTGTTACAAAGAACCATGTCACTAGGAATAAAGATTATAAACAAATCCAAAAGCCTAGAAGCTCTCAGTGTATGTTGTTGTGTCACCAATATTTACTTGGTTCTTGCTCAGCTGGCCTGAAATGGAACATGCAAACTTTAGACTCAAATCTTCCAAAGTAGCATGGCATTGACAAGTACAGAAACTCCAAACAATCATTTGGTAACAGTTCTCGAGATCATAAGGCTGGAAGGCATCATTCTGTTCTCAGGTTACAGTGTAGACTTCATATCTCTCCTTTGATATAGCTGTTCACCCTATTTTTTTTTTTTTGATTTTTTTTGATTAAATTTATTGGGGTGACAATTGTTAGTAAATTTACATAGATTTCAGGTGTACAATTCTGTATTACATCGTCTATAAATCCCATTGTGTGTTCACCACCCAGAGTCAGTTCTCCTTCCATCACCATATATTTGATCCCCTTTACCCTCATCACCCACCCCCGACCCCTTTACCCTCTGGTAACCACTAAATTATTGTCTGTGTCTATGAGTTTTTCTTTCTCATTTGTTTGTCTTGTTCTTTTTGGTTTATATACCACATATCAGTGAAATCATAGGGTTCTCTGCTTTGTCTGTCTGACTTATTTCACTTAGCATTATACTCTCGAGATCCATCCATGTTGTCATAAATGCTCCTATATCATCTTTCCTTAACGAGGAATAGTATTCCATTGTGTATATATACCACAACTTCTTTATCCATTCATCTATTGAAGGACATTTTGGTTGTTTCCATGTCTTGGCCACCGTAAACAAAGCTGCAATGAACATTGGAGTACACGTGTCTCTATAGAGGAATGCTTTCAGATTTTTTGGATAGATACCCAGGAGAGCGATTGCTGGGTCATATGGTAATTCTATTCCTAATTTCTTGAGAAACCTCCACACTGCCTTCCATAACGGCTGCACCAGTCTGCATTCCCACCAACAGTGTATGAGGGTTCCTTTTTCTCCACAGCCTCTCCAACACTTGTTACTATTTGTCTCATTGATGAAAGCCATTCTGACTGGGGTGAGGTGATATCTCATTGTGGTTTTCATTTGCATTTCTCTGATGATTAGCGATGTTGAGCATTTTTTCATATGTCTATTTGCCATTTGTATATCCTCTTTGGAGAAATGTCTCTTCAGGTCCTCTGTCCATTTTTCAATTGGGTTGTTTGTTTTTTTGTTGTTGAGTTTCATGAGTTCTTGTATATTTTGGATATTAGCCTCTTATCAGAGGCACTGTTTGCAAAAATCTTCTCCCATTCAGTTGGTTGCCTCATTATTTTGTCAATAGTTTCTTTTGCTGTGCAGAAGCTTTTCAGTTTCATATAATCCCATTCGTTTATTTTAGTTTTTACTTCCATTGCCTTTGTAGTCAAATTCATAAAATGCTCTTTGAACCCAAGGTCCATAAGTTTAGTACCTATGTTTTCTTCAATGCAGTTTATTGTTTCAGGTCTTATGCTTAAGTCTTTGATCCATTTTGAATTAATTTTGGTACATGGTGACAGATAGCAGTCCAGTTTCATTCTTTTGCATGTAGCTATCCAATTCTGCCAGCACCGTTTATTGAAGAGGCTGTCTTTCCTCTTATATTACTTTTAAGAAGAAGACAACAGAACATTCATTAGAAGAGTATAGGAGTATTTAAAAGCACCTCATTGAAAAAAAAAAAAAAAAAAGCACCTCATTGGGAAATTTATGCTTATAAATTTATCAATCAATATCCAATGTATATCTTATATGTGCCAGACAAGACACTAGGTGGGAAAACCTTGCTCTCATGGAGCTTGCAGTCCAATAGGGAGGACAAATACTGAGCAGAACAACACACTGTAGCTGTGAGCACAAGGCCAAATTCTAACTAACAACACCAAGGCCTAACTATGAGCATCGGACCAGTTCCTAGATGTCAGGAGCTTCTGTTTTTTTTTTCTTTCTTAGGGGTTAAGAGATGCAGAATCCCAGCGAGGAAGCTCTGGACCCCTTTTAGGTTGAACTTGGCACTTCTGTTCCCAGCAGCCCTCTCCATGCACAGGCAGAATAGGAAGTTGCCTTCCTGGTTTGGAGAGGGCTAAGAAGGCTTTGGTAAAACCCCTTATTGTGTTTTTTTACCTCAATAATGATGTCAGAAATCCCATTAATAGGGATCAAAGTCTCTCACTTCTTAATGAAAGAAATGTCATGAAATTCAATTTCTCCCAGGATAAAAACAACACATTATTTAACTCTCAGTTCTCCCAATAAAGAAATGGTGACCCAGAAGACATAGTGTATGTTGATTATCACTCCAAAAGGAAGTATTATATAAATAAATTTCCTTACTTTACTCAGCACAGAATTTATGGAGGAATCCTAAATTTTTCTTTCCCTAATAGGGGTCTACCTAGTTCCTCTTGATGATCCCCTGTTCCCTCCAACCCACCACAAAAGAGAGCACCAGGAGGTTAAATACAGAAAGGAAGGGCAAACCTGGGTCCAGATTAGGTCACCTGGGAACCAAAAGGCCAAACTCCCACCTTAAGGAAATGCAGCTTCATGATTCATTACCTACATTGCAGAGCTGTCAGGAAATCCAACAGGCTTGCCAAACCTAGAATCTTTCTCCCACAAAGTGTAGGGGCCTGTACTCTACTTCTGTGCATACTACAAGCTTAGTTTTTTTAATTTCCACTGGGCACCTGAACTTCTTTCCTTTCTGCTGTAAAACACATCATCATGCGTTAGTAATTTCCCTTCAAAATAGTCCTTTGTTTTCAATAATTATATCAGGTCAGAATACATTGGAAGGTAATGAAGTGATTTGCTATCTACTGAAAGGTTCTATCCCTCTTTGGCTACCTGTCATTATTCTTCTGCTCCTGAAACAGCCACATTCCTTCCTACTTGCCCTATGAAGAAAAGACTGGCGTTGGAAGACTTAAGCATGATTTTTTTTTCTTTCTTTTGTTGCCAAAAAGATATATTCACAGTGTACGACTCATTTCATTTTGTTTAATATTTCTTTCTAATTAGTTTCCACAAACTGAAATGTAAATGATTTATCCATTCATTTGTTAATTATTAATTTACTAATAAGCATTTGAGAGCCTACCATCAACTAGGCGTTCAGTGAATGAAACTGAGATCAGATAGTTTCCTGATAAATAAAGGGAAGAGATAAGAGCCGGAGATTCCTGGATGTGAGAGGGGATATATAGAGGGGTCTCACGGAGGGAGACAAAGGGCAAAGAAAGGAGAGTGTCTTCCATCACTTTCCCAATCATGGCATGGGTCCTATTGGGATGCTCAGTCACAGCACTTCAAATCTATCCACTTTGAGCCAATGAAGGCAAAACTTTTAGGGAGAAGATTTAACTCACAACCCTCAGGATATGAAGACCCTAGCCCAAGCTACTTCAGCCGTGACCTGGAGAATTTCAACATTCTTATTTGAGATCACAGGACAGTTAATGTGCTACTGTGGAAATAAAAGCTAAACACCAAAAAATGTAGTTCTGAAATAGTGTGGTCCAAAAAAAATCTCTGAGGTTTGGAATGAAATATGTTTGTTGTAGGATAAGAATAGATATGTTAATCTCATGTAATTTTATCCTTTGGGTTTCTATGGCATTTTTAAGTGAAGTGATCTTATTTTCATAAATCTTAATAAAATCTGAATTTGAGATAAGCATTAAAAAAATCTATATTTCATACCAGGTCAATGTTCTGCTCTATTTAATTTTTAAGGTAATGTGTAAAAAAGAGGTTCAAAATACAAAACAAAGTCTCTGCTAATGGTGAAAACTGATGTGCATAGGAGTATGTATTTTGAAGGCCATGAACTTCTAACATGAATAAGATTCATGTGGCTTGCCCCCAGGTGAGAGAAGGGTCATTGTAAAAATTATTTGAGGTATCCTCAAAATTATGATATACTTAGAAAGAAGAAAATGAAATTTATACTATAAACTTTTGGGGGCTCAAATGGCATGTTCTCATAATGCGTGCTTTTTTCAGTTTTATATTCTTTATTTTTACAGAAAATTATAGCATTTTAGGTATCTGAGAGGAGAATCCACAGAGAGCTACAGTAAGTAATACACTGCTATGTAAATCAGCTTCAATCTGACATATTTCAGTCTGCCCATGTTTCTGCTATTCATCTACTGTTGAAGAAAACTCCCACTGGTGCCGTACACATTGTCCACAGGTATTATAAATATCCTTTCATTTTTCTCCACTGAGGGATAAAGCACGGGGTCAATTCAAAGTCAATCTTAAATTTTTAAGGCAGACAAGTACATCATTTGCATACAGATCAGCAAGCTGTCATTTACTTAGGGAAAGATTTATAGATACATTAAAATCAGGCCTAATCTATAAAACAAACAAGCGCAAAGCAAAAGCTAAGGAGAGACAGACATAGACAGACCGAGAGAGAAAGAGAGAGAGAGAGTGAAAGAGAGAGAGAGAGAGAGAGAGAGAGAGAGAGAGAGAGAGAACACAGATCAAACTGTAATAGCTTTGAATGTCACAGGATAAAATTCTTTCTGTAAATTGCTTTTGGTTAAGATTCCAAAAATCCTAATGTGAACTAAATTGGGGACCTTGATTTCGGAGGACTGATGAGTGGCTCCAAGGTGCTAGGCATCATTTATTTGCCATTGAAGTTACTACCATAAAATGTCGGTTTCAGGCACTGATTGGTGATTGGTTTGGGGAATATTTAAGTAAAATCTTCTTTTCAATTATCTCTGGCTTAATCAATGCATGCTTGTCATTTGCTTTGGTTAAACAGAACTTATCTGTAAATGTCATCCTCTGAAAGTCATTCATCTTCCTCTGTCACCAGGAGGAAAAAAAATGCAGGATTCTAGCAAAATCCGGGGCAGATGACCAGAACAGAGGAAAATCTTACTCCCAGGACAGAGATTGCACTCTCAGATATCCTAAAGGGGCTTGTTGAAAGTAAACTGACATCTTAAGATGCTTAACCACAGAGCTGGGAGGACTCTGGGTAGAGCTGGGCCCCTTGTTAACTCTCTAGTTTTGACTTCCTGTTGAACTCTATGATAACCTCCGGGGAGGTGGGAGGGGAATAAAGGGAAGCAGACACGTTGGGTCGGCCCCTTTTCTTGCTATAGAGGACCGCTCTCTGGGCGTGAGTGTGTTTACACTCCTTGGTGGTTATGGTTCTTTTTCTTTTCCCGAATAAATTGTTTTCTTTTTGGTGGATTTTCGGGAGGATTATTTGGCCAGACGACAGGCGTGACCCCAAATCCAACAGGAAGAATGAAAGGGCAGAGGAAAAACAGCTACCAAGACAAATTACACTTAGTCAAATATGAGCTCGCGACTGAGCAAATACATGACAATTTGGGGGCCAGGCCAGAACCTGGAGACACCAGAATTGGCTGTTGCTTTCATCAGGGCTTTCTCTACCTGCATCCTCACTTCCGTCTACCACGTCACCACCTTGAGGTTGACCCTGTCACTCTTCTCAGGATATTTCCTGGCCTTTCCCACTAGTCCCCATTTTGCAGAAAGGATCCATCAGCTCTTACACGCTCTAAGGTGTCAGTGATGAATCACAGCCTAAAGGATAAATTCCTACAAGGAAGTATTAGTCTTTTAACAACTACAAAAAAAAATAATAATAACCCCTTGACTTGTATGCTAATGATATATTTGCCTGCCTTAATTACATAGTTAATTACCAAAAAAAAAAATTACAGAATTACTTGCAATTACAAAAAAAATACGAAAAAAATCACAATGCTATAAAGAAAAAGGAAAAGAACCATCCATGAGAGTTTGGTTCTATACGTTTGGGGGGGGGGGGGCGGGGAGGATGAGTGGTATTCCCTAACATCCTCCAAACCCTATCTGGTGCAATATTTCTCAAATGTGTTCTAGAAGCGCTGTTTTCCTTGAGCAGTTAGTAGGTATTTCACATACATACATAAAGAAGTTTGAAACTCTAGAGGAAGCAGCACAAAATTTCCCTGAGCTGTCACTATGCTTATGTGAACTTGGGAGCTTTAACATTAAGAATACTATAGTATATACATCATTTTCCAAATCTGTCCACAAAAAAAAAATTCTAAGGCATATGTTTACATATAAGCCTTTTCTCTTGGCCACATCAATTCAATCATGAGATAATTAGATACAAGTATGTTTTCAAGATCACTCCTTTAATTTTTTGAGACCCTTCCTTGAACACTATATCACTTGCCCTTCCATCCCTACCTCTTTTCCATCTTCTTCCTATTCCCACACTCAATCATTTCAGCTGACTCACTCAAACTCTCCCTTCAAGACTTCATTCAGGCAATATCTCTTCAGGAAGTACTGTGTTTCACCGAAAATAAGGCCTAGCCTAATGTGTCTTTTGGAGCAAAAATTAAAATAAGACCCAGTCTTTTATATTATATTATATTATATTATATTATATTATATTATATTTATATTACATTACATTACATTAATATATTATATTTATATATATTATGTTATATTATATTATATTATTATTATATTATTATAGACTGGGTCTTATGTTATAGTAAAATAAAACCAGGTCTTATATTAATTTTTGCTCTAAAAGACACATTAGAGCCTATGGTCCAGCTAGGTCTTATTTTCGTCAAGGTATTCCTTGACTTTTCACAGCTCCCTCCCTGTATTAGTTTCCTAGGCTACTGTAACAACTTATCAACAACTAGGTGACTTGTAACAATAGAATTTATTCTCAAAGTTTTGGAGACCAGAAGTCTGAACTCAAGGTAGGTTCACACTTCCTCTGAAGGCTCCAGGGGAGAGTCCTTCCTTGTGTCTTCCAGCTTCTGATGACTGTAGGCATTCCTTGGCTTTTGGCAACAAAACTCTAACCTCTGCCTCTGTCTTCACATGGCCTTCCCCCCTGTGTTTACATCTTCTCTTCTGTCTGTTATAGGGACACGGTCAATGGATTAAGACCCACCCTAATTTGGGATGATCTGAACATCCTTAACTTTATTATATCTGCAAAGACCCTTTATCCAGACACCATCACATTTACGGGTTCTGGGTGGACATACCTTTAGGGCACCCACCATACACCCCACTACACAACCTGGCTGAGCTAAGGCCCCTTCCCTATCCCCCACCCTTGTCAATACATTTTCCATGTCTTTATCATAGCATTTGCCCTATTGTGTTATAATGACTGTGCTGCACCTCTCATCCTGTGCTACACCACATCAGCCTGTGAGATCCTGGTGGATAGCATCAGTGTCTTAATTGTATTTGATGTTCAATCACCAAGTGCATAATACAGTTTCTATAAACATCTGAACGAACAAATGAACAATCCTGCCTTCAAACAGCATCTTTCACTCTTAAGGCTGTTGGTATGTATCCTACTTCCTTTCCCTACACTATATGATTACTCAACAATCTCTAAATCACAATAGATCTCAGTTACCTTTTATAAAATTTGCAAGGGATTTGAGTCATTTGGTAGGAAACGTTTGCCCTGTTACAAAAAGGCTGGCATTGATGCACTGGCATTGCTTCGGTAACTGGCATTATTTTGGTTAATGTACTGAAAGGGCAGAGAAATGCCTTGAAATGTGCATTTCTGTCCAAAGAACCAATTACTACACTGTTCACCTACCAAGATTATTACCCACCAATGGCATGAGAACCACAGAATGTTGGAAAGGTTGGTGGTTGTCGTGTTTTGGTGTGACTGGGATCTGTGCCTGTGTGTCTTATGTGTTCTGGCCTCAAAACAGCAGCTCCTACTAGGTTATTCCCTACTGGAAAATACAGACATTTACAAAAGTGTTCTTTTCCCTTCAGAAATTGATCATCTATTTGAGCTGAACAGAACTCTAAACAAATCACAATGCCTTGAAGTATGTGGGAGGCGCCATGTATGCAGTGCGGCCTCGCCTCCATGGAAGTCACATTGCACAGAATTTCTAAACCGTCCAGAGCACAGCCTTTGAGTCTTTGATGCAATTCAAATACCTTAGCTGGATTTACAAGAATGTTGTTTTTCTCATCTCTTCAGCCTCACTTCTCCTCCTCCAAGAACATGCGTCAGCCATACTGCACAATTTGTTGGTTGCCAGTGTGCTACATTCTTTCTCCACCAGGCCTCTGTACATACTGTGAATTCTTCCATCTCATCATCTGCTGCCTTCTCTCCGCTCACCTGCTCCCCTCTCCTGTCCACATTACTGGGGTGTCACCTGGCTTATTCATCCTTTGAATATCAACCTAGATGTCACCTCTCCTACAAAGCCTTCCCTGAACTCAAGTCAGAAGTAAATGCCCTTCCTGAACATGCTCTTAAAACTCCTAGTGTGTTTCCTCGAAAATAAGACCTAGCCAGACAATCAGCTCTAATGTATCTTTTGGAATAAACACTAATATAAAACTCAGTTTTATTTTACTATAAGACTGGTCTTTATAATATAATATAGTCTTATGTTATATCATTAATATAGTCTTATATTAATGTTTGCTCCAAAAGACACAATAGAGCTGACTGTCCGGCTACGTCTTATTTTGGGGGAAACATGGTGTATGTGATACTTTAATACTGTCGTAGTTTCCTGCTTGCTTATCTGTCTCTTCCATTAGATTGTGAGAAACCTGAGAACTCTGCCACATCTTACCTTCTTATCCCCAGAGCTAATTAATGAAGGTCTCTGGTACGTAGAATTCAATACAGACTTGTGGAATGAATAAAGGAAAGAAGGGAGGGAGGGAGGATCTTCCAGAACTAGCCGAGACCCTGCCTATCCTACTAAGTCAGGGACCAACCCAGTACTCAATCTCCTCTCCTCCCTGCAAGTTTGAGCTCACATGCCGGGTGATAGATCTGTTAGAGAAGCACCCAGCAAAACCCAGCAGAATACATCCGCTCATCTGTTTCTGTATGCTTCTAGCCACCAGGAAAGATGTTCTATTTTCTGACTTTGGTGCTTGTTGCATTTTAATGAAAATAAAAATACCATTTCCTTTTCTCACATTAACACTGAGAGGAAGTTCCCAGAAAGGCAGAGTTGCCAAACTTTTTTTCCTTGCCTCTCATACCTTGTGTCGATTCCATAGCTTATTGCATCAGAATAAATCATCAGGGCCTGTACAAATTTAAGCAGCTGCTAGCTTTCCTGGTTTTTCCTATTTGCTGGATAGGCTTTCTGCAAAGGTGCTCTCATATGGAAAAGACTACTTCAAGATGAGTTTTAAATGCCTGCAGGATGTGGTTATGCCATCTAAATGGGGATTGTTCATTTGTTTATTCAACAAAAACTTGTAGAATGAAGGAAGGAAGAAGGAAGGAAGGAAGGCAGGCAGGCAGGCAGGCAGGCAGGCAGGAAGGAAGGAAGGAAGGAAGGAAGGAAGGAAGGAAGAAAGGAAGGAAGGAAGGAAGGAAGGATGTCTTCCAGAACTGATTGCCATCTATTTATTTGGCCCTCCTGTAATTAGCAAGCTGGGCTGTAGTCTGTTCTAGAAGAAGTAGAATGAGACATCTATTAATCTTTCTTCATGATGCATAATTTTTAAGACTGAAAATGTAATTACCCCCGCTCTTTCACCATCTGAGGACTAGGCATTATATGTAACTCATATACTTTTGTTTCATAATCAGACAAGTTTTTCATTCTTTGGACCATAAATTAAACTATTATAAATTTTTTTAGGTACATTCTGGATTCTAAATGCCTGAAGAATGTGGTGTGGTGTTTTTTTTTAAGACTTTATGTTTTAGAGAGGTTTCAGGGTCACAGAAAAATTGAGGAAGCACACGATTTCCCACATACCCCCTGCCCCCACACATGCACAGCTCCCCTCATTAGCAACATGCCCCATTAGAGGGCTACATTTCTTACAAGTGATGAGTCTATAGTGACACATTATAATCAGCTGAAGTCCATAGTTTACTGTATGGTTCATTTTTAGTGTTGTACATTCTATGGGTTTAAACAAATGTATGATGACATGTATCCATTATTATAGTATCCTACAGAGAAGTTTCACTGACCTAAAAATCCTCTGTGTTCTGCCTATTCACCTACCCCTCCTAACGCTCCCACCTAACCCTTTGCAACCACTGATATTTTCACTGTCTCCGTAGTTTTATCTTTTCCAGAATGTCATATAGTTGGAATCATATAGTATATGGCCTTTTCAGTTTGGCTTCTTTCATTTAATGATATGGACATATATTTCCCCCATGCTTTCATGGCTTCGTAGCTCATTTCTTCTAAATAATATTCTCTTGTGTGGATGTACCACGGTTTATTTTATCCATCCACCTACTGAAGGATATCTTGGTTGCTTCCAAGTTTTGGCAATTATGAATAAAGCTGCTTATAAACATCCATGTGCAGATTTTTGTGTGAACTTAAGTTCTCAACACCTTTGGATAAATAACGAGTATGATTGCTGGACCGTGTGGTAAGAGTAATTCAATTTTGTAAGAAACCACCAACTGCCTTCCAAAGTAGCTGTACCATTTTGCATTTTCACCAGCAATGAATGTGTTCATTGCCTGTGGCTGCACATCCTCACCAGCATTTGGTATTGTCAGTGCTCCAGATTTTGACCATTGTGAGTGTAGTACTATCTCACTGTTGTTCTAATATGTGATTTCCTGATGATATATGACATTATCACGAAATTTTCAAAGAAGAGAAGAATCTTCGTCCCCCAAGACCCTACTTGGAAACTCCAGAAGGAAGGTTACCTCTTCTGTTCTCAGTTGCCTGCTCTAAGAGTAAACATAGAAGAACGGCGATACAGGGATTTTAGACAGGTCTTTTCAGGTTCATATCCTGCTTAATAATTCCCCCAGGAGCAAAATATCCACAGACAATTGTAATAAAGATTTGTCAGATGATTCCTTCACATTAGTTAAAAAAAAATGTTTTAAAATATAAACTTGAAAAAGAAATGTTTTAGTGTGAGAGAGAATGACTACAAAACAAGGTAATTGCCCTCTTTATTACTGTCGCTGGATAGTTGCCCAGAGAGGAACACATTCTATGGGGCCAAAGCTTCAAATCAATTTATAGTCCTGGTGGTCTGGATGGTACGATAGATTTCCAACTTGCTACTCAATCTGTGAAAGCCAGACGGTCTTAATTTAAAGCCAGGCTTTACTGAAAATCATTCTAATAGACTAACTTCTGTGATCCAAAGTGAAATGAATTTAGAAGTCACAGATAAAATGTTTTGTGAAGGACTATGATAATTAAACATCTAATGAAAATGCAATACGACCTACTGTTTTCTGTAACATGTGGAAGGAAGACACATTTATCTAGGTCTTTTGGTAAATAGTACTTTGGGCACTGTTCTTAGTTTTGGAGATATTTATCGGGCATCATTGAAACCTATAACTGCAATAAACAGAATCTGCATTTGCAAAGATATGTTTTCTAGCCTTTAACATTCATTTGTCTTAAGATGGGTAAGTTTAAACCATTTAGTTTCACTTAACATTCTGCACTAAATTCTTACCAACTGGCCACTTTTAATGTGGGACTTGCTTTCTACAGTAGCTTTTCCCTCCAGTACTTTTCTTTTGAGTGAAGATAAGATCACTTCAACTGAGTATTACCACATATCCATAGCCTTGTCCCAGTGCCATTACCTCAGTGCTGTCACTCTTCACACTATTAGAGGGAATTCCTCTGAGCACACGAAAAAGATGATACAATGGAGAGGTGACCTCACTAGCCAGGGTTCTTCAGAATTTAATATTGAATATTTTCACAGGCGAGGTACAAGTTTTTATCCTTACCAGGAATTCACTTACTAAAGGGAAACAGGCTAAAAAAGAGATAATCCACCATACTGACCATATTACTCTGAATAGAGGGACAAAAGAATTTCAGCTTCTCACATGGGTAAAATGAGAGTACTGAAGTCTTATCAAGTTGGAATGCTGAATCCTCCACATCAGAACCAGGTTTTCTCCTGGGGACTGACAATCTTTAATTCAAAAAGAAAAGCTATTAACACCCTTTAGCCACAATTCACCAGGAGCCAGACTAAAATCAGCTTTATTTCACTCCCACCTTCCATTAGACACAGAGCCATTTAAGACAAAAAGTTCATCCTACTTTGGCTGTGCTTGAAGAATTTCAGCCTCGTGGATTTAGCCAGTCCATTATAAACTGGCAGGAATCAACTGCCAGAAGGTTGGCAAATAAATAACAGAGAAGTTACTTACAAGGAGTTTTAATACATCTCTTGTTGACAAGCTATATGGATATAGATATAGATACAAGAATCTTGCTACATCACCCATTATCAAGGGTCTTCCATATGCCAGGCACTTAAAGTTGCTGCAAATACAGACATTTTTCCTGCCCTCAACAAGTTGATAGACTGATGGAATAAAAAGAAGTAAATGATTACAGTAGAATATGGCAAACGATATAATAGAAGATTTCGATGTCTACAGTTGCCAGAGAAAGGAAAAACACTTACCACCAGGTTAAAAGTCTCCAGACTACACATAGCAACAGCAACAAGGACACTCAAAGCCTTGCTACTCTAAGTGTGGTCCACAGGCAAGCAGCACTGGCATTACCCAGGAGCATGTTAGAAATGCTCTTGGCCGTAGGCCCCACTTATTGACTAAGCATGCATTTCAACAAGATCCCGAGGAATTTGTATTCCCAGTACTTTTGAGAAGCACGCCTCTAAAACAGGGTTCCTCAACCTGTAGCATGCTTCAGAATCACCTGCAAGGCCTGTTAAAAAGACTGCCTTGGGCTAACCCCTTACTTACTTCTGATTCTGCAAGTCTGGGTACCACTCTAGAATTTGCATGCCTAAGTTTTTAGGCGATACTGATTCTGCCTGCCTGGGGACCACGTTAAGAATCACAGATGGAGATCATACTCAGGAACCAGAGTGCAGAGAAAGTGAGTAGGAAAAATACTCATGGTCAGGCTCAGAAATGTTTAACTGAGGCAATTAGGGAAACTACCATGAGACCCTGGTATCTTGCACATTCAGGAGCAAACCTGCTCTCATTAGCAGATGAAGCTCCCATCCCGTATGCCACACCAGATTATAAAATGTATAAAGGGAAAGGACAATATCTCTTTTGCTTACCATTTTACCCCCAGCCCCTAGAACACAGTAGGTGCTCAATAGTATTATGTTTTCTTTTTCCAAGAACAGGAAGATCCTGTTCTTGGGCAGACTGTCCATCCTTATCTTCGCCACTGGTTAAAAGAGTAACTTCTGAATCTCCTGGAATAGACCACATTCTCCAGACAAACTTGCCAGAAAAGCTTTACAAGGAGAGGACTTTGAACTCTTCTCCAGCTATAAATAAAATAACCTCAGGTTTCCCATTTGGCTGTTGCTTCATGTGAGTACACATCTATCACACAGCAGAGAGGGTATGCGAGGTGTTAATTGTGAAAATCCATCTCAAATGCTTCATAGTGTGGACAACAGCTTAGGTCAAACCACATTGGTCCATATTCACAGTTATTCAGAATAAACAAATTGTCAAGGATCAGATTCCACTACTGCTTGTGGCCCCTCAAAAGTTGTAGTACCTGAAAATCTCTAACAGATGTTTAATTTAACTTGAATTTTCTGGTCAACTACAATGTCTAGTGGCAGATTACAATGGTCTATGTACATAGAGAAAGGTTGAGGGAGCTTTTCCCACATCCTCCATTGATTAAAGTCATGCCTTTTCAAGGGTAAAGCACCCTATGTTAATTTCTGTTACACTGAAAATTTCATGAAGGATACAAATCATGAATCCTTGAAAATGCCATTCCCCCACTGGCTTCTTAACTGATCCGACTTATCTTGATTTTTTTCTTCATTTATGCTGCCTATTCTAGTACACAAAACTCTAGGAAGTAGAAGCCTGGGCTGAAACACTCCTGCCTGGCATTCTGGATGTGTCTACTTATATTATTATTCAATAATTCCAACCAGTCATGTATAATGTAATATGATTTATGAGATGTTAAGTGATAGTTCTTAAATATGCATTTACCTCAGCACTTTAAAAATGGGTGAAAATAAGAACAAGAAAACAATATCCTCACTCATAGGAAGTAAATCCATTATTCTAAATACTATATGTATTTCCATATGCCCTGAAGTCCCTCTTCCTTATGTTGTTGAAATGCAAAGGTATTTTTTTAACGTCTCGAAATATTCCAGAGTTGCCAGTTATAGTGCTAAGCCTCTAAAAGTTAAGTAAAGTAGTAAGGGAGCTGAACTGTGTTCACACTTATTTATTCAAAATAATTGGAAAAATCAGCTGACTTTTATTTTACATCAGTCCTTCGGAATCACCATCTTTAAAGGAGGCACTGTTATCCTAAACAATGTTCTGGGGTGGGGGGTGGGGCGTGGGCAGGAATACTGAGACCGATCCAGCTACAACTCTGGAATGCACTGCTGACACAGCACATCACCACAGACTCCCTTTTTTCCAATATTAGTAGGGAAGTAAGTGTGATAAGTGAGGGGACCTGTTCAGCTTGGTCATTACAAGTGTATAGAATATCCATCATACACCTAATATCATAGCTGCAATAGGAATAGTCATGCTCTGTCTATATGAGAAAACACACACACACACACACACACACACAAAACCACTCAAGCAATATGGACCATTGTGCAAAGAAAATGTTAGGTCTCTCTCTCTCTCTCTCTCTCTCTCTCTCTCTCTCTCTCTCTCTCTCTCTCTCTCTTTCTTTCTCCCTCCCTCTCTCTCTCTCTCCCCTAAAGGAAGAATGCAGGAGCAGAAGAGAGTTTTTACATTATCCATGTAATTACCGAACTTTCCCCCTTCAGTTTGCCTGAGCAGAACAGTTGTGTAAGACTCGAGGAAGAAACAGGCCCTTAAAGGTTTAATTAGTATCATATTGGCAGAAGTTGCCGCTAGTTGTTAAGTATTACTACACTTTCCTTCTCCTGTGGACATTTTTTTTTTCACCACTGCTAATTGCCAAAGTAAGTTTTCTCTAATGACACACCTTTGTCTCTCATCTTAACAGTGTGAAGAAGATAAGGAGACGCACTACAAACAAGTGAGAAATTGTACACTGAGGTTTGGTAATATATATAATAAATTACCATCATTTCAATTCTCCCATGATCTTTGTGGTACATTTATGCAAAGAATAATGAACAAAAATACCTCAGAAAAATTGCCTGAACTTCTTGTCCTATATACTTAGAAATTTTATTATGATACTATTAGGGGTGGGAGAAGGTGGGGGAGAAGAGGGCTAACATTCAGGAAATCTCCTTATACTGAAGTCTATTTGACAACTTAGCAAATCAACCTCTTTATTCAGATACAAAAAGAATCTGAGTTATGGTGAATTCTGTTCTATGGGTAGAATATTAGAAGGAGTTTTCAAAGTATGCTCTTATTGCACGAATCTAAGGACTTTCGCCAGCAAGGATCTAAGCAAATTCAAATCTTTCTTGGCCCTTTTGTCTTCAAAACTTTTCCTAAGAACTACATATTTTCACTGTCTTTAGCACCTATTTGGCCACCTACTTTCAGTTATGCCAAAACAGTGTTTAAAACTTGCCCGTGAATTTAGTCTGTAGCCTTTATCTGCTTCCTGCTATCCCAATGTGGGTAAAAGTAGAAACTAGAAAGATTTAAAATAATCTGGAACTGTCTGCAAAATACAGATCGAAGTTTCCAAGAGTTGACCTTGGATCCATACCCTACCTCAAGGAGACAAGCGATGTGTGGAATGTGGAGAGGGATAGGTCCTAACCCTCCATCCCAACTTGGTCTGTAATCAGATGCCTTCTCATCCCAGTGCAGCCATGGTGCTGTAGCCACAAGAGCAAGGACGTGTGAATTTCAAGTCCTTGTACTATTTTTTAACTGGATGACCCTGTTACATTACTGAGGGATACTTTCTTCATTGAGGAAAGGAAATTAATATTGCCTGTCCTAACCAGGCAGCTGTAGAGTTCAAAATTCTTTATGGATGTGAACCTTCATGGTGCTATCATTGCACCAAAGTAAATTTTTGGAATGCAGAGATTTGCAAAGATTTCCTGTTTGCTCCGAGACTTTCCTCAGAGAAAATAAACGTAGATAATAAATGCATTGTGTTCAGTAGCAATAAAGCCGGCCTTCAATAAAAATCATCTTTTATTGCTGCAGAAGCTATTCTGGGCTAACTCTACTCTTAAAAACTACAACCTACAAACACAAGAATTCATACACGAAAAAAAGTCAACTTTGGACCCTACCCTACATATTACTTTTGAAATGGAAAAGACCTATGAAAACGTAAGACAGTGAGTTATAGCACGTAAGGATGCTGAAAGTACTCAGAGGCTCAAGAACTCTCTTTGGACCTTATGCTTCCCGTATTAATTACAAAAAAATATGGCATTGCACACCACAGTGACTGCTCTGGAGATGTCTTTGATGTGTGAAGAAGAAAAATGATCATTGATACAGATTTCATCTGTTCATTTCTTCTCGTGTAATCCAGTCCCTGAATGGGCCTTGCAATGTTCAGTGGTGTCATTTTACATCTTATTTATGCCCTATAAAGAAGGGAATTCAGGTAATGTGATGTGTGTGCTGAGGAAAATGACAAAACTATCAGCTTTACACAATAATTCCCGTAGTCTAAGGAGCATATATCAAGGCATTTCGTCCTTGTGAGTTATAGTGCCAAGGCCCCTGTGTGGTCTTTTCTTTGTAGTGGGCTTGTTCGTAAAGCCTAAGTTGTTTGTGTTTGCAGAGGGGAGCAGATGAATAAGATATTAGAGCTGTATGGGAAAATCCACACTCTCAGCAAAAACTCGCCTATTTATGGGACAATCTTAAAGGGTGAGGTATTTTTCATTCTAACCTTTAATGGCACACGAAAAACAATCAATGCAGATGGTTTTTCATGGAGGTAAGTGTAGATTTTTCACTTTGGTGCCAATTTGGTGTTGTGTTTGCATCTTTTCTTATTAGAATGAGTTTCTAGTTTCACCTTTGTACCACATTCTTACCCACTTCCTCAATTCCTTTTAACAGAGGATATCTGTTAAAATATGTATTGAAATCTTGGTAATGAAAACATAGTCTATGTCCTTTGAGAGCTTAGACAGGTCACAACATAATCATTTTCTAATGACAGCCGAAAACTAAGAAAACTGTTCTCTCCCTCATCCAACTTAGTACTCTCAGGACCTAGCTTAGGTGTTTGGAAGGGGTTGTAAACTGAATGATATAAGCTAGAAGACTAGTTTGCGTATTTATTTAATGCATTCCTTGGTATTTCTAAAGTAAATTATACTTCAACTTAGCAATGAAATAAAAATAAATAACTCATACTCCGATAGCATTGTAATCTGCTTAATTAATCCAACTACTTCAAAATAATTCATTGCCATTGCTGGTCAGGTTATGGGGAAAATGGAAGGCTCATTCATTGCCATGCAGGAGCAATTGCAGTCATTTATGCTTTTTTACCCACTTCTAGAAATTTATCCTATGGAAGTAATTCAAATTGAGGCATAAAGCCACAAGCATTAAAATATTTGTTGCCATATTACTTATCACTGTAGAAGAATTTAAATGACCTTGTGAATCCAACAATAGCAGAATAGTTAAATCAATTTAGTAGGTTAACTGCATAGAATATTATAAAGTCATTAAAAATAATTATTACTACTATAAAACAGCATAGAAAATGTTTGTGACATACTATTAATTGAAAAAGCAGAATATAAAGTTACTATATTGCTATAATTACAACTACATAAAGTATGTATGTGGTTAAGACTACAAGAACGACATACAAAAGTGGTAAAAAGTGTTTTGTGGTATTTGGATTAAAGGTAAAATTTTGACACTGTATTTATTTTAGTGCCTTTAAAATAATTAAATTTGGTGGTGGGGGGGAGATATTTGAATCAACTAAACAAACCTCAGATGAAATCAAGCAGTTACTTGACCTAAAGAAATATGCTGTCTCTTTTTAACTTTCTAGCTTCTGGAGCAAGACTACCTGCATTCAAAACCATACTCTATCCCTCTAAGGTGAGACATCAGGCAAGTCAGTTAACCTACTGGGTCCTTAGATTCCCATCCTAAAATGGAGATGATAGCCATACCTAGCTCACAAAATTCCTGAGGGATAGGATAATAACTTTGTACAAGTAAATAGCCTGATAGTAACTGCTCAATCAATACAGGTTAAGTATTGTAATTTCAATAGAGCTTGAATGCCTTTGGTAACTTGAGACTAAGGTTACTGTAGGAAACTGCGTAACTTAATTTTAAATCATGAATGATCCTTTGTTTAGAGTGGTAGGATCCAGGAGAAAGTGGAGGGTAATTAAATGGAGGTGTCATTTGTAAAATGTCAGCAGTTTCTTACACATTTGTAAACCAAATAGAGTGTTGATGGACCAAAATAGTCAAGAAAAATTTTTGCAAGGCTAATTTAACCACAAGCATGATCTATGACAAGATAAACAAAAATGGAAATCTCTTTATACTCCATCTGGAAGTTGCTGAATAAAATTACAGATGCAAATTATGCTCAGAGTCTGAAAATGCACCAATCATTTCTGGTTTATCTTATTGCACTGTCACTCTCTCCTCAAATCTCCATAATATGTGGCCTTTCTTCATGACATTGATTGACCTCACCTTATAAAGTATGGCTCTGTTGATAGAAACAGATTCACATCAGACATTTATCATCAAAGCAACTAGACAGTGTTGCAGAATTGAGTACCGGATATTGTTCTTTCTCAGCAATTTATAACACGGTACTTTCCAGTAGTTCCCATCACCAGATGGGTGTTTTAGTTCTTCCTGGATTTGTAGGACACGGTGCTTAGGTCTGGGCGGATCATGTCATTTATCCCCATGTCTCCAAACAGTGGGCTATTAGTCATTTGTTTTGCCCTGAAAGAGCAAGACCGTACACTATCTTAGGTCAGTAACCTCCTTCACTAATTCACTTCACAGAAATCTTTAGTGAACAGATGTGTGGGGGAGGGGAGTGAGGGGGAGGATGACATTGATATATAAGCCATTACATCCATATACAATTTTTTACCTCTTGGACTGGCAAAAATTTTAAATGTTTGATGACATGCTCTATTGGTAAGGCTGTGGAGAAGTGGGCATTTATATATTTCTGGTGTGAATATAAATTTATACAACCCATATAGAGGGCTTTTGGTAATAACCACAAAAATTATAATTGTATGTGTATGTATCCTTTCAGGCAGCAATTCCATTTATGGGGATTTTTTTCTATAAAGAAATTTACATCCTTGTGACATGATGTACATGCAAAGTTATCCACTGTGGCATTGTTTATAATATAAAAGACAGGGGAAAAGACTAAATGTCCATCAATACTATGCAGCATGGCAAAAAAAGAATGAGGATGCAAATACGAAGAAAATATTTCCAACATTTCCTATCAAGTAGAGAAAGTAGCATGCAAAACAATAAATATCACAATCTTTCTATAAAAGGAGGGAGAATAAGAAAACACATTAGAATTTGTTTACTTTTACATTAAAAACTGTGGAAAATACTTAAGGACTTAAAAAATTGTTATTTGGGGTGGCAGAGACAGTGGGCAAAATTCAATAGATGAAGGATGGGGTGGGAGACAAAATGGTATAAGTGGATTAGTGCTTAAAAGAAATTTTAATGGCACTATTCAGAAAACAAGTATATATATATATATATGTATGTATATATATATATATATACAAGTATATACATACAAGTATATGTATATATATATGTATTTGTATATATATATATATATATATATATATGTATGACCATATATGTGTGTGTGTGTGTATATATATGACTAGAATTTACTCTTAAATTAGGTAATGTCCCTCCCCCCCAAATTATCTTAAGCCACTATTCATTTGCTGCCCTAGATTATTTATGAGTTCAAGATTTCATCCTTTCACTGGTTTGTTCAGACATTTCTTATTGTCTATTATATGTCTTGCATTGTGATTGGTGCATGCCATGTACCAGGAAATAAATGACATCCCATTTCTAGACCCAAAGCACACTCGGACACTGGATCCTACTACCCAACCAAACCTCACTTGGTCCCTGACTCAATCTCCACACCTAACCTCACTCTGTCAGGATGTCCATTTCCCACACAAGTTGATCCATGCCATGAATCACCAATTCACCACCCTGTCATATACACCCCCATTCTCTTGGCTCCACCTCAAGCAAACTCCACTTTAACTTAGACTAGATTCAATTCTACTGAGCCCTGTCCTATGCACCCCTCTGCAGCTATGCCCAGATGACTAGCCTCTCCTGTCCCTGCAGTCCCAGGCATGGACCAATTAGCCTTCCCCTGGAGGTGGCATCTCCAGTGGATGTAATCCACCCCCTTCTCCCATTGCCTCCTCCTGCAGGAGCTCATTTCTATCCACTCACCAGAGGCCTCTCTTAGGGGAGGGGCTGCAAGCAGCCCGTGCAGGTACCACCTTTAAAAGAGACTCATCCCACACTTGTGGAACCTGGACCATAAGACCCAAGTGTCTGTGGCCCTAGTGCATCTTCATTATGAATTACCAGGAACATCCAGCCAAAGAGCAGACATGGCCCACACAGCCGTCTGAGTTTAAGGGCCAGAGCAACAAGGATCTAGGAGAAATTGAATTAAGTCACCCAGGAAGCTTCCTTGTGAGGAGCTCAGCAAAGCTTCATCTAGGAAGAGTCATGTAGAAGGGTCTCAGGCATGGCCTGGAGAAGGGTCTGAAAAATAATATAACAAGGGGCTCTTAAATACTACCTAGTGAAGAGACTGGGGCTGACCCTGAGAAGGAGACAAGTGACTGAGTCACTCAAGGAAAGACGCAGGGAATGAATTCTCAAGGGGCAAAGGTAGAACCTAGACAAGAAGCAACTAGATGACACCCAAGAGTCAATGTAGCAAGAGGTTAGGTAGATCCATCAGGATCTAACTTGTGCTGAGTGTTGCTGTGGCTTACTGCCTGCTCTACATTGACCTCCAGGGAGACTTGCCACGTACCTCAGGATGTCATCTCCATCTTTGGGGATATGTGCTTCATTGTCAACCAGAAAGTTCGTTTCCAACGCCTCTTAGAGGAAAATTTTGCTCAAATAAATATTTCCATCCAGCTTCAGTAACTCCATTAATTCTCACAAGAGCACATCCTCTGATGAGGGTAGTCTCTGCTTTCTGTAATCAACAATGTTTATCCTTCTGAGCTACATTTGTCTCTTCTAATAAAAGTGGTGTCTTCAGCCTGTGTGTTGATTTGGGTTATCCCTGGAGCTTGGACCTGAGAAAGAAGGGTCAGCTACTGCTTTACCTGAATATTTGCTCTGATTGCTTTCTCTTCTACACTTTTTAAAAATTATTTTTCATTTACAATTACAGTTGATATTCAATATTATTTTATATTGGTTTCAGGTGAACATTGTAATGATTCGACACTTATATGATTTAGTCTGCTCTGATTTCTAAAGCATGGCCAGGTATATGGAAGGAGGTTGAGAGAGGCTTTGCCTACCCTTTACCACCCAGGATCCCTTCATTTCAACCTTATTAACATGACTTCTGAGAATCTTCTTCTAGAAATTCCTTTAGCCCTGAAAGCCTGAGCCAAAATAAGCTTCTTATTTTCTCTTTTCTTTAATTAAATTTACTGGAGTGATATTGGTTAATAAAATTACATAGGTTTCAAGTATACAATTCTATGACACATCATCTGTATATTTCATTGTGTGTTCACCAGCCAAAGTCCAATCGCCTTCTGTCACCTATATTTGACCCTCTTTACCCTTCTTTATTTTCCCCTTTACCCCCTTTCTCTCTGGTAACCACTATACTGTTGGTGTCTACGAGTTTTTGTTTGTATGTCTTGTTCATTTGTTGCTTTCAGTTTTATACCCCACATATGAGTGAAATCATATGTTTCTTGACTTTTTCCATGCTGATTTATTTTGCTTAGCATGATAATCTAAGCACATCCATCCGTGTCGTCGCAAATGGCAGTATTTCATCTTTTCTTAGCTGAGTAATAGTCCATGGTATATATGTACCATATCTTCTTTATGTTATTTTCTTGTGGCCACAGGAACAGGTTTGAGTTTCTTAGGGGCACTAAGGGGGACATGTGGGGGACTTGTAGCACCTGATTATCATACAGTTTAGGAGGCATAGCTGTTCTTCAGTGTAGGTTGAAGTTTAGGTTGACAGTGATAGGAAGTGGTTGTTTCCCTCTGTAGGCATTTCTGATCTACCTTAACCCGTTTTAGATAATTTACATTTGTCATAGGATAATTTACCAACCCATTAATTGCTGTCTTGACTCCTCGCACAGGGGATTCCAGAAGGATGAAGAGTTAACTTTTTCTTTTTGATTTCTAGAAAGCTTTAGGCCTCTGGCCTCAAGGTTTGTTCACAGTTTTTATTTCTTCTGGTCCTAAAAATGTTGCTAGGTACTTCTTATACCTCCTTATCCATTTCAAGATGGTGACAGCAACGCTTTAAACCAAGTTTAGGTCCCCTGAGTAGGGAGACTTGTGACACTGCGTGGGTCACACACCCATGAAGTTGGCCCTGGGTGAACTTATGAACTCTAGCAGCATTTTTGGTCAACCAAAAGTAATTTTTTAAAAGTTTATATTAAAAGAGTAAGAGTAGAACACAATAACAACAGAAACAGAATTATGATTTTCAGCAGATTTCTTAATCATAAATTCTTACTCGCAGACACAAACACGCATACGCCCTCTTATACCAGTTAGTATTCATATTTACCATGATTCACTCAAACATGCCAACTGCGGTTAAAGAGGAGAAATAAGTGGTTTTCATGGTTCCATATGGGGTCTCTTTTCAAGTACATTTGGGTCCAGTTGTTAGTTGGGTAATAAAAAAAGTTTTAAATTGGAAATTATAAAAAATACATAAATACTATAAACTTGTTACTCTGAACTTAAAGTATTAGGTTGGTGCAAAAGTAATTGCGGTTTAAAAAGTTAAAAATAATTGCAAAAACCACAATTACTTTTGTATCAACCTAATATATAAACTTACATTCATTGGCAACCATTTTATATAGGGTCATTATCTTTCCTTTGAGTATGGGAACTCTGATTGGAGTTCCAGATCTTTTTTCTTTAAATCACACCCAGGAGGCATAATCTACTATTTCCAATCTATAATTTACTATTTTGTACCTATTTCTTTTAAGTGATGCAAGACACTTTAATGAAAACACTTAAGGATGCTTAACAATTTTGGCACAATTCTGAGTTCAGAATCTTTCTAGTTTTATAACCCCCGAAAACTTTTATAGTTGTCCACACATAATTTATCAGAATGTTTTTATTTTGTGACTAGCCTTTATGGAGTCTTTCCAAAGCATTCAATTGTATTTTAAAAGGAATAATAACTTTTTAACTTACATTTCATTGATTGCTTTAATATTTAATTAAAGTCCTAATTACAGTGTACACCTGGCATAAATAATTAATCAAATTTAATCATTTGCTAAATACAACTACCATATGCGGTTTAAGAACAAAGTGAACTGACTTTGATAAGCAGGTGACCTAACTTGTGGGAGTGGAAGTACACAGGCTCACAGAAGTTAGCCAAATGGTCATAAATCCTCAGCATTGAAAGGATACCAGTCAGCATGTCTTAAGCAAATAATGGAGAATGTCATTTGATTTGGACTGTGGGTTCGGGGTAAATTGGTTTCAAAATACTTGTGTTTCAAAGAAATGACCCTAAGATATTCCATTTCCTTAGTTTCTTCCTACAAAATTAAAGGGGGCTAAACAACCCCCTATTTATTCAGTGCCCTCGAAGATGTCATTTCCTCTGTAAAGCTTTCCCCTCCTCCTCCATGTGTGGAATTAGTCACTCCCCCGGCTTTGTCCTCTTATACAGTCTGTCACAGCATTGATCACATTGTATTAACTTATTTGCCTTTCTGTCTTACTCCTTACCTAGAAGGTACAACATGTAGTTGTGCTCTGAGAATTGCCTTTCTTAGTTACGCAGCTTTATTTTACTGAGCAATTTGATTATGTTATCCATCATTCTTTGAATTGAATTTTTAATCTTTCACTAAATGATATTTTTTAAAACCTGTCAATGTATGTACAGTGCTTAGCACAGTACCTGACACATAGTAAGTTCTTTGTTTGCTATTATTTCTCTTTTCACCTATATATTAACTTTTATCTTACTTTTTTTGGATATCTTTTCACTTAGATTCAACTTCTTCATATCTTTAGAGATTGATCTGTAAACATAAGCACAACTGTTAACTTGCTGGTACCCTAAGCAATTAACAGTTTCCATTGTAACTTATTATTATAGCAGCCACTGTAAAATTTTAATTATAACTTATCATTTCAATGATCACTTTGTATTGTGGTAAGAAAAGTAAAAAAGATAGTATTAGCAATTGAAAGAAAATATTAATAACATATGCAGCTTACGAGGTGTTATCAAACAATACAGTGAATGTTTAAATAAAAAAAATTATAGTAAAAGACACATTGTCATTAATCCCCCTCAAAATACTCCTTGCTTTGAACACAATTATTCCATCATTCTTGCCACTTTCTGAAGCAGTTCTGGAAGTCCTCTTTCATGAGTGTCTTTAGTTGTGCTATCGTGGCTGCCTTGATGTCCTGAATCAATTCAAAATATTTACCTTTCCTGGTCATTTTGACGTTGGGGAAGAGCCAGAAGTCACAGGGTGCCAGATCCAGTGAATAAGGTATATGAGGACACACCGTAATGTTTTTGTTTGATGGAAACTGCCGTATACCAGAAGTGATGTTTGACACAGAGCCTTTCCGTTGTGATCAAAATATACAGTGAATGCTGCTGCTGAGTGCCATCCAATGGAAAGGAAGTGATCTTCAATATGGGAAGTGGTGCGTCAAACCTTAGTAACAGTGCGTGACAAGTTTCAACTTGTTCAGTGCAGTCAATTGAGTGTGAGCTAAGGGTGAGAAGCGTGTTTTAAGTGTGCCGTAAATCATCCTCCATCATGACAATGCTCCCGTGTCACACATTGCTTCTGGTATATGGCAATTTCTGTCAAATAAAAACATTATAGTGTGTCCTCATCCACCTTATTCACTGGATCTGGCACCGTGCAACTTCTGGCTCTTCCCCAAATTCAAAATGATTCAGGACATTGAGGCAGCCACGGCTGCACAACTAAAAACACTCACAAAAGAGGACTTCCAGAACTGCTTCAGAAAGTGGCAAGAGCAATGGGATAAGTGTGTTTGAAGCAGCGGGGGGTGGGGTGGGGGGGGCGGGTATTTTGAGGGGGATTAATGGCAATGCGTCTTTTATTACAATTATTTTAAATTTAAACATTCACTGTATTTTTTTATCACATCTCATATACCAAAGTACATGATGAATCAAAATAAGTAGCTAAAATAAGAATTCCAAGTGATCTTTTTCATTATTAGGCTCAGATTTCTACAGGACAAAATCTTTCCTTTATATTAAGTGGCACAAGAAAAAATGCACGTAAACTCTTTAATTTTAATACCAATATTATAAGAATAGCTAACGAATTGTAGTTTGAGCTGTGGTCCTAGCCTAGAAGTAGCCATCTGATTAAACAGAATTCCACAGCATGATAGCTCAGCGTACCTCATTCCCATACACATTCTATATATACTAAATCTTGAACTGCTTACCCCATAACTTGTGTTTGCATCTTACCCAGACCAGTTCTTGACTCTCCTGGTATCACTCTACAATTTGATAAATTCTTTCATCTTGACCACATTTCAGATCCCTAAGCCAGGAAATACTTCCCCAAGCACCCCAAATTGATCCAGCTGATCAGAATTTCCCAGCCACTACAAATCCTTATGAGGACAAAATTTACATCATAGTCTACAAGCTACACAACCATAAAGAGCAACCTCGTATACAGTGTCTATAGTGCAACAGCCACAGAATTCTCCTTGTCCTTTCTGGTGGAACCCAGACATCCTGGTGTTTGTTTTGCTTGTTTTTGTTGTTGTTGTTGTGGGGTTTTTTTGTGTGTATTTTTTTTTTTACTTTTCAGAGCCATTATTACTTGCAAGAACTGCATGGTGGTTTTAAGTCTTATCTGACATTGACAATAGCTTGCATCAACAAGTCACCTGGAAAGGAGAAAAGGGATTCTGTGACAAAGGCTAGGCAACTGGGAAGAAAGACACAGGAGTCAAAAAGGAGAACACGTTCCAAGAAGTAGGAAACCACTCCCAACACACTTTGTGTGGTTCACATTTTTACCACCCAGAGGTACTACTTTGGCATTTCAGTTAGTCACAGTATCCATATTTTCAAACCCAAAACATGGGTCAAGCCAATGTAAGTCATGCAGAGAGTGCAACAGAATATTTAAGTCATGATTGATCTAGAATATTTGATGGCCATACATTTAGACCATTAATGTAATTTTGCAGAGAAAAATAAATACAGGATGGGAAAGAGTTAATTCCTGTTTTGCATGTTGGTGGCAACGTTCTCCTGGCTTTTGTCTATTTTGATCCACAATTATGTGAATTATTCTATGTAGCCTAGAATAAGCACAACTTTTGCATTGTTTTAATGCATGAAAGATACAAAAATGATTATCTGTATTCAGTTCTTCTCTGGGTGCTACACGTTTCACACATGCAAAATGTTTTAAGACTCATGATTTAACATCCATGAAAGAAATGTATGCCCTTATACATAACATGGTAACATGGTGGACCAAGAACCAACTAGTAAAACACTCAAGTAGACGGTCTGATAGGTTTGGGGGTGGATGGGGGCAGTAGTGAACCTTCTTTTTTTCTCACTACTGTGACAAGAAAGGAAACTGAAGTTGTCCTTCTGAATTGCCCAGTGGTAACAATTCTATCATAGGTGTCTTGAAATTTCTATGTATTATCCTTCTTGGATGCCTACACTTTCTAAGTTTTTTAATTCCTCCTCCCCTACCAAAACATTTTTACCATTCTTATCACATTGATTATCTGAACCTTCGTTTCATGAGTATATGGGAGAAGATACTGTTGAAGCTGTCAGTTAGTTATAGAAAGTAAGTTAAAGTATGTTCTCATAGAAATGGGGTGGTGACCAATCATTCCTATTTTCCAGAGACTAGGGGGTTTTCTGGGACACGGGACTTTCGGTGCTATACCCAGCAAAGTCCTGGGCAAATGGGAATGAATTAATCAGTCTATATCAAATGTTTAAACAGGACATTAAATCAAGATGGCAGGTGGATCCTTCATCCTCATCAAAATTTCATTAAATGACAAAAAGAGTATTTTTAAATGACAGAATAAGTCTACAGCTGTTCAGGAAAATAAAAAAGAGGAAGAGGAAGGAACTCCTGAAAGATAGCTAAGATCAGATATAAAGATAAACAAAAATTGCTTAGACTGCTTTAAAATATGAGGGTAAGAGAGGTTTGGAGGTGATCCAAATCCAAAATAAATAGAGATAATAAAGTAAAGAAAATTCTAAGGCAATAAATAAGGTAAATACTTGGGGCTGTATACACAAAAAGGCTTAGCCACTTTTCCCTCTCACACCTTTTCCAATTTACATTAAACATTGAACAGCAGGCCTATATAGCAACAGGCTAAAGCAATAAATATGGGCACTGAGGCCAGAGAGAGAAGGCAGTGTTCAAAGAAGCAACTGAAAAAACCTCATATCCAAAGATAAATACTAAACTCAATCTTTAAATAATTATATGTATACCTATATATGCACACACATACACATACACATTTATCTTTATCTATATCTATCTATACTCTATCTATCCATCACATACATATATGCATATATATCCCAAATCAAGAAAACAATATAAGCAATAATAGGAAAACAATATAAGCATGCCTGCCAACGTGAAAGATAATGCACACTAACTCCATGATACTCTTGAACATGATATTATAGTTATTAGTTAATGTAATTTGACAAGAGAAAACAATTAGATCTAAGACAGAAAATAAATTATCTGTATTTGCAGATGCCATGATAATATACTACCTGGAAAATCCCAGAGAATCAATGATAAAACTAATTCAAACAATAAAATACAAGATATAAAATTAATAATGAAAAAATGAATAGCTCACACATATACAAATAATATCTAGATAAAAGAACTATCTAGAAAGTGAAAGAGAAATTCAATCTACAGTAGCAAAAAATGAATTTAAAAAATAAACAACAAAAAACTTAGAAATAAAGTGAAATAATATTCAAAATCTATGTAAAGTAAAGCATCCTTCTTCCCACCTTGTTCTCTTTAGGATGTCTCAACATCAAGATACCAGTTCTTTCCAAAGTTATAAATACCAAGATGCTGCTTTCTACTGCTGAACAACTTGATAATTAAGTTCTTATTAAATAATAAACATACAAGAATATAAGTAGGAAAATGCTGGAAAAGAAGAGCTATGAGAGGTGACTAGCCCTACCAGATACTAAAATATTATAACATAAACATTATAACATTATAACATTAGGGTGTTTAAAACATAAAACAGTGTTATGGTACATAAAGAGATGACCAGACTAAAGGAATAGAAAAGGAAGTCTGGAAACAGACTTAATATTGTATGGAAATCTAGTGTTTGATAAAGGTGACAGCTCATATGATAACGGTAACATTTTGCTACGGGGAAAATCTAGACTTTTGAAAAATGGTGTTGGCACAATAGGATAGTCATTTGAAAAAGGTAAAATTTTAAATTAGATCCATTCCTCATATCACATGCAAGAATATAATACAGAATCCAAGTCAACTGAAGATCTATATGTAAAACACAAAACAAAACCCTATATAAATAATAAAAGAAAACATAAGTGGAGTCCTGTATAATTTTGGTTTTGGAAAAAACTTTCTATCATGACTCAAAACGCAGATGTAATGAGAGATTGACAAATTTAACTATATAATTTTTTAATGCATGGCCCCCCCCCAAAAAAATACTACAGTCAAAAGAAAACTTAAAAATTTGAAGAAAAATACTTGAAATATATATAATAAAAATGATATCCCAAATATATAAAAATTCTGGGTGAAAAAGACCAAAAATGACATAAATATGAATAAAATACATGTACAGACATTGAAATGTCTTTTAAACATATGAAAACATTATTCAGTTTCACTTGTTATTAGAGAAATTCAAATTCAAACTATTCTTATATACCATTTCTCACCCACCAGATTGGCAAAAATGAAAAATATTGACATTGTAGTCTGTTGGAGAGATTGTACATAGCAAGCACTTTCATGTGTTGTTAGTAGAAATAGATAATGACACAATACCTACAGAGAGAATTTGTCAATACCTACACAACTACATGTGCATTTACCTTTTGACCCAGCAATCCTATTTCTTGGAACTTACTCTGAATATACACCTCAAAGAGTATGAAAATAAAAATACACATGATTATTCATTGCAATATTATTTGTAATTGCAAAATATTGGAAAGTACCTAACTATCCAAATAGGAGATATGATGATACATTTACACATTGATATCTATGCAGCTATAAAAAAATTAAAAAAAATAAAAACGAGGAAAATATTTATATACTGTTATGGAATATTTTTAGGCTATATTGTTAAGTGAAAAAAGCAAAGTGGAAAATATTTTTATGAAGAGGTAATAGGAAAAAATTATAAATCTGCTTAGTCTTTGCAGAAATCAACACAGGAAGATTAAACAGAAATAAATTAAATTGGTTACCTACCTGGGGTAGTTATAAATTGAATTGTGTTTCCTCAAAATTCTTAGGTTGAAGTTCTAACCCCCAATACTTCAGAATGTGACTGTATTTGAGTCACATTGAGATAAGATCTTAACAGAGGTAAGCAAGTTAAAATAAGGTCATTAGGGTGGGTCCTAATCCAATATGCCAGGTATCCTTATAAGAAGGAGGAACTGAGACAGAGACATGCATTGAGGGAAGACAATGTGGAGACTTGGAGAGAAGATGGCCAGCTAGTCTAAGCCAAGGAGAGAGCCCCGAACAGATCCTTCCCTCACAGTCCTCAGAAGGAACCAACCTTGACTACACACCTTGATTTTAGATTTCTAGCCTCCAAAACTCCAAAATAAATTTGTTGTATAGCCCACCCAGTCTGTGGTACAGTGGCCACCCCTTATCTGTGGTTTTGCTTTCTGAAGTTTTAGTTACCCACAGTCAACCACAGTTTGCAAATATTAAATGAAAAATTCCGGAAATGAGCAGTTCATAAGTTTTAAATTGCATGCCATTCTGAGTACTGTGATGAAATCTCATGCTGTCCTGATCCATTCCACCCAGGTTGTGAATCATCCCTTTGTCCAGTATATCTATGCTGTATATGCTACTTAGTAGCCATCTCAGTTATTAGATTGACTGTTATGGTATCACAGTGCTTGTGTTCAAGTCACCGTTATTTTACTTAATAGTGGCCCCAAAGTACAAGAGTAGTGATGATGGCAATTTGGATATGCCTAAGAAAAGTAGATTTCCTTGAAATGAAAGGCAGATAGATAGATAGATAGATAGATAGATAGATAGATAGATAGATAGATAGATAGATAGATAGGAAAAAGAATAGTGTCTATAGAATTCAGTAGTACCCATGGTTTCAGGCATCCACTGAGGGTCTTGGAACAGTAGTATCCCCTCAGAGAAGGGGGAACTACTGTATTTTATTATGGCAGCCCTAGAAAATTAGTACGGTGATGGTGGTAGTGAGGAATTCTGTGTTATCTTTGAAACTTCTCTGTAAAATTATTCTAAAATTAAAAGTTAAAAAAGTACCTCAAACGGGGTGACTGGTTAGCTCAGCTGGTCAGAGTGCGGTACTAATAACTCCAAGGTTGTCGGTTCGATACCCGCATGGGCCACTGTGAGTGGTGTCCTCCTTAAAAAAGGGGGGGGACCTCAAAAATGTAAACAAAGCAACATACACACATACACACACACACACAAATAAAATCACAGGAGCTAGCTTCAAGAGGCTCTCACAGGCCAAATCCAGAAAAATTTGAGCATAAAAATTAAAGATAATGATGGATTATAACCCACTGAATAAAATAGGAACCCATGAGTCCATAATGATAATAAATAAACATTCTTAGTGGCAAAGAGAGAGCTCTTCCTTGCAGAAGTATATGAATGGACAAGTATGGAGGGAGTGCCTGAATTGGCAAGTCACTATTTTGTCACAAGAGTCAAGATTGCTTCAGGTGGGAATTATCAATTTGTGCTAAATCCTCTTGGGAGGACATGAACTCTGATGAAGATCATTACATAGATATGGTGTTGTCTCCCCGAAGATGGCTCATCATTTTTAAAGGGGGAAATATTCATTTTACAATGAAAACAGCAATATTTTAGCTGGGTGATCAAAATGAGCATCTCTAAAGAAGGGTAGATGGACATACAGGGCATTCAATATTTGATAGCCTGATAAGAACACATGGACTTTTGTGATACTCTGAGCAGGAATAAAGACCTAAATATAATCAGGAGGAAATATACATATATATGTGTATATTTTATACATACGTATGTGTATATATACGTATGTATAAAATATACACATATATATGTATATTTATATATATATATAGTCAAAGTCATCATGAAAGACAAAATTAAACAAGACCGAAGAACTTTTCCTAATAAAGGAGATGGAAAAGAATTAGTAGCCATCAAAATCAATACTACATCCTATGCTGAAAGAACAAAGATGCTGCAAAAGACATGACTGAACTAGTGATAGAAAATAAGAATATGAACTATAGATTCAATTGAAATATTGTGTCAATGTCAAATTTCCCAAATATGATTAGTAGATACGCAAGAGAATATCCTTGTTTTTAGAAAAAAACAGTGAAGGTTAACTATTGAAGGTTAAACTAGTGAAAGCTAAAGGAATATTAAGCATAAAACCCACTTTTGATTGGTTCAGAAAAAATAATATTAGCATGAAAGAGAGAAAATTATAAAACAAATCTAGTAAATTAGGAGAATCTTGGTGAAAAGTATTTGGGAGTTCTTTGTACTATTCTTGCAACTTTTCTTTAGGCTTGAAATGACTTTATTTTAAAGTGGAAAGGTAAATGATATTTTTAAAAGGTGTATATGAACATGCTTAGCACAAAATAGGAATTCAACAAATGTTACTCACTTTGTTTCCTGTCTAATTAATTTGATTAATTGAAATTCATTGTAAAATACAGCTCTACTGGAGAGAAAATAACTGTCAAATTTTTCTACGTTTAGAAGGTAAGGAAAACAAACACTTGATATCCCAGTTTCTCCTCAAAGAAAGGAATATAAATATTTGAGGATTTGGAGCATAAACCATGCGTACATTGGCTTCTTTTCCTTGGTAGCTACCAGCTTAATAATCTTTGGAAGGAAGTTTGTGGTTTCTTAAATAAACGGACTGAATAAATGGATTACTCAAAAAATGTACAAATTGATAGGTCATTGGAACTAATTGCTGTTTTAGAACAACCTATGACTTTGATCCAAAATAATATTTAATCTGCATTTCTAACACATAATCTGCATTGGAACTCAGCTTCCCTTTATATGCTGAAAAATACCAGGAAAAGACTGCTGCTATATGTGGTACAAAACCTTCTTTTTCCTACAGAAATCTGGGGGAAGTTTACAAAGTTATTCCCTGTAAGTATACCAGTTTATCTGAGTTCAGATTAAAAGATACAGCAGAAATCCACTTCCATCTGACAGGTGGAACAGGACCCGTGAGGCAATATCAGCCAGGAAAAATCTCGGGTGAGACACAGGTTTACAACCAGGTTGACAAGGATCATGTATACCCGGTGTGGGAGTCTTTAATAATACCTCTTTATCAAATGACTCTTCCAGAACATTATTAAGTGAAAATTGGATTCACTATTTGCTATTTTTCTTTTTTGGTCCTACGCTAATTAGCAGGAAATCCTTCTTAGTTCTAACCAAGGTGTTATGAATATTAAACTGATGATTGAGGAAAAAAGACCCCAAAATTTGTTTTTGTTTTTCCCACAAACATTAATTGGGTGACAAAATGCTGGCTCTCAGTCTTCATTGTTACATCCATGTCACTATTCCTAGGGCTGGTGTCTCCTTGAAAGTTACAGCCCTTGAGTTGTATTTTCATATTCTTATGTTTTGCATATACTGTACCGATAGTAAATACTACCTAAGAACCACACATAACATGGCTAAATATCATTTTTGAACAGCTTTATTTTCAAGTAGGACCTACTCCAAATCACCATGTTCCTTTACTTGGAATAATACAACAGCCTCCAAACTGATCTCCTTGCTTCCCTACTTCCTGCCTGTAGCCCATGCCTCACACAGCAGCCAGGTGGTCGTTTTGAAATATAAAATCACTTTCCTGTGTAAAACCCTACAGTGGCATCTTATTTAAAAAACACACACAAAACAAACAAACAACAACAACAACAAAAAAACAAATTTGTGGTCTCTCTACAAAGACCTGGAAACCCTGAACCCCCACCTGTCTCTCCAACTCCTCCTAAAACTCCCTCCTTCCTTCGTGATAATCTAGTCACACCTTTCTTGCTGTCCTTCAAATATGTCACATCTATTTCCATGCTAATGGCCAACGCTTTAGTCAGTGATGCCTACCTAATGAAGCCTCCAGAAAAAAAACAACAAAAGGACAGGGTTTGGAGAGCTTCTGGGGTTGGTGAACATGTGAAGATTTCGGGAGAGTGATGCCTCAGAGAGGACGTGGAAGCTCTGCACCCTACCCCCTTACCTTGCCCTCTGCATCTCTTCCATCTGGCTGTTCCTGAGCTAGATATACTTTTATAATAAACCAGTAATCTGGTTAATAAAATGTTTCTCTGAGTTCTGTGAGCCAATCTAGCAATTTAATCAAGCCCAGGAAAGCGGTCTTTGGAACCTCTGATCTATAGGCCAGTGGTCCGAAGCACAGGTGACAATCTGAACTTGCCATTGATGTCTGAAGTAGGGGTGGGAGTAGGCAGCCTTGTAGGACTGAACCCTTCACCTGTGAGAGCTGATGCTATCTCGAGGTAGGACATGCAGCGAGTGTGGAACCCCCACCACCCCCCACATGGAAATTGGTTACCAGCACTGTTGGCATGCAACAAGTACTGATAAATAAATCACTTTAGGGGTCCTTCGAAAATGGAAAGTAAACCTTGGAAAAAGGTACTGGACTCCCAGCTACACTGGCAGATGAGTTCGCTGCATCATTATACTGTCAGTATTAAATGAAATATTGTCTTCTTGTCACAGATCCTTCTTGTCACAAGAGAATCTTGGTCTGGGGACACCAAGATTTGGGAATTTCCCTTATATTTAGTAAGAAAGAGTATATTCCTGATCAAAAACAAGGATATAGGAAAAGTGACTCTTACTGAACACATGAATCACATTTCTGAAATTATTGACTACACTGAAAATACATAAAATGAGAAATGTAACATTAACTATTTTTTTTTTAATAGCAGGAATATTTTTAAGTAGTGGAAACATCTCTTGGAGAGAAGCTCATCCTCCTCCCTGCACCTCCCCCCATTTGCCTGTCTTTATTTAAATCCTCATTTCCAAGTTCTCAATAGACTTGCAGTAAGATTTCATAATTCTGGTAACTCAGAGAATTGAAATGGATCAAGCACTCAGAAAAACTGATTTGCCATTTCATGAATTGTTCTTTCAGAGATTCATTCATTTGTATTGTTTTTGAAATGTTCATTATCTCATCCTTTATCAAAATGACTTAACTCTCCTAAACAGTGGGATTTCCATGATCTTCCTACATTTCATCTTTCCCATTCTTATTTCTACTTTAGTTTCACTTAATTTGACATTTTTAACTATATTCTTATAAATATACAAATAATGAACTACAGGTAAGCAAAAACACAGTCATGGCTGCACTGGCTTCAACATACTCTACCATGAGCAAAATCTGGAATATGAAAGAAACGTCTATATCTATGAGCTATAAACTGGCATTGTATTTCTTCTCTTTTGAAATCACTTTTTTGCAGCCTTTATACCTAAATTTAACTATCTCCAACACAGAAAATTAAAACATTTGTGAAAGTAAATTGCAAATAGATTGCTAAATCACGGGGGAAGTAGGCTTAAGTAGATTAGCATGGTTGTATCAATTGACCAAAACATAGAAGAGATCAGGTCAGATAGTTGGTTAAGTGATTATATTTTTATAACAAGCAACAGGTAGCCATAAGACGTTCTTGAGCTGGTAAAACAGAGACAAATAAACAAAAAAACCTGATGAAATTGAGTTTAGCATATAAGAAGAGATTACGTTCCATTGCATAAATCAGAAAATCCAAGGTAATGGTTGATTAGACATATATGGGTTTGTTTTTATCTCATATGAAAAAAAACTGGAAGGGAGGTACTCAAGGGCTATCATCAGAGACCTAAACTTCAATCTCTCTTTCTAATCTACCATACTTAGCACTGGTGTCTACCCTTAAGGTTGGCTACCTCATGTTTCAAGATAACTGCTGGAATTCCAGTTATCATGACTACATTCCAGGCAACTGGTAGGAAGAAACGAGTCAGGGCAAAAGGACAGATGCCTTTGAAGGAAGACATTTTCCAGAAACCTTCAGCTTATATTTCATTGGCCTAGGTGAAGAAATATTGTCGGTGTTGTTGTTTTCCCCAGCTGGGCACATTGCCCAGGAAGAAGGGAAACATGGATATTGGGTAAGCAATTCACTATCTCTGCTCAGTTAGAAATGGTAAATGTAGCTGAATAAATGATAAAATACATTTATTATGGACTCATGTAATTGATTTTTATAGGTAGAAATACAAATGCTACTGATTTACCAGATGAAATTGAAGTAAGGTATTACACATTCCCTGAATTACATATAAATAAGTTTTGATTTGCAGACAACTAGAAAAATGCATACTAAAAGTCTCTCAAAGCTAATTATTGTAAATAAGCCAAGCACATTGTTCGAACATTTTTTTTTAGATCTCTAATCCAGAATTGCTTACTAAGAATATTATTACAGTAGATTAAAATTACCAAAGAGAACAACATTTTGTTTCTTTACTGTTTTACAAAAGAAGAGGTTTTACTTGTTTGTCTATTTGTTTTTAATCTATGAGTTCTTGATTGCACAACTGTCCTGCTATAAAAATCAGTGATGACAGAGTTATTTGCCCAAGATCCAAGGCTATTTTCCTACATGAGATTAAACACAAATAATGTTCCTAATTAAAACAAACAAAAACAAAACACACACACATACCCACTGGAACTTACACATCCAAATGAGTCATTTTTCAAAATGAACCTAGAAAGTTGGATATTTTCTTCCAGTAGCAGTTATTATTTTAAAGGCTTTTGCTGCTCTCTGCTTCCAGGGTGGTTGGGGCAGGCAGAGAAGGTAGGACAGGGCATTGTCTCACTGGCTGGAATGAGCTTCATGAGAATTTGAGCTTCAAGACTAGCATCTAACTTGATCCGTGATATATCCACCAGACTTAGCTCCAAATGACTTTATTGTTTCCAATAAAGATTTGCCACCATTGAGGACATTGACATTGATAAATTAAGGCAAATCAGTTCACCTTACCAGCCCTTGTTTCTTCATCAGAAAAATGGTGAGGAGGGATTAGATGGACAGTTAACTTCTAGGTCCCCTTTCAGAATGATATTTAGTGATTCTATAATCCCTCATGCTAATCCTATGCTTTAGGTCCTATACCTAGAAACTTTAGAATTTATTATTTAAAAATATTAATTTCTTTGATTTCAATTAATAATATAGATGACCAAAGTCCCACATCAACACAGCAACACATACATACATATACATATGAGTGTGCATGTGTGTATATAAAAATAAGTAATTACACATTTATATTCAAAATACATGGCTAGTAGAAAAGATTGACTAGCCAAAATGCAAGTTAACTCAGCTGATTTTTTACTTCCCCTCTGACTTCTCTAAAATCAAGATCTGTAAAGATTTTGTAGGGTGTCTGATGTACACAGGTCCCATTTGGGAGACCACCTCAGGGAAGATGTAGATGCTTGATCAATGTACTGTACACCTGAAGCTGAACAATAATGAATGCCAACTATAATTTTATATATATATTGTGATGGCTCGGTGCGATGTCGGAGGGGATTGGGGAGGGGGGATCACAGTGTAAGGGATATAAATGATGAACATCGAAGTATTACCTTGTCTTGTGCACCTGAAACTAATAATAAATTTTAAAAAATTACGAATAGAAGAAAAAAAAAAGGAAAAAAAAGATCTGCAAGGGGAAAAGGAGCCGGGAAGGAAATTAACATATATTAATAGCCTACCAAAAGTCAGGCAATTGATAACAACTGTTGTTTGTAAGTCATCACAGTCTACACAGGCTCCTGGAGTCATAAAACCCACTAATTGCCTCCCAAACAAAACAACTGTTTTGTTTTTAAAGTAACTTGTAAACACCACCTAGCTATTACCAGCTACTACCCACTCTGCTCCACTTAACGTTCCCACTTACTCTTAGTTTCAAAAGCTCAACAGACATACCTATTTCCAGAGTTTTGTGGGTATCAAGTACCAGTAAACACAGCTTTCACTCTGCTCTGTGACCCCTAACATACCTTTTCTGAAGAGGTATAAGTGTATACAAATACATATGTTCTTTATAAATTCTAAGTTGTTGCATTCCAAATACTCCTTTGCTCATTTCCACTGAATTACAAACTTCGTAAGTACAGATTTGTCAGCTCACCAGGTCAGTAGTACAATGTGCTCTCCTGGTACTCTAGCCCAAAGCTCTATATTTTTTTTTTTTTTTTCTTTTTATAATTAATTTATTTATTAGTTTCAGGTGTACAAAACAAGGCAATACCCAGACGTTCATCATCTACATCCCCCACACTGCGAACCCCCCTCCCCCCATCCACCATCCCTCCGACCCCACACTGAACCATCACATTATATATATAAAATTATAGTTGGCTCTATATTTTGAACACAAAAATCTTTGATACTTAAGGTAAGTATTACATTTATTGGAGAGGTTTCAATTTTAAACCAAATCAGTGTTTCATTTCTCACTTGCTGGATTTTTCAAACTGTTTACCAATGAAAAGAATGCTGTGTGCACTGAACTATTCAATCCATTTTAGTCAGTTACGATATTTTCCTTTCTAATAAAAGTGCCCTTAAATCCCAGGGCAGCCCCATGCTTCTTTTTCTTTAATGTAAATCACCCCTGTGGACTGTTGCTTAAAATTTCAGTCAATAGATAGATTTCCTATGTCCTCTCCAGTCTTTCTCAGGAAAATTCTCTGATCTACCAAAATCAGCTCACTGTAAAGCAGGTTTCTACGTTTGAAACAAGAGAAAACATACAAACAAGCTGATTTACACTGACAACTGTAACTCCTAGGGAATTATGGGCAGTCGAGCTGATGGCTCTAGCGGGAAGGAGCTATTGGTGCAAAGTTGCACACATCTAATTTTTTATCTCTCTGAATTCCTGCTGGTGATGGTGGAGGAGGAACAAAGAGGAAGAACGGATAGAGAAATATATTGCTATATAACTACACAGCTGCAGAGCAGAAGAAAAAGGGGAAAATGTCAATGAGTCTAAGAAGATATAATTGAGCAAATATTTATTTGAGCCTTGAGGAAATGTGCAAAAAAAAAAAAAACATACAGAATAATCAAAGGTTCATATAACCTGGTAAAGTGAACACTAGCTGTCTGCGATACGACCGTAAGAGATGTTTGTCCTGTCCATGTCTCCGAAATTTTTAGGACAGTGGCATCTACAATAAAACTGAGAATGTTTACAAGTGTGCTTGGCCAGTTACTGACAATTATGATGGCCATTTCTGCTTTAGGAGATACGATTTTTTTCTAATGCACTTGTACTTCTCAGAAATCTATTTTCAATATCTTAAAGCTAGTGAAAGCAAAGCAAAAGTACTCAATATTTACTAAGAACCAAATAAAAGTCATTTCATTAGCAATTTTTGTCTGTAGATCACAGTCTACAACAGCTCTTCAAATCAAAATATAATTTCCCCTCCCCCAATAAAAGGAAGGGTTAAAAAGAAAAGGCAACTTATGAATACCCTCTAGCTAGTACCTACACAACTTTCCTTCCTAATGCATAACATTAATATGAAGTGCTTAATTGGAGGCAATAACATACCTGATTTGGGCTCTGAGGAAATTTGTGAATTTATCCCTTAAAACTTTAGGATTAACAAAAGCAACAATTAAAAAATGAAGTAAGACAGGACTTAGAGAAAGAGAAACAGAAACAGATGGTATTATGAATTAAACTGTGTCTCTTCTTACCCTCAAAGTCGTAGTTTGAAGCCTAACTTAATGTGGCTGAATTTGAGATAGAACCTTTAAGGTGGTGATTAAGGTTAACTGAGGTAACAATGGTGGGACCCTAACCTAATATAACCTATATTTTTATAAGGAGAGACACTAGTGATGTGCTAGCAGAGAGGAAAGGCTATGTGGACACAATGAGAAGTTGACCATACACAAACCAAGGAGAGACCCCAGGAGAAACCAACATGCCAGCACCTTGATCTTGGACTTTCCAGCCTCCAGAACTGTAAGAGAATTAATTTCTGTTGTTTAAGACAGTTTGTGGAATTTTGTTATGGCATCCGTAGCAGAGTAATACAGATGGCAAAAAATGATGAACACAAACAAACAAAGTAAAAAAAAATAGAGTGCATTTTTTTAATGATTGAAAGATTGAATAAACAGAAATAGATATAAATTGAAGATCAATTTTTACCTTGTTCTGAAGAACTTGGTTTCTTATAGCAGATTGACAAGAAAGCCCAGGGACAAGCTTTCCTTTCCCAGTAACTGGGAGTAATGAGAAAAAGCAGATAACTTCCTACTTCTAAACATACAGAGTTGCAAAGACAGAATGTTCCAGAAGAGACAATCCTCCCTTCACTCTTTTTCCTTTGTTGAAACCTCTGCTTCAGTTTAGAAGGTTTGGCAGTCATAGCTCTTAGAAATGTCCTGAAGCTTTCAATTCATTTCTTTAAATCACTGAACACCCATTGGGAGATAACAGGACCTGACAAATTTATGGACTCTAATAAAGCCCCATTCTAGAAATAAAATTGATTTAATTATCGGTCAAGTGTATATGGTTAAATTGAGGTATGTGCACAATACCCTATAGGATTTTAGAAGTATGTCAGAACTTATCTTTCAGAGGTAAAATAATGTTACCGATTTGGGTTATAATTATTATTAGTGTAATAGTCAGACGATTAAGTTAGCGAACTCATCCTAGAAAAAGTGCTACATACCTCATTGCTATGGTCACTGTCATGCAGGGTGACATGCGGGGTCTCATCTCCCGCTCCCCACACAAGAACGCAGGATATGGTGAAGCCAAAAAGGAACACCCACGGAGCCATAAGTAGGGGAGTCATATCACTATATTCTCGCTGGCAGCTGGGCTGGAGACACAGGAAGCAGGATCTACATAATCTGCAACCCGCTGTCCTAACAGCAGTCCGCACTTGCCAGCCACCATCTTCTTGCTAGTCCCCATTTTCTGCTAGCGTAGCCACGGCAGTTATATTAGTGGCCAATGGCTCACTGGTTACAGCTGACGGCCAACTAGCCACAGCTGATGTCCATCTAATCACAGTTGATGGCCATTTACTACCTGAGCCAGCACCTTTCTATGTGAGGCCGAGAGCCTGGAAACTGTTTTTTGGGGCTTTGTCCCCACAGTCACCTTCGAAGGACTCCCCTTGGGAAGCTATGCACCAATGCCAGTGCTAGTCCACCCTTCAAAGCAATTTTGAAACTCTTTCTAGAATGGCCTTCAGAGCTGTCGTCGTATTACACTTGATGTCCTGAATGTCATAAAAATGTCTTCCTTTCAATATTTCCTTTATGTTCAGGTAAAGAAAGAAGTCATGGGGGGCCAGATCAGGTGAGTAGGGAGGGTGTTCCAATACAGTTATTCACTGGCTAAAAACCCTCACAGACAGTGCTGTATGAGCTACTGCAATGTCGTGATGCAAGAGCCACGAATTGTTGGCAAAAAGTTCAGGTCATTTTCATCTAACTTTTTCATGCAGCCTTTTCAGCACTCCAGATAGTAAACTTGGTTAACTATACAGTTGTTATACATTCATAATGAATAATCCCTCTGATATCAAAAAAAGGTCAGCAACATCATTGCAACAAGTTTGCAAACTTAAGTGTCACACACTTAAGTGCTAGTGTATAACTTAATATACATTTTCTATGCTATGGTGCCATATACATCCTATTTATTTTTACCCTATCCTCCCATAGCCCAGCGTATAACTTAGTACCTGTAGTCCTTCAGCTAAAGTTTGTGCAGCGCATGGGTGGGTCTATCAATCCATCACATTAAATGAGCAGATGTTTGTGACAGTATGTACACCTGAGCCTCCACTTCCTCCCAGCCAAAGGTGAATTGTTTGGCTGCTCTGGGATCATCTGTCTAGCAAGCAAACCTATACAGGAGGGCTTCATATGTGGCTGAGGCTTTGGGGTTAGAATATACTCATTAGCACACCGTTTAATTTCATGTTGATAGCTCATGTTTTTTTCCCTGCCATTCATTTAGAAAAGCTTGTTCAAGTTTTTCCTTTTACTTCTTTTGCTTTTAATATGCAGATACAGGTTTCCATACAGCAGATTATTTATAAGCTTCTGATGATGCATAGATTCTTAGAGCCTGGGCTGCTGTAGATGGATGTAGATCATGTACGCACAACCCTAGAGGAGGTCCACTCACAAAATTGTCTATGCGATGCTTGTGTGGAACAACCAGGTTTTTTTCATTGTTAGTTGCTATTTCATATTTTGACTGATCAACTTTTTTTTTCTTTTTTCTTTTTATTAGTTTCAGGTGTACAAAACAATGTCATAGTTAGACATTTACCATTTATATCCCTCACAAAGTGATAACCCCCTTCTCCCCCAATCTACTACCCCTCTGACATCGCGTACAGCCATTACATTTCCACTGTCTCTATTCTTAATGCTGTACTCCACTTCTTGCAAATATATATATGTATATATTTATTATATTATATATATATATAAATAATATATATATATTTGCATATATATAAAATTACAGTTGACATTTACTATTGTTTAGCTTCAGCTTCAAGTGTACAGTGCAGTGATCAGGCATCTACATCATCCCTGAGGTGGTCTCCCTAATGAGACAAGTGTCCATCGGATATGCTACAAAATCTTTACAACATTATTGATTACATTCCCCAAAACTGACTTTCGTATCCCCATGGGAATCTTGTGGTTACCGATTGTGCTTTCTAATCCCTCACCTTCCACCCCTAACCCCACCCCCCTCCCATCTAGCAACTCTCAGGTTTTCCTTTATGTCTCTGAGACTGTTTCTGATTAGTTTGTTCATTTATTCTTTTTTTTAGATTCCACATATAAGTGAGATCATACGATATTTGTCTTTCTCTGTCTGACTTATTTCACTTAGCATAATGTTCTCTAGATCCATTAACTGATCAACTTTTGGGACTGATTTATATTTGGGACAAATGGTAATATCTAAGAAGCTATATAAATCTCAATGGTTTAAAAAAATGATTCACTTAATTCCTCTGCAGTAAATTAGTCTATTGCTCAAATTACTTTATTATTTGCTCAATTAAAATAACTTTACTTGTTTTTTTAGATTACATGCATACACATAAAAAATTTTTAATTTAATATAAAAAGATATAATAGTACAGAAAGTGAAAATTTCCTAAGATGCTACCTTTTGATTATGTTCTATTCCCAGACACACTGCCCAGTTCCCTACCAACAAGATCAGTAATCTGTATACATTCTCCATATATTTTCCCTGTTCACAAAATCACTAAATAACGTGGTGGTAAAGAGGAATGACAATTTTATTTGTCTGTTTCATGAAAATGGGGTCATATTATATATACTTTCCTCGCTTATTATTCTAACTTAATGATATATCCTGAAAATCCCTTCACATTGAATGATAAAAATCTATTTCATTCCTTTTACTGGTCGCATTTGGGTAAGAGCCTCAGCTGCCCTGTTGGTCACAAGTAAAAGAAAACCCAATTTAAACTGGCTTATGGTAAAGAGAATTTATTGGATGGCCTCACCAATAACTTGAGAAATAAGCTGGTATATCAGTTAAGGCACTTTTGGCTATATGTAATTAAAACTCTAATTCCGTTGACTTAACAAAGAAAACATATCACCTAACATAATTGGAAATCTCAAGATAGGGTATCTTTAGGATCATTTAATTCAATAGGTCAATTCCATCATCAAAAATAGTAGTTCCTTCTGTCTCTTTACCATATCATCCTCATCATGTCCGCACCCTTCTCAGCTAACTCATTTTGCAGACCCCAAATGGTAACCACATTATCTAGCACTTACATTTAGACACAAAAAGTTCCAGTCAATGAAGAGGATTTGTGCTTGTGTCTCTTTGGAAGAGTGAAAAAAATTTCCCAGAACTCTCCAGCAAATCTTCCCTCCTTTCCCATGTCCATCGTAAATCAATAATTTGGCAAGAAGAATTCAATACCAAGATAGGGACTCCTTATTCAGATTTATTCCTGAGCTACAGGTAGGTTTATTTCCTTGGAGGAGTGGACGCCTAAGTAAAATGGAGTTAGTTTAGGAAGGAAGAAGGGATAAACTGATGTTTAATAGGCCATTAATGAAACCAGTTTCTTTCTATCTTTCCTCTCTGCTTTTCAAGGTATAGGTTTATTTCCCAAGGCTTTCCTTGTGTTCTCAAGATAGTGCTGGATCTCCTAGGACTATAAGCTTCCTCATTCATGTCCACTGATAAGAAAGAATATCTCTCTCTGCTACTCTTTTGGAAGAATTAATTTAATCATTCATTCAACAAATACCCTGTTTCCCCGAAAATAAGACCTCACCGGATAATCAGCTCTAATGCATCTTTCGGAGCAAAAATTAATATAAGACCCGGTCTTATTTTAATATAAGACCAGGAATATCATATAACATATATAATATAATATAATATAATATAATATAATATAATATAATATAATATAATATAATATAATATAATATGGTATGGTATGGTATGGTATGGTATGGTATAATATAATATAATATAATATAATATAATATAATATAATATACTGGGTCTTATATTAATTTTTGCTCCAAAAGACGCATTAGAGGTGATTGCCTGGCTAGGTCTGATTTTTGGGGAAACACAGTATAAATTGAGCAACTACTACACTTCAGGTGCTGTTCCAGTATCTGGAAAAAAACAGCAGAGAATACAGAAAAAAAAATAGTCCCTTCCCTCAAGTAGCTTATACGCTTGTAAGAAAAAAAATTAAAAATTAAAAATAAATATGGCAGGTAGTGTTAAGAGGTATGGAGAAAACTAAGACAGGGAAAAAGGAAAGGAAATACAACTCAGGTATTAATACAGCTTATTATTTTAAATGAGGTTGTCAGGGAAGGCCTCTCTGATAATGACATTTGAAAATACTCCTGAAAGAAGTAAGAATGCCAGATGACAGAAAGACAGATAGATCTGGAGCAGCAAGTGCAAAGGTCCTTAGGCAAGAGCATGCTTGCTGTGTTCAAGGAACAGCAAAGAGGGCACATGACCAAAGCAGAATGTTGAAGAAGAATGACAGGAGATTTGGTCAGAAAATTATTAAGGAGTGGGACAAACATCGTATTGTGCCCTAAAGTCCATTTCCAGTTTTTGACTTATATTTCAGCGAGATGGGAAGCCACTTAAAGGTTTTATGCAAAAGGGTGAAATGAAATGTCTATCTACCATATTTTAAGTGTCATTCTGGTTTTCATGTAGAGAACAGACCACAGGGAATTGAAAGTGGAAGCAAGGAAACCAGTCAAAAGACGTTGAAGGTGAAAGATGATGGTTTGGACCAGTGTGATCAACTAGGGATAGTGAGAAGTGGTCAGATTCTGCCCATATATTGGTAGTAGAATTGGCAGGGTTTGACGATGGATTGAATGTAGAATGTAAGAAAAAATAAACAGTTAAGAATGACACCACAGTTTTTGGCTTGAACAACTGGAAGAATAGAGTTTCCATTTTAGAGAGATGAGGATGAGTAGAGAAAGAGTAGGTTTACAGTGGAGGGGCCTGTGGATATGTAATCCAATAGTTTGGTTTTATAAGTACTTGAAATGCTTATAAATATCCAAATGAAGATAGACCTTAGGAGAGCATATCAAATCAAGCATAGACCTTAGGAGAGGTGTCTGGGCTTGAAGTAAATTTGAGAGTCTCAGTAAATAGATACCAGTTAAAGCCATGAAATTGGACGAGATCACCCAGGAAGATACTGTAGATGGAAAAGAAAAATCTAGGGACTGAATTCAGGGACGTTAATAGCTAAAGGTCAGGTGAATGAAGAGAAACAAGCAAAGGAGTTGAAAAATAATATCCAGTGTGGTAGGAGGAAAATCCAAAGTTAGTGGTTGCCTAGGAGAAAAATTAAGTTCTTCAAGGTGTAAGAAGTGATAAATTGGGTCAAGTAAGATGACTGAAAATTGACCATTGGATTTGGCAATGTGGAGTGGTTGAGAGGAAAGGCTAACTAGCATGAAGGGGAAGACAAGTAGATATTGCAAACAGAGACAACCCCTTTAGGAGGTTTGGTGCAAAGGAAGCAGAGAAATGGGTCAGTTCCTGGAAAGAAATGTGGGTCAAGAAAGTTTGTTTTTAAGATAGAAACTGTTTGTAGCATGCTTCTATGGTGATGTGAATCATTCAAGAGAGGAAAAATGTGACAACAAAGAGAAATGGAGGGATTGTAGGAATATCTTTGAGTAGGTGAGAAAGACCACAATTCAATGGAGGAACTGGATTTCCAGATAGTTGATGCATAGCAATGAGAGGAAAGGCAATATGGTCACATTGGCACAGATACAGGGGGTGGTAGATGTGATGGTAGAGAAGAAAGAGATAAGGACAAGAAAGTTCTGGCAATTTGAGAAAAGAGGAAATATAAGATAGTCATCAAGGAGCACAGAGGAGTTAATAGTCAGAAAAACACAGTGGAATTACCAAATAGCTGAGGGCTAGTGTGGGTTTATGGTCACGATTTAAAAATAAATCAGTCAGCAATTTGTGTTTTCTCCTTAGTGCAGTCATAGACTAGACAAAGTTGGGTTTCATCCATGCAGGGGTTTTGCTTGGCAAGTGCAAGGGAGAGTGAAAGAAGCAAGGGAGTATATGAGAATATATGTAAGGAAGTAATTTTATTGTACATCATGAAATTTAAATGGACATGGAGAAAAATTATGACATGTGTGCCCAAGGATGGTGGTAAGGGGCAATAATAAGGTAATGTCCTCAATTTCAGGTTTGACTTTAATCAGTGAATTTTGAAAATCAGTTTATAGGATGGATGAAGCTGGAATAACAGCAAGAGTTATCACAGAATGGGATGATTGAACGATTATGGAAGGGGTACACGTAATCAGTAATGACAAAGTCCACAGAGAGGTCATGGAAGTGGATATCTCATTTAGAGTGGAAGAGAAGAAGAGATGAAAGATGGAGAGTCCAGGGAATCAGATGGATCACCCATCTAGTTGCTGAGTTTGCCAATAATTAAATAGGAGTAAGGTTGGAGAGTGACAGTGAACCAACTGACAATATGTTCGTATATTCAGGGAATGAAGGGAAATGACTAAAGAATGATTCTTTCCAAGCATTTCTTATTGATCAAATTAGGTGATATTCCATTGCTAAACCAATCACTGTAACATAGGTGATGAGCTCCAAAATTGGCTTAATCGAACTATGGCCTACTCCTAGGAGTAATACAATACAAAAAGCATGGTTAAGAAAGGTAGAGGAACATTTCTCCAAAAGAAACTAGAGGAACCATTACTACCGTGTTTCCACGAAAATAAGACCTAACCGGACAATCAACTGTAATGTGTCTTTTGGAGCAAAAATTAATATAAGACCTGGTATTACATTATTATTATATTATACTATACTATACTATACTATACTATACTATACTATACTATATTATATTATATTATATTATGTTATATGACCTGGTCTTATAGTAAAATAAGACCAGGTCTTATGTTAATTTTTGCTCCAAAAAACACATTAGAGCTGATTGTCCGGCTAGGTCTTATTTTCGGGGAAACACGGTATAATGAAGCGGAAATTTGATTCCAGAAAGCTAACAGCAGATGTATACAATTGCTAAGACAATACCTAGGATACTAAATCTTGGTTTATTTCTTTGGATTTTCTAACTGATTAGATGATAGATAGATAGATAGATAGATAGATAGATAGATAGATAGATAGATAGATAGATAGATAAATAGACAGACAGATAGACAGAAAGTTGGAAGGAAGGAAGGAAGGAAGGAAGGAAGGAAGGAAGGAAGGAAGGAAGGAAGGAAGGAAGGAAGGAAGGAAGGAAGGAAAGAAATAAAGAAGGAAGGGGAGAGAGAGAGAAAAAGAGAGAGAGAGAGAGAGGTGCTATGGCCAAAAGCCTCAAAAATATACTCAATGGTTACACTATCTATATATTTTCTACTTTAACCAACTTGACAAAATGAAAAACTTTTTTAAAAATTTTGTAATCTTGCTGGTCAGTCATAGTATTGCTACATTCCAATAGCCAAAGATGTGGTTTAAATTTCTTTTATGAGTGGTGAATTTGTAGTATCACTGGATTTGACATTGTCTTTTTGTCTTCCAATAATCCTTCACCAATCTAAGCAAAAGTTCTCTCATGTCTATTATACCCACTCTTGTAGCACAATCCTCAAAAAATAAAGTCACTGAAATGGAAAATTGCTTCCCCTACTGTTATTTTAAATTTTCCAGGCTCTTTTGCAATTAGGTTGTATGTATAACTAAATTCCAACCACTAAAACATGGATGAAAATGAGACATGCCACTTCTATGTTTAGTCCTAAAATTTCCCACATGATTGTAAGCATTTTCTCTCCCCCATCAATATAAGAGGAATCAAAGCATTCCCAGATGATACAGGCATATGATGGAAGAATCCCAAACACTTGAATCACCACTTGGAGAAAGAGTTGCCCAGAAAAGCCATGCAACCTGATACAGATGAGAATTTGAGCAAAAAACCTTTATTGAGTGCATCCACAGAATTTTCAGGGTTTATTTGTTACTGCAGCTTTATTTAGCCTACACTCACTAATAGAGAAAAGAAATACAAATAATGCTATGTACTAACTATTGCTACATATTTTCCCTAAGCAATAGTATAGAATTGCATGGTTTTTCATCCAGATAGCTTTCCCAGGACCTAATTACTTATCTACAGGTGGTATGAAGAGCCCCAGGTTCACTAAGGTCCCCCCAGAAACTTCTACAGCAGCAAGTTTAGGAAAGGATCATCAATGTTGCTCTGAACTTTTTAAGAGTTGCTTTAACCCAGGAGGCATGTAGCATTGTCTGATAAGATTTGACACTGAGTTCTTGATTAATAAGTCTAAAGAGATAAAGTTGTCTTGACATGGAGAAAATCTGAAGCCAAATAAATAGTATCCCCATTGACCAAAGTCAGAAACTTATAGGAAAGTACAGGGCTTAGCATATGATACTCAGATATTTATAATTTTCGCTATATGAATCTTCAACTGCATCTCAGTCCCAAGATATGCCCTTGTTATTTCTTAGCTGGGCCTTTTTTACTTCTTTATTACTTTTAAAGGAAGAATTCTCTTTTACCATTAGATATAAAACAGAAGTACCATTAATTGCTTGCCTCTACCACCTCACTCAATGCACGCAAAAAGGCAGTCTTTTTAAGTTCAGTCATAGAATAATGTAAAGTAAAACCACAAGCCTTAAATGGACAGATCGGCTCTTCTAGATGACACAACAATGTATGATTCTTTCTCTTCAACTTGTCAGGCTAGTTTCAAAAGAGACAGCATTGGAGGCCACTTTTCTGCAGTTCCTCGCAGGACACTGTCTGTTTTACAGAGTATCTGTGCAACAAGCCTACAGATCTTCTGCCCAATCTATTATTTGTGAAGGTTCCCAGTGTTGACTTATTTTGAGCCAGACATCAACACTTTCAAAAAGAAATGGCCAATTTGGAAGTAGCCAGATGATAAGTAGCTGTGAATAGAAATATTAATAATCCTCAAGTCATTGTAAATAGAAACTTTTGGGATTTTCCTAAAAGTCTGAATTGCTTTTCTCCAAATAGTGTTTTCTCACCTCTGCATGTACTATTTCTGACCAAAATCTGACATTCAACGTTATTTAGAAATCTGCTTTAGTACAACCACTTTATTGTAACTGGATCTACTCCTAATTTCCAAGGTCACCTTACAAATGATTTAACTCACATATTTTAGTATCCCCAGCCAAAGAATGGTTAATAATGCCTTCCAACAGCTTACTGAAGTGAGCATATCACACTCCGTGTGATACAAAAGCTCACGTTTGAGCTCTGCCATCTACTGCCTATGTAGCTTTGAGCAAGCTACTTAACCTCTCTGAATCTTGGGATTCTCAGAGAGTTACTGCAAAGTTTCAGACTTAAGAGGTGAAATAAGAGGTCATTAGCACATTTCAGACACTCAATAAGTATTAGTTTTCTATAAAGCACTGGGAACTCACTGGCCTAGGAGTGTCAAATAAATACAAAAAAGAATCATTGAGAGTTCTCAGCAGACCACTTTTATCCAAAAAGGTCCTTGGGAGAGCTAAGGTTACTAATGACCCAACGAGAAAGAGGGAAAGTGTACAGAAAATATTTTTATCCCTCATTTTACAATCCCTCAGGTATTTCCAGCCATCAGCTTTGCTGTGCATCAAAATGGCTGCATGTGTCTCTGTCAGATAGGGGTGGGGGAAAACATTGTTGAGATGGGAGGATGCACCAGGCTTGCTTTCAAAGAACCTGGAAAGAGGAAAGGAGACTCCAGCACACAGAGTTCCTAATAGCAACATAATGGAGACATTATCAGTCATGTAAACCTCATTGGTCCTGAAGCACATGTTCACTCCAAGCTCATGAACTTCTGGACATGCTCAGTCAAGACTGCTAAACTTTCCTGGCTTCAGTTCCTTCAAAATGAAATCCTTCCAGCTGTGAATCTTTAGAATTGCAGGTTACTATCTTAGACTTGGCAGAATCATTAGGAAGGCAAGCTTGCATGGGGAAAAGAGCTAGCATTCAAAGTATAAAATATAAAAATAAAGGGGTAGCACAAGAAGGATTTCAATGGATGTTATCTCCTGTTTTTATCCTTAGTCCAGTCTTAATTGTAAGCATGTTAAAGCATGGGTGGAGGATGGTGTAGGATTGTTTTCTGCCCACTGTATCCTATTGTTACTTTTGAAGGTACATATAAATGCTACCATCTCCACTAACCTTCTCTAAATGCTGCCAAATGAATATCATCTCTGCCTTCTCTGAACATCCTTTTAAGTCACACACATTTTTCCTTACATGTAAGAGGTAGGGTATATGAGCAAGAAAAGGTCCTGAAAGTCCAACAGTCCTGAGATCAAAGTCTGCCTCTATCATGTGTGGCTCAAGCTTTCTAGGCCTTCATTATGTCATTTCCAAAATGTGAGAGATTATATCACACACAGAGTTATTATAAGCATTAAATAAAATCAGACACATAAAACACTTAGCAGACCCATCGTGAGTGTGCAAAACATTGCTGCGGTTGTGTTGCCAAGTTTATTATCATTATCATTATCATTCTTACCTTTCCTATTATAACATAAACTCACAGGGAATAGGGACAAAGTTTAATATTACATTGCTTCCCTTACAGGATTTGGCTCAAAACAACTACTCAGAAAGTCTTTGTTAAATGAATTTAAATTGAATATTTATAGTCATTTGTTTTAGTCAAGATGCTTTTGATTGTGAATAATAGAGATGATAAACAAACTATAACAAATGGGAAATTTATAAGAACAATACTGAATATATCTCACAGAATTGAAGGATACCTGAACAACCAAAACCCGAAAAAGATAGCAATGCACCTGGGTTTCAGGAACAGTAGGAACCAAGGACTTGAGTGTGACAAGGTTCTGCTCTGAACGCCCTTTCTTCTTCTCTTTGAGTGTCCACTTTAGCTTCAACCACCAAAAACTGGCTTCCTTCACATGGAAGTAAAGTGGTCCCCAAGGGAGCCTGAGTTTTACAAACTGTGGTTCCCATTTCCAGAGAGGAACTGACTCTCTTCCTCGCTCCCTTTCACAAAAAACCCAGGGGAGGATTTTGATTGGCTGAGCTTTGACCATGTGCCTGCTTCTCGACCAATTACTTGTGGTCATAGTGAGGCAGGGTCCTGGAAGAACAAGGTGGCTCCTGAGTAATATATGGTTGAAGCTGGCGAAAAAGCAGTTCCCAGAGAAGGGAAATGCTATTCCTGGAGGAGGAGAGGGTATAGGACAAAAGAGACAACCTAGATGAACATAAACTATGATCACAGGGTGCCACAGTGTTCTTGAAACAAAATAAAGTTAATTCTGATATACACAAATTATTTTAAGGTCTATATGCATGCAGTATTTAGAGGAGAGGAGGGGAAGTAAAGGTCCATGACTAATGCATCTCCAAAAAGATGAAAGCACATAATATTAGTACCTTTTAAAGAAATAAAAATATATGCTTCTTAAATATGTTATCATACAAATAAATAAAATAATCTAATTTAAATGGATCATTTGACTAAAACAATAAGCCTGTGTGCAGGCTTAAAAATATATCTTACATATTTAAGCCTGCATCAAAAAGTATAAAATATTTCAATGTTTTAATACTGATAAACATTGAAAAATAGCTAGATTTTCTTTTCCTTCTTGTTTTTTCAGAGTATGCATATTGACCTAAATCTGGTATTCTGAATGATAGACACCTACTCTAGGCTTGAGCAATAAAAAATTAATAAGAAAATGAATGTACAAACAAGGAAAGGAGGATTTTATCTTTTTATAATAACAGAAGTAATGCCTCATTATTTATTCCACCCAAAATAAATACATCAAATAAACCATCCTAAAGATTAAGCAAAAGTAACTAGGGCATCCTTTTAATAAATGACTTAGGCCACACACAAAATCAGGCATTTGTGGTACATTTTAAATACAGAACTAAGAGAAACCAAATCTTATCGTGAAAATAATGGAAACAGAGGAGCCCCTGTTATCCTTACAATTGAATAACATTGTCCCAGTAGCTATTTGGCACTTAAAGTTTAGTTTTGTGCCCATTTGCAGGCCAGTGGCAATCCCAACTTACCGGTATATAGAGCCCCGGCTGGAAAAGGATGGCACAATCAAGTTGGGATAGGGGACAAAAATTTAATTAAGGGACTATTTCCTATTTTGAGCAGGGAATTGGGAAATCACACGGAATATGGCAGTAACCCCGGACTGTGATAGGTGTACCATCCTCACTTCTGAAGGTAGGCCGGAAGAGGTGAGGGAAAAGTATAGCACCAAATTAAATTATGTGAACCAAAGTCAGAGAAGTCTGTGTCGGGGGAGGAGGGTACCTAAGAGAGCTGTGAACACCCTGCAGCGAGACAACCAGAAAAACACTTTGCTTCACTCTCTTCCCTCCAAGGATCTCCTGCAGGGGCTCCCATTGGACCATCCATCCTGAAGCTAGAGGGCAAGGGAACCAACTGACAAGGTCCTTACTGGTCAGCCTTCCAGGGCCCAGAGAAGGACAGAAAAGGGTGGACAGTGGACCCAGCACACCAGGGAATGATCCCCATACAGCCCTCTGACTGGGTCGCATCAACACTTTAATTCTCACTCATTCTGATCACCCCCGCCAAGAGGTAAAAGATTTACGGGAAACTCAAAACCTCACATAATTTAATATCCTACACGTGCTAGGAGAAACTTGAGAACACTCCCTGCCTCAGTCCAGTGATTTAGCACGAGCTGTTTGACTCCCTCCTTCCACGGCGATCTGGGGTGTCCACCGAGCACCATTAGTGCAACATCAGCATTCAGGGCATTGGGCAGCTGGCTGCTTCCCACAGCTCTTCAAGACAATGGCTTTTGTGACATAGGGGCCAAATCCTCCCAAGCCTACATGCTCTGACCCAGTGTTACAGCACAGTTTAACTGCAAAGCTTCCAGGGATCAAGGCCTAACCCCTGCTCCTGTGATGTGAGGTGTTGACAGAATTATGGTCTCTGCTCAAGGTTTCTGGAAAAGTCCCACAAAGGGACCAACATATTACAACTCACTGAGTGTAGATAGGCTGCCTTATGAGTCCCAGTGTCTCTTTACACAGACTCCAGAGTGCCTTTTGGGAATATGAAACTGAAGCCACAAGTGTGTCCAACATAAACTGTCCATTCTTGTGGGGAAGCATTTAAATTGTTATGACAAAACTAACCCATGTAGTACCAAACTATAGAACTTTCCTCAACCATCAGTACTTGCTTTACTCTGTAAGAATCTAGAAGTCAGCTTTGTTTCCCTCTCTTCCAGCAGCCTTCTTGACTGAGTTTACAATAAATATAAAAGATCAGAATATTCATTTCCAAATGAACCTTATGGATAACTTAATAACAAAGTCCGTCCACCACTGCAGTCACAATTCAGATAAAACACTCTACTCAAAAGAGAGAGAGAGAGAGAGAGAGAGAGAGAGAGAGAGAGAGAGAGAGAGAGAGAGAGAGAGAGAGAGAGAGAAAATACAAGGGAATGGGTCTGACAATGATTTACGAAGTGTACACGTTAAATTCTTCACTCTTCAAAGTGATAATGTTAGGTAGGAGCCAGCTGTTATTATTGTTTCTGTTTTAAGGCAAGATTAAGTGATACTTGTCAGCATCAGAATTTTCAGTGTCACTGCCTGACTTGGAGCCCAGGTGTTTGCCTATGAATGCCACAATCTTGCTACTGTTCTGGGCTGCTTTTTCGTGGAATAAGAAATATAATCAGACTCACACAGCATCTCCTTGGGGCAGCAGTGTCACTGAAGCCAACTTGTAAATAAACAGATGAATTACGTGAATTACTTCAGCAAACTTGTGTCTTCATCATTTAGACCTGTTTATATCATATCACTGAAACAAAATAAAAATCCTTTATACTGTCTGAATGTTTTGCTTCTATCACACTAAACATTCTGATATTTGAGAACCAGGTATCCACAATTATTAATGCCACGCGAAGAATACATGTGAATGACAAAGTGGAATTCTTTTATTCTTCACCTTTGTCATAGAATGATTTAATAAGAGAAAAGTTCCGTTTGATTGTAGTTGTGTGATTTTCTTTGATGAGAAGACCATTGAATTTTTTAGCATAGTCAGAACTTCCAACCCTTGAATACCCTAACCAAGAGTCCTAGAGAAAGTTCAGGGTTAGCTCAGACTTTGAGAAAACATTACAAATGCACATTACTGAATGAGACAATATGTATAGCATCATCTGCACAGTGCTTGCAACAAAGTAAGCCCTTAGTTGGAAATGAATCTGAATAGTTTATGAGTGTTTTCTTGTGTGGTCAACATACCATTTTGTATTACATCTGGAAAAAAAAATAGCGGAAAAGAATCTGGAAAAAAACAATAGATTTATTTATTTTTTCCTCTCTACTTTAAGAGGCCATCATATTCATTAAGATATAATGGATTGGGAATGGGATATATGTTTGATAATATAATAATGAAATAAATAATAAAAAGAAATGTGTGTGCAAAGTATAAATTCAGTAGAGTTAGAGCTATCTTTCAAGGTTGCTTCTTACACCTTATAAATTTATCACACACTAAAGCAGTCTGAATTTATTAGTAAATGTGTGATTTAGTTTGCACATGATTTAGAATGAGAAAATATTGTCTTACAACCTTTCCTCGATGACGAGGGTTCAGCAGGGAAATTGTTTCATTTTGTTACATGATTCTATTTCTATAATGACACAAATTATGCCTCTATGATCAGTGCAGAATTCTCTTTCTTGGCCTTCTGTTCCCCTGTGGTGCAAAGCACATGCTATAATTCAGAATATATTTATCTATTGATCTATCGATTTATCTATCTGTAATGCTGTAAGATTATATGCCTTAGGCACATGAGCCTTAAGAATCATTGATCCTATTTCATTCTAACTGTGAGAAATTTAAAGACCTCTGACAGTCCTATTTTTCATAACCCTTTCCTTTCTCCTTATTGAATAGGCCTGCACATTTTTTTTCCCCAGCAGCCTTTTTGACACTGCACTCTGTGAAGGTAAAATATACCTATGTCTTTCAAAAAAATTCTTTTCCCAATAATTTCTGATTGAAATTGGTTAGCTCATTAAGTTGGCTTATTGCATGTTTCTCTCTAGGGTTTTTTTCAATTCAAGCTCTGCACTCTTTCACATTTTGTTTTCCATCTTATTTTTGGAAAAGTTTCACGTAGTTTCCAACCTATCTGCTTGCTAAAGAGGCCTATCTTTACTACTTGGAAGGAAAGAGCATGAGAGGAAAAATGTCAACATGAAATGGTATGCCAGAAAATAAACAGAAGCAACTAATTAAGGTAATTGATTAAACTAGTATTTTGATCCTTGAAAAATAATGAGAGTTATTCACGGTGACCAAGCAGGCAGAACATCATGTCTTTCCATTCTACTTTTATCAGGTACTGTCTGCTTTTAGCTGTTATCCACTGCTTTAAAAAAGTTAGTACGTTTAGAAAAAACAGCTGGCATACAGACGATCACATCACTATTACTTGCAAATTAAATCTTCATCCTAGTCTCCTTCCTCTTGTTTCTCTTCCCCCTCTCCCATGACCTCCCCTATTCTACATCTCAGTAAATGGCACCATCCTCCATCCAGCCAGAATCCTCGAACACTCCTACCCCCACACCATCACCATGCAATCACCAATCCCTACCTTTTATATCTTTTGAATATTTCCCGTTTTCTCCATCCCCATCACTACTACCTAAGTCTGAGCAGGTGCCAACTCACCTCCTGGCTAGCTATAGTCACAGTTACATCCATAGCTGTCCCTCGTTTTCCATTCTGTAACCAGAGGTGGTTTAAAACATAAATCCTGACACGCTGCTCGCAGACTTAAAATCCTTCAACAGCCTTTTCATTCTTTCTCCACTGTCACTTGCATGTGTACTTATTTCAGGAACTGGAGGTTAACTGAGTGACTATAAATCGGTGTAATATGTGTAATGGGTCATAAGAGAGAAATTCTGTTCAGAAAGAGGAGGGCAAGGCAGCATAAAAATGAATTCAGCCTGAACCCAAAAGTCCGGATAAATGTAGATGAATGGAGGGATCCAGAAAGTACATCACAAAGAAAGACAATGGAATACATGGATTACATACATATGACCATGTTGAACAATTTGACAAAGAAACAGTAATAGATTTTTTTAAGAAAACAAATTGAAGCAGTTGTTGATACTTGGAAGAACAACATTATCCAAGAAAGCAAATGCAATTGTACACACTGTTATGTCTCAGATGTAAACAATATGAAATACTCATGAGATAACTCAAAATAATGATTCAACTAAGAATTGTATCTGTCTCTAGTAGCAGGATGGGGAGCAGATATGAGTGAATAGATCCTCATCTATCATCCTTGGAAATCAATAAAAAGTTCCTCAAATTAAAAAAAAAGTTTAAAATTATATATTAAATATGGTATTTTAAAATATGAAGATAAATATGGAAGAGAAAAATAAAAATAATTTTACATGTTTGCCTCTGGAGCAATGTGGATAGAAAGAAAGAGAACTTTAGGATTTCATTAAACATTGCAGAACAACTTGGCTTTTTAAATTGTGGTAATTTAGTATATTTAAGAAAATGTATATAAATATTTAAAATGATAAAAATGGTAAAAACACACTGCAAAAATATTAACCAAAGAAAGTAACACTAATATAAGGCAAAATAGATTTTTAGGCAAAAATATTACTAGAAAAAAGATTTATTTAATGACAAAAAGGAATAACTCCCCAGGAATTTATCTCTCTAACAACATTGATTCAGAATATAGGCAGTGAAATTTGACAGAATTGCATGAAGAAATAAAAATCCACAAGCAGTTTAGAAGAGGAAAGGGGAAGAGAAATGTGACCCAGTAGTTTTAGTCCAGAGTATTTACTGGACTGAATTCAGAAGTGTTTTGTACATAATTATTCAGAGCTTACTTATCTATTAGTCAACAACTAGGAAAATGCTAATGTTCATCCATGAACATGTGAGTAGATAAACAAATTGTGGTATATTAATAAATGGAAAGCCACTGAGAAGTAAAAAGGAGGTAACTACTGATCCTTTTATATGAATAAACAAAAAACATCACTCTGAGTAAAAAAAGTCAAATACAAAAGACCACATACTTTTAATTAATTTATTTGAGATTACAGAATGAACAAAATTAATCTATAGTGACAGAAAGCAGATCGCTGGTTTCCTGGAAATACAGTGGAGTTGGGGGAAGGGGCACTGATAGCAAAGTGGCATGTGGCAATTTTGAGGGTTCTATGGCTTGACTGGGATGGTTACAAACTGGTATACATACTTGTTAAGATTCATTCATATACCTAGATGCCTTGTTGTATGTAAATTATAGTGCAATAAATTTGGCTTTTAAAGTTTTAAAGAAAGGGCTATGTCTTTATATATATAGCTCTTCTGGCTGCTATAACAAAATACCCTATCTTGGATGGCTTACATAACAAACCTTTATTTCTCAAATTTCTGATGGCTGAGAAGTCCAAGATCAACATACTAGCAGATTCAGTGTCTCATGATGGCCATCTTTCTGGTTTGTAATCAGCCGCCAGCCATCTTCTTGTTGTATCCTTACTCGGTGAACAGGTAATTAGGGGGTGGGAAAGAGAGAAAAAGCTCTCTCCTCTCCTATGAAGGCACTAATCTCATCATTGGGGGCTCCACCCTTCATGACTTCATCCAAACCTAATTACCTCCCAAAGGCTCCACCTCTAACTATCACCACATTGAAGATTAGGGCTTCAACATATAAATTTGTGGGCACACAAACATTCAGTCAATAACAATATTGGGCTTTTCAAAGGGCCTCCCGCTTGGGCCTGGGAACCTGTACCACATTTAATGTCAGTGGGAATGGTGACTTGACAGAAACAGGCTACTTGTGGTTATGTGTTAATAGAAAGGGAGAGGACACTTTTCCCCTGCAAGGGGTGGTAACATGAGAGTGGTGATGGCCCAAAGTCCAACTCAGAGGTCATGCTGAGATGGGAATAACAGCACAAGCCAGTCAAGGCCACTAGCTGTGCATTTTTACTACTAGCAGTAAGAGCAAAATTTAATTAGCTTCTGAGGATGTTGCTGGAGGCTCCGCTGAATGAGTTATGTTTTATTATCATAATTAATATGATATAAACCTTTAATATTCTCTCCCTCACCCTGAAGCTGATGTGCTCAGGAGAAAGTAAAATGTACATCTATTTATGGTGGTGTAACAGAACCTGGAGAAACACATGAATAAAACTGTAAAGACTTAACTGCTCTTAACATCAATTGTTCTTTTTCAAAAATGAAAACGTTAGTCTAGGTGATTTCCAAGGTCTCTTTTAATTTTATGTTCTAAGGCAAAGTCTCTTCCCTTAAAAACCAAGGGAGAGAAAGACATGCACACCTATAATAATAATAATAATAAATAAATAAAACATCAGCACTTACATACACAGAAAACTCAAGATAATTAATTATAACTATTATAGTAATATATTATTAGTTATTCATATTATAAATAAATGATAACATAATATGTTAAACAATAATGTTTCAGTAAAGTGGATGGAAACAAGATAATTATATTTCTCTATTTCATCTTTCTATCTATGAAATCATCATGATTCCTGTATACCAACAAAGCTGGTTTGTAATTACAAAGTAATAGGAATTAAAAGATAACATTTAAAATAGAAAAAAAAAATCAGCCAGGAACAACCATAACAAGAAATTTACAAAATCCATACAGAGAGCTATAAACTTTCCAAAGAGCTATAAAAGATTTGAATAAATGAAAGGAGAGTCATAAAATATTCCTGGATGGAAAGTCTGAATTACGTTGTACTCACATCTCCTTTTAGCTATCACTCTCTTCTGTTCTTCCCTTCATAGTAAAAATTTTCAGCTGTCAGCACTGCCCATATCCATTTCCTTCTTTCTCATTTACTCTCCAATGACTGCAATCTGTGTGGGGCCCTCTCTCTAGGTCCCCAAATCTGTTTCCTTCAAGCTCACTAACAATATATTGTTGCTAAAGACAATGACAACTTTGTAATCATTATCTTTCCTGATATCACAGGAGCATTTGACAATGTCATCAGTCCCCTTTTCTAAGAAACAATCTTCCATGTACTTCCAAGATACCACTCATGTTTTTCTGCCCTCCCTCTGGCTGCTTGTTCTGTCTCCTTTTATGGCTCCTCATCATATGCCTGCACCTTATATATTGGTGTTCCTTAGACTTTCCACTGTTTTCACGCTGTGGACCCTGCCTGGAAGATCACATCCACTCTTATAGCTTAACTCACTCTTTAAATACTGAAGGCACCCAAATTAGTACTTCATATAATCTCATACTCATCCAAACTCCAATAGCCTACCAGACATGTAATTTGGGGTGTACCACACACGTCTCAAACTCAACATATAGAAAAATAAGGAATTTCTCAGTGAATGGAACAAACAGGTATCCAACTGTCAGCCTGTCAGCACTGATTCCTCCCTTCCTTTATTTTACATGTCTAATCAATAATCAATTTCTGTTAATTTTACCTCCTGAATATCTTCCAAATATACCACCATTGTCAAATACGTCTATCTCTCTTCATTCTTGATACCACTATTTTAGCTCTGAACAGCATAATTTTTTTTCTGATTTATTAGAGCAACTTATTTCAGATATATACATATATGCATATGTACTGTATTTCCTCGAAAATAAGACCTAACCAGAAAATAAGCCCTAGCATGATTTTTCAGGATGCCCGTAATGTAAGCCCTACCCCAAAAATAAGCCGAGTTAAGATCATCAGCCAGACGGACGCATTTAGTACATCCATTGCAACACAAGACGGACATATTGAATTATAAAAAAATAATATTAATATACAATTAAATATAAATAATATTATTGACATTAATACTTAAAATAAATTATAATTAAGTATTTGTAAATACAAAAGTGAGTGCCTTTGGACGAGAGGTAAATGCCTATGTAAACAGATGAGTTATTATTTGTTATAATAATGAGTTATTATTATCGAGACTTATTGCCGAATGACCAATCAGAGTACAGACATAGCACTCGAATAACCTATGCGTTTGATAATGAACAGACATGGTTGTGTCTAATATGAATCTTCGTAATTCAACATGTCATGTGTTGTAATGGACATACTTAATGCACTCATGTGAAAGAAACATTTTCTGAATTTTGATGCCTGCAATTTTTCGTCGCTTTTGTGTGGACCATCATTCTTAACTGTAAATCATTTTTGTTGCCACTGCTGTCTCGTAAGTCTTCAATTAACACTTGATTCAACAGTTGATTTAAAGGGAATAATATTTTGACTCCCAGACAAGATGAGTGCAAAGAAAGAGCTAGTCCATTGAGTACAAGAAAGGAATCGTGGAGGACTCTCAGGGCAAGAATCATGGCTTTCTGCAAAGAGAAGAAATTGGATCTCTGAATGGTCTGAAAATGGCAAGCAGAGTACGATAACCTCAGTCAACAGGTGGACGAGGGAAATGCTAAGAAGCGCAAGTGTGGATCAGATCGGCAACCATTATTTCCTGAGCTGAAAGACATCATCATCTGTGAATGGACTGCTGACAGTAGAGCAAAGCCTTTGGTTTTACACAGGGCTGATATTCAAGTATTTGCCTTTGCAATGGCACTGCAGTTAGAAATATACCCAGAAAAATTCAAAGCATCACAACACTGGCTGTATGGCTTCCTTCAGCAATATGAGCTGTCTCTAAGAAGATTGAAAACACTGTTCAAGCTGGAAGATACTGAAGTTATTAAACATGCACTTGAACTCAAGTCCTTTGTTGATGGCATTGACTTTTCTAAATACCAGCTCTCCAACATGATTGCTATGGATGAAACTGCAGTGTTTGTGGGCCAAGGATCTCAAATGACAATTGATCAGAGGGGTGCCTCATCAATCTACATTCCCTCCACTGGTTACAAAAGGGCACATGTTACCTGTATTTTGGCAATTCGTCTGGATGGAAAGAAAGCCCCACCTCTAATCATCGCTAAGGGCAAGAAACATAAGGTTGAATGTGTTTCGGGCATTTATGTTCTTGAAACCGAAAAAGCCTGGTGCACACAAGCAGTTACAAGGAAGTGGGTTGATTTAATGCTGCCACTTGTTTTGTGAGATGGCCAAACAGGTCTGCTAGTCTAGTATTCAGCCAGCACTCACCGCGCTAAAGACATGAAGAACTTCCTTGCAGAGAGAAGAACAGATCAAATAATGATTCTCACAGGAATTACTGCCTGTCTCGGATATTGCAATAAACCAGCCACTCAAAGACCATTTACACATGGAAATCAATGACTACATTGAAAATGGAGAGAAAATGGAGAGAAATCAGCGTGGAAACTTTGTGCAGCCTAGCCTGCAAGATGTCATTACTTGGATGAAGAATTCATGGGATAAAATCACTGACAGCTGTGTCGCCAATGCACTATGAGCAGGCTACGTGGACAAGAAGTGCTCATTTAAGGAGAGCTCTATTGCTGGACATGAGTGATTGGTGCCAATGGTTCTACAGGAAATGGAGTAGCAAGAAATTCAAGCCAGAATTCGGGATTTGGAGAGTTATGATGCTGTTCCTGAAGAAGATGACATGACTGTATTTGAATAAACGCAGATTTTTGTACATGAATAAATGTAGATTGTTGTACATAAAAAAATAAGACATCCCCTGAAAATAAGCCGTAATGCGTCTTTTGGAGCAAAAATTAATATAAGACCTGGTCTTATTTTCAGGGAAATACAGTATATACATACGTGTATATACATAATTTTTTTTTTTTTTGGCCTCCACCCCAATTTATCCTCTGTATTGCAGCCAGACAGATCTTCCTTGAATGTAAATCTGGTCAAGTCACTCTCTTACTGAAACCTTTCAATGATTCCCCGGCATAAAAGGCCATGCTCCTTAACATGGTTTGGCTCCTTTTGACCAGGCCCCTGTCCAGAACTATCCTTCTACACTCTGCTTCAGGCCGAATTATTTTCAATTTCTCAAATACATCAGTCTCTCTATTGACTCTTAGATTTTCCAGATGTCATTCCATCTATCTTCAACTTCTCTCTCATCTGTTTGCTTGCCTACCACAAACCTGGGACTAAACTTAGATATAACTTGTCTAGGAAACCTCACTGACTTCAAGCCTGGCATAGAACATCATTGCACATTTCCTCAACACCTTATGCTTCTCTTCTCATCGCTCATGTTTCAGTGGGTTGCACATGTCAATTACTCTCCTGTTTCCGGTACTAGAAACCACGAATGTGAGGGCAGGAACTACCCTGTTTCCCCGAAAATAAGACTGAGCTGGACAATCAGCTCTAATGCGTCTTTTGGAGCAAAAATATAAGAGCTGGTTTATATTATATTATATTATATTATATTATATTATATTATATTATATTATATTATATTATATTATATTATATTATATTAAAGACCGGTCTTATAGTAAAATAAGATCAGGTCTTATATTAATTTTTGCTCCAAAAGATGCATTAGAGCTGATTGTCTGGCTAAGTCTTATTTTCGGTGAAACACGGTATGTCCATCTGGTGCATTGCTGTATCCCCATGCCAATCACAGTTTCTGTCACATGGTATGTGCTCAGTAACTAGGGGATGAAATAATTTATTAATTGTAGACCTATAATAATGAAGATAGTATTACTAGTACAAGAATGGACAGATCAATGAAATAGAACAAAAGCCCAAAGGAGATCATTAGGAGACAGATAATTTAATAGAATTTAATAAAAGTTATCATAGTAAACAAGTGGTGGAAAGTGAGAATTTCTGAGCTACTATTGGTCAGCTTATGGGGTGAGGAATAGAGAAAGATTTTTCTAAAATTAAAATATTTGAAAAATGCCACAAAAAATGTATTTGATTCTACAATCATTCACATGGCAGCTAATCACAAATATCATGAGCCAAATTAAAAGGCAAATTGAAAAATGGGGGGAAATACATTCATTAAATGAGAGGCAAAGTGTTAAAATGCTTCTTTATACATTTTCCTCAAATTTTTTTAAAGATGATTCCAGATAAATTACCAAAGACATGAAGAAACATAAAAGAAGAAATACACATAAATAATGAAGAAAAAAATTCAACTTAGTTGTATTCAAAGAAAGGCAAATTTTAAAAATGAGACAAATTTTTTTAACCTTCGCATTAGTAAATATTTTTAATGTAAAAATTCTAGGCATACAAGGAAGTGATGAGACATATTGGGGAAGTGAGAAATTGATACAGCTTTCTCTTAAGTAATCTGCAAGGTTTATCAAGTCCTTAAGCCAGGGGTGTCCAAACTGCGGCCCGCAGGCCAACTGCGGCCTGCGATCCATTGTTAATTGGCCCGCAGCAAATTCCAAAAATATATTTAGTTTACTTAAATACACCAGGTGAGGCAATACGTACTTCACCTCGAGTGAGTGGCCCGGCTGTTTGTGTATTTTACCGCATATGGCCCTTGGTGAAAAACATTGAAATAAGTTTGGACACCCTTGCCTTAAGCCTTTAAGAATCTAGAATTTTTCGACCTTCAAAGAAAAAAGCCTAAAGAAATAATCCAAGGAGAAACATTTTTGTCCACATACATACGTGTAATAATCATATTATTTATAACCATGTAAAATAGGAAAAAATAAATATCAAATAATAAGAAACTGGTTAAGTAAATTCTAGCATATGCATAAAAACTAGTGTTTTGCAGACATAGATAGATATATAGGTAGGTAGATGGGTAGGTAGGTAAGTAGGCAAGTATAACTATACAAAATTGCATAGAAAGTATGAAATTATCATTGTAAAATTAAGTATATACAAACACATACAAAAAGGCTGCAAGGAAATAAATATATTAGATATGCTTTGCTCTAGGTTAAGAGATTGAGAGATTGTTATTTTCTTCTTGTATGTTTATGTATCTCCATATTTTCTACAGTGAGTGTGTATTACTTTTATAATACAACAAAAAATAAATAAAAATTGACTGCAACAGATTCTGATAAAGCTAACCTGACCATACAGAAAATATCAAGACTGATGGTGCTAGATATAGATTTCTGCATTGAAAAAGGCTTTTAGGGAATAAAGGAAGGTGAATCCTGGAGCCCAGTAATGTGACTAAAGGATGTCTTGCACTGACTGTTGGCACAGTGAGGGTTCAGAAATGCTAGAAAGACATTTGGAGATGTTCCTCAGACCCTGGTGGGGGCCTCTAAACCACAGAGAGTAGAAATAGAGCACTGGAGAGCATCAAAGGGACCCCAACGGCCCTGCAATCAGGAAACCTGGAATCACAGATTGGGATATTGGTTATGTAGACTCAGGGAACATGAACTTACAAAGCTCCACAGAGTTTCTGGAATATTGGAGGTGAGAAATCAAATGAGCTAGAGGTGAGGCCCCAGGGCCACCATGTTACAAGCCTATTTCAAGGTGAAAACATAGTATTCCAGAAAAATCCCTTACAAGTGATGATGCCCAGGTGTGAAAATAAGAATACTAACTAGAAAAGAGCCTGGAAAACAGGGAACTTGGAGTAGCCTATGAGAAAAGAAGAAAGAGAGGACCAAAAAGACCTCCATAAACTAGGGAAACTTGGGGCAGTTGATGGCCTTCATTCAGAGCTCTAGATTCCAGCATGTGATACTGGCATTAAAATAAACTTTAAAGCGCAAGACAGTGGACTCATTAGAATTAAGTTCACTATGAGTGTCGAAGCCCCAGAATAACAATGATTTAAATAATTTTGTTAAGGGGATGGCAGTGTTGGGTAGTCTGTGCAAAGTATCAGGGATTCAGTACCTTACCACTTCATTGCGCATTAACTCCATTCTCAATGCCACCTCAAGTTCTGGGAAGGTCCCCCAGCTCCAGCTGTCTTACCTCCATTCTGGTCAGCAGTGGAAGGGAAAAGGGGCAAAGAATGGTAAAGATTTCCAGATGCCGCTACCTGACCCTGCTGCTCATGTCCCACTGGCCAGAACTAGGTGTCACAGGATCACACCTAGATACAAGAGAAGCTGAGACATGAAGTATTTATTCTGGGTAGCCACATGTCCAGCTAAATATTCTACTACTACACAAGATTGGAAAAAAAGGTACTGGGCAATAAATAATGATTTCTTCCAAAGAGAGATTTCAACAAATGAAGTAAGAGGAAGAGAATGTCTAGAAGAGGGAACACTTTCTGCAAAGTCACAGAGGAATGAAGAGCATCACGTGCCCAGGCAATAGTGACCATCATCCATCAGCTGTGGTCTGCCTGATTCAGCCACATGTACGCTTAGGTTTAGCATGAAATGCACATTTGTCTTATGGGATGTTGGTGAGGCGCCAACGATACCAAGACTTACACTACTTTTCTGATCTCTTTACTTTCTAAATTTGGTGCAATTTACATCAGTTAAGATGCTCGTGGTGTGTTGGTAGTTTGTTTTCTAAAGCACTTACTGCTCCAAGTTTGTTCTCATCTCCAGAGAATTATTAAAATGACTCAAACATCTATGAGGATACAAACTGCAGACTGCTGGGTATGTACTTACCCTGGATTTAAAAAGCATAGGTTTGCCAATGTTAGCTACCCACAATCAGAGAGATCTAAGCCAACTTGCCTTGCCCAAATCGGTAATTTTTGTGCTCTGTAATATTGCATCCAAGAATACAAGTAAAACAGACATAGGACATTCAAAGGTGAGACAATCAAAGAGTCATTACAGCATATCAGATGATTATGTCTCACAGAGCCAGAAAAACAGGATTTTGTGTGAAGTGTGATTGCTTCATTTCCAGTAAACTTGATTTGAAACAGGGGAGATCTTTCCCTTAACCCTGTCCCTTAGCCTTGATTCCAGAAAATAAACATGACGCCATTTATCTGGCCCTTGGGTGGGTCTCAAACATTTTGGAAAATTCCTTTATATTTTGCTGCAATCAAATGTCTTAAGGAGAGTGTGGTCAGTGGTGGAGTGGCAGAAAATGCAACCGACTTGAGTAACCAAGGTCAAGTATTCTTATCCATAAAATGTAGCTTTGAGGTGAATTTGCAGTCACTGTAGAAAAGACTGGTGATGGGAGCGAACTACCAGACAGGCTGCAAAGGAGCCATTTTCTGCAGTATTCAATGTAGAGCTTCTGGAGTTAATGCTACCTTTGGGGAAAGTCTTTGGCAGAGGAGGACATGGCTAAACAGCTGGAATGAGTTACCTGCTACACAGAAACTGACCCTGACCTTGTTCATACTGCAGACATCTTTGCGCCCTGGGGGCATTGCCCCCAGTTTAAAAAGCATTGCCTACAGGGGGTATAATTATCATTTCTCATTGTTGTGCTCCTGCATTTTCTTATAGCACATGAGCGTTATGCATTAGAATCGTTGTTAGGGAAACAGCTGGCTCAGCTCAAAAAGGCCAAACATAAATAAAACCCCTGCTTACACCTTTATAAGTTTCATATTTGAGCATGAAATCATGGGATCAAATTCGCAACATCCTTGGCAGTTTTCTTGGGACAGTGTTTCTTATAATTCTCCTAGTCTTTCCTTCGTAATTATGATGCAGAGAAAATTAAGAATCATCTTATGAACACTTCAACAGACATGACTTCTATGACCTTCACTCATTTATGCACTATTTTTGCCATATCCAACCCCCAGACATGTTTAATTGGCAAAGCAGTGAGCACAACAGTGTAATAATGGGCTATCATTGAGTTGCTAAAAAAAATAAAAACCTATATCATGATTAATATATAACTGTACTCTATCCAAGTTTTTCATATGGGATTATAATATTAAATAATACAGATGGTAGCAGGAGTCAGTTTGGTGTAGCAGATAGGTGACTTAAGAAACATTATTTTTCCACCTCTGTGAAGGTGAGTCTACTGAATCATGATCTGAAATCAAAGGTCCCAAGTTTAATAGGATTTGTCCTTCAACTATATGTAAGTTATCAAATTTTTAAATTTCTCTGATCCCTAGCTTCCTTATCTAGATAAAACGGAGGTGATAATAATAATACTCAACATTATTAGTAGTAGTATATGATGCTCTCAGGATGGTTGTTAAAACTTTTTTTCTTTAAATTAAAGTTTATTCGGGCAACAATTGTTAGTAAAGTTACATAGATTTCAGCTGTACAATTCTGTAATACATTATCTATACCTCACATTGTGTGTTCACCACCCAGAGTCAGTTCTCTTTCCATCACCATATATTAGACCCCATTTACCCTCTTCTAGAGCCCGGCTACCCCCTCCGCCCTTACCCTCTGGTAACCCCTAAACTATTGTCTATGTCTATGAGTTTTTGTTCTTTTAGTTGTTTGTCTTGTTCTTTTGTTGTTTTCGGTTTATATGCCACATAGCAGTGAAATCATATGGTTCTCTGCTTTTTCTGTCTGACTTATTTCACTTAGCATTATAATCTCAAGATCCATCCATGTTGTCACAAGTGGTCCTATTTCATCTTCTCTTACTGCTGAATAGTATTCCATTGTGTATATATACCACAACTTCTTTATCCATTCATCTATTAAAGGACATTTTGGTTGTTTCCATGTCTTGGCCACCGTAAATAAAGCTGCAATGAACATTGGAGCACACTTGTCTTTATAGATAAATGTTTTCAGATTTTTTGGATAGATACCCAGGAGAGGGATTGCTGGGTGGTTGTTAAAATTAACATAGCATTTTGTAACTTTCAGGGAGATGTTTAACAAATTAATCAATCACATGTGGGGCAAATGGTGAGGCAGGGTCTCTCCTAGACCACCTGTTACTTGCCTCTAATGCCTGGAGCAAAACCTCCTGCACTTGATAGGAGACTAGCTGAGATCCATGGCATCAACTGGGGCAAATGAGCAGCTTTCCCTCTGCCCCACTCAGAGCTTTAACTGCAGGCTTTGGCCACATATACTAAATAATCAATTCAACCAGCCAAGACCACAGTTAAGCTCATGTTTTTGACCCTCTGAAAACATACTTATTTGAAACTAAATATGCTCAAGTTCATAGAAACTCGCATCTGAGTTGATTTAAAAAATATAATCCTGCCAAATATATTTTTGGTGAAAATTTAGCAACAGAAAAAGAGCCTGCCTATTATGACTTGAATAGAACAGTTGCTGCAATTTGTGGACTCATTTGCATGGACCTCAGCAAATCAGACTATTAGCATATTTCTGTTAAATCTACCTTAGCTTTCTGGAGAGAAAGCCATTAGGAGAAAAAACATTTTCCCTTTTGTTAGTTTGATCCATGCTCACAGCTCCTCTAAACCATTAGGGGATGAAAATGTTCATTAACACTATTCCCTCTACAGATTTCCTCTCTTGTAGGTGAGGGTCTATTCCTTCTCTACTTCAAGAGAACGTAAGAAAAGACAACACAAAGAGCAAAAGGGAAAAAAAATTGCGGCAGCAAAACCAGATGATTAGATCTCATTTAATTATTCCATTTTCGGAACAAAAGTTTCAGCAACATATCTTGCTTTCACTTAGGAGCAATAGGAAAAAGACAACATGGTGTAAACAGTTAATCAATCTTCAGTCATTCATGAACCACCTTCAAAATTGTTGTCATTCCTGGAACCTCCAGATACATGTTTAATAGGGTGTGAAAAAAGCAATGTGCAGAACAACATGAGTAATATACTACCATTTAGGTTAAAAAAAACTACACACACACACACACACACACACACACACACTACTATGAACATAATATATCCCTGAAAATACCAACAAGAAACTGTTGACTGTAATTGTCTATGTAGAAAATTTAGATGGCTAAAAGATAAGGGTATGCCTTTTTGTACTTTTCATATACCATTTGCATATACTATTTGTACCACTTGTATATACTAACTACCATGTTAATAAAATAAAATATTTTATTGAGATATAACTGACATATAACATTGTGTTAGTTTCAGGTGTATAACATAATGATTTGATATATGTATATATTGAAAAATAATCACCACAATAAGTCTAATTAACATGCACCACCACACATAGTTACATTTTTTTTCTTGTGATAAAAACTTTTAAGATCTACTCTTTTAGCAACTTTCAAATATACAATATGGTACTATTAACTATAGTCACGATATAGTATATTACATCCCCAGGACTTATTCATTTTACTAGAAGTTTGTACCTTTTGACCACCTTCACCCAACCCCCTCCCCACCCCACAACCTCTGGCAACCACCAATCTGTTCTCTGTATCTATGAGTTCTGTCTGACTTATCTCACTCAACATATTGTTCTAGTGGTCCATCTATGTTGTCACAAACGGCTAGCTTTCCTTCTTTTTTAAGGCTGAGTAATATATTCATGTATATACACACACACACACACACACACACACACAGACATACATACATATATACATATGTCTGTGTGGGTGTGGGTGTGTGCATCACATCTTCTTTATTCATCCATTGATGAACATAAAAGTCATTTCCATGTCTTGGCTTTTGTAAATGATGCTGCAGTGGTCATGGGAATGCAGGTATCTTTTTGAGTTTGCGTTTTCGTTTCCTTCAGAGAAATACTCAGAAATGTAATTACTGGATCATATGATAGTTCTACTTTTAATTTTTTGAGGAACCGCCATACTGTTTTCCACAGTGTCTGCACCAATTTACATTCCCACCAATAGCGCACTACTGTTCCATTTTCTCCACATCCTTACCAAAATATTATTTATTGTCTTTTGATAAAAGCCATTCTAAAAGGTGTGAGGTGATATCTCATTGTGGTTTTGATTTGCATTTCTCTGATGATTAGTGATGTTGAGCACATTTTTACATATCTATTGGCCATAAAAATGTCTTTTTGGAAAAATGTCTATTCAGATCATCTGTCCATTTTTTAATTGGATTGTTTGTTTGCTATTGAGTTGTATGAGTTCTTTATTTTGGATATTAACCCCTTATCAAATATACGATTTACAAACATTTTATACCATTCAGTAGGTTGCCTTTTCACTTTGTTGTTAATTTCCTTTGCTGGGCAGAAACTTTTCTGATTGATATAGTCCCATTTGTTTATTTTTGCTTTTGTTGCCTTTGCTTTTGGTGTCAAATACAAAAACTTATCACCAAGACCAATGTCAAGGAGCTTATCATCTGTGTTTTCCTCCTAGGAGTTTTATGGCTTCAGGTCTTACACTGAAGTCATTAATCCATTTTGAGTTGATTTTTGTGTATGGTATAAGATAGTGGTCCGGTTTCATTCTTTTACATGTGGTTGTCCAGTTTTCCTGACATCATCTATTGAAGAAACTGTCCTTTGCCCATTGTACATTTTTGGTATCTTTTATGTAAATTAATTGACCATAAATATATGGGTTTATTTTTGGGTTCTCCATTCTGTTCCATTATTTTTTTAAAAAATATTTTTTAATAAAAAGAAAACTTTACATCACCACAAATAGAAGGTAACTGTGAAATGGAACTAATACACTGTTATTTGTGTCTTTCTCTGTATTTGTTGAAAGGGGCAATATGCCAATATTACAGAGGTGTTAAAGAGTAGAACCAGAGACTTTCTCCCTTATGTATTTGGAAGTGTTGAAAAAAGAAATTGATCAAGAGAATGAGAAAACTGGCCAAACACTGGGAAAAAATATTTGCAAAAAACACATCTGATAAAAGATTGTTATCCAAAATATACAAAGAACTCATAAAACTCAATAAGAAAATAAACAACCCAATTTAAAATTGGGCAAAATTCCTGAACACCTCACCAAAGAACATATACAGATGGCAAATAAGCATATTAAAAGATGCTCCACATAATATGTCATCAGGGAAACACAAATTAAAACAATAATAAGATACCACTATACATTTATTAGAATGGCCAAATCTGGAACACTGACAACATCAAATATTGGCAAGGATGTGGGGCAACAGAACTCTCATTCATTGCTGGTGGGAATGCAAAATGGAAGACTTTGGAAGACAGTTTGGTGATTTCTTATAAAACTATACATACTCTTACCATATGATCCTGCAATCATGTTCCTGGGTATTTACCCAAATGCACTGAAAACTTATGTCTACACAAAACCTGCACATGGATTTTTATAGCAGTTTTTTTGTTTTGTTTTTCATAATTGCCAAAACTTGGAAGCAATCAAGATGTCCTTCAGCAGGTGAATGGATAAGTAAACTGCGATACATCCAGACAAAAGAAGAGTATTCATCATTTAAAAAAAAAAAAAAGAAAGCTATCAAGCCATGAAAAGACATAGGGGAAACTTAAATGTGTATTACTAGTGAGAGAAACCAATCTGAAAAGGCTACATACTGTGTGATTGCAACTATATGACATTCTGGAAAAGGCAAAACTATAAAGACTGTAAAAAGATCAGTGGTTGCCAGAGATTAGGAGAGAGAAATAGATGAATAAGTAGCACATAGAGGGTTTTGAGGGTAGTGAAACTATTCGTAAGTCTATGTAGTTATAACTATAAACTATAACTGTGTGTGTGTGTGTGTGTGTGTGTGTGTGTGTGTGCGCGTATGAAAGCACATCTATCTGAAACTCTAATGGTGAATGCATGTTATTATGCATTTGTTGAAATCTACAGGGCAAATTATGGACGCTGGGTGATGATGGCCTGTCGAAGTAAGTGCACCAATTATAGCAAATGTATCACTTTGATGTGGGACGTTCATAGTGTGGAAGGTGGCGCCTGTGTAGCAGTAAGGAGTATATGGGAACTCTCTGTACTTTCTGCTCAACTTTTCCGTGAACCAAAAACTGCTCTTAAAAATAAATTTTATTAATTTTTATAAAAGAAACTGAAACATTTCTAACATTCTGACCTCATGACTCAATGACATTTAATGCCATGTTCATGCCCTACTGAAAATCTTTACCCTTTGGCAAACTCGGGTATCACAGAAAAGGCATCAACTTGGAAATCATGGTTTCAAGACTCAGGTGCTCATCATTTTCTAAATCTATTTAATCTATTAACTTCTAATTTTCTGGTCAAGATTGAGATCCATCTCAACCTTCTACCTCTCAGGAATTGAGTGAGATCAATAAACTTTAATTTTTAAAAAAATGAGATAAGGTATGTGAAAATAGAAAATACTTAGAAAAGAATACATATACAGATAAAAGGAATTATTATCTCTAGAATGTCTTATAGTAAACAGTTCAAATAGTTTCTATGAAAAAAACGTATTTTTGTCTCTGTAAGGTTTTTGTTTCCTCTCTTGTATCTTGAAATAAATACTTCTGGAAGTAGGCTACCAATGGGAAGAAGTCAGAGATTAGAAATATTGTCCAAGACCCACAATGAATCCACTTAGAAAACAAAATAAGTGGACACACTACATATTCCAGAAGAAGCAAATCCAAGAAGGAGGAGAAACATTAATAAACAAGAATGGGGACTGTTTGGGTGGTTTGTATAACAAGACACAGGAAAGCTTTTAAACCTGAAAGGAAAGAAAAGGAGGAAGTGAGTGCTTTAGCAAACTGACATGGGGCCCAGTTCCATCCTGAGGCAGGATCGTTGGTTCCTCCTGCTCAAGCCTTTATCACAGCAATAGAGAATCCCTGACTTAGAAGACATATTCTTTTATCACAAATATAACCATATATTCAGAATCATTGCTCTGTAAGAGGTTGTATTTATACGACACCACAACATATCAATCAACCATCGTAGACAATGAAAACAACCAGTATGACTATCTTTTTGTTGTGTTGTGGTGCATAAGAAGCATAGGTATTCATGGGGAAGAAAGAGGATATCCATACTCAAATAAGAGTTAGACTCTCTAGGCTAAAGAAAGGCAAATGCTTATTTTATGGAAAAATATCTCAAAGCCTTTAACTAATGCACTACCTACTTCCTAGAGGGTTATAAGTCAGCAGTGTTTTCCTAACACCTGACCATGAGCCCACTCAACTCCTTAACCCCCCCTTCTCTCTTATTCTTCTATGTAATGTCTATTAACAACTATATTTCGGAACTTTGAACTAAGTGTATTGAGCAATGCAGGCAGGGACTGCCTTGGGCTATACTACTCTGAATCCCCCGTAGTTTAATCAATAAATGGTAGAAGAATAGATGAATAATTTAGACAGCCAGAATTAGCTGCTCTTCTGCGACTGCTCCCTTAAAGAGTATAATCTTTGAGGTCCCTTTCAAAAGATTATACAAACATAGATCTATTGTTTTATCAACAGCTTGAAGCACTGCTTATGTACTCACGTGCGTGTGCACATGCTTACATGCATGCACACGTACACACACACACACACCATGTAAATTCTCATTTTCTTCCAAAGAGGAATGCGCATACAGAGAGTGTCGCTCCCCATGATTTTCTATGCCAATGCTAAGAAATGTGTCATAAGAGGAAGCTAAGAGCAAGCTAATTCAGCGAGTGCTCCACTGGGATCTTTAGACCTCATTATTTCTCAGCATAATTAAATCTTTATTAGATTAAATTGTACTTTTTCTGGACTTCTCAATGCATTTAGTATCCAGCCACTTTTTAATGCAATTAAAAATTTACCCTAAAAGAAATTTCAAGAAGAATATCTCCTATCAATGCATTCAAAACTCTCAATTTTATAGAAGAGTCCCCTCAGACATATGCTACCCACATCACCATGGCATGACTCTCATGGTGCTTTTTTTCCAAATAAGAAAAGGAAGGAATCAATAGAATTAGCACAAGAAGGCTTTTGGCTGGCAAGAAAATGAAAGGTAAAAATGGAAAGACTTTAAATAAGGAGGATGTGGTTTTTGACAACCCAGACATATTGGCCCAAATTATGAAGCCAAGCAAAACGGAGAAAAATTCAGCTCTGAAACTACAACACACCTTTTATGATGCTCAGAAAATAAGTACAATGGCCTAAATGCTGTAGTCTCCTGTTTCGTTGTCAAACAGCACATTTCCACACCCCACAGCAGGCTTTGTCTTCTCCAAAAGGTTCCTCTCCGTGTTATTCCTGTTATACCTTGGTCTGAGGCTTTTAGTACTTAAAGAACAACTTAAAATTTACCCACAATTAATGAGCAAAGAAGGCTGGAGTCTGTTGAACACTCAAAGGACAGTCTGGCTTCAACCTGCCAGGGCATCATCAGGAAAATGGCACTATAGCTTCATTGGCAAGAAAGAGTACTTTTCATTGCATACAGGTGTGGGAATAAAAGCTATAATTGTCTCGCCAATTATGTTTTTCTTCAACAACAAAGTTAAACCAGCCAAAAGCATTGCTGACAACTTTAATATATGAGAATCAAAAATCAGCAGCAGTCTTCATTCATTATGCAGCACACCTGACTCTCCATCTTTCGTTTGTCATTATCTAAGGCTAAGTAATGCTAGTGCAACCACTTGTAAAGCCAAAATAGTCAGACAACTGTTTCTGTTTTGTTTGCTTGTTTGTTTTTTTTTGGGGGGGCGTGTGTGTGTGTGTGTGTGTGTGTGTGTAAGACAGTGAAATATTTAGTCTTACGTCTTTGTTTTTCTATGAATTGGTAGATGGTGGGCAGTGGGTTTCCATAGTATTCAGTGATTACCCTTGTTATCAGATTACCACGTTATATTGAAATCTGTTGTCTTCTCCACACTACAAAGTTCTTAAGAGAAAGGACAATGAATTAGTCTTCCCTGTATTCCCCAAGTACACAGCACAATGCTGGGCATGTAACAGGAACTTGAAAAGTATTTGTTGAATTGACCTGCACTTGTTCTTTCAACAGGTAAACACAAGCCACTGATGTATGAACCCAGAGCCTCCTTCCAATCAAAAGTTGTTGCCTGTGTAACACAGAATGCAAGCGATACAAAATCAGAGGCTAACCTGCTTCATGAGACAACATGTGACTTCCATTCTGGGAACCCAGCCAGTAAGGGTCTAGTGCTTTGAGTCCTCGTACAGAAAAAGGAGTAGTTGCTCTCAGATTCCACCCCATATACAAACCTACCTCACCCTTACCAATGTCTCCCACTGGTTGGCTTTTCTCTAGAAGTAAATTTAACAAAGAGGTTGGGACTACATGAGCTACTCTTGCAACCAGTGAAACCGAACTTGCTGAGCTCTGGCTCATTTTTACATCTGTTTCAAGAGTTTGCTGAATGAACTCGCACACTGGGGTGTTGAAAATGAGAGCAGCTCTGCTTGCAAAACATTTAATCCTCCTAGAAAAGAGCAGCTCCTTTTTAAGGACTGGAATTTTGGAGGTAGATTTTTATATAGTTTGGTACAATTCAGTAATGTTCCAGACAGGAGGATGTTTATCCAATCCCAAAGTCTGTCTTTTTTTTTTTTAACATAAATGCACCTTTTTACCATTTATGGCAACACTTCTAAAACTCAAGAAATGAACAGATTCCCTGGAAAGAAAAAACATTTCCCTTTAAGCCCCTGATGCTAATTTTATTTAAATGTTACTCAAATCTGTACAACCTTAAACATATAGATATAAAAGCCCTTAAACTCACAGATCTTGGATAACTAAAAAAAGTTTTAAATTAAATACAGACAAAACTTTAAGCCAATTAATTTTTAATTGGTAATCTTAATTTGATGTGATGAATGATGGTGGGTTGCTGAGAGCTAATCACTACTTGTAGTCTGAACTCAGAATGGGATGAGTCCTTTTGGGCTTGGCAGGCTTAAAAGAATAGATGCCACTTGATGACTCATTTCCTTCAATTGGATTACTACAAAGCCTTCATTTACAAAATGTTTATTTGCATCATTTACATATTAAATTGGCTCCTATTATTTGTTTATTAGCTTGAGATAATTAAAGTAGTACTACTTGGCACAAAAGATACTGGAAACATAAGCACAAACATGGGCACTACATTCATCCAAATGATCTATGTACCTGTCAGGATTTTTTTTTTCATTGCAAATTTAAAGAATCTAACTCAAACTGGCTCATAGCTGAGAGAATCTTTGACAACCGCTGTCCATTGGCACTGTCCATTCTCATCCCTCAAGCTAATGGAATGGGAGACACTAATCACAATCAGAGCTAATGTTAAGATCCATGATTAGGATTACTCTCACCCGAGCTATGTGCCTGAGAAAGAGAAGTGGATTCTAAAGGAAATCAGTGGTACTGTTATGAAGAAAAAGTGGGAATAGATGCACCACACAACCAATACTAAATGTCCACTATAGTCTAGAACACATTTGTTTTAACGTTTCATGTTACTATTAAAATAGGAACACAAATTTTAAAAATTATTGTAAAAATAAAATAAAATAAAATAAAACTATATAAAAAAGCCATCATTTCACCATGTATCAATAATTCAACAAAAGACACATTAAACACTATTTTTAATAATAAAAAAAAAATTATTGTAAAGAACGCTCAAACCCTGAAACCGTAGTCTTTAGACACCCCACCATTTCTCAGACTCCTGTTTCAGAAACACTGACCTAGGAAGCCATAGGCTAAGAAAGGGATGAAAAGAAACTCAAAACTTGACCTTAAAAGTTCAAGAAAGTAGATCCAGAGAAGCAGATGGAATCTGACCAACCAAATACCTAAGATCACCTAGGAGCCTGTTGGAGGAAGGTACTATTGTCATTTAGCTCGTCTTTCAATTTACATAAATAAAAATAGACTTCCATCTCTATCTTACCACCTCAGATGAAATATTTTCACCAAATTTGGAGGTCATATTGGGATAATCTGACTTGAACTATAGGCTACACGGCATTGATGAAATCTACTCTGGGAGTTTCTGGAAGGTACATCAAAAGATCACAGTCTGTCCAGAGAAATGTAGTGGGAGGAGGTGTTTTGTGAGTGCCAATAAGAAGAGAGATACCATGGACCAAGGAAACAAACAGCAGTTTCAAATATGAGCCTTAAATCCAAAGTTGAAAAAGCAAATACTCTGTATAACAGATGGTAATTGGCCCCAAGCGATTCTCTAATGGGTTAACACCCTGGAGCATAGTCCCAGCCATACAGACAACAGTGGTCTATTTATTCAACAATGCGCACGATTCTCTTGAAGAACACAGGGAGAGCCAGCTGGACTATAACATAAAATAATATGGCCTCAGTGAAAGCACTCCTGTCTTGCCCCAGGTAGGTGAGTTAACCTGGGCAGGTGTATACACAGGTACAGAGGTGTGGTAATAATGCCCTGTTCTCTTTGTGTTTGTCTCTTTGTACTGACACTCACTTTTAGTCACCTAGAAACTGGTCTCACAGGAAACCGAAGGTTATCAGCAGCCTTTAAGTGTTAATATGTGGGCAGCTATTACCATATGGAATAACCTCGGGCTTTGATCTTTATACAGAAAAGACATCAAGGTCATGTTTCTATCCTTTGGCTTCCAAGAAGTAATGTCCATGGACCAGTCCAGATGCCAATGTGCTATTTAAAAGTTTCTATACTCACTGTCCTGGTGACTTTCAACCCCGTCTATCGTCACCTGGGTGTCTGGACACCATTCGTGGTTGCCCTCCTTTTATACCAGTAGCAATCAGGGTAACCTGAAACAAGTCCCTTAATGTTTTTTGTGGCTCAATTCCTCTATGTGTAAAAAAGAACACTCACACTCGCTTTACCCTACTCATAGAGCTGGTGGGAGAATAAAGGAGATCTCAGATAAGACAGTGATATAAAAAAAATTAAGAGCAGCAAATAGACATGGACCTCTGTTCAACTATTCAAGTATTTCTTGACTACCTAACTCTCTTCCTATGACTATTTTTGATTCTCATTGTTGTCCTATATTGAAAAGGACATGAACTTGTAAATTCGAGTTCACAAGATTATGCCAGGCAAAGGTGGCTAAAACTGCAGCTTTGTAGTGATCCACAGATGTTGAGACATATTTCCCATAAGCAGTCATACAGAAATGTATTTGCATGTACAGCAAACTGGGGAGGGGGGATTTAACTCTCTACTGTTATAATTATTGCTGCAATTTTATTATTTTATTACATACCTCAATTAAATTCTTCTTAATCAAATTTAAAAACCATGAAAACCCAGACAGATTGTATATAGCAGACTATTAAGTCACCCTCTCTTTACTCATTCTGTTTTAGGGCACAAAAGGGACAATATTATAATGTAATTACGTACTACTCTTAGTAGCAGTTGAGTAATACCAACCCATCATCCAAGTACCAGAAATTGACAACATTTTGTTATGCTCTCTGGCTGCAGGCTACTTGTTCTTTCCCCACCCAAAACAAAACAAAAAAAATCCAATAATGTCTTTCATAATGGGGATGATGTGGCTTGAGAAATATCTGTTAAATATTCATGCTAAGGAGTGAGCATAGTCTGCTACGCACAGCAAGCTGCTTTGCCTCAGAGGAAAACATGTTCTGTGTTGCATTAATTCAGCTCTGAGGCAAAATATCACAACCACATCATCAAATTAAAGCCCAAGGCGGCAGCACAATCATCAGCTGGTCCTTGATATCCTTCCACACGAGAGACCTTAAATGAGCTTCCAAATGGCTTTGTGAAAGGTAACATTGATTCCATCTCACAGATGAGGCAACTGAAATACAGCAACAATTCAGGGAGCCTTATAGCTTGGTGACATACTTGCAACTTACATGATAAAGAATAGAAGTCTAGAAACCTAAAATCTAATTGTAAAATTAAGCAGCCAACAAAAACATTAGCTATTATCCCATTTTGGGGGTCAGGTCCTCTTACCAGTTAAGCTTAGCCCCCAGGAAATAATGACGTGAACAATTTTCATATCTAGAAATCTTCACTTCCCCACATTCTGTGGCCTGTTCTTCTAATTGCCTGCCCAGGATCACACTGCCTTACAAGTTTGTTCTCAGATAGCTGTCCCAGGCAGAAAGCAATCCGATGAATGTATTAACTGTTCATTCATTTTTTCATTCATAAGAGCATTTATTGAGCTAGGTTCTAGGCACTGCACTAGACTCTTAGGTTTCAAAGATTCGTACACAAATATCTGCCTTTAAAAATTCATAGTCTAATATTGTATTTAATGGATTATAGCTTGGCAGAGGACTGGGGTTAGATTTAAAGTGCCATCTGAAAAAAGAAATGTAATAGGTGGCACTGAAAAAAATGGAAAGAGCATTTAAGAAGGTGGCAAGGAATGCTAATGAGAAACTTGGTCAAGGCAACCCACTACTTGTTTATTGCTTCCAAACCACCAGATCAACTCTAAGAATCCAGAGCTTTCCCCTCAGATCCTGCCTCCATAGCCCTCTGTCAACAATTCAGCATTATTTGGCACCTACTTAGAGTCAGGAACTATGCTTAGGGAGTACTACATAGAGCCTGATCTTGAGCAGTTCACTGTATAGGTAGGGAGGCAGTTGCTAAACATGTAATTATCATTAGTGAAGTGCATTTAATATGAGAAGTTTGGACAACATGCTATGAGTATGAGAGTACAGAGGAATCCAGTCTGTCCTTGGGAGTTAAGAAATGTTTCTTAGAGAAGATACTATCTGAACAAATTTTAAAGGATGAGTAGGAGTCATACACATGAATGGGTAGAGAGATATTATATATAGGACATAGGCACTCCTTTGAAAATCAGATCTCGCCACACAAGGCCCAAATTCCTTCATACGGCCCTAATTGCTGAAAGATGTACCTTTGGATGGAGAGTGTGTTACACTCAACGTACTTCACTTATTTAACCTACTTAATCCTTTAAGCAATTGAGTTTGAGATCTCTGGTCTACTGATTTCAGCCTAGGCCCACATGACCATAAAACAATCAATGGAATTAGTCAACTATATTCAACTATTACTTAATTCTCGTGTATTTTTTTAAACAAAATTGCTTATTTGATATTTTTAACAATTAATTTAACACTGAAATAGGTACATTTTGACTACATATACCCATGAGTCAAAGTGAAGAATTAAATATTGATCATCAAAGCAATAATGAATTATTCTGTAAATTTAAAAACCAGTCCTGCAGAGAGAGAGTGAGAGCCTCAAAGCCTGTCCAATGCCCATGTGTCCCTACACATGTCAAGCACCACTTTCTCCCATGATATTCCATAGAGTTCTAGTTTAAGTGTATAGGCATAGTAGTAGTGGATCTATTTAGGACTCTCCGACCTTCTCATTCTTCTGTGATCCAATCTGCTGTGGTGTGCTGGCTGTGACAGTGCAGAGACAGGCTCTCAGCAGCCAAAATTAAAACATCAGGCCCCCATTAGTCGTGACTCTAATTCTGCATCACAATAATCCCATAAGCCCATATCAGACAGTCCAGACTGCAATGGGAGTCTGGGTTCTGGCTCAATCCCATTGACTGAAGTTAGATCTGATGTTATACGCATCTGAAAACATCTGAGCAGCTGTCTACAGGGTAATTGTATGTGTTCGTGTGCATGTGTGCGTGTGTGTGTGTGTGTGTGTGTATTAGATATATAACTTAGAACTTATACTGTTTTCTTATAAAAAAGATCAGATGGATATGCTGAAAACACTCCCACAGAACATTCCTATGAAGATCTTATAAAAAGTTATATCTGAAGAGAGCAACAGAGCTTGCTAAATTTGGTTTTGATCAGCTCTATTTCCTGATTAGGTCTGGCTACACAAACAGTCTGATTTATAATATATGGTTGACTTCAATACATCCTCAGAGTTGAATAACATGGACTAAATCCACCATCACACATTTATTCCAGAATCAACACAATGAATCTCCTCATTCCTGTTGTTTGACTTTTTTTAACCAATTCTTTCATGGAGGGAAGGGATTGCAGGGTGGTATTTTGGTGTTTTCTTTTTACAGGAATGTGGAGAGCAAAACAAAAAGAATGGTAGATTTGACAGTGAGTTGAATCCAAGTAACAGCTGAGAATAAGTGTGTAGTTGCTTTTTTTTTTTTAACGCCCCAAAGAATGGATATATAAATGTATAAGAAAAATAAACTGTTAAGATTTAAGAAAACTAATTGTAAACGAGTTTCGAGTTTCTTAAGCAGCAGTTTTTACATTTTCAGGAAGATGAGAGTATGTCTGAAAACTGTAGCAATTCCAGCAATTCTGCCGGATTCATTTTGCCCTGAGTATACTTGTTCACTGTAATATTAGTCCCAACTATGTAGGTGGAGCTGCCAATTTGGATGACTTTTATATAGAGCCTCAAACTCTGTGGCTGCCAAATTCAACTGAAGACCAAAGTTGTGTCTACATGACCAGGTAGAGTTAGAAAAAAACATCAGTAGGTGCATTTTTCCAAGGCCTGTCTGTTGGGAAAAGCATGGTCCTAAAAGGCTGGCCTCACTGTTCAACAGCTATCCTAACAAACTAGTAAACTAGACTAACTCAATAGACATCACACTGCGAGAGATCACAAAAAGGCTGATTTCCATCAATTCAAACCAGAAAAAAATCACACCCTGAAATGTAGTACAGTTATCTGTAATAAAATTTAATAATGACAATATAACTTTATATTTTAATATACTTGTATGACTGCTAATAATAATTTTTAAATTTTATTAAAATAAATCACAGGACATTGCTAAGATTTTTTTCTTTCTAACAAGAATTATTTAAACTTATACTTTGATGTTCATCAGTAGTGTTGTGTTTAATATTTTGCCCCTGGTTTACTCTGCTTATTTTTAAGATTACTTCTCATTTTCATAATAATTTATGCTGAGCAAATTAGAAATGACTGTGTTCATCCACAGAGTATAATGTACCACCCAACAATTCAAATTATTTATTCAACTTTATTTGAACTTGAGAATCACAACATCTATACTTCAAGAAGTTCCTCTAATAATATAGTTATTTTTATCAAGAAATACAACTAATTAAGAGAGGAATAAAAAGACAGAAATCCCATTGGAAACTACTAGAACTCAAATGGTGCCCTTGCCCCACGCCTGACTCACTAAATATAAGGAAAAAAAATGTGTATGCTTAGGCCTTTAAATAAAAGCTCTCATTCTCTTTTTTTCTCTTTCCTTTCATTGATACATTTTTTGTTTTACACATAAGACTTTAGATTTGTTTACAAAAGTCCCATGTGTAATGAATTCTTATCTACTAGGGATCTTAGAAGACCATGAGGAAGAGAGTGTGCATAAGTCAGTAGGTCCCAACAGCTGGCACTGATGTGCAAACCTTCTGCCACTCTCCTTTGGATTTTCACTGCTAAGTTACTGTATTTCTAAATATACCATTGTTTCTTTAAATAAGCTTCTAACGTTTGGCTTTCCAAAACATCTTTAGATTTATTTGTCAGATGGCATCCCAAATTTAAAAATAAAATACAAACCCCAAATGGAGTGCTAATTAAATGTGGGAGTTGCAATGTTAAATGATTTTTTATAAACATCCAATTTCTACATTCTGGAGAGAAAGCAGCCCAGCCCACAGGAAAAAGCACAGGCTCTGAAGTAAGAAAGACGATGTGTTGATGCCGATACTTGCTAGCCTTGGAATTCTTTTCTGTAAACTTGGGGTGATCACACCTTCCTGAGGAGTTGTAATGAGCATTAAATGATAGAGGAGATGTAAACTGTTAGGGCAGCTCTGAAAGTTTGAATTAGAGTACCACAGAGAAGTGTGTGGGGTGAGCCTTCTTTGAAAGCAAAATTTAAGACAATTCAAGAGGGTCTCTGTTTCTCTCCAGTTGGCCAATGGCTCCCGTGGCAGCTCTTCTGGGAACCAAGGCGTAGGAGGTGGGGGAAGCCATGGCACCATGCTTTCAAAGGAGAGTTGAACTTCAGAACTTAGAGACAGTCATCTCATGAAAGCTTGGCTGAATCTATGGGAAGACCTGAAAGCCAATGCAAGCAGACTTACAACAGTTCTCTGTGCCTTCTCTGAATACACAGCTACACTAGGGAGAATGGGCAGGAGCTCCAACAATTTTCAGTGATGAAAGAGGGCCGCCCCTATGTACAATAACAGTCTGGGACTTCTGTAGATTCAAAAGGTTTCCAAGTTTCTTTCAGGGAGGTATGTTCCCATATACATGCTGAGACATCACCCTCAGACATCAGCTCTGATTGCCTGGAATTTGGATTAGATCAACCCACTCATCATTTTTCCCTTCTCTGTTGGATGGCCCATCAATGGAGCCCAATGATATATACAGCAGAGCCAAAGCTACAGTAGTGTCCTCCAGTCTGCGGAAACAACCCAGAAAATCCTGGAGATTCATTACTATGACAGGAGTTACCTCAGGGGCCCTGTCCAGGCAAATGGAACATTCTCTTCATCAGTGAAGTTAAGAGGAAAGGGAAGCCTAACAGATATGAGAAGTGTTCTGGAGAAAATGGATGCAAATGAGAACCTAAGGCATTTTCATGGGAGGAACCAAACCAATAAATGCTTATTGAATGCCAGCTTTATAGCCAGTACTCTAAAGGAAAGAAAGGGGGGAGAGGGAGTAGAAGATGCAGTCTTTGCCTTTAAAAATGTTATACTAAAGATTACAATCACATAGAATAAAATTTCCGAAAGCTTGGAAAATGAAATAACAACAGATGATGTATGAGTAGGAAGAATGATGACAGGGAGAGGGAGGCAGAGTAAGAGTGAGAGAGATAAATAGGTAGATGATGGATGAATGGATGGCTAGATGGATAGATTGATAGATAGATATAGATAGCAGAAGAGAGATAGATGATAGGTAGATCGATGCATAGAAAGGTGATGGATGAACAGACATATGGATAGACTATTAATATTAATCCTCACAATAACTGAAGTAGGTATTTATACCCATTTTAAATGTTCACAAAACCATATCTTGGAGATGCTAATTAGGTATACCTGGCTAGTAAGTGGTAGAGCTGGAATTTGAATCCAGATGTAACTCCAAATACTTTTCCAGAGCTTAATGGTGTCATGTTTCTCTTTTCACAGTGCTGACAGGCGGCTCAGTGCCAAGTGTAAGCTCTATTTATCCTTTACGATTGGCACATTTCTGGGATGTAGTTAATTTTATTGCAACTGTCTTTTTTATGTTTTTGTCATTCTTTTTTGGAAAGAAGTAGGATCTACATAAACAAACTGTATTAAATTGACTCCAAAGCTCATATTCTTCTGTCTGTTGTATCATGCCCTGCATTAAAATAATATGTCTCCCATCCAAGTACTAAGCAGGTCCGACCCTGCTTAGCTTCACAAGATCCGACAAGATGCAGACAAGGTGCATTCAGGGTGGTATATATGCACAATGGAATACTACTCTGCCATAAGAAAAAATGAAATACTGCCATTTGCAAGAACATGGATGGATCTTGAGATTATTATGTTAAGCAAAACAAGTCAGAGAAAGTCAAGAACTATATGACTTCACTGATATATGGGATATAAAACTGAAAGCAACAAAGGAACAAGACAAAGAAACAAAAACTCATAGCCACAATAGATTAGTGGTTACCAGAGAGAGGGAGGATGGTAAAAGAGGGTAAAGGGAGTCAAATATATGGTGTTGGAAGGAGAACTGACTCTGGGTGGTGAGCACACAACATGACACATAGATGATGTATTATAGAATTGTACACTTGAAACCTATGTAATTTTACTAGCCATTGTCACTGCAGTAAATTTAATTTAAAAAAAAAAGAAAAGGAAAATACTTTGCCATATCTATTAATGCTGAACATCAACTTGCCCCAAAACCCAATGATTTCACTTCTAGGTATATATGTCTGATTAATCACATATATTCCTAGAGTTTGTTGCCAAATACACCTGTTCAGACCAAAAAACCAAAAAGCCATAAACAGTCACAAAAGGAGAGACCCTTTCATTCTTACTCTGAGGGATTCAGGGACACAGAGAGGTGGGATTCCAATGGGGCCACTAAAGCTTAAGGGGAGCAGAATAGACACAGAGTGGGCTTCCCGCATAGTAAAAGTAGGAATGAAAATGAAATGAGGATCAGAAAAGAGAGAGAAATTAAACACTAGCAAATAAAAACAATTCAAGCTTGTTGCATTCTCTTTCAAGTCACTGTTTAAGTTTCATTTCTTTTTTTCTTTAAAATCGAAGGTTAGGGTCCTTATTTTATATTTGTTGAATTCAAATCAATGCCTTCTTTGGGGGGAACATTTTCTTTTTCTTCTTTTGAAAAAAAAAAAAAAGCCTGTCCTCCCAAGAGCAACTGAACCTAAAGGTAAAGGAGCAGGTGGTCTTTTTATTCTCTGGGCAAAGGAATTGTAGCAGTGTTCAGCAACATCACCCTGATGGTTTTACCTGGAGAGATACATTTCAAAGAGTCCTTTTTCTTCCATAAGGTAGGCTGAGAATGCACAGGTTTACTTTGGGAAATGTGATAAAACTCTCCTTCCCTCTCCTCTCCTGCTGAGAATCCGTAAGGCCAGGAGATCAGCAAAACCGTGCTGACTGCACCACTTTCTCTACCTCATTCTATTTCCCAACTAGACTGCAGGTGAGGGAAAGAATCGGTTGGCACTAGGACAGACGTTTCTCCATATCCCCATAACGCCCAGAGAAGAACAGCCCTTGGAGGAATGGTCATTATGGCAAAATGTTGCTCAGCCTCCTGAGGAAATCCCAAACATGAAAAATCAAGGGAGCCCACAGCCCAGGGTTTGGAAGGCTATGTGACTATCCGAAGGCCAGAGAGTTTTTCTCATCTATAGGTTTCATGCCCTGCCAGTAAAAGCCAATTCCTTCTCTCAAAGGGATTGTTTTTCTCAGCACTGCTATCATCAAAAAGCATTTACTAAACATTCATCTGCATGTGTTTCGGGGCACAGTAGAGCACAGCGGCCATTTTCTGTTTGAAGTATATTCTGCAGCAACAACTCATTTACCATTTTGCTTCGTTCAAATAAACAATGAGTCAATTTACATCACCTACAGAGCAGAGGTCAGCGTCAGGAGCCTGCACAGAGAGACAGACTTTACAGGGGCCTGGAGAATTGAGCTGTGTTCTACCTGGCACCTGAAATAGATATGGCACATGAAGGTGTTTTCCACTCACAGTTTCAAAGGGCCCACCCTCCAAGATGGAGCTAAAGATAACAAGGAAGCAGGCAGAGGTCTGTATCCATAGTCATCTTCACTTTCTTCCTTTTTTCACTAACTTTAAAAAAATTAGGTTGTATTTGATATGTACTAAAGACTGTATGTATCAAATACATGAATTATGAAATAATACAATGAACATTATGAACATACCAATGGACTTCATACTAGAGTTTTATTCTTAGTGTTGAATCTGACTGTGCTCTGCTCCACCCCTACCCTACACCTTTCCCTCCAGAGTTAAACACTGTACTGAGTTTGGTGTGAATCACTGCTTTGCCATATAGATTTAGCACATGTATTTATAAATAAACAATACATTTACTCTTGCTGGTTTCTGATCTTTATAAAAGGGAGCTCAATTTGCATTTCCCTGCTTACAAATGAAGTTAAACATCTTTTCTTAATACACGTGTCATTCATGTTGCCTCTTCAGTTAATATGTTCTTCCCCCTTTCTTCTCTAGGGTTGATAATCTCTTTTTAAATTGATTTGTAGACTTATTTTACGTATTCCAGAAATTAATCCTATTTCAGCTTTATGTCAGGCAAATCCCATTGACTTTTATTTTCATTTATTTTTTGGTGTCTTTCATAAATAGATATTCCTAATTCACTGTAGTTGAATTTTTAAAAATTGAGGTTTGTGCTTCTGTATCTTATTTGAATAAATGTTTCCCTATCCCAGGATGTAAATCATCCTATACTTTCTGAGAAAAGTTTTGTCTTATATATATTTATGCTTTAATCCAACTAGAATTGACTTTCTTTATGGTGTGGAATAGAACTCCACAAGTTTAATATTTTTTCATATGGATAATCTATTCTCTCAGACAATCTACTGAATACTACCTCCTTTCCCAGTCATCTGCAATACCATCTGTCATATAAAGCTCCCATGTGTGGATTTGTTGCTCAGTTGTCTATTCTCCTTACCTAGTTTAACTTGTAACTCTGTGTGAATTATAACTCCATGTATTCTATTGATTGCAGTAGCTGTATGCTTAGTTGTCTGGTAATGCAAGTTCTTCCATTGTTTACTTCTTGAGCAGAGCCTTGGTTCTCCTTGGGATTTTGTTCTTTCGTTTAAGTTTTAAAATTATGCTGTCAAGTTCCTCAATAATCACTGCTGAGATTTTGAGGAAAATTGTCCTGAATCTAGAATTCATTTTAGGGAGAAGTGACAACTTTATAATATTGAGGCATTTGGTACATGAAAATGGTATATTTCTCAATTTATTTAGGTCTTTTCAGTGACTCTGAGTGAAGTGTTAATGATATACAACCACTTTCTTCACACAGCTCTTGCACACCATTTACTAGATGTGTTCTAGGACTCCATTTGTTTGTTGCCATTGGCACCTCTCTTTGTAATATATTTCTGTTTGCTGCTGGTTTTAGAAATCTGGTCCTTATTCTTTTATTTTATTTTTATATCTTACTACACTGGTAAGGACCTCCAGTGGTAAATGGAAGTGGTGCGATTTGACATCCTTGTCTTATGCTGATTTTAAAGTGAATACCACTAAATTCTCACTGATAAGAATTAAGTTTTATGTAATATTTTAGGTAGATACTATTTACCTGGCCAAGGCATTTCCAAGTATTTCTAATTTGCTAAGAATATTTTCTGTCACTTATAGCCATCTATTAAGATGATCCCATTTTTTACTTTTAATCTACTAGTAAAATTATGTTTGCATTTCCCTGCTTACAAATGAAGTTAAACATCTTTTCTTAATACATGTGTCATTCATGTTGCCTATTATTGTGTCATTCATGTTGTTCTATTATTAAGCCATTCTTGCATTCTCAGTGGAAACTCAACCTGATCATGTTTGATTGTTACTTTATGCACTGGTGTATTTACTAATATTTTGTTTAAAATATTTACATCTTTTTTTGTGTAAAATTGACTTATATCTTATAATGTGTTTATCAGGTTTTGATATTAAGATCATACTGGCCTTAAAACATGAATTGGATTGGTTCTCTCTTTGGAAAAGTTTATGTACTATTAAAACACTTTATTTTTTATTAAATTGATAGAGCTCACCCATCTGGGTCTGAAGTTCTATTTGCTGGGAACATCATTAACTATTTCAGCTTCTGTTTCTCTTTCAATAAGATTTTGTATATTACAAAATAATTTTCATATTTTTCATTTTCAAATGTAGTGGCATAAATTTAGTCATAGTATTCTATAATTAGCTTCTTATTTATCCAGAAGTTTATCTACTTATATCATTTTTTTCATTCCTCATATTATGTCTTCTCTTTTATTCCTTAATACATCTAGAAATCAGTATATATATTTTTAGTCTTTTCAAAGAAATTACTTAGTTTTATTTCCAACTGCATTTTTATTTCTATTTTATTAATTTTGGATCTTACCGTCATTATCTCCTTTTTTCAATTTTTTTGTTTGTTTAATCTTATTAAACTTTTTAAGTTGGAGGCTTAACATTAAAATTTAGGAATTCAATTATAATACACAGCATTCAAGGCTAAAAACTTTGACATTTAATGTATTCCACAAGTTCAATTCATTGCATTTAGTAATTCAGTTTTAAGTAATTTTTAAAAGGTATTATGATTTCTTCTTTGACAAATGTCAAAGAAGTATGTTTAAAAATTCCAAATATATTGCAATTTCTTTTTAATTTTTCTTTGGTTTTGATTTATAATTTGTCATTGTGGTCTGAAATCATGATATGTCTGATACCTTTTTATTTTAGATTTGCTTTATGAGCTACCATGTGGCTAATTTTTATAAATCTTCAGTACAATGTATAATCCAATTGGGGACATAAAGTCCATTAAAACAAACTTGTAGATTATATTATAAAACTCTTTAATGTCTTTGTTAATTTTTAGTCTGCTTTATCAATGATTGCAAAATATGTGTAAAGCCCCAATATGATAATGAATTTGTCAATTTACTCCTTAGTTCCACTAATATTTGTTTATGTTTTATGAGATATTTTATTAAACTTATAGAATTTTAAAGTTTTTACTAGTTCTGGTGAATTAAACCTTTACCATTGTATAGTAACTCTCCTTACCTCTAATAATGTTTACTGTCTTAAATTTATTTATCTAATATTAGTACATTCACCTTAGTTGTTTAGTTATTTTTCTTTTAATTACCCTGTGTTGTTGAGTTTTAAGAGTGTTTTTTGTAAAGAATATTTACCTGGATTTTGTTTGTTTCCTTAATATGATAGTCTCTATCTTTTAACTCATCATTTTAGTCCATTCACATTTCTTGTCACTATTGATATACGTGGAATTCTACCATCCATGCCGTTTTTATCAAGGTCCTCAAGAAAAACAAAACTAGTATGATATTTGATACACAGTGTGATTTTAAAGAATTGGCTCAGCCAATTATGGGAGCTGGCAAGACAAGAAAGATAAAACCTCAGGCAAGGTCTCCATGTTGCAGTCATGAGGCATAATTCCTACTTCCTCAGGAAATATTTTTCTCTTAAGGCCTTCAACTGATTAGATGAGTCCTGTCCACATTATGGAGAATAATCTGCTTTGCTTAATGTCTATTAATTGTAAATGTTAATCACATCGAAAAAATACATGCACAGCCACATTTAGTCTGGTGTTTAATCAAACAACTAGACACCATAGCCTAGTCAAGTTAACACATAAACTTAAAAATGACACTTTCTTTCTTTTATTCAGCTTTTTTGCTTTTTCTTGACTTGTATTGATCTTTTTTTTTTTTTGGATTGATTTGATCTTTATGTTTAATGTATCTTAGATCCTCTCATTCTATCTTCATGTCTCTTAATTTCTTTTTTATATTTTTCATATTCTTTTCTCTCTGTGCTATGTCCTGGGTAATTTCTTCAGCTCTATCTTCCAGTTGACTGATACTCTTTTCAGTTCGTCTAATTTCATCAATTTAACTAATTTATTGAGCCTTTAATTTTGTCAGTTATATTTTTTTATTTCTAAAGTAATTTTTCTCACCCTTTAATAAGGATTCTAAATTTTGGAAGTTGGAGAAGAAAAGAGACAATGAAGAAAAGTTGGTAGAGCCCATAATAAGGGGACCAGGTAGGGCCCAAACCAGATAGCGCAAGCAGGCATGAGATGAGTCTCCATTCTAGTGAATAATGCATATCACCATCCTTCTCACTGGCATTCAGCAACAACTTTCCATCACAGTAGCCATCACTTTAATTAGGATCATTCAGCAGGCAAGATGCCTGTGTCTGCCCCAAGGATAGCTTATTCAGAATTTAACTGCCCTATGTAAAAAAGAAAGAAAAAAAAAGAAAAGTTTTTTTTTTTTTTTCCTTTTTAGGAAACTCTAGAGCTACCCAAGAAAGAGTAAGCTTAGGACATTGAGCAGAATGAGAAGGAAAAAATGATCATCTTTCTAGCACCCTATCCTGTGTTTTGACAGTTTGAAACAACCAGGTTGTATTTTCTTCCTCTGCAGGGATAGTGGTGAAACACACCTCCCTTTCCCTACATTCCTGCTCTGACTATTGCTTTTGCTTTCCTCAAATGGATTTGCTTCTTTCTCCCACCACCTAAATACTTATTCACGGAGAGGTTACCTTTAGCATATCTCCCTCGTCCCCCTTTTAAATAACAAAACCATATCCATACTGCCATTTCTGGCAAATGCCACAAGTTATAGAATAGACATATGTTTAAAAGTTGCCACAGAATCCTAGAAGAAGGAGAGCTCAAGTTCACTTTATAAGACAATTCAGACACTTTCTCAGAGAGTAAGTGACAGATAAATCTGAGAGGCAGCATCACTTGCAGAGACACAGCTTAGCAGTAGCACACAAAAGACCACAGATGACAGTAGTTGCTTAACAAAATGAGGCACCAACGTGTGTGGATTAATTGTTTGGTGTTTACATTTGACACTTTGTGAATACTTTCCCATTCAATTTAGGAAAGCCTTTCCGAAATCGTCATAAGCAGTATCAGTAAGATTATAGCTGGTTACTGGTCTTTAAGAGACTTTCTGAAACTGAGTTTGGAACTGGCTCTCTCCTCCAATGGTGTAATATAAAAACCTACCCATCCTGAGCTGGTGCCCTTATGCTTTGGCACATGGTATGTTACACAAAGTGAGCTTGTCCCTCCATCTCAGCTCTAGTCTCCTTTGACAGGAAGTATAATGAAGCATTTTCCAAGTCACAGGATAAATCAAACTTTATTTTTTTAAAAAAAGGAATTCTGCTGCAATTTTATAGTTACAATAACTTTCTCAGTATTTTCATTACTTGGAGACAATAGAGAAAACGAAAAGGGCAAGTGGATTCTTGGGTCATTAAAGTCAGCACTAGAGTGTATTGAATGCCCCTGAGATACATATAATTGCCTCCAGTGATACGCAACTTGTCATGTTTTTGTTGCCAAAGCTATTAGTGACTATTCAGTGTTCCTTATCTGTCTCCCACTTACTACAACAAAAGTGAACTTGTTGAAGCCCTGACATTTGCAAAGATATCATTAGTTGCTGAAGACAAGACAAGGAGCAGAGAAGTCAAATTTGCAAGATGAGTATAGAGAAAGGGGGAATTATTCACCAAGAGACCTGCTTATTAGCTTCTCATATTGGTAATCTAAAGCCCGTGTTTCAGGAGTTGGCTTTATGCTACCAGCACCCCCTTTCACAAACACTTACAGGCTTGCATTCCCCCCCACACACACACACACATACACAAACGTATATACATCACAGAAGTGTCCAAAGGCTCTTCTGTCAAACAGATGTACCGTGAAAAGCCAATCTCAGCCAGACAGTACTTCTGGATCACGCTGCACATTCATTCATTTCAGAGAAGCTAGGGATCAAGTGTATTCTGCATTATCAATAAATCCCACAGGCACTGAGCTGAGTCTGGTGCAAACCCTGTAGCAGGACAGTGAGCTTTTCTCAGGACTGGCCTCCCAGAAACCATTCCTTGTCACACTCACACACGAAAGCTGCAGTGTATCATATCCATGGCAATTTGCAGGGCCTCCACAAATCTAGTTTTCTTTGCTTTCTGTCTTTGTCCCCCAAATGTGGTATTTGCTGTTGATTACCTAGTGGGACACTGATTCGTGAGACTGACAGATCTGAAAGCTGTTTTTTGTGCTTCCCATGGGCTTAATTTCTTTGGTAGACTCTTTTTATGACTGCAGGAAAAAAATGAGAACACCTTTTACTGCCTCCTTGCTGAGAAATGTGGCAAAGAAGCATAACACGATGATTGCAAAGAAGTTCAGATTCTTGGATTAGTGTGCTATAGAAATTTAAAGTGTTTGATATAGTCCCATTCATTTATTTTAGCTTTTACTTCCCTTGCTTTTAAAGTCAAATTCATAAAGTCCTCTTTGAATCCAAGGTCCATAAGTTCAGTACCTATGTTTTCTTCTATACAGTTTATTGTTTCAAGTCTTATCTTTAAGTCTTTGATTCATTTTGAGTTAATTTTGGTACATGGTGACAGACAGCAGTCTAGTTTCATTCTTTTGCATGTGGCTTTCCAGTTCTCCCAGCACCATTTATTGAAGAGGCTGTCTTTTTTCAATTGTATGTTTTTGGCTTCTTTGTCAAAAATTATCTGTCCATATTTATGTGGGTTTATTTCTGGGTTCTCAATTCTATTCCATTGATCTGTGTGTCTGTTTTTCAGCCAATACTGTACTGTTTCGATTATTGTTACCCTATAAAACAAGCTACAGTCAAGGAGTATAATTCCTTCAACATTGTTCTCTTGTCTTAGGATTGCTTTTGCTATTCGTGGTCTTTTGTGGTTCCATACAAATCTGGTGATTTTTTGTTCTATTTTTTTTAAAAGGCCATTGGGATTTTGATTGGGATTGCATTAAATCTGTACCCTGCTTTGGGAAATACAGCCATTTTAACTATGTCGATTCTTCCTGTCCGTGAACATGGAATGTCTTTCAATTTTTTTGTGTCTTCTTCAAATTGTTTTAAAAATGTCTTATAGGTTTCAGGATATAGGTCTTTCACACCATTGGTTAAGTTCATTCCTAGGAATTTTATTCTTTTTGTTGCAATTGCAAAAGGAATTGTGTTGTTTTTTTTATTATTCTTTTTTCTGAGATTTCATTGCTAGCATATAGGAATGTAATGGACTTTTGTACATTGATTTTGTAGGTGGCAACTTTACTGTATTCGTTTATTGTGTCTAATAGCTTTGTGGAGGAGTCTTTAGGGTTTTCTATATATAACATCATGTCATCTGCAAAAAATGATAATTTAACTTCTTCATCCCCAATTTGGATGCTTTTTATTTCTTTCTCTTGCCTGATTGTTCTGGCTAGGACTTCCAAAACTATGTTGAAAAGCAAAGGTGATAGGGGACAGCCTTGTTGTATTCCTGAACACAGATCAAAGGAGTTAAGTTTTTCAATGTTAATATCATATTAGCTGAGGGTTTGTCATATATGGCCTTTATTATGTTAAGGTATTTTCCTTCTATACCTATTTTATTAAGTGTTTTAATCATAAATGGATGTTGTATCTTGTCAGACACTTTTTCTGCATCTATTGATATAATCATATGATTTTTGTCCTTTATTTTGTTTATGTGATGTATAACACTGATGGATTTGCTTATGTTGAACCATCATTGTGCCCCAGTGATGAACCCCACGTGATTGTGATGTATATTTTTAATGCATTGCTGCATTCGATTGGCTAGAATTTTGTTTAGGAGTTTTGCATCTGTATTCATCAGAGATACTAGTCTGTAATTTCTTTTTTTGTGTTATCCTTACGAAGTTTTGGTATCAGGGTAATGTTGGCCTCATAAAATGAGATAGGGAGTATTGTCTCATCTTCAATTTTTACACTCCAAAAGAAACCATCAACAAAATTAAAGAGGCAGCCAATCAAATGGGAGAAGATTTTTGCTAACAATGCCTCCGATAAGGGGAAAATTTCCAAAATACATAAGGAACTCATACAACTCAAAAACAAAAAAACAAACAACCCAATTGTAAAATGGGCAGAGGACCTGAAGAGACATTTCTCCAAAGAGGACATACAAATGGCAAATAGACATATGAAAAAATGCTCAACATCACTAATCATCAGAGAAATGCAAATCAAAACCACAACAAGATATCACCTCACATCAGTTAGAATGCCTATCATCAACAAGACAAATAGTAACAAGTGTTGGAGAGGCTGTGAAGAAAAAAGAACCCTCATACACTGTTGGTGGGAATGCAGACTGGTGCAGCCGCTATGGAAGGCAGTGTGGCAGTTCCTCAAAAAATTATGAATCGAATTACCATATGACCCAGCAATCTCTTTCCTGGGTATCTACCAAAAAAATCTGAAAATATTTACCCATAAAGACATGTGTGCTCCAATGTTCACTGCAGCTTTATTTACGGTGGCCAAGACATGGAAACAACCAAAATGTCCTTTGATAGATGAATGGATAAAGAAGTTGTGGTATATATACACAACGGATTACTATTCTACCATAAGAAAAGATGAAATAGTACCATTGTGACAACATGAATGGATCTTGAGATTATAATGCTAAGTGAAATAAGTGAGAGAGAAAAAGTAGAGAACCATATGATTTCACTGATATGTGGGATATAAAGCTGAAAACAACAAAAGAACAAGACAAACAAATGGAGGAACAAAAACTCACAGACATAGACAATAGTTTAGGGGTTACCAGAGGGTAAGGAGAGAGGGGGGCTCTAGAAGAGGGTAAATGGGGTCTAATATATGGTGATAGAAAGGGAACTGACTCTGGGTGGTAAACACACAATGTGAGATATAAATAATGTATTACAAAATTGTACACCTGAAATCTATGTAACTTTAATATCAGTTGTCACCCAGTAAACTTTAATTTAAAAAAAAAAGCAAAACACTGAAAACAACAAAAGAGCAAGACAAAGAAATTAAGAAACAAAATCTCATAGACATAGACAACAGTTTAGCGGTTACCAGAGAGTAAGCAGGGTGGGAGGTGGTAGATGAGGGTAAAAGGGATCATATACATGGTAATAGAAAGAGAACTGACTTGGGTGGTGGACATACAATGTGATATATAGATTATGTATTACAGAATTGTACACCTGAAATCTATGTAACTTTACTAACAATTGTCACCCCAATAAACTTTAATTTAAAAAATGTAATACTACGTCACATCTTTTAATGTCAATAAATGTATTTCTGTAACAACAAAAAAATGACAAAAATTTAAAGTGTATCACAAAAATGTCCGAGGATAGACAAAATCCTGAAAATGACAATTATGTAAATAAACCAGGTAAGAATAAACAAAACAGTACTAGAAAACAGACAAAAACATGCAGATTTGAATGTTTTCATCAGCAAAGTGCTAGGAAGGACATAACATTATTTGAAATCAATGCCATTTATGTGATAGCATTTTAATAAACAAAAGTAAGAGAATCCCTTAATTTTTAAATGTAATTAGTACTATAAAAGAGTTTTTATGTTATTATTTAGCGGCAATTCATTGAGATAAGAGGTACATTATTGACACTTTAATAACTCATTAAAGTTATTAAAGTTACTTTTGCAGCAGTGTTTTCATTCCAAGTTTCCTTTAACAGCTCTTAGATGAAGGTTTTGTTTAATATGTAGGATGGGCATTAAGTACCCTTCTCAACACAAACCAGCAGAGTCCCCCAGTGCTCAGACCCCAAGCAGAGATTCCATCAAGTACAGGCAATTGCTACATATATGTTACAATACTTTCAGGCTCAAACAAGAGAATATCCACCTAAAGGTAGCTTTAACCATAGGAATATTTATTAGCTCATATCTAGCTCATATCTAGAGGTAGAGTGGTTGGTTGTTAAGATTTGTTAACGAACTGTTTAAAAATCAGATCAAAGTTACATATCTTTTCCAATTTTTAGCTCTACCATCCTCAACACTTTCTCTTTTGTTCTTTGACTTCTCCCCCTCACGGTCTCAAGGTAGTTGCTGCAGTTCCAGACCTCATATCCTCGCATAAAACCACCCAAAAGCAACAAGGTAGTTTCACCCTTCATCCCTTTGTATCTCTTTTTCTCAGAGAAAAAAAGCCTTTCCTAGAAGCCTCTCAGTAGACATATCTTCTGATTCCACTGATCAAGATGAAGTCACATACATATGCCCATTCTACCAGGGAGGCTGGGAAAGCAGTATTGGCCACTTCCAGATCCTCTACTGGAACATAAGTGCTGGTATCAAGGAAGAAGCATAAGGCAGACAATCATATCCCTCCTCCTACATATTTCTCATTCTCTTTCTTTCGCCCAAACAAAACAAAACAAAACAAAAACAAACACCTTTTAGTTCCTTTTTCTATGTGTTTATTTCACCTCCTGGCCATCCTATCCGTTTCATTTTGATGATGGTGGTAGATAAGATCTAGGATGCTTAGAGGGTAGCAGAAACAGCCCCAGACTTGGCTATTAATGAAATCTGGGTCCAAGAGTCTGCCCTGCCCCTGTTAACCATGTGGTCACAGACAAAGCTCTTGGGCTCTGAGCCCCATTTATAAAGAGGAGATAATGAAGTAAGAGTGTGAAAATGTTTTGTGAGCGGTCAAGCACTCACTGTGCATATTCAATGATCTGCTGAGGAATTCTAGGATCCTTGTTTGCACTCAAAACACCTACATTTTGAGTGGCCTTTTCTCATCCATGACACTGAGATCATTTTGAATGTAAACTTCTTAATGTGAGTCAGAGATTTGCAAATAGAGGCCAATGTGTTCCCAAGTGAAGAGCATCTGAGCAGCTGCACTTCAGAGTTAGAGATATTGGGGACACAACAGTCTCTCTCTCTCTCCTTGCCTACATCATCAAGGACAGGTCACTATGGCTAAGTAGTTGAATAGGAACCGTCTACAATGGAGTATGCTACAGATTTGGAGAAGAGGCTACAGATGGTCAACTATTTGGACTTCTTTCCAGAGGTCTTCTCACCCACACAACCCTTCCCCATGGTCCAAGCAGCTCGCTCAGGACACTCAGCCCCTCTCCTAAGTTTCAGGTCCTATTATGGCCTGATAATGGGGCCTCCATAGAACAGGGCTCCTCCTAAGATGGCCATGTTCTTTGAGCACTTACCTACTATATTCTTGAAGTATGTATATATACTATGTACTAGAAAGATTGAGACGTAGGCCTTGCCCTGTGCACGCTAGTGGGGGAATTATATAAGATCACTACTCAACTCTAGTTCAAAGCAAAACACAGCAAGTTCCAAGAAGCATACAAAGTGCACAGACCTTTGGCATCAAAGTCAAAGCAAAAAAGGAATGAATCCAGGCAGGAGCCTCAAGCAAGACTTGAAATGGTTTTGGAAAAATATGTCATGTTTACAGGTGGAGATGTTGAAAGAAACAGCATACACAAAGCTTCAAGCCAGAGAAGCAGAATCATATTTGTCAAAAAAAAAAAAGTAGAATATTTGTGTAGCGAACAGGCAGATTGTGGGGAGGTTGGAGTCACAGGCAAAGCTTTAGGGTGTTAGGCTCTTTTTTTCACATATCCACATTTCCAGAAAAGGTCATTTTGCCCTTTTATCCTCCCCCTCAGAATCTTAGTGTCCAGTATCCCCTCCTGCCTCCCTCTTCCTTCACCAAAAGTACCATCAGGGAAAGATCTCATATAGGTGACTTATGGTTTGGCAGGAATTAAAAGCGGACTAATACTTCATTTTAAACCCTGGCTCAATTATAGAGTAAAAGACATTGTTTCCTATCAAAGGAATTTCAGAAACCAAGATAAAGAGATACCACATCTCTCAGCTGACTGAAAGCCAGTGAGACTAAAAGAATATCTGAATTCCAGGTCCAATTATGTGATTTATTCGTCCCATAGGCTAGTCATCTAACCTCTCTGCACTTCAGTATCTTTGTCTATAGTAAGAAAATCCTATCGGTCATACCTACATCACAGAACTATTGCAAGACTCCTAAAACAATCCTCATAAAAATAAAACATCCTAGTTATAAGGATGCTCATTCCACTCCCAATCTCTGTCTGATCTCAGGTATCCTGGTGACACCCTCACAAAGAAGCTAATGGCCCAGATAGAGAAGTACAGGGAGCTGCATAACGTTTAAGACATTCCTCTCCTGGCTTAACTCTTTTCCCAATTGAGGAATTCCCAAATACACAGACCTCTGGCCTGGGCTGGCCCAATATTGGCCACTGGCACTGGAGTACATGAGGAGGGGTTTGCATGGCCTGTAACACACGTAGATCTTGCCATCTCACGGGCGCTGAGTGTGGGAGCACACTGACCAAGCAGGCACCAAAAAGACCCAAATTCAGATCCTGACCTGCTTGCTTGTCCCAGCTCCCCAGCTCTACCCTTGCATATCAATAGGAACTCAGATAACCACTCTGTCTCTTTGAACATGATTTCTTCTATGAATTGGAAATGATACCACCTCACAAGTCTGAGATGCATTTCACAAAAGCACACTATTATTATTGGTTGTGATTCTATATGACAGAAGAGTCTTTGGATATTCTTTGAAGCATGGGACATTGTCCTTTGGCATCTAGCTCAAGTGCCGTGTCCTTGACGACAGCTTCCTCAGTGTTCCGGGCAGAATTCCTCTTCATCCTGTGTACTCTCCAAACAGTTCAGTAGTAACTCTGACACGCATGACATCGTACTCTAATTGTATGTATGTGTCCCCACTGAAGTCCTTAAAACTCAGGAGTCCTACATATTTCCACCTTTGAATCCACAATACCCAATACTGGCCCTGCACATAGTGTTTGCACAGGAAATATTTGGATGAATGAAAGTGTTCTCAGACAGTGGTTTTATTCTTAATTTCCTTTTTGCCTGTTGGACATCCCAGGCTTGGAGACAGGACACTTTTTAGAAACTTGGTAAAGGCTGGGTCTGGAGTGCCAGAAGGTAAATACAAGAATATTATGATAAGATGGTAATAGTCAAATGCAGTGTTGGCCATTTTATATTTTGTCACTGTCCTCAGGGCTCTAAGACAAAGATGTCCTCAGACCTTCTTTTTGTTCTGTCTTAGAAATGGTATCCCAAAGATATTTCTAATTGAAATACCAGAATTAGAAATTAGGCCACATGGTCATATTGATGGGCTCACGGTAGAAAAAGTGCCAATAAATTACTCAATGGCACCACACCATTGCTTGCTCAGGCTTCATTTAATATACACATTTTACCCACAGGTGCCAAGAGACATAAATGAGATACTTTCATTGTAAATCAGAGGAATGTGAAGCAGCTAAAGCAAAAATTTTGCTAAAGTTTTTTTCCCCCCTTCTGTCAGTGTGATCTCAAGATGGAATGCAATCCAGCAGTTGGAAAATGGAACAATTTAAGTGTTTGGTTCCAAAGGATGAAACATGCAAAAGTGTAGTCTGAAGACTGTCGAACGGGGCTGGCAATGAGACTCACCAGTCATTCTTGGGTACTTTTTAGAAGGAAGTATTACTGACATTCAGCTGAGCTGGGCAAAGTCCCAAAAACATTAATATCACTTGCTCCATTGCTTTTCGTCATAGGAAGAACACTCCGTAATGGTAAGTAATCATATTGCACAATGTTGTGTCTAAAGACATGGTGTATTAAGGAGGAGATGATCACTGATATGTTTCTCTACATGATAAAGCACTTGTAACCAAAAACCACCAGGGCGAACCGAGCATTAAAAATGATTCTGAATGCTACAGAGAGTTAAACCAATTGGAAAGCTGTGCTTCCAGTTGGGTTGCCATTGTTTTGTAACAAAATTCTCTCCTAAGAGGAATGTGTGCTGTTTGAAATTAGAGAGACATGCCTTTAAGCTTCTGCTCAAAAAATCAGAATTCTTTTTACAATGTTCAAATGATACATTTCAAGAAAGATTTATGGCATCACTCCAGACAGTGAAGGCTTCCATTACTGAGCACTTAGACTGTACTAACTTGTTATATATGTCTAATTGAATTGGCTCAACAACATTATTATTAGATCCTACTATTATGTCCATTTTATTAATGAGTACTCTGAGGCTTGAAGAGGTTATGTAACACTTCAATGTCATACAACTAGTAAACAGCAAAACTAATTTTCCAACCCATGTCCAACTAACTCCAAAGCCTACACTTCCCATTTTATGGATGAAGACATCAAGGCTGAGGGAGGTTAACAACTAGATCACAGATGGTTACCTTGTAGAGCTAAGATACAAAACCAGGTGCATCTAACCCCAAGGTCAAGCTCTTTTCCTGTTATACAACCATGTGGCCTTGCATTTACTACCTGTTTTTCTTAAGACCCTTGAGTGAGTGGATGTGGACCAGTCTCGCTAAGCTTCCTCTAAGCTCCAGCCTCCCTGGGTTTTAGTGCCCCATGAGCAGTTCAGCAGACTCCTGACTGCTGAGAGAAGAGAGCCTCTGTCATTGCCACAGAGCCCTCCTGGTCTGCCTGTGCTGGGGCCAAAGGCTGTGTTGCCTCCACATAGTTGAGAGACAGCTTGAGTAAGTCTGGACATTTGCAAAGTCGTAGGAATCTTACCAGAGACATCAAGGTCCCTAAGACCATGCTTTAGCCCTTACAAAGTTCTTGACCTTCTCCCATATTTAACAAATATGTTTTGGCAGCTTACTCAGTGTCAGCTCTTAGGCAGGCTCTCGGGACATAAAAAGGACAGATATGGTCCCTGCCCTCAAGTATAAAAATAACAGCTGATGTTTGTTGAGCATTTAGTATGTGCCAGAGATCCTCCTAGTACTGCATAATAATTAACTCATTAAACCCCACATCCTCCATGATCAGTATACCTGATGGCCCCATTTTACAGAAAAGGACACTAAGGCACAGATAACTGCAGTATAGCTGCCTCATAATCTAGTGTGGAATTCAAACAAGTAGACAAGCCTTGTCAACCCAGTGTGTTCAGTGCCAGAAGGAACGTAGGGTGAGGTGAGCTCTTAACCCAGACTAAGGATTAGGAAAGGCATCCCAGAGACCATAGAATTAATTAGAATTAGCCAGTAGATAGAGGTGAGCAAGAGCATCTGACACGGAAGGGACAGCCTGTGTGAAAGGGAGGACAAGGCACCTTCAGATCTGGAAAAGTTCAATGTGCCTGAAGCATAGAGAGGGCAAAGATGAAATCAAAGAGGTAAATACGAAGGCCTTTTATGTCATGTGACTCATTCCCAGGCCCTGAAATGCTTTTCAAATGATCAGAACCAGAGAATTCACAAAGTCATGAACATAATAATCTAAAATATAGCAAATCAAAGTAGGAAGCATGGTTAATGTCATATTTCTCCATAAGATTTCTTTTTAAAGGCTAGCTTATTTTTTATCCCTTCAACTCAGATTAATTTGAGGTGGGGGGCTATCAGCTATTATGATGAGAGATTCTGGGGGAAAGTAACATTCTTATCTCCCAAGATATCATCCACAGTAAGTAGTCCATGAAACGCCAGACCCACCAGCTTCATGCCAAGTAGCACACACCTGCACTCACCCTGATTCCTCTCCAGCCGCAACCACTAAGAAAAGGGACTCAGAAAGATGTCCAATCATGGTTTATTGTTTATGCAATGAGCCACCCAGCTCTCTTCCCCAATAGAGGTCCAACAAAATCTTATTATGCGATCATATATATTCCATATCTAAGAACATAGAGTGACTCACAAAAGCATAGAAACATCCAGAGTAAAAAATGTCACTTCTTACTCTTTGTAATCCAAGTACTATACAAGGCATTTGAAAATCAGCACTGAGTGTTAAAAACATAGCAAATCAACAGTGTAAAGGGTTAAACCATCCCTACCCAGCTCAACTGTGTCCCTGACCTTGGCCCTCCCCTTTACTCATGTTCTCAGCTTTCCTACTTATGATTTGCTACCATCTAGATCATGTTTAGGACTTTGAAGTCTCTATTTCTGATCATTTGCAGCGGATTTCAGGCCCTGGCAATATGACCTACGAGGCCCTCTTTCAGATCTTACTCCCCGGCTTCATCTGCTGCCCTCTCTCGGCTTCAGGCACATAACCCTCACTTGATCATCCTTGAGAATGTCCAGGTGGACTTTTATCACTTCCCTAGACACAGTGGTCAGGTGTAAAAATAGTTTAGGCTCTGGTTTTTAACCCCAAATAAGGACTAAGGTGTGAGGGAATAGGAAAGATGAGAACTATTTAGAGCCCCCCTCCGCACCCCAAAAGGGACATCTCAAACCTTTCATCTCTGGTTACTGCATTCTAAGAATCCACTCCTTCCTCATCTCCCAAATTTGTTTCCCATTTGGGTAAAGAGTAAACGAAGGAAGATAGTTGATTCTAAAAACCTAGTGCTTTCATAAAGTAAACTATAAAGATGCTTTGACTGGGTGTGGGGACAAAGCCCCAAAAAGCAGTTTCCAGGCTTTTGGCCTCACATAGAAAGGTGCTGGCTCGGGTAGTAAATGGCCATCAACTGTAATCAGATGGCCATCAGCTGTGGCTAGTTGGCCGTCAGCTGTAACCAGTGAGCCATTGGCCACTAATATAACTGCCGTGGCTACGCTAGCAAAGAATGGGGGCTAGCAAGAAGATGGTGGCTGGGCTAGCAAGCACGGATTGCAATTAGCAAGGAGGAGTGTGGGTTGCAGATTGCAGAGAAGTGGACAGCAGGTTGCGAACAGTGTGGCTCCTGCTTCCTGTTCCTCCAGCCCAGTCGCCAGCGAGAATATATTCGTTTGACTCCCCTATCTATGGCTCCGTGTATGTTCCTTTTTGGCCTCACCATGTCCTGCGTTCTTATGTGGGGAGCGGGACCAGAGACTCCGCAGGCCGCCCCGCACGTCGACACTGGGTAAGCCCAAAATGTAAATGGAAGTGGAACGAAGATTAAAACATAAAATATTTCTAAGTCCCTGCCCGCTTCTTTGATTCCTCAAAGCCATTATTCAGCAGAATCAAGTCAGTAAGTCAAATGGTTTCCAGAGCTCTCCCCCACCCACAGCCCCTTCATGCCCCTCATATTTTCATCCAGCAAGTATTAGCTGGATGCCCACTTTGCCTCAGTGCCCGATTCTCTGCCATAGGAAGACGTCGGCCATCTTCCTCTACTGAGCTACTCTTGAGGCAGATACTGAAACCAGCCCCAAAAGTAATGTGCATAGGAATCCCAGACACCTCTAACTGGGTGAGCTTTCTTCCTCCTCCACTCATTCACCCTCTAGAAGGGGATGTTAGAAATCAAAAACTTTAGAGGGAAAAACAATGAAGAGGTTTACGAACTGAGTCGGAGATTATTCCTTTGGTTCTTTATCTTCATCCCGAGGTGACTAGCCAGCACCCTCCTCCCAGTACACGCACACTCATACACACACACAATACCCCAGTTCCTTGCGTTTAGATTTTCTCAGCCCCAAACTTGCTAAGAGTTATTTCTTCTTAATTTGTTTAAATAAGATTTGAAAACAGTTGCCTTCAAAAGCCCCCCTCACGATCGAATAATGCCTATAACTCTGGCTCCTAAGGATTTTACTTCAAACAGTTCTAAGAATGCTCTAGTGGGACTATTCAATAGTAAATAACTGCCCTTGGAAAGCATAACATATAACGCTGTATTGTTTTCTAAGCATATGAACAAGATCTTTAGAGGCCCAAAGCTACTCTGAACCTCAAATCTCTATCTTATCTTACCTAGTAGGTATTTTTGAAAATTAAAAAAAAAAAAAAAAAAAAAAAGACAGACACCAAAAAAAACACACAGTGCTTCATCGGAGCTAAGGGTTTTTTTTAACAAACCACAAAGACAACCTCAGCAGCAGTTCATACCGTCTGCTTTTGTGAACACTTCAAAAACGGCTGAGGCAGACAAAATTCTTCAGAATCTAGGCCCCCCTGAATCTTGGAGGGGAGAGGGGGGTAAAGGGATTCCTTTCTCCTTTATAACCTCAAGACAACTGAACGCTGGAATTCTTGCTAGCTAGTCCCAGAGTTTGACCTCAGGCTGTTACAGAAACAATGTTTTCCATGAGGAGCCCTTGGTTAAGAAATTTCCTCTCACCCTGACTGTCCAACAAAGCGTGGTTTATAAACCCTCAGATAGTCTAGGATGGGCCATCCAAGCTGGCAAGAACTATAATTTCCAAGTAGCTCTGCACACTGTGTGCTCAGTTGTCATTTTATAGCTGTTTTTTTCTTAATAAAAAAAATTGTACTTGGGTGAGAAATGTTCAAAATTCCCTTTGGAGTATCCAGACAAGTTGTAGGGAAGGGATGGCTTTGAGGCAGATGGAAGATGTGTGTGAGGGAGTTCTCTTTGTAAAGAGGAGGAGAAAGATATGCCTGCTTTTCAATAAAGAACTTTCAAAATAGGCTCCAGGTTATTTTCTTGTTTATTCCCCCTCTGTGTAATTTTCTCCTCACATGCTGAATTACTAACTGGAAATGACTGCTCCATCCCTAAGAAGGAACCAAGGGAGTTATCTAATGAGGGGCTGTTTTCAGAAGCAACTGGGAAGGAAGGGAGGGAGGGTTGGAGGGAGGGAGGAGAAAAACCACACTACAAGTACCTGGATATAGATATACACCTATAAATAAAATTTTCTGGTTCTGTCCCTAAAGACCAAAATCATTTGCTATGTTTGTGTTCACTAAAGAGCCGAGTATTAAATTATAAAATATGAGGGCATCCATCTACTCACAAGGCTTTTCATTAAGAAGTATTCTGTAAGCACACAATGTAATATCCTGATGAATCCTCAGTAAATAAATAACGCATACTATTTTCAGAAGTAATCGCTGCATCTCTTCCTTCCTTTCTGGTTTAGTGTGCGGTGAAGCTGAATATCCGTCGTTTTCTTCCGTATGCCTTGCCAACTACAACTCAGACAGGCGTCATTACCTTCTGTTTAAACACTTTTACCTTTCTTTTGCAATATGTGGCGATCCCGTCACCCACTTCAAGTCTGTTTTCACAGGATGGCAGTGCGCTGAGCCCTCAGGGCTTACCTGCCAAGTGGCCTCACAACAGGGCAGCTGATGGCAATGCATCCATGTGAGCAGCTGTTGCTCCTCAGGTGCTTATTCTGTGACAGATGGGGCACCCAACTCAGCTAGGCTGCCCTGTCTGCTTGCTCCTCGGCCTCCAGTCCCTATGGCTTTGAACTCACTCAGGGCCAAACTTGAACAGTTGCCTCTTTTCTCCCCTTCTGGTTTTGCTAAGGTGGATCACCCACAGAAACTCATTCCTGGGAAAGTCCAGCCTAGGTCCCACCTTGTTCTCTTTTGCAAGGGATGCTGCTTTCCCAGAAAGTGTCGACACAGGCGAACGGTTGGGTCATGGGATGTGGGGTGCACTTTATTGGGCCAATTTTATGTCAGAAAGGGAAAACTTTTTCTTCTCCTCCTCAATAAAACTGAGATACATACTGAATTCAAAAAAGAAATGGGGAGAAAATGGGGCTGATCTTGTCTTAGTTTTTGTGTCTTTTCCTCCTTTAGGAAACTTTTTTTAAAAACCTTAAGAAGAAAAAGATTGCTCAATAATGATAATAGTAGCCCATTCTTTCCAAGTAAGTTCACCCAAAAAAGGTAAATAATTTGAAGATGATCTCGAAGGTCCTATTCAAACAGCCTTTCTTTCATGTACCCAGTAAGATGTCAGGCCATTCCTTTCTGCCTCTCTCTCTTCCCTGATAAGGCTGGACAGCCCTTACAGAGCCAAAAGCAGCCTGGAATGATTTCTTTTCTTTCTTTGTTACTTGTGTGGGCTCTTCAGCCCCAGGATCTTTTAATCTGATACAACTCATTTCAAATAGGTGAAACTGTTCTATCACCCAATCTAAATGCCTCTGGGAATAGAAAGGAGCTGTCATAATTGCAAACTGCACAGTGCATACCAAAAATCGCCATGCACTGTTTGCACAGCACATGCTAGCTGGGATGGGGCATGTGCAGACTGCATTTCCACGGATAATGTGAGTGATCAAATGCAGACGTCCCAGTCCTCCATAGGGCAAAAACGGGAGTCGGGGCCAGTCAGGCCTAGGAACTGTTACAGGAGACCTTCAGCAAGGCCTTATAAGTTCAATATTGCAGTGAAATCCAAATGGCTCTCATCTCAGAATCTTCCTTGTTGAGTCATGACACTGCCTCTGCTCTGTGCTCCTTGTCTCCCGTGCCATGTGTCTACTACCTACTCTTTTGCTAAGGTTCTGACCCTGTCTGTCACTACTAGCTTTCCCAAGTGTTTATCTGGATTATTCCTCTGCATTTAGAGCACACACATTCCCTAGTCCTGTCCTATTTGCCAGGTCTTTGATATACAACTTGCTCCTAAAGATTCGGGTCTCCTGGTGTTTGACATCTTGCCTGGTTTTATCTCATTTTTTGGCCCTGTGCTGTATGTGACGTGAGTTTGAACTGTTTATCTTAATTTTGAACCCAAGGTCCACACACACACACATTATATGAGTACCTACTATGTGCCAGTTACTGGAGGTTCAGTGGTGAACAACTATCCTTCCTATCTTTACAAATCTTACAATCCAGCAATTAAGACAAATATTAATCCTAAACTCAAATAAACATATAATTACAAATTATGATAAGTACTACGAAAAGAACAAAGTGCTCTGAAATAGACTAAGAGGAAAGGCCTTTCCGAGAAAGTGACATTTAAACTAAAACCTGAAGGATTAGTAGGAGTCAAATAGACAAACAGCTTTCCAGGCAAGAAAAACAACATGAGCAAAAATATTCTGGCATGAACTACAGCTTGGCCAAGTCAAAGAAATTAAAGTAAGTTAATGTGACTGGAGAGTAGTGAAAAGAAAGGGAAAGTGAAATGAGGTTGTAGACTTAGGAGGGAGGAGGCAATGCAAAGCCTTTACGGTCATAGTTAAGGATTTGCTGTTCTGATCTAAGGCAATGGAAGCCAATGGAAGATTTTTAGTAGCAGAATGTCTGTGATCTCATTTATATTATTCAAAGGTCAAGAACAAAACCTGAAGCAAAGACACCAGTAAGAGAATGTTGTCACAAAATATGAGAATCTTGGCTTTGACCCTCTGGGAATCCATAGAGATCAGCCTGCTCCCATGTGACTCTCCAATCCTGGACCACAACCTTGAACTAGCCTTCCTCATTCTGGCTGTGCAAAATACACTATTCTTACCGTGTTTCCCCAAAAATAAGACCTAGCCAGACCATCAGCTCTAATACATCTTTTGGAGTAAAAATTTTCAGAGATACACAGTAGGTCCTTTGGGGCTCAAACGTCACAGTGACTTTTCCTCACTCAAAAGAAAAGGCCAACCCAGAGAAGAGATCAAGGCAACTAACTACATGTTATGTTTGGAAGGTATTATCTTATTTTCAACTATTTGTTCTTCTGCCACAAAAAGGACTTAAGGTGTCAGTCATTCATTTTTTTTCAAGCCCCTCTCCCTACCACCAATACATGAGCAGGAACCAGCATGGAACCAGGAATTAGAAGAGTGAATACCAGGTCTTATTTCAGATATTACCCAGATGGAAGAGGTGGCAAACTTAAATGGCAACTAGGATAGACAGTATCAAAACTCACTATGAAAAAAAGTAATAAGGCTGACTTTTAACAAAATGAAGTAGAGTGTTTCTGATTCAGGCACTATGTCAAAGGATAGAAACTTAAACCTCTGAGAGGTCAGAGTCAGGCTTTGATCCAAGAGAATAAATCCTGAGAGCAGAAAAACCAAATGACTTGAATTTCACCACACGTACAGGAGATAATCCTAGGTACAAGCTCTCTCACAAATATTACTGAATCCTTCCAGATACTAGGAGGTGCTTGGGGTCGGAGGTGGTGAGAAGGAAACATTTATTTATTACAATTCCAGGTTTATGAAGGAGAAATTTAGTGGAAATCTTTTCCATGGTCATGAAATTGAATAGTGTTGGAATCAGAGTCAGAAAACAAAGAGTTTTGACTAGAGGCCAGAGTAGTTTTGCAAGAAGCCCCAGGGTCCATTGGTAGTAAATACTGACAGAAGCCCACAGTGAAAGTTGCTGAATTGTGTAGATGGTATTTTACTGTCTATATATCCACACACTGTGCTGAGGGAGAAGTGAGGGGCTAACTAATAAAACACGTGTGCGTGTGTGTTTATTCACAAGTGAGTGTGCGTGCGTGCACATGCCTGAGTTCTCTGAGAAACGGGCAACGATATGCTCCAAAGCACAAAAAAAGATAATATTTCAGAGTGACATTCCTTCCAAACTACTGCAATAACCACCTCAAAAAAAGAGATTCACTTTTTTCATGCTGAAAGCAAATAAATAATATTGGTTAAAATAAATAATATTGGTTTATTCATCTTACAATCTGAGTTGTAAAAATAGTTGAATAGCTGGTTAAATGGCAGTGGGGCTCACAATAAATTCCCCCTTTTATATCACTTGAGACAAAGCTATACCTAAGGGAGCAAAGTATATCTTCAAATTTTTATCTTCAAGTTACCAGCTCCTCTTATGTGACGTCATATATTCACTCCAAAGCAGAATCTTGACGCCAGCAGGAAGGTAGAAGGAAATAATTTGAGGTTTCTGTATGTTTAGCTCTAATACCAAGAAAGCATCATAAAATAAAAACACCGTGTTACCACCCTGAACCTAGGAGAAGCAAGAACAAAGAAAGGAAAGGAAAGGAAAGAGCAAGCAGCATATCTCAAGTGGATGCATGGCCTTCGTCTGAGAGTCAATAGCATTTACTCAAAACCAAAAAGAATTAATTATGAGACACAATGTGGAAACAGGTAAATATTACAATTCTTCCTTGATAAGAACTTCATGCTTCAGTTTTATTATTCTCTTATGATGTAGTGACTTCCCATAAGTCAGACATGACCATTGTAGCTGTAAAAAATGCCTTGTCATACAAATAAAAATAATTTTTTATTCATCCACATGATTATCACTACATTAACCCAGAAAATTCAGTAAAATGAATTTACAAAGTTACATGATGTATACCATTTGAGAGTTGAAATGATAAAACTTGTCTCTTTATCCTTGGTCTAGATGGCTCTGGTTGATATCCCACCAAAGGGAAACACCAATTCATGAAACAGATTCAGAGTTCACTAAATGTCTCCCTGGAAGGAGCTATTCCCAGTTAAAAGAAAATTGTTTACCAGTTAAATTGAGGTTATAATTCATTTCCCAAAATCGAGATAGCAAAGAGTATGAATTAGAAACAGCACTGATATGCCTCTCTGGTGTCCTAGCCCAGCTCTGGTGTTAAGTAGCTATGTGACCTGGGGTACATCACTGAATCTAAGCTTGGTCACCTCACATATAAATGGGGGATAGGAGTCAGAGATCAAGCAATTGGATTAGATTGGTACAAAAGTAAATGCAGTTTTTGCAATTATTTTTAACCTTTTAAACCGCAGTTACTTTTGCACCAACCTAATAAATAAAACCTCTGTCACTTAAATTACTAAAAATGGAAAATTCTAGTGATCATGACTGGCACTTAGGTTCTCAATAAATGCTAAATACTCTATTCTTGTTATTATTCTTATTAGTATCACCACTTGTGTGACATTAGGCAAAACACTGAACGAAGCTTGACCCTCGGCTTTACCTATTTATAAAGAGTTAAATAGCTATTATAAGTATTAAATGAGATAACACTTGTGAAAGCTTCAGCCATAGTGCCAACAAATAGTAGGTACTCAATAAGTGTTCCTTTCTCCCCCAGAGTTGTATGGATTTATGACTAGGAAAAAACAGAAACAAACAAATAAAAAACTTTCTATTATCCATAGAAAGATCTCTAAGAGTAGAAAAAGAGCTTATAGTGCCCATTTCACTATGAACTTTTGTTTACTCATTTTAAAACGTCCTTCTTTAAAAGAACCAACCAAATTTTAACAAGCCAAAATATCTCAGAACTACCATCTCTGCAGCTTTTTAAATTGTTTAAAAAAAAATGCTCATAACATAAAACCTACCATCTTAAGTGTACAGTTCAGTAGTACTATATATTCACATTGTGGTACAACCAATCTCCAGAATGTTTTTATCAGGCAAAGCTAAAACTCTATAACCCATTAAACAACGACTCCTCATTCTCCCCTACCCCTAACCCCTGGCAACCACCATTCTACTTTCCATCTGTATGAATTTGACTACTCTAGGGACCTCATATAAGTGGATCATAAAGTATTTGTCTTTCTGTGACTGGCTTATTTCACTTGACACAATGTTCTCAAGGTTCATCCATGTTGTAGCATGTGTCAGAATTTCCTCCCTTTTTAAGGCTGAATAATATTCGTGTGTGTGTGTGTGTGTGTGTGTGTGTACACACACCACATTTTGTTTACCCATTCATCCATCTATTTTCTTAGTAGTTTTATCCAAAATCTTTTTTAAAATAAATTTCCAGCTAACAAAACTGCACTACCTTCTCCCCTCCCCCACTTCAATTTAGTAAATCTGATTTGCTAAAAGGAATCAAAACCATTAAGAAAATAGAGCTTGTTTGTTTCCCCTCTCCCTCTCTCACATGTGTGGATTATCATATTGGCAGCATATTTTCCTCAAACCTCAGCAGGCTTTGCTTCCTCAGCTCAACCCAGACAAAGCACAATAATATAAATAATAAAACCCTTGGTTCTGTTTCCTCTCCTACCAGATGAATATTACTGTACTCTACCCTCTTTACAGTCTGGCTCTTACCTCTTCTCATCCTCTACCTGACTTTGGGGGGGGGGGGGTGGGGAGCACAATAGTGATTCTTCCAGAAGGAATTTACCAAAGAAAAGGAGGTGTGGAGGTTGGGAGGTATGGACACCCAACATCAGATTTCTCTTGGATCCACATTCCCCGTTGCTTGTCTGACTGGAATTTCTTTGGACTGTGTTCTAATAAAACTTTGCCATCATTCATGATTGCCTTCACATTGCACAAAGGGAAAAGATAATAAACACCCAGATTACTAATTTGATTTTTTTTCAGAATATTTAAATCCTGCACACCAAAATGTTCTGCTTAGAAGGGAGGGAAGTGTAAGAACTAAAAGGGAGAGAGAGTCCCATTCTGCCTCATCTTTCAAACATCTGTATGTTACTAGTGGCTACATGGATCTTATTCAGATGTGTAACTCCAAACTATTTTCTAATTCTATTTCTAGTTGCTTAACTACATTAACATGGCAGATGGGGTTTTTATTCATTTTAAGGGTGACTAAATTTTCCTTTCCCTTCTGAGGGCAGAAAATGGATGTGTCAACTGAAGCAGAGAGAATTCTCCCTTCCTGCAACATTTTGTTCTAGTCAGACCCTCAACAAATTACATGGTGCCCACCCACGCTGGTATGGAGAATCTTCTTTACTTAGTCTATTGATTTAAATGCTACTCTCTTCCAGAGATTCCCTTACAGATATGCCCAAAAATAATGTTCTACCAGCTATCTGGGAATCCCTTGGCCCAGTCAAGTTGACACATAAAACTAACCATCTCTGGATTACAGACAAACCTGGAAGCATTGTCACCCTGTTCATCCTGTTCTTCCTGAAAGTACCATTTGGTCAGTTACAATCTGAACAGTGCCCCCTGGAGTTGTGCATGGGTATTTATTACTTTTATAGATGCAACTAGAACTAGAACTTCTTTCTGAAAGGACTATCACCTAAAAAAGTGATCCTCTTCCAAAAACATTCCTGTTTATAGGTTGAGCTGAAGTCACTCACTCTTTCTTTGCTATTCCCTATATAGAGGATCCCAGACCACATTCAGGTCTGTTTTTATCCTGGGTCAAACCTATATCAGACTCATCTCATCTAAAGCAAGCCGCGTGCTGGGAAATAGGATGATTTTTCAGCAGTTTCATTGATGTGAGACTCTGATATTAAAGTCACTTTACCTGCCCCATGCCACACCTATCAGTTGTGCTGCTGGAGGGGAAAAAGGAGGAGCAGAAGTCCTGTGGGTCTCTGAGGGTGCCCGGGTGGGAGAATCATTTTTTGGTTTCATTGTGTTTTGTGGGGGACTGAAGAACATTGAAAAATCTTTATTTTCAAGTAAAGGGCATCACCTTGCTGCTCCAAGCCTCCTGCTTTGGGTTGGTAGACTTTTCTTGTGTGGTGGAAACTTAGCACTGGCATCGTCATGGGTTCAAACATCCCACTATTCAGCCTTCCTGCTCGGGGCTGGTCCTGTGTAGGCTGTGTGACAATATTCAAAAGGATTAGCTTATTCTCAGTAACTAGTGACCTAAGTCCAAAGCTTGCCCTGCTTAGGGAGTGTCATTCAGACTCCTCATTTACAGCCACTTCTTTGTGCCATAGAAATTCACCTACAATGTGTCTAACACATTTTGTTGGCTCTGGGGCTATAGCTATGAGAAAATAAGATCCTGTCATCACAGAGCTTGAACTCTAGAGGGAGATGGCTTCATCTTTTTTATTGCGGCTTGTGATACCTGCTATAGAGGAAATAAAGGGCTACATAGAGAGTACTTCAGTGAGGTGGGGAGATTGCACCAGATGGTCCTATCAGTAAATCTTCTGGAGGAGCAGCCATTGGACCTGTGACCTGAAGACTGAGAAGGAACGACCAGGCAACAGAGTAGAAAAAAAGGTGAGGCCTTGAAGGGGAACAAAGAGCTCTATATTTTCTAGGATAACCTGAGAAAAGGCCAGAGGGCCTGAGACCTTGTGAGAAAGAGACAGGAACAGGAGGAGATAAGCAGGAGAAGAAGTTGGCATTTGACTTTCTTTTAAGAGCAATGGAAAGATACTCAAGGGCTTTAAGTAAGAACTGACATGATCTGATTTACATGCTTAAAGATTGCTCTGGATGCTGCAATGAAAATAGATTAGAGCAATAGTTCGCAAAGTTGGTTCCCACTTTTACTTTCTAGCATCACCTGGAAACTAGTTAGAAATGCAGATTCTCAGGCAGCCCAGATTTCCTGTATCAGACACTCTAGGGGTAGGGCCCAGCAATCTGCAATTTTAACAGTCCTCCCAGGAGATTCTAAGGCACGCTCATGTTTGAGAACCACTGGATGACGAGGACAATGAGTGCAGATGGTGGGCAAACAGCAATCTGCAGTGCAAGGCACCATGCTGCTCTCCCCATGCTGTTCCCAGGCTCTCCGGATGGAGAGAGTCCCTCTGTGCTCCTTTGTGTATAGAAATTCACTGCAAAGGGTATGGAAGGGAAAGGGAGTCAACGACAATGAGTTTCTCTTCCTTTCTGTCAACCCAAACCTGTCTTCTAGATAGTCTTTAGAGACTTCTTTTTCTTTTTTCTCCTTTTTTTCTCTTCTTTTATGGTGGAGGACATGTAACATTCAAATATGATACTTATTCCATTTATCTAAGGAAAAATTTTAAACCGAACTTTTTTCATGTATATTTATGTATATCACAGCACACAATAAATAGAATAATCTTGTGAATATGGGGTCGGGTGCACTTAGGACCTACCCTTTACACAGACCAGAGTTGGGGATTTCTACCGAAATACAATTTGATGTGGAAGGTCAAGATTCCTACAAGCTCATAAGATCTTTTTATACGTGTCTCATACCAGAGAGGGAAGGAAAACCTTTATTTAACATCCTTTCATGGTTCCCTGTGCAGGAAGACACACCTTTATTGGCCATAGAGGACCTTCTCCAGGCATCACTGAAAATACCCAAACTCTTTGTATGTTCACTGAACTGGCCTAATTTTATCGTTTTCCATAGTGGTCCCCACATGTAGTCTCCCATGGAAAATAAAATTATTATAAAATGTAGACTTTATGCCAGAATGCTAAAATATTATCTCCTTGTCTGTCAATAAGCACTCTGATAGAAGTGAATTTATTGTTGGCTAGCAGCCAGTTAAATGGAGAGGAATAGGGCAGCACAGGGAGACAGGAAAAGGCAGGGAGAGATTTAGTAATATTGATCTCTGGGCAAAAAAAAAATAGCAGGGAGTAGAGTAAATCACTAGAGAAGTGACAGATTTCATCCACTGGAGAAAAAGGGGTTACCCCCCAAAATGGAGAAAAATTAATAAAAAGAAGAAGTATTGAAGTAAAGTGCAACTATTGAGGATTCACACAGATTTTGGTTTCAACCTGATTTTGCCTCTTACTAGTTATGTGATTTGAGGCAAGTTACACCAATGCTCTAAGACTCAGTTTCCTCATCTATGAGGTGGGGATTATAATTGAGCTACCTCAAAGAGATATTGCAAGAATTAAATAAAATCTTGTCATTTAGTGTCTGATATAATACCTGGCAAATAGGAGATTAGTAAATACAATGACCTCCTTCCCTTATGCTGCTTTCATCTACCCTAGCATATGGCATGGGAAGGAGGAAGACAGTAAAATGCTTAAAAAGAAAAAAAAGATAAAGGTGTTTGGTTATTTTGTGTTCTTCTATTCTAAAAGTAAAGCTACTGAAATTTTGGAATCTCACTTTTTCAGTCCCATGACCTCCAAGAAGGGGGCCAAGAAGAGAAGGTAAAATTGTTCTTCTCAAATCACTGTGGGCCAATCCTATGTCTGGATGCCTCTGCCCCAGATTGCACAGTGGCTTTCTGGGATATGCACTCCCAGAGCTACTCATTTGGTCTCAGCTCCTAGAATTAAGGAGAGCAACGTGTACTTGGAAGCTTAGAACACAGGCCTGAAAATTGACTGCTCTTTACAACTATCCCTGAGCATTTGGGAAAATGTGGATGATAAGAGCATTCATGTAGAGGCTCACGTTGACACCTACAAAAGTCCTAAAAGAATGTTTCCTGTCTCTATCAATGGATAGATTTTGTAGAGTTCTGAAATAGGACCTTTTTCAAAGCTCAAAATTATATAAATTAAAACCAAAAAAAGGAACAAAAAGGTTCTGTGACTGGACCAAGGTCATATAATAAGTTAGAGCCACATCACTGACTTTTTGAGTCAACATAAAGTCTACGGTCTTCTCAAATGACACAAGTGGGCCAGCCCAGCATTCAGGACAAAATGTTTCTCTTTGAACAATCTGTACTTGGAAAGTATGACTATCTTTAGAAATTCTTACAATTCTCCTGGGTCCAAAGACAGCGCCACTGATTTGAAAATGCTTACATTTTAGAAACAATTGCAAAATAGAATCATTTATTACGTCCCTCAGCATGAAAGACCTGTTCTGTCTTGCCACACTTGTAATTGATATTTTATTTGTGGGGAAGCATTTTTTCCTGTGTTGCCAGCCAATGTTATTTGTAGCCTAATCATTTATTCACAAAATAATCCCACTTGTTTGTGTTTCAGATATATCTTTCCTAGGAGACTCAATATATTTTATGATAGCTCTGCAAATATGCCCAATAAGACAGTGCAATTTGCAACTTAATAGAAAAAAGTATGTCACCAATACAACATGGTTTCCGAATGAAGAACAAAAGAATTTCCTCCCAAATTGTTGGCCCTGAGACATATGAGGGAAAGTAGCAAGGCACAGCTGCTCATGTGATCTACAAGGGTAATTTCCCAGCAACAGCTGAAAGCACAGGTCATAACCCATGACCAGCATTGGTGAAAGACAAATAATAACTGACAATAATAACATGTCCTGTTTCCCCAGTCTGATCTGTCTGCCAGACAGTCCAGTCAATCCTTTTTTTAATGGAAAATAAAAAAGAACACAGATCAAAGGAAAAAAAAGAAAAACAACCTGAAATATATAGGCAAAAGGAAAAAATAAGCAAACACTAAAACAGATCCACATAACTGAATCAAATTGCTCCACACTTTTAAGGTACAATCAGTATAGCATATCTTTTGTTTTCCCTAAATAAATGTGTCTTGAGCCCGCAGTGCTAGATTACCAGAATGCCAGTATCCTCCTCTTGTCACCATCTCTAAAATATCCAAAAGGCCCGGGAGAGAGGTGAGTTGATTCTGACATCCTCATCTGAAGAAGAAATATCCTGGAGTCTGAAGGGTCCATCCCTACCTCCTCTTTTCACCATTATGTGGTGTTGAGTCTGTACCATGACTCTGGCCTGCTGCTGATCCAAGTCCCTACAGAGCTGATCCAGAGTGCCCAATATCACAGCTCTGAGTGTTAGCCTTTCCCTGAGCAACCATCCCTGCAAACAGCAGCGCCACTTCCCAGCACTGTCACAGTATTTCAAGTTTCATTCCATTGTGGACAGAGCTACTATTTCCTTTCCTTCTCTGGGATCCACTACTTCTTTCCTCCCTAAGATCAATCAACTTTCCCCATTAATCCCTGAAGTGCAAAGTGCCTCACTACACATTTTCGGTAGACAAGAGAACTACCCATACATCATCTAAGTGGGCCACCTGTACTGCCTCTAGAGGACTCATCAGCTTCAAAGCACAAGTCCTGATTTTAAGTTGTTGCCACCCACCTCCTTAGATGTACACCCTGATGATTTAGGGGTGGGAAGTGGTTCTCCTTCAGGGAAGAACCAACATAAGTATGACAAAGAGGATTTAATTTTCATAGAATGAGCAAGATGACTCTTTGTGACCTCTTTTACTAGAGCAGAAAAATAAAACAAATTCCATCAAAAGTGAGACGTCCTGCTAGACTAAGAGCTAGAGCGCATGCACACACAAACACACACACACACACACACACAATTAATAACTTAGTATGATATTTGCAAACATTTTGTACCCCTCAAATACTTACTCTTTCCAACATGAATTATTACTACTTGCTCCATAAAATTTGTGCAAATGATAAAACAGGGAAGACAGAATTGAAAATTAACATACATTTTGAAATGCCGTTGGCATTCGGTAGATTACTGTTTGTACTTTCATATACATCTATACCATTTATTTGAAGCTTCACAACAACCTTGTAAAATACATATTATTAAATTTATTTTGCAGATGAGAGAACTAAGGTTCAAAGAGGTTGAAAAAACTCAACATCATACAGCAAATTGTGAAGCCAGAATTTGAATTCCCAACTTCTTTTCCACTCCATATTCTGATGCTTATGAGGGAAAGACAAGAAGCAGCCTGGTTTTCTAACATCTAAAATGGGAGGCTCATACTGAATTGGAAGAAAAAAAATCAAATAATTATTTTTTTAAGACTGCTTCAGAACAATTTCATTTACTCTGCACTACATTCCACAGCACCATTTGAGGAGAATATTGAGTGCTGATATGTCCCCTCCAGAATCTCTGGAGAAAATATAGCCTCTCTCTATGTAAATAGAGCAGTGCAGAAAGCCCCAGATTATCCAGAGAGTGACTCATGCAGAAAGACAGACATCAGGTTAAAAAACTCAACTCTGGGTGATAATCACAAAGGTGATCAATATGAAACATAGCCTGGGGGTAAGGATACACCTGGACAGAGAACTGGCTTGGTGAGGGGAAGATAAAATAATGAGGATTCAAAGACTTACAAGAATTTTCTTGGACTTGATAACATGTAAATAACACTGGTTATCAGGATGCTTGATGATCTCAGCGAGAACTTCAACAAAGAGATAGGAAGTTTAAAAATGGAGATAGAAAACATTAAAAAGAACCAGTCAGAAATAAAGAATACAATAACTGAAATGAAGAATACATTAGAGGGAATCAACAGTAGGTTAGATGGACCAGAGGATCGAATCAGCAATTTAGAAGATAGGGTAGTAGAAAACACCCAATCAGAACAGCAAAAGGAAAAAAGAATCCAAAAAAATGGGGAGAGTTTAAGGGGCCTCTAGGACAACATCTACCATACCAACATTCACATTATAGGGAAGAGAAGAGAGAGAGCAAGAAATTGAAAATCTATTTGAAGAAATAATGATGGAAAACTTCCCTAATGTGGTAAAGGAAATGGACACACAAGGAAATGGACACACCAGGAAATGCAGAGTCTCAAACAGGATGAACCCAAAGAGGACCACACTAAGATACGTCAAAATTAAAATGCCAAAGCTTAAAGACAAAGACAAAATCTTAAAAGCAGCAAGAGAAAAGCAGTCAGTTACCTACAAGGGAGCTCCCATAACACTGTCAGCTGATTTCTCAATAGAAACTTTGCAGGCCAGAAGGGACTGTCATGAAATAGTCAAAGTGATGAAAAGCAAGGACCTACAACAAACATTACTCTACCCAGCAGAGCTATCATTTAGAATCAAAGTTCAGATAAAGTGCTTCTCAAACAACAAAAAGCTAAAGGAGTTCATCACCACCAAACCAATATTACAAGGAATCTTAGAAAGACTTCTTTAAGAAGAAGAAAACAAAAATAAAAAATATGAATAATAAAATGGCAATAACTATATATTTATCAACAATTACTTCAACTGTAAATGGATTAAATGCTCCAATCAAAAGATAAAGTAGCTGAATGGATAAGAAAACAAGACCCTTACATATGCTACCTGCAAGAGACTCACTTCAGATCAAAAGACACACAGACTGCAAGTAAAGGAGTGGGAAAAAGATATTTCATGAAAATAAAAATAAACAAACAAAAAAAAATAGCTGCAGTAGTAATACTTATACCAGACCAAATAGATTTTAAAACAAAGAGACAAAGCAGAACCCAATAATCCCACTTCAGGATATTTATCCGAAGAAACCCAAAATGCTACTTTGAGGGGACATGTTCCTCCATATGTTCATTGCAGCATTGTTTACAATGGCCAAGATGTGGAGGGAGCCTGGGTGTCCATCAGTGGATGAATGGATAAAGAGGAAGTGGTACATATATACAACGGAATATTGCTCGGTCAGGGAAGGGAATGGGTTCTTGCCATCTGTGGTGGTATGGATGGACCTGAAGGGTACTGTGCTGAGTGGAGTATGTCAGACAAAGACAGATGCAATGTGACTTCACTTATATGTGGAATCTAAAGAACAAAATGAACAACAAATAAAACAGAAACAAACTCACAGATACAGAGAACATTTTGATGGTTGCCAAATGGTAGGGGTGTTGGGGATGAATGAGAAAGAGGAAGAGATAAAGAAGTACAAATTGTTTATTACACAGTAGTCATGGGCATGTAAGATATAGCATAACGAATATAATCAGTAATATTGTAATAACTTATGGTGTCAGATGGGTACTAGATTTCTCGTGGTGATAGATGAGAGCAGCGTTGGGGGCAAGGTGTAAAAGGCAAAGGGATTAAGTGGTGAACATTCACAATGGAATTGGGTTGGTTCACTGAGAAATGTTTGCATTCTGGAAAAACTCTTGGTCTACTTTTAGATCTTTTTAGGCAGGGGAAGATAAAGGACAAATTCAGTCAGCTAACACCTTGGTCAATTAAAGGATGAGAAAAAGTAACTGGAAGTCTTCTGAAATTAGTCTATTAGAAAAGCAAGAGTCTTTGTTATTATTCCTCTATGATTATCTTTTTTTTAACAACAAAAATAGTGTTATAGTATCCAGACCTGGGTCAGAGGCATCATTTTTTTGTGTCTACTTCACACTCAACCATACTCAGGTCTGATTTTTCTGTGTGGCTTCTCTACTCATTGGTGAAAAGGTAATGTTTCTGAAAAATAAATTTTTACTCTTTCTCCATTACTTCTCTTAAACACAGTCAACCAGGGCCCCTGTCAAAGGCCCTGTGCTTTAAAGGGCGTGTCTGGACCTCCTACAGGACAGCAGCAAGGAGTCCACAGGGCCAAGTGCCCATGTGGAACCCATGCCCCCAATTCTAAACCATGCTCTAGGTACCTGGGACATGGTATTTCCAACTCAAATAACCTGGAATATAGTCAGAGATTGCTTGAACAGCCTCCTACAAGGGGGTATCCTTTTGAGAGCAAAATGTAGCCTGTGTTACATGCCCCCAAACTGAGCTGTGACCAAGGGCTCACTATTTGTGGTAGGGGGAGGGGCAGACAGAGGGAACTTGGATGTGTAGTTGCAAGTGCTTGAGTGTCATGAATAGAGAATAGGTCTTGGTAGGGAGGGGACTTGGGAGTGGAAAGGTGGTCTTCATTCATACTTTTGCCCCAAGCCCTGAGAATGAAATGAATGATTAGGAGAGATTGCCTCTGTTACTTCCCAAGAAGCAAAGCCTCCTAAGTAGACTCATTGGCTCTTTCTTCTGCCTCAACTCATCTTCCATACTATGACCAGTGTCATAGACATGATCTTATCAAGTCTCTGGTGAAAAATATTTCATGACATCTGTTGCTTACAACATCATAACTAAACTCTGGGTACTTTTATGATCTGATTAGTCTCACTCATCATTCCTCCTACAGATCACCCTCATCACCACTTGTTGTGGCTTATATATTAACCACCTTGAATAATTTCTTGATATTTACACACAACCTGTTCACTCAAGTCCATGTACCCTTAATCATGATATTGTGTGTCTAGTATACAGAAGGAACAAAATAAATTTTTGTTGAATTGAGTTGAAATGATGATTTACTGATATGACAAAACAATTTTTTAGAATGTTTTATTTGTGTGTTTTTTTTCTATTTCCCATGCCACACACACCTCCCCCACCCCCCGATTTGGTAATCAGGTTGCCAACATTTTTGTATTTCATTGCCTTGGAAATGTGTTTTCAATGTGAAAAGCACATGCTGCTTCTTCAACTCAAAAGTTTTTTTTCTCATCTACTATAAAAGCCTAAACTTTCTCAAGAGATTATTCTCCAGAGGGGAAGTGGTGGCGGCCATGGAAAGGTGTCCTTGAGGGAAAAAATGTAAAGAAGAGAGAAGATATTGACAGAGACTAAGAGAGGACAGCGATTGGTTGGCAGATTCCTGAACTGGTGTCAGAATTCTGAAGGTGGCAAGTCCTCGGAGGGTTTGAGGAGCTGCAGAGTTACGAAGTTATTGAGATAATACAGATGTTCAGACAAGCTCCACAAAGTTGAGTAGACAAATTATTAAGATACCAGGCTGGGGCACTAAGTCTTCGGTATTAGCCCAGTATTAGCCCAGTAATGCTTCCTTTCCCCTCAGTAAAGTACAGTAAGTTCACAGTGCTCTTTAGTCAGTGAGAAAATACTAGAATAATCATACAACAGCTATCTCGTGCTCAGAAAATGGGCATGTGTCTCAACCAGTGAGGATCATTTCTAGCCACTTTCACTGTCATCAGGTTGACGTACTCATTGGTCCCAGGTTATGTAACAGAGATTGAAAGGGATTTCCTCAGACTAAGTCTATAAAAGAAAATGTTTTCCAGCCCCGTATTGTTTGGTATCTTTACCCCATAGTATGTTTTTTTCTACACAACTGACAGTGTGAGGCCAATAATTTTCCCGAAGCTACTTCTGCTGGCTTCATGAAAGACATTTCCCCAGTGGAAAAAAGCAAGAGCTACTTATACCAGTGGCCCACAAAACTGAACACGTCAGTCTCAGAAGTCAAAAAAGGTCTTATCTAGTCAGTACGAATGAGCATTACCTTAGAGAACTGTATTACATGTTTCCCAAAGACACAGAGTTTGACCATTAGAAATCAACACAAATAAATGATAAGCTTGGAGGTGATCACTTTGTAGTGCATGCAGATGTTGAAATATAATCTTGTACACCTGAAGCTTAAAATAATAGTAATAATAATAGTAATAATAATAATAATAATAAAAGGGTAAGCAAGTACAGCCAAAGCAGGCATCTTCTACTTGCAGGTTACTTGAAGTCTCTCAGATAGTACTGCTTTATCCTCATTGTTAAAAGCAGCTTATAGGTATTTCAAAATGGGCCTGTTGGGAAACAGCACAAGCTATCTGCCTTGGCTTTAAAATCCAGCATATCGTATCAAGATATGTGCCTTAAACTCATCCTTTGGGTACCTGGATTCTAATTGGAAAAAGGTGAGCTGAAACTTGAGGCCTTCCTTCCTTCCTTCCTTCCTTCCTTCCTTCCTTCCTCCCTCCCTCCCTCCCTCCCTCCCTCCTCCTTCCTTCCTTCCTTCCTTCCTTCTCAGTTTCAGATATCCAATTGAATTAACTCTGTCAACATAACTGACAGAGTTCTATTTTGATAATCCCCAAATGTCATTTGGGCAACAAAATAAAACAAATAAACCAAAAGAAACAAAAACAAAAACCCAACTTCCTCCAATGCAGTAATATCCTGAGAGAGAGAAAAAAAAAAATTGAAAGAAGCATAATAAAGGAGTGGGAAAGGTGACAAGAGTCTAGTCTGAACATTAAGGCTGATTTATTATTCATGAATCTGTTACTTACCAAATTGCCAAATTGCCCAGAAACAATTTACATATTCAGCCTTAGATACTTAGGAAAGAGGCCAATAAATGATAAGTAAACAGGGCGCTGGGCCATAAAATCAATAAGGATTTAGCAATTCCCACTCACTAGTTGAATGTGCATTTTCTACCTAAAGAAGAAACCAGCATCAAAATGCCTTGGCACTTCCTCATTCAGCTTTAAACCTCAAAAATAATGGTGAGGATATCCATGCCACATTGGGTTGTTCTAATCCCTTTCCACCTGGGAAGCTAAAACGTTTCACCTACACTAGCATTTGTACCCTGGTGAGACTGGAAGATAGGACCAAAATAATCAGCTACTTGGTAGGCACCCCAATACATTCTATTTCGGATTCTTCCTCAGTCAGAGTCTGAATCTCCTGCTAAGACGTCTTTTAAGTCTTCCATCTGCAAAGGGCCTCGTTTAAATGTAAATCAAAATCAAAACACTTATTCCAAATTGAAATGCTCACAATTCAGTCAGATGTTATCCTATTGTGGCAAAGATGAAACCATTCTTTTCAACTCAGTGTGTTCAGAAACTGTTATAAGTGGAAACATTGGAGAGAAATTAACATTTGAATATCATTTTTAAATTTTGCTTCTGTTCTGTTTCAGGTTCCAGTATGGTTTCAGGCAAGAGTCATGTGCAGAATCCTCTGTGCTCAGCACGGAAACTCAAATGTTTTTATTTAACTTTTAGGACTGTTGGACACTCTTAGGATTTGGTGTTTCTCCTGTATCTGAGAAATTAACTCACAAGAGTCTTGCTTTTGATAGCCCTAAAAAGTTATAAAGACTGTCTTCTTTTATATGGTATTTTTTTAAGGGACTCTTTTGATAGCCCACTTTCCTAAATCACATCTGTCTGTTGTTTTCCCAGGACCTGCCCAAACAGTGAGAGGGACAAATCCCCCTATCCTTTACAGTAGAGGAAGATTTGCCATTTGCTGGTTAAACCACAACAACAAAAATACGAATAAGAATGCAACACACTGGACCTTTTCTATATTTCAAGAAGTATATTGGACGATGTTGATGTTCGGAAGAAAACTTGGAGTCAGGCTTCAGAATGCTTTTCATTTACGTAAGGAAATAATGAGCCCAATTATCCTGGAAGGGAGGAAAATTGGAGGTACACTGAGAGGGCCTCTGAGGACATGGAATTTGGCCTTATGTGCCCCTGTGCAAGGCGCTGCTGCTTGGGAGCCTGTGGACAGGTAGCATGAGTTTGGAGATGCATATAATACCTTCAAGTTGCCTGCCTCAGCGTCACTTGACAGAGCTGCCTTAGAGAGTCAGCATCTGTGTGTATCATGCCACTCAGGTCCCCCACCTCTCTTCCAGGTCAGAGGAATCTCAGGGTGGGTAATATCACCCCTAAATTTCCCCATCTCTATTACTTTTCTCATGCTGTTCCCACTGCCTAAAAAACACTCTTATCATCATGACCTTATAAAACTTACACATCCTAATTAGTCATTTCCTTGCTAAAGCAGATCTCCACACCAGACAAGATTGCATCTGCTTCTGAATCGCCAACCAACTTATAGTATCTACATCCATGACTCATTACAGGATTAATTAATTGCATAGATCCCTTTTCTTCCCTCCCTAATCATAGCTACCTTAAGGGCAAGGATTGTATACATTTTCACTCTTGTATTTACACTCTTGCAACGGCCAGCAATAGTGCCTTGCACATATTAGCTTTTTGATAAATACTGACTGAGTGAATGGATAAATGAATTCTTCAAAGAGTCCCCAGAAGCCAGGGTTGATTTCAGAGAGAAATAATCAATAATTGCAAGGAGGATTCAGCTAGTGAAGTGGTCAAATTCAGCCCCAGCTTCAGGTATGTTACAGTTGAGAAGTTACCTTATAACGAGTATTAAAATTTTATAATTTGTCACTAATGGGCTGCTTTTGCTATAGCCCATTTCCTCCCAATGCACATCTCCCTGACTAGTGAAGGGGGGAAAATGCCCATGCTACCTGTTCTTAAGACTAAAGAGGAGAAGTAAATTATTCAGGGAGTTAGAACTTTCATGCCTTGGGATTCAGTCAAGAAGTAGCATGAAACCTTTATAGAGCCTGGAAATTCGGCTCATGAGTATTCTAAACTTCTATTCGGTTTTTCATATTTAAGTTTAGTTTCCTAAAACAAAATCAAAATCTCCTTAGGAAACACAGGGTATATGTGGGAGGAAGCGGAGTCAGGACAACCCTTAAAGATTACTAGTTTTTCCCCAATATTCATTCTACTCTTTTTCCTGAATTTTCCTAGACACATGGTTGCCCAGCTGCAGACAAAGTCCCACAGCCTCCCCTGTGGCTTGGCATAGTCAGATGATCTAGTTATGTACAATGGTGTGTGAGAAGCAATCTGTGCAACTTCCAGGCCATGTTCATGAATAACAAGTGTGTCTTCCATTTTCTCATCGGCCTTCCTTCTGGCTGAGACACAGACAGGTGGAAACAAGACATCACCGCCCTCATTGATGAAGGTAATATCCTAGAGGTTAGGGATGGCAGAGTCACAAAACAAAAAGAATTCTGGGTCCCTGGATAACCTCATCCAGGGCTGCCCTTCCTCTGGACTCCCTGCCAACTTGGACTTATGAAACTTGGACATATGAAGGAAAACTTCTATCTGGTTTAAACCACTGCTATTATGGTTTCTGTTAAAGTAACCAAACCAGTATCCTGACTAATACAGCATGTCAGCAAGGTACTATGTAGCATCCTTATTTTAAGAAAATTAGAAGAGAGTAAAGAGGGTGAAAATATATAGTGATGGCAGGAGAACTGACTCAGAGTGGTAAACATACAACGTGATATATAGATGACGTACTACAGAATTGTACACTTGAAACCTATGTAATTTCACTAACCATTCTCAGCCCAATAAATTTTAATTTAAAAGAAAGAAAATTAAAGCAAAATTAAATGAGTGAGTGAGTGTGTTTGAGTGTCTGTGTGTGTGTGTGTGTGTGTGTGTGTGTGTGTGTGGTGGTGACAAGCCAGGTTTTACAAACTTGCATTGGGAATCGGTCATCATGCATTTTTTTTCTTTAACAACAGACATTTATTTCTTACAGTTCTCGTGGTCATGCAGTCCAAGATCAAGTCTCCAGCAGACTCGAGGTCTCATCAAGCATTTTTTAACAGCCTCGTAAGTCTCCCGACTATAGAGAATCTTCATGCCAAGTCTGAGTTTTATGCATTTTACCGAACTGAAATTTTAGTCAAAGATGCAAATGAATAAGAAAGAAAGTAAAAAGTGATCAAGAGTCATCTTGTTTGCTTTTTTTTTCTTTCAATGACTGGCACTTAGAATAATTCTGGGACGCTATAAGTAGTTTATCAAATAAATGGTAGGTGAATTCATAAGCATACCAGAAGCACCTCCTATGTGCCAAATATACATACTCTTTAGAGTTCAAATTCAGAGTAAATGAAATAAGACACTTCCTTGATCCATTATTTTTAAAAATGACAGCTAATTAAAACATTATATTCATTGTGACTTCTTCCTCATTTGGAAAACAAAGATCAGGTTTCTCCATCATACTTGAGCTACACAATATTTCAGAACAGAAACAAGTATGATGGTCATCATATAAAAGCCACTGTTAAACCGGGAGTCAAATGAGGTGACTATTGAACATTACTTCTAAGGCTCAACTAATACCCTTTAAGCTAAAATCCCTCACAGTAAATGCAACAAGACAGATTATAATGGATGTTTTATACGTTCTGCTTAAATTGCCTGATGAGCTGAGAATTTCAGAATTAAGTATATTAAATGGGCATAAGGCAAGGAATCGTTAACATCATAAAATAATTCATACAGGTTTAGACATTAGCACATAATTTACAAAAGAAAAGAAAAATTGGGGAAGATATGAAATAATATATGACAAAAGTACTGAATGTTGATGCAATATTCAAAATCATGAAGATCTAAGAAGTTTAAAACTATAGATAACATCTGCTTTCAATGGAGTGGGATTCATTTGCTAGGAAATTTGCCGAAGATGTAAGCAGCCTAAAATTCTACATACTGCAAATGCTTTATGATCGTTTTGAATGGTTTGGCTTTCTCAAATACTGGAATTTAAAAGGATGGACAACAAATTCTAGGCCACTGTATTCATTTACTAACAACCTCTTGGGTATCACTCATTTGTCCCTTCTTCTTTCTGCCTGCCTTTTTTTTCCAGTGCTATTTTTCCATTTAATAATTTTTCATTTAATAATGTAACAATGTAAATTTGTGTAAATATTTTAAGGTTCCAAAGCACTAGTGAAACAATTCTCTCATTTTATCCTCACAACCTTTCTGGGGGCTGAAAACAGAGAGTATTATGATTCTTTCTTTTCCTCAATTTACCAAAGATAAAAATACGTTCAGACAAGTTTAGTAACCTGGCTAAGATCTAACAGATCGAGAATCCAAACTTCCCAATGGATTCCATACAGTTGATTTCTATATACACCAGATTGTCAGCCCAATGAAAATCCCCGAGTCTCCTCCGTAGCTTTTAGAGCTTACTATGATAATCTGTAACAATGTGAATATTCATTCATGTATCAAAGTTTCTTGAGCACCTACTATGCGCCAGAAACTGTGCTAGACACTAAGTAGTCATTAGTGAACAAAACAGACATGGCCCCTATCCTCCTAGATCTCACCATCCGAGGAAGAAAACAATTAAATAAGTACACGAACAAATACAAATGCACTTATATACTCTTATATACGTGTAGTAAATGAAAGTCCCAGAATACTTTACAAGAATAAGGAGGGGATCTTATTTGGATAAAAGCAGATGCCTATGACTATGAATCAGAGAAGGCTTTGAGTTGAGACCAGCAAGGGGAGTAAAGGGGATCTAGAATAAAGAGGTGGGGAAAGGGATCCTCAGAAAAAGATGAACAAAAACTCTGGGTGCCTAACACTTTCCAGGAAATAGAAGAAGAAACTAAAGGAAGAAATGAAAGGGAAGCCAGTGTAGCTGCATTTTCCCACACAGGGTGGAAGAATTTTGTGAGGTCATGTGAGTCTTTGTCAGCCATGTTGAAGTGTTTGGGTGTTACTCCAAGTACAATAAGAGGCTTGTGGAGCCAGAAGAGCTATGATCCAATTTATATTTTAAAAGATTACCTAACTTCTCTGTAGAAAATTAGTTGGAGTGGGAAAAATATATAAGCAGAGAGACAAGACAGTAGTCTCTTGTGTGAGATGATAGCAATGTAGGCTAAAACAGCAGTAAAGGTAATAAGTGACTTTAAGATATACTCATATTGAAAGTGGAAATGTAAAGACATGATGTGGAGGGTAAGAAAGAGATCGGAATCAAGACTAGCTCTCAGGCTTCTGGAGGTGTCATTCATGGTGAAATTTTAGCCAATTAAATATTTTCCTTGCTGCCATATTCATAGTAAAGCCCTCATGTACACATACCTTGAGATAATCAGAATCATGTTCAAGGCTTATTGACATATCATTTCTTATTCTAGGCAGTAGCAACCTGGTGGTATTTTTAACAGGAATTTATCCTTCTCATATTCATATTAAGGTTGTGTTAGAGCACATAAAGATGTATTTATACATTTGAATGTGTGAGGAAAAAAGAACTGAATTTTTAAAAACTTTCTGTAGAAAGGCACAGATGTAATTTTTTGTAGTTACTGCATGGGGGGGAAAAAGACATCCCCCATCCTAAGTCAGAAGACAAATCTAATTCTTCTAATTCATGCAGATAGAATAAATAAAGATGTTAATATTTGGAGGAAAACCAATTAAATGGAAAGTCCTTCTGTCTTATTGTTCAGTTAAATATACCTCATTTCTAATCATAGTAGCTATAGCTAATAATCATATATGTGTACATGCTTTATAGTCTACATATGGCTTTTACATCTGTTATCGTACTATGGTCCTCTTAATTGGGCGATTATGTCCATTTCAAAGCAAAGAACATCCAGAGATGTCCTTAATGGTTTTTATGTACGAACTCATTTAATACTCACAGCAGCCTAATATTCTAAGTTTTGAGTGAACATCAGAAGCATTACCTGGTAAGCCTGGAACTCAGGGCAACAGATGTGGAGCATTTGATGATGGACATTCTGCAGAGGGCCCCTTTTGGGCCCACTTTGTGCTTTTATAAAGACCCTGCTCCAGCAGAGGGCGCTACCCCTTGTTGCTCTTTCTTCATATGGGGAAAGCACGACACCCATCTTGTACTTATACAGGTAGTCTGAGCTGTTTAAATCAATTTGAGCTGTTTAGGTGCCAGCTGTTTAAATCAATTGCTGGGAAAGCCAGCTTCCCAATTCCGAAAGATCTCAGCAGCCCAAAGGAGGTTGTAGTCATTCCCCAACTCCCCTCCCCACCTCCCCCACCGGCCCATTCCTCTCCATCTGGGAAGAGGAAGGCACCAATTCTATGAGATTTTACGACTGCAAATAGCTAGCTGCTTTCTCCCAGTTGAGGTGAAGGAAGCGGCTCCCGGTTTGAGCCAGCTTGCACCAGCCAATCTGGGATAATCACTCAAGGCCAATTTGGAACAATCCTGTGAATCATCCCTATTCTTTAAACATAAATATTATCCCCATGACAGATGAAGAAACTGAAGCACAGAAGATGAGAATGTCCCTAAGAAGATGTCAGGGTCCAGTGTGCAGTCTCACCACTTTCCTATCTGCCTTCCCACCATGCTAGGAGAGTGCAGCAGGGCAGGAGCTCACTGCTCCTGTGGTGAATGCCGAGACTGGGTCTAGTGAGTGTTGGTGACCAGGCCAACACCCCAGTCAGCCAGTCCTAGAGGAAGAGAAGCAGGGAGTGAGGACCGGATCTGAAGTCAAGGCCTGAAGCCCCTCAGCAAAATGAAGATCAATTAAACCTAAAAACTGAATATGATGCAAACCAGTTTGATACCCCAAAGTTTACTTGTAAATTTGTAAGTCTACACACCCTTAGAATCTTACTCCCCACCACCTGCCCCAAAATATGTGAGCTTATGACTGGTTAGGAAAAATCCTCACAGCAGGAATAGTCAAACTGTGAGACCTTTTCAAAATATCATTTTCTACCTCAAGTGAAGCCTCAATAAAAGTATAGAACTTATTTAGAATTTGTGAGGAAGTGGCAATGCATCCTGTAACAAATTTCAAAAACTGAGACTTGAATTCTAGTTCTAGCTAGTAGTGTCCTTGGTCAAGTAACTTCACCTCTCCAGTCTCAGTTTCTCGTCATAAAATGAGGATATTGCCCTGGCTGATCAACTTTGGTGACCTGAATCTGTAGCATCTCACTCTTCTAATAAATATGTGTGATCAAACAGGTCTGGAATCATATTCCAACCTACAAACGTCAAGATGCAAAGAGGTCCTTGAGACATTTGCTCCCAATCTGTCAGTTTTGCAGTGAACACATCAATAGAATCATTAGCAGACCCAATGACCAGCAGAAGCCTCAAGATTAGACATGAAGTGAGAGTTTCTTTCCCATAGGCAAAGCTTCCAGGAAAAAGTTATCTCAATCAGAAAGGAAAACAGTCCACCAAAATTTACCAAGTTCCAGCCCACGGGAGACAGATAGTAATATCTTCTTCACTCACAGTTTTAACCAGGGGCCAGGACCATGAGTGAACAGATAGCACTTTCCTATTCATCTCAGTGAGTATGCTCTTAGTTTCAAAAATGATTATACCTCCCTTTAATTAACCCATTTTGTTTCCAGATCACTCTCTGAATTGTGGTGCCCACAATTCAAAAGGCACCATCAAACTCAAGAAGATTTTAACGGAGAGAAGCCTCTCACGAAAGCCACTTGATTTGGGAAGCTATTCCCAGATTAAATCATTCTCTGGCTGGTCCTTGGAGGTCTGGATAACCAGACAGACTGATTCTCTTATTTCCTAACTTTCTTTAAAAGAAAGCCAGATGCCATTACTAGCCATTCAAAGTTAATAAGACTATCTCAAGAAGAGTTCAGAAGAATCTACTCAGATATTCATTAACTGTCAATCCTTTCATATACATAATAGATCAAAATTGATAGCAATAATTAAATTTTAATTAGGAAAATTCCTAATGATAGATTTCATAGTCTCTTTTAAATACCATATATGTATATGTATTCATTCATTCATTTATTCAACAAACAATTTTGTGTGCTAAATATATGCCATGCTCCACACTACGCATAAAATAAGTTCATGAAAATATACCTGTGGCCTTCCTAATTTATTCGAAGGACAAAATGTGGTTCCTAAGAAAATGTTTATAAAGTTTGCTATTCACAAAACACCTCATGCCATCAGGGTAGTCTTCGTCTGCTTTGCAAAGACTAGGACCTAGAAAATAATATCCAAGTTGATCTCAATCTCATGGACTGAGCAAATAATTCCCTGTCCAGAAAAACAGGTTCTGGCTTCCGACAGTCTGTGTGACTTGGAAGATTTTAAGTTGATTAGCAGGAACTGTGTTATTTTGAGGCTGAAACCATTTCTATTTCCAATAGCATTAAGTTGTACCCCAGGAATGATGAAAATGCCAAAAGTAATTTCCAGCATTCCAGAAGATTAAGAAATTGAAAACCAAATATTTCGGGTGAAAGCAAGTGTATAATAAGTATTTATCCAAAATTTGATATAAGAATATTATTGTCTTCATGTGCCAACCCAACATGTCTGGGTTTCACACCCATTTTTTTCTTTTCCCATATAATCAAAAGGCAGATACAGAGGGTGCCAAAAAAATGTATACACATTTTAAGAAAGAAAAAACATATATTAAAATTGTAATAATATATGCTGATAACAAAAGATGAAAACAAGTCATGTGTATACATTTTTTGGCACATCCAGTATTATTCCCAAAGCAAAATGCACAAGAAGCTGTTTCCTTTTGAGCATCTTTATTATAGATATACATGCTTTTGTCCATCTTCAAGATGCTCAGCACCCCGTAATGGGCAAGAATCCCAGTGGCCATTTGCTTTCTCTTATTTTACATATGGGAGAACAGGCAGTTCAGAGGGGTCAAGGCTTGCCCAAAGTCACCAAATAAGTGACAGAAGTGAATAGGCTAGCCCTATAACTTCAGAGCCCTGACTCTGCAACCAGAGCTGTTTGTACAGCATCATATGATCACGTTCAACATGTAGCTGTTGAGGCTAGAACCTAGAAAGGACGGACTCAGTCTCTTCCCTCGGGGAGTGGAAGAGATAGTGACAGAAGAGTGTTCACATAACTTTCCTTTCAAGGCTTCCCTTTGCTTCCTTTGTTCTTTACCAAAAAGTAGTGATGCGGTGAGTCGGACTCTGTAGTTCTCCTTATGGTCTGTCTTCCCAATCAGCCCCACTCCAGCATTAACAAGGAAAGAACATGAAAGACAGCATCCCAGACTCACTGGTTGTGGGCTTCCCTGGGCCCTGTCTCTTCCTTAAGGACTTCTTCACTGTCTTTCACACTAAGCTGTAAAAAAATGTGTCTTTAATCACCACTATCCCCTTTAGGATTTCAAAGGAATAGTCTAGCAGTTCATCTTAGAGATGCAAATAGTTCCCTGACTTGCTCGTTTATCTCAAGTCCATGTACAAGTTGCTTGGCAGCTGTTCAGGGGAACAAAGGTGAAAACCTCAAATTAAGAATGACTTACGTGTACTCCTCCATCCATGAGTTGTCCTGCCTTGTTAACCTCCTTGGCTCTGCTTTAAGAGGTGGGAGCCTATGTAGTCAAAATTCATTTATTCCTGTTAAGAGTAATTATCTCAATTTTTGATGATGCCTCCAGCTATTGAAGAGTAATGATATGCCAGTAAGATGTTTCTCTCTACTTGCAAAGAAAATATGAGGGACTGTATGACACAGTTTGGGTCTCAGTTCATAAACACAGCAAATTAGCAAATTAGTAAACTGCTTTAGAGCACAAGATTCAAAGTTAAACTTCCCAACAGGCTACACTTTTGATATCTTGACTGTGTTCTTTACATCTAAATTGCAGTAGGGACATAGAGTAAAAAACTATAAAAGCAAATTCTGTAATATCAAGACATCACCTTTATTAGAAGAAATGATTACACTATCCTGGGTGAATGGGTAGCCTCTGAGATGGTGTTCCATCCATCTCTCTCTTTCTCTTTCTCTCTGTATCTCTCTGTACCTCTATCTCTCTTACCTTTCCTATTTAAAGGTCTTTTATAAATGTCACTGTCCCCTCTCACTCACTTCTGAATGAACACACTGCCATTTGGCTTTGGTCCACATCACTTCATTAAAATGGCTCTCTCCAGGATCAGTAACACCATTTTTGTGGCTAAATTCCATTGACACTTTTTAACCCTTCTCTTACATAATGCAGACATCATTTGGGAACTTCCCTTGTCCTTGAGCCCTGGGGGAAATTGCCTTAATCTCCCCTAATTCTATGGCTTGTGGAAGTCCTAACCCTTTCCAAAGGGCTTTGTGAAATCAGTCAAAGTCTATTACGAGCCTATTATCATGTACCAGGCACATGTAATAACTCACTTAATCCTTACAAAAATTCTACCAATTAGGAAGTACTATTGTCCTTATTTTTTTACAGATAAGGAGATTGAGGATCAGGATGGCTCCACAGCCGATAAGCGGGGTCCCAGACTGAAACTGAGATAGCCTAACTCCACCTTCACCGGACTCTGCAAGGTCTTCAGGCCTCCTCTGGACTCTCAGCTTCAGTTCTTTTCCCTGCTCTCGCTGTTCTTTATCACACATTCTCCAGTGTGAAATTTAACCCCTCTTTCAGTTTTCATAAAGCAATAATCACTTCAATCATACACATATTCATTACATTTTACATAATTTTTATGAGATTCCATGAAAATGTCCTGTCACACAAGATCTAGGGACTCTGTTATTTCCGTGGCTCTTTCCCTTCCATCTCCTTTCCTCACTGTCCCCTCCCACAATTACTGCAAGACTTCCAACTTCTCCTACCTGATGATCATCTCCTACCTGATGATCAACATTTCCTTCTTTTGAAACCTTGACATGAGTGGTTTTATTATCAGGTGTTTATCATATCTCTCCATAATGAGTATTCTGGTACCACCTATTAGATAAGCAGTAACATTAACTTATAATAGTTCTTTGACCTAAGGAGCATTTCTGACTCTTCACCACTCTCTTCTTGACTTATGCTCTAGTCTTGGCCTCTAAGGTACCATACTCTTCTGATTTTTCTTCTGCCCTTCTGATTAATTTTTTCAGAATTACTTTTAGGGCCATTTCTCCTCTGCTCATCTTCTAGTTGTTGGTATTTTTCAGCATTCTGCCTTAAGCCCTCTTTTTGTTTCCAAAATATCTCATCTACAATCACAGCTTCAGTTACATCCACATCTCCCAAATTTATAACTCCAGCACAACGCTTACATTCCTGACATAGAAAACCATAATTCCCATGGCTTATCCCACATTTTCCTTCTGATATGCCAATCACCTGATACCCAAATTTTCCAACATTGAATTCCTCTTCTTTCAAAACTTTCTCCTCCTGTGTGTGATGTTCTCCCTCAACACCACCATCGGCAGTACCCAAACCAGGAATCTCTGCATCTTCGTTGACTCCTCCTTACTCTTCCTTCTCTGACTCTACCCAGTAAGTCTCCAAAGCCTTTTGATTCTAACTCTTACAGAGCTTTCTAGTCCATTCAGTTCTCTTTAGTTCTACTGCCACTGCTCAGAAAGGCCACCATCATATCATACTAACTGGTCTCCTTGTTTTGTCCGTCTTTAATCAATTTACTACATGGCTCTCTGAGTGACACTTCTAGGATGGAATTCGGATCTTGCATTGTCCCAGTGCTACCCTATCCCTAGCCTCAAGAATAAAGTTCTGTGGCATCTGACCCTGAATAACCTCCACAGTCTCATGTGCCGTGGTACTCCTGCCTTTCTCCCTTCTTGTACTCTGTGTGCCAACCAAAGGGAAGAGTTTTCAGTTCTTCAGACAAGCTGCACTTCCTCTCAACCACAGTTTTCCAAAATGCTGTTTGCTTTGCTGAAAACATTCTCCTCTTTCATCTTAGCCCAACTTCCTTTAGGAGACTATTTAGATGTTACTTTCCCAGGAAGCCTTCTCTGACTTCCCTGGACTTCATTTTAGTTCCAGGTGAGAGAAGACCCTCTCAAACTGAAAGAGAGAGAGAGAGAGAGAGAGAGAGAGAGAGAGAGAGAGAGAGAGAGAGACAGAGAGAGAGACAGAGACAGAGAGAGACAGAGAGAGAGAGAGAGGATTTATTGGCTGATGTAACTAAAAAGTCCATAGGCCTATTTTCAAGCCTGGTTAAATGGTCTCATCAAAAATGTGTCTCCCTTCATCATTCAATTCCTTTTCTTCTGTGTTCAGCTTCATTTTTACATAATTTACCTAATTTCTCCATTTATAACAACAAGATGGCCATCATCAGCACCAAAATTAAACCAATTTAGTAACCTCAGATGAGAGTGCCTTTTCTTGGTTCCAGCTGGAATCCCAGGAATTCCTCTTACTGACCAGATCAGGATCCCATGTCCTGTTCTGAAGGACATGATAGCATGTCCTCCATGTTAGTGATGGAAGAAGGTGGATTCCCCAAGGAAAATTAGGGGGCTGTTTGCAGGAGACAAGGGATTTGGTTAAAGATCGCCAGAACAAAGATAGACAGACAGATAGATAGATAGATAGATAGATAGATAGATAGATAGACAGACAGATAGATAGAATAGACATAATAGGTAGTTAAGTAGATGAACAGAGGAAGAAAAAAAGGAAATGTTTATTTCTTTAAATTATTATTTAGAATAGTTAGATTAAGAACATGGCTTTTGGGAGGTTTTTTTGTTGCCTTCAAAGGACACCACTGAGAAACACACAGCATAAGCAAAAAAAAAAAAAAAAAAAAAAAAAAAAAAAAGGCAAAGAAAGGGAACAAGGAAAATTTGCCAGATTATAAATTCCTCTGCAGAGGAGACTGTTTTCATTCTGTACCCACTCAAGCTTATACGCTTCATAAGCACTTATTAAATAAATAAATGAGTATAGTAACTTGGGGGTGGGCAACCCTTCCAGAGTGGAATCCTGAACATCCAATCTCTGTTTTCCATCTCAGAGTAGTATATCTGTTGTCTCTTGAGAGAAAGATACAGCAACAGAAGGCATTAGCTTCAAAATAGGCAGCAGCAAGTATAGGCAGAGGAGGCTGGACCATTAACACCAACTGAAATAACTCGGGATTCTACAGAAGTTAAATATGTGGATGTCCTCATATTTAAATAGCAATTTTTAAAAAATAAAGATAAAATAAAATTTAGTTTTAGAAGATGGGAAAGTTGTGAAACTAAAATTCCTTTTAGAGAAGTATTCCCAAGTAGTTTTGGGGTTTTTATTTCTTTGTTTTTAATCTCGTTGTAGTTTCTAAACTAAGCTAAGTGACATACTATGGTATTTCCAAACTACTCACTGCTCAACTTCTAAATATGATGGATAAATCCTAGAACAATTACGAAAGGAGTTACAAAAATCATGATCATGAAACTATGTGAGATTTTAAAATCTCACAGAAAGATAAAATCATAAAAAGTGAAAATGGTCTTTGCTCCCTGATTCAGATGTAATTCTTTAGTTGGACTTTTTGAAAACATTTTTTATAAATTAAAATCATGGTATATTCAGCATCTCATATGTAAATCAAACTGACATAATCCACTTGTGGGGAAGGGAAAATTGACTTTTTATAAACTACAAAATTCTACTATTATATTCATTTAATTGCATATGCCTTCAAGACATTTTTTTTGTTCCAGAAACTGTATCAGGGACTAAAGATACAAAAGTGTGTAAAGCCTACATACTTGTCTTTAGGAAGTCTCAATCTAATAGGAGAAAGAGATATTTAAATACATACTTACAAACACTGCATTGGAGGTATGTCCTAGAATAGTGGGGGTAAGAAAGAAAGGTATGATCAATTTCACTACAGATTAAATTAAACAAGAAATCAGCTCTATCTTTTCATGCAAGTATTTTCAGCATTTCATAGCTTATTATAATGTTCACCACTGGGTTTGGTAAAAACAATCTATGATATTAAGAAAGAATTTCTTGTCAAGATGACAGAGTAGGTAAATGTTGTGTTTGCCTCCTCTCACAACCACATCAAATTTACAACTAAACTACAGAACACCCATCAATGAGAATCACCTGAAGTCTAGCTGAACAGAAGTTCTATAACTAAGGACATACAGTAGAAGCCACCTCCAGACTGGTAGGTTCTAGCCACACACCAGGCTCCCCAACACAGAATTCCAGTGCCAGCTAGATAAGTCCCCAGAACTTCTGGCTGTGAAAACCAGTGGAGATTGTGGCTGAATGAGATGGAGGGCTGCTAGAGTCCCAGGTGTTCCTCTTAAAGGGCTCAAGCACAGGCTTACTTACTGATAGACTCACTCACTCTGAGGTCCAGAACTGGGACAGCAGCTCAAAAGGTGACACAGATTTACAGGAAGGAACTGAATTGCCTGGCTTCAGGGTGAGGGCTGGAGGGACTGCTTTCTCCTAGACAGAAATGCTGGCAGAAGTCATTGTTCCGTTGTTGAGCCGTCCCCACTCCCAGCATGCAGACACAAGTGACTGCCATATCTAGGTCTCCATCAACCAGACTAATACTGTTTGCCTCTCCATGATGATTCCCTGAGACCATGCCCACCCCCACCCCAACTCGTGGATCCGCCCAGGCCACTCGTAGTGGCTTTTCCATACAAAGCACCTATCTTGGTTCATGCTGCTGACTTTCCTTAAAATCTCTCAAAGATTCACAAAACCCAAACAAGCAGCATCTAGCTTTGGCATGTTCATACCACTTGCTAAGCAGCCCCAAGCCTAGTACTATCAATAGCCAGCCTTGGTTTGCAGCTTGGCCTCTCAACACACCTCCAAGCCCAGTGTGGGTGGCTGCCATCTGCAGATTGCTCTATAGCTCATGCCAGGTGGTCCCAGGTATGGCACAGCCTGGGGCTAAACATGGCCTATAGCAGGGTCCCTCCCAGGAAGCCCTGAGGCCAGTATGCCCAGTGGCTGACTTAAAACCTCGCTGAAGCACCCCTAGCTGCCTTTGTGGATCACACATCCGAAGGGCAGACAGGGCAGGCACCAGAGCCCTGCTAAAGCAAATCCTGCTCTGTAGGGTCAACCTCTGCACGACAGCTCCTTCACTGTAGTCACAGTCACTTCTTACAACCAATCAGCCTGAAGGTCAATACTCCCACTGACATGCACATAGCAACCAAGGCTCAACTATAACAGGTGGACACACACAACCCACAAAAGGGACACACCTGGAGCACCAGACTCAGGTGCCAGGGAGGCTGTGCCACTGAGCCCCACAGCACATCTACTACATGAGGCCATTCTAATAAGACCAGGAGGCATAGCAACCCTATGTAATACATAGAAACAAACGTAGGGAGGCAGTCAAAGTGGGGAAACGAAGAAACTTGTCCCAAATGAAAGAACAGAACAAAGCTTCAAGAAGAGAGCTAAACAACATGGAGACAAGCAATCTACCTGAGGCACAGTTCAAACTGGTTATAAGGATGCTCAATGATCTCAAAGAGAACTTCAACAAAGAGAAAGGAAACATGAAAATGGAGATAGAAAAGCTGAAAAAGAGCCTGTCAGAAATGAAGCCTACAATAACTGAAATAAAGAATACATCAGAGGGAATCAATAGTAGATTAGGTGAAGCAGAGGCTTGAATAGTGATTTAGAAGATAATTTGGCATTAAACACCCAATCAGAACATAAAAAAAAAAAAAAAGACTACCAAAAATAATGAGGATAATTTAAGGGGCCTCTGGGACAACATCAAGTGTATCAACATTTGCATCACTGGAGTACCGAAGGAGCACAGGGAGAGCAAGGAATTGAAAACCTATTTGAAGAAATAATGACAGAAAACTTCCCTAACCTGGCAAAAGAAATAGACATACAAGTTCAAGAAGTGCAGAGAGTCCAAAACAAGATGAACTCAAAGAGGCCCACACAATGACACATCATAATTAAAATGCCAAAGGGTAAAGACAAAGAAAGAATCTTAAAAGCAGCAAGGGAAAAGAGTTAATTACCTACAAGGGAGACCCCATAAGATTGTCAGCTGCTTTCTCAACAGAAACTTTGCAGGCCAGAAAGGATTGGCATGAAATATTCAAAGTGATGAAAAGCAAGGACCTACAACCAAGATTACTCTACCCAGCAAAGCTATTATTTAGAATCAAAGGGCAGATAAAGAGCTTCCCAGACCAAAAAAAAAAAAAAAAAAAAAAAAGCTAAAGGAGTTCATCAACACCAAACCAGTATTAGAAAAGAAGGAGAAGGAGGAGGAGGAAGAAAATATGAATAAAATGGCAATAACTACATATCTATCAACAATTACCTTCAATGTAAATGAATTAGATGCTCCAATCAAAAGTTAGGGATCTGAATGGATAAGAACACAAGAGTCTTACATATGCTGCCTACAGAAGACTGACTTCAGTTCAAAAGACACACAGAGACTGAAAATAAAGAGACAGAAAAAGATAGTTCATGAAAATGGAAACAAACCAAAACAAAAAGATATAGATGATGTAATACAGAATTGTACACCTGAAATCTATGTAATTTTACTAACAAATGTCACCCCAATAAATTTTTTTAATAAATAAATAATAAAATAAAATACAGGTGGGTCCAAAAAAAAAAAAAAAGCTGGGGTAGTACTTATCAGACAAAACAGACTTTAAAACAAAGGCTATAAAAAGAGACAAGAAGGACCCAGGTACCCCACTTCAGGATATTTATCCAAACAAACTCAAAACACATCTTCAAAGAGACATGTGCATCCATATGTTCATTGCAGTATTATTTACAATGGCCACGATGTGGAGGCAAGCTGGGAGTCCATCAATGGATAAATGGATAAAGGAAAAGTAGTACATACATACAATGAAATATTACTCAGCCATAAAAAGAACAAAATCCTGCCATCTGCAACAACATAGATGGGCCTAGAGGGTATTGTGGTGAGTGGAATAAGGCAGTCAGAAAAAGACAAATGCCATATGATTTCACTTATATATGAAATCTAGAGAACAAAATAAACAAACAAAACAGAAACAAACTCATAGATACGGAGAACATTTTGATGGCTGCCAGCTGGGAGGGGGCTCAAGGGGTTGGATGAAAATGGAGAAGGGATTAAGTACAAATTGATAGTTACAAAATAGTCATGGGGATGTAAAGTCTAGCTTAGGTAATATATTCAATAATATTCTAATAACTATGTATGGTGTCAGATGAGCACTAGATTTATCAGGGTGATCATTTCATAAGTTATATAAATGTCTAATCAGTATGTTGTGCACATGAAACTAATATATTGTACGTCAACTGTAAATGAAAAATAAAAAAAAATATTTAAAGAAACAAACAAATAAAAAAATAAGAAAGAGAACCTTATATACAAAACAATAATCACAGCTAACATTCTAGTATAGTATCTTATAGTTTTATCTTTCTCTAAATAATTTTTTATGCCTAGTGGTCATCATACTAAAAAAAGTTGTTTTATCTTTTTTAATCACTTAGCATCATATTGTGATCTCTGAATATGTTATAAAATAATTATTTAAAATTTTAAAAAGAACCTATCATACTTAAATAGTTTATTTCTGGATTACTCCGATTTTTTATTAGGAATGGCTATCAAATTTTATGATGTCTTTCAGGCATCTTTGGTATAATTATTGACTTTCTTCGTTTGTTAATATAATAAATTACATTGATGGATTTCTTAATATTGAACCATCTTTATGGTCTTAGAATAAACTCTGCAAGGTCATATTACACTGTTTTCGTAATAAACAGCTGGAATTAATTGCTTCATGCTATACAGAATTTTTATATCTATATTCATACAGAATTTATAGCTTTCCATTTTTAAATATATTGTTCAAATTTTAGTATTAAAGTTACACTAGCATTATAAAAGAATCGGGAAGATTTGGCTCCTTTTCTATGGTCAGAAATGATTTCAAACAACATTGGATATTTTCTATTTTAAAGGATAAGTTAAATTTTGAAAAACCTAAGTCTGTTTATTTTTTTCACAACCCATCTATCAATTTGGAATGAAAGGAAATTCATGATCCTACAGAATGTATATATTCTTTCTGGAATTGTTTAGTCATTCCATAGATACATGTTGTCATAGGTTAGATACTCCACGAAACAGTTGTGTGATGGAGATCTGAGTGCAAGCAGTTTACTGCAGAGCAGTCTTAAGAGTGTTGACCTGTAGAGGACTGAAGGAAGCAGGATGGAGCATGCACAGGAGAGCTGAAAGAAACATAAGGAGAAGATGGAATCAACAGGGGCTTTGGCCCATTTTACCAGGAGCACTAGAGCTAGGATGGCTCTTCAGGGTTGTCCCATTGTCTCTTGTTGTTAGTCAGGGTTCTTTGTAGAAATAGAAGCAATAGGATAGAGATGATAGATAGATAGATAGATAGATAGATAGATAGATAGATAGATAGATAGATAGATTGATAGATAGACAGATAGATAGATAGATAGATAGATAGATAGATAGATAGATAGATAGATGAGGGAGAGAGGGAGAGAGAGAGAGAGAGAGAGAGAGAGAGAGAGAGAGAGAGAGAGAGAGAGAGAGAGAGAGAGAGAGAGAGAGAGAGAGATTGAGATTTACTATAAGGAAGAATTAGCTCATGTGAGTTTGGAAGCTAAGATGTCCCAGAATCTCCCGTCTGCAAGCTAGACGCCTTGAAAAGCTGGTGATATACTTCCTCACTGAGAAATCCTAAGAACCAGGAGAATGGTGAAAGTCCCCGTCCAAGAGCAGGCGATGTCCCAAATTAGCAGTCAGGCAGAGAGAGAAAAATCTCCCTTCTTCTGCCTTTCTACCCTATTCAGACTCAAGGAATTGGATAATGCCCGCCCACATTGGGGAGGGCAATCTGCTTTCCTCATTCCACCAATTCAAATGCTAATTTCTTCCAGAAACATGCTCACGGACATATGCAGGAATAATGTTTAACCAGATATCTGACCACCCCAATGCCCTCTTAAGTTGACAAATAAAATTAACTGTCACATCCCATAATGAAGCAGGGAAGCAGGTCTTTGTGTCCTTACATAAACCAGTCATTGGATGGGAACTACCTTTGGGCAAGGAACCTAATCTTGAGTAGGTGAGGCAGCTCTCTTCGGCCAAGGAAAAGTTGGCTGGAGAGACTACTGTGAGCTCTCTTCAGCCAACATTCCCAGCAGCTGAGGAAAGAGCATCCGTTGGTCCTGAGTGGGTGGGTGTGGATGGTACACTGTTACATCCACTACGGATGCTTTAGTTCAACTAAAAGGTGTGCTTCATCCCCTTCGAATAAATATTAATACGGATCGAAAACTTGAAGATTTTCCAAAATTTCTTTATGCCTTTATAGATATTAATTGTTACTTCATAACTTCATCTAGGAAGTTGGATGCTCAATGGACTTTAACAATAATTTTCAAATAGGGCCACCAAAAGTACGTGAACAATGTTTCCAGCTGTCAAATATAATGAGTTTTGCATTCATGGATAAGAAGTTTTGAGCATCTCAGATGAGAGCTTTTTGCCTCACAACTTTATCTTATCTCTTTGTAGTAGTCATTGTAAAACGTCTATAATTTGTTACACTATTGCTTTAACATTTCCTGTCTTCATTGATCAAATAATGTTCTTTAAAGTTACAAAATTCCACATATTTTGCCACCTACTGTGTCCATTTGTTAAGATAAATCTTATGAAAATTATTGGTAAATATAGCACATTCCCTTGATATCTATGTTATTTCCTCAAAAAGATCACATTTCTTATACGCCTATAAGGACATCATTTATGAGCAGGCGGTTCAAGGTGCTCCAAGATCTGGTCTCAATCTAGTTTTATAATCCAATGTCCTAAATCATGCCTTCCGACTTACCCACTCCCCCAACACCAATCAAGCTGGGAGCAATGCAATTATACTCACTGAGATATGATATTTTACAGGTAATGTCTTGACTCAGTTTAGAATTTATGTCTAAAAATTCTCAATTCCCCTTCACAGGCAGTTTGCTGAGCCCCCACCTCAAACACTTCCCTTATCAGGTTCCCACTTTCCAGGGTCACCAAGCATATCTCCAACCGACCCCCTTATAAGGCTCCCACATTCCTGAGCCAGGTACTAAACAACTAGGAACAGGCTCTATGCTCCAGAACCCTGTAATTATTCAAACTAACCTATCCCCAAGAAGCCTGCAAAACCTAGCTGACACTCCCACTGAGCTTGCCATACACAAACTGTCTTCTACAGCTCCAGCTTGCAGTTACCCTGTCCCCAAGCACAACCTTCTTTATGGCCCTACAGTGCAACCTTCTCTCTGAAACTGTAAGTAAGAAGGAGTGTGGTCTTTTATTACTCCAATGCCAGTGTATTATGTCCAGTCATAAAAAGAATCTTTAAATTTGATAAAACACATCTTTGTTTATTTATGTTTATGATTATCTGCTTCCAGACATTTACTTATCCTGTTTCCCCTTTGTATGACATCCTCTTACCTGCCTTCATCCTCAACTGTGAATAGCCTGTCCTTTTTATTCAAAAATTGACCTGAAATTCTCTACCTTCAGGAACCCTTTTCCATGTCTGTATTCCTCATCTGTCCTCTTGCCTTTCTTTGTGCCACTTTTAAAGCACACATCACATCCCTCTGTTTTATACTACAATGCTTTGTAAGCAGGCCTGTTGTCTTCATCATACATGAAAGCTTCTTCGACTGCCCTGCAGTCTCTGCCATGAGGTCTGTTACAAGGTGCCTTCTTTAAAAAAATATTCATTGAATTCAATTCCTTGGAGCACTGCTGTGCAACTTCAACCCTGCCTGAAAGTGATGTCACATTTCTGCCATTTTGATGCTCCTTTCTTCTACCCCTATTGTGACGCAGAGAGTGGAGGGGTTACAGGGGTGCAGATGAAGAGGTTGGAGAAAAAGCAAATGCTAAAAAGGAAGGTTTGCAATCCTGCCCCAGTAGAAAGGGGTGAATAGAAACAAAGCAACAAGAACATCAAATGACTAAAACATTTTATGGGACTTATGGGACACTGGAAGGTGGACAAGAAACATCTATTAAATGTAACAATCAGATTTCAGAACCTTGAATTCACTGTTCCAGGATTGGGACACATGTCATTTGAGTTGCATGGACATAGAGAAACACACTGAACCAAATTTCTTTTTTTTTACTGAAGTTGATTTGCCTCTCTGAATTATTCATATGATGATTAAGTTCACTTGGCTCCTAATTGCATAAGATATTGTATTAAAGACAAAACCATTTTTTCTTTATAATTCATGAGTTGTGGGATTTCTCTCCCCTTGTAAGTTTCTTTAAAAATCTAATCCTAAAATACTTTCTTGAGTTAAAAAAAGAAGAAAACATATAATAAAATGTTCTCTCTTGAATCACAATTAATTTAAGATACGCAGAGCTTAATAGACATCTCTAAGGAAAAGATGGTTTTATTTTGTTTTTAATGCAAAGAGCTGTTTGCACTGGCAGGTTTGTATAATTTAACTATTATATGGCTAATTCAATGAATTTAATGACAAAAATTAGTATATACAAAGGAATAAAAAGCTACAGTGAATGTAGGCAACTCAGCCTGGCTATCCTCTGTTCTCAATCTGTCAATCAATATCCCTTCCTCCCTCCTCACCTCCTCCACCACTACCTCTAAAGGCATTTCTATCTCATTCATTACTTGTTTCCCATTGGCCACTTTTCTCCCCATCCTGTAGCCTTGTTCTGGAGGTTGTCAATCAAATAGCCTCACCTTATGAGGTAATCAATCAGAACCTCATGACCAACAGACCCTATGAACCCTATCATTTTTCAAGGTCACCTCCTTGGTTTGGGCTGCCTGAAGTCTGAAGCACACTCCAGATCTAATCAAGATCTTCCCTTCACAAAGAACGATCCAGTCTTGCTCCCCTGAAGTATGGACTCTTGACAAAGCAGATGAAACTAGAAAGGGGTGCTGAGTGACTTGACAAATTTAGCAAACGCAATCGCTCTCCTATTTCATTTTTCCATACAGAAAATAGGAAGTAGAAACAATGATTCTAGACTTCAAAAATTGCTAATCAAACTGCAGAAATCCTAGTGTTTGGTTTGTTTCACAGGACTTCAGGATGAATCAAACCAACGGATATTTAGTAAGCATCTATTTCTTCCCAGTACTTTGCTCCATGCTCTAACACATCCAGAACTCATGACAGAACTCCAGAGTGGACAAGTCTTAGGAATTCATGTTATAAATGAGAGAAACTGAGACTGGAACACTTAGATTTATTTAGAAAACCTGGCTCTTGCCTTAGACAATATTTTGACCTGATTCATGAAACAAGGCATATCATGAATGTTTTTAGCCTTAACACAGCTCAAACAAACAAACAAACAAAAACACCTGAGCACACTTTAACCAATTGTTACATTGGCTAACATAGTCTTAAAATTCTACAGGAATTCAGAGAAAAGAAAAATTACTGTAAGATGGACCAGGCTGAGCCCTGAGAGAGAGAACTGAGAATGATGAAGGCACAGCCTCCCGCATCCAGAAAGATCTGTGGGAGGACGTGAGTTAAGTGACAGGAGAGAAGCAAGGCTGGATGGGGGAGTTATTTGCGGAACAGCTTTCTATGTGAGACCAGAGTTTGCAATTCATAAAAAAATAATAATTAACCCTAAAACAAGTCATTATATGTTTTGAAGCAGGAAATATGCATTATGAAAATAGCATTTCACAAAAGGAGATCCAACATAAGACAATGGTTAAGAGCATGGGTTTGGGAGTCAGGCAGCTTGGGTTTAAATTCTGGCTCCACCATTTACTCGCTTCGTAATTTGGGCAAGTCACTTTGTTTCAGTGTCCTCATGTGTAAAGTGGGAATTATAATAGTATCTATCTCACAGGATTATTTGCAGAACTGAATTAATTAATATTTACAGCATATTGAAATCCATTCTTCCATTTCTCAACAGTGTTATGATCCCAAATATCATTGGGAGAAAACCCTTCTCAGACATTAGTTTGATGGTTTCTGGCATAAACCAGAAAGCAAATGATGAGATGTGAATTTAGGACCATGCAGTAAAGAATCCCAGGCTGTCCACTGAAAGAAGGATAAGAACGTGTTCTAGGGGCTGAAATAGAGTGAAGAGTGAAAGGTGAACCCACTATGTTGAGAATATACTGGGTTCACCAAAATTAGTAACTTTGAAGAAATAAATGTTAATTGTGAGAAAACATGTTTTCACAACTTTAGAGTGAAAATATCCTTTAACATCATTTATAGGCGGCACCTATCCCCACAAAGATTCGTAGGTTCCACCACCTCTCATTATCCCTCCCTGTCTCCCACTCTCAGGGTTTAGAATTGCTTGGTTCTTTTCATTCCCCATTTGCACATCCAACAACACCTTCATCGAAAATTTCCGAAGACGTGTTGTTGCTTCCCAATTTACCTTGCTCACTCCGTTTCCTAGAATTTCCCATTAGTTCCCACCACACATGGAAGAATTTATATTATAGGTGTCAGAATAGCCACATACAGTGGTTTGCACAATGACTCAGAAGGGAGACTTTAAATTTCATCTCAATGCCCCTTTGTTGGTGAGGCTGCAGTGTACACTCGCGTGAGGCAAGATGTGAAGAAAGAGGGCCTCATACCTCCAAGCACAAGACTTGAAGCATGAGCCACTACTACAGCCATTCTCCCTTCTGCTCACCTTACATATCCCAACTGAAGTTCACCTTTCAAAAAAATCATTGGGAGATGTGGCACAACGCAGACTCTGTGGGGATCAAAGGAGGGTACAAAGATGAAGTTTACATAGAGCCTTTTTCTGCTTAAAGGCCAATCTCCCACAGGCTTTCCTTCTCTTCATATTTCGCTCTCCTCCTTTTCTCTACTTACTGAATGTATTCTCATATGCCTAGAAATAGATGTACAAATCTAGAACAAAATGAAAAATAAATTCAGAAACATCTAGTCTAAACCTTTCATCTTTATGGATCATGAAACATAGATTCAAAGACTTTAAGTGACTTTCTCAAAGCTTCCAATAAATTTCCGTATGCACCACAGATTTGAAAACAACTTATGTACTATCCTCCATCACTCAGAATCTAGTGCATATTGGGCACCATAAACTTGCTATATGCCACATCAAGTTATCTCATAACAACTCCATTTAGTAGATGTCATTATCCCCTTTTTACAAATAAGGAGTCTGAAGCTCAGAGAGGTGGCATATCTATAACAGTCACTCAACTTGTAAGTAGGGGAGCTAAGCTTTAAACCCACGTCCTCGAACTCTCTCTTGCTGCTATACTGAACTTCTACCATTTCTAGTACCAGGATTTGGCTGGAATTGGGGTCAAAGTCTATATATTCTTTTCTATGTCTATATATATATATTACACATCTGTACGTCATTCAGGATTCTTGTTCATTTGTGCAATGTTTCATTCAACTGTCATTGTCAGCATATAAGATGAGACTGCCTGGACAGTTGCCATCCCCTCCAATAGCCTTTATCTCTTTTATAATCTACCCAGTCTTTGTTGGAATTCCTGTTGGTATTCATTAAGTAGTATGCTATTGGCTATAAGTAACAGATAACCTAGCTCTCTGGCCTTAAACCATGACGATATTCGAATTAGACATCACAAAGGCTGGCATGGATTCAAATATTGATAAAAACAATTCAAAATTGGCTACAGTAGTTTTGTTTTACTATTCCCTTTACATACTACCAAACTGAAAAAAAATAAAAAATATGTACATGAGTCCAGGGAGACAGGTTAGTGACTCTCCAATGCCTCCTGTTTCTCAAGAATATATCCATATTTGGTGTCAACACAAGGAAGCCACAAATTTAGGGGAGCTTAGAACTGCAGGCTCACTGCCTTTGATAGCATTTGGCTGGAAGAAAGGATAATCTCAGCACAAAATGTCTCCCTTACTATCACATAAGGGAATTTTTGTTGCCCCAGTTAGTTACTTCTATGTTCTATTTCTCACTGCATCATCAAGCCTATACCATCTTGTCCATGACCAACCATTAGCATTATGTGAGTTAAGAGCTCACTAATGTCTTCCAAACCCCAGGCTCCAAACAAAACAGGTTTTTTATAAAATTAAGCCCCATCAAGCTCCATGTATAAGATTTTTATCTTCTTGTCACTTCAAGGTCACAAGTTGAACAGTACTGATCCAGTCAGCACATCATCACACCACATACCAAGCAAAATGGGTAAGGGGAACAAATTTTCTTTTGCATATCCTTGCATTTGTATTTGAAAAGAAAAAAATATTTCACAAATGCTCCCTAGCAGATTTTCTATTGACAGGTTATTGGTCAGAATTCAGTCACATGACCACTCCTGGCTGCAAGGGTGACTGGGAAAGTGAAAATCTGGCAAAGGGGAAAAAGATCTCCATGACAGGCTTAGACCAAAGATGATTCAGTCCCTGGGGCAGGGCACTTTGTCTCTCTAACCAAAATGCAGGCTTGGTTAACAAAGAAGCAGATGGAAATGGCTATTGGTTGGACACTAACAATGTCTGTCATAGAGACACTCCATACATATAGCACATCTAACAACATTCTTTTGCTTATGACTTGGGAAGAGAACCTGTTTGTTTATATGATCTTAAATTAAGCAAAAGCTCTATCGTGTCAAATGTTTTTTTCTTGATCCAGCTTTATAAGGCAACCAAACTCTCTCCTTGTTTTCGTGTGTTTTGTTATTGTTTTTTTCAAATCTCTAAGAGGTCTACAATTTTATTGCCCAATTTTGTACTTCACAGTGAGTCATTCTGCTGGTTACCACAAGAAAAGTCTTTGTAATCAAATTCCCAGCAAAAACAAAACAAAACAAAAAACCTTAAGAAAGTCCAATTCCTGATGTCACCTCTTACCCTTCATTCTTAAGTTAAATAAATAATTAATGGCTTTTGTAACAAGCCTGCAGGTGATGAGTCTTCTAGAGGCTTTCCATGGCAGTTGACAAATCCCTAATTCAAATGAGCACATGACTGTGGTTGGAATGCATCTTTCCCTTAAAGGCTTTCCTTTTCTTCTCTCTGACACTTACTTTGACCTTTAGACCTTTATTTTTCCTGTTAATCAACAGCAACCCAAAATAAATTTGTAAGTACTTCTTTGCTTTCGCTCTTCTTCCTTCTTCTTTAAATGAATCTAAAGAAGAAATTATTTTTGTCCCTTCTAATTTTATCTAATCTTATCATTTCTTCTCCCTTTTCTCTCTTCTAACTACCTCTTGATCATTCCAGTATTCAATAGTCCTTCCTGGAGAACTCCCCTTATTCAAAATTCAATGATACACAAACTATAAGTCATAAATTCAAAATTAGTGGACTTCCACTATAATTACCATGATTGTAGCTTTTACTATACATACAAAGTGTCATTACTTCCTTTTTTGTCTGTACCTCTACACAAATGTTTAATGAAAATCATTAGAATTATGGAGGTGAACACAAAAGAAGGGCAAAGGAAGAAATCCTGAAAAATTTATAAGGAGTGAGGCCTGATAAATGTAAATTTATTATGTAAAATTAATAATTAATAATTTAAGATGTAATGAAAATGGGATTTCTATCTGTTGGTGCTAGGTTCAGCTGTGAGTAACAGGGACCTTCAAAATACAGTAGTTTAATGTAGACATTTATTTCTCTTCCACTGCTCGTGCCTCATTGGTCATAACTTGGACAGGTGACCAAGGACTCTATAAGGAAGGCTAAGAAATGTAGTTCAGTGTCATTGTGCTCATCTCGGCAAAAGGAATGTGTTGAGGAAAGCTGGGGCAGATTATAAGATCAAGTGTCCAAGGCAAATAGTCCTTCAATTTGATTGTTGTGCTTAGATACAAATTTGCAACTGATTATTTAAGATGAGAAGGACGGATGGGGAACATAATTGGCCATCTCTGCTACATCACTGAAACTCTACTAAATGAACACAATACATATTTTGAGTGCTTTCATAGTTTCATTCTGATCTGTATCCTTCTAATCCATGCATTCTCCCATGGGGCCAATATTGGTTCTTGGGAGGGAGTGGGGGCAAAGCAAAATATATATATTTTTATATATTTTTATATTATATATATATATATTTTGCTTTGCCCCCACTCCCTCCATATATATATATATATATATATATATATATATATATATATATATATGTATATACATATATTTTATATATTGTATATTTTTATATATTATATATATATTTTGCTTTGCCCCCAATCCCTCCCAAGAACTAATATATATATATGTGTGTATATATATATATATATATATATATATATATATATCTTACTCATTTTATGTATAAAACCCAGAAACACATACAATACATAACAGATATACGATGTACCTATGGTATTAAAATTTCATGGGGAGGCTTTTAGAATAAAACATCGTAAAAGGCTCTTTCAGCAGTAATTGAGGGAAAGTTGCTAGAAAAATGATTCAGAAACATTGTTCAAACCTAATGCAGATATTTTCAGAAACATAACTCAAAGTTGGGCAAGGAAACACATTATTTTGGCAAAGTTTCTTTTTAGGGTTCTATAGGTTATATAATGTAATAAATAAAAAGGTTATATAACGTAATAAATAAGTTCAAATTGAACAGACCATTCATTCAACAATTACTTTTGAGTACGTACATGTGAAAAAATATGCTAGGTGATGAGGACACAGCCAAAAATGGAACACACACTCCTGCTTGCATGGGGCTTACAAGCTATTGGAGAAGACAGACATTGGACACTGAGTTGCACTGATGGCAGATTATAAGGTCAAGTGTCCAAGGCAAATATACTTGGCTTCTGAATTTCAATCTTCTTCATTACTTTTGCCAAGTGACATGGGAAAATTATTACCCCCTATTACCACAGTCTCTACCACCAAATATCCACCTAGTAATAATTTTGTGAAGATTCAATAGGATGAGACTGAATGTACTATGACCATATCTTACACATATCAGGTATTTAAGAAAATGGTATTATTTGTATTGTTATCCGGTGGTTTCCTCGTACATATTTTTGTTGAACCCATGTTTCTGTCCTATCTTAAACTGCTTACATTTCACTAACTGTGTCCACTCTCTATTCCCGCCTCCTTCAGCCCTCAAACCATCCTGTTAATACTTTCCAATGACCCCAGAACCAGATTTTTCAAACCATTTGGGGTTATACTTGGCCTGAAAAGCCTACAGCTCAGAAAATCTAGGATATATGATCATCCATATTACTTCACCTGTTCGTATAAAGTATTAATTGAGCACTTACTAAATGTCAGAATCTGGGTAAGGGTTAGGTGTTAATGAGGCTGGAAAGAATAAAATGGACCCATCCATGTACTTGAAAAATGAACATTTGTAAGTAGAAAAGGAATAATAAAAAGAAAACATTTATATGTTAAAGAAACATCTGAAGATCTTACCTGATGAGAATGGTCTCCTATAAAAGATGGGGTCTGGTGAAGGCAGGGAAAAAACATTTCAAGAAAAGAATATGGGATGTATACATCCATGAAATGAGAAAGAACAGAGAATATTGAAAGGATGTCCATTAAGAATAGAGCATAGAGACACTAATCAGTTTGGAGTACTAGTCTCACTTTCTAACGGGTACCATGTTCCCACTCTTTGTGTCCTTCTTCCTATTTATATTCTGTCTTATTAAAATCCCAATGCTGCCCTGAAAAGAGTTCAACTTTGTCTCAGTCAATTTCTCTCTCTCTCTCTCTCTCTCTCTCTCTCTCTCTCTCTCTCTCTCTCTCTCTCACACACACACACACACACACACACACACACACGTCTTCTTACATTCCCCCAAATTTACACATTCTCTCAATTATCACCATTGATATTATATGGTCTACCTTTGCTACAAATGTGAAGTCCATGCACCAGCATCTCCTCTATCATTTGGCAGCTTGTTAGAATTGCAGAATCTCAGGTCCCTCCTCCTCCTCCTGCCCCCCACCCCTGCACGCACAAAATTAATCAGAATACCACAACCACCATTGAATGAATCAAAATCTGCATTGTAAAGAACTTCTTAGGTGATTCACAAGGACATTAAAGCTGGGGAAGCCTGCTTAGTCTAAAGCAGAAGGTAGGGTGTTGTAGCTCACCCCCTTGCTCTGTTATAACCACCTTGATCTCCCATCTGTTTTCTTATCATGGTTTACATTCCTCTAAGAACTGAATAAGGTGATTCTTTGATGAAATGTTTGTCCAAGGAAGATTCTAGTCTCCTGAAAACTGGGGTAGTTATATGAGATCACAAAGAAAAGCATTTCAATGTCATCCCTTCCATCTCCCAAACTTAAACACTGTTTCTCTTTTACTTCATATTTCTTAGTTTTTCTTTTGGGTGTTTAGATTTTGTCAAGTTAACTTTCTCTCCCACTCTTCCTAAAAATGAACTTTCTAGTTCTGGGGTGTTTTATGTAAGTTCAGACGTCTTCATTCCTTTGTTCTTAAATCAAGTTATGAAATAATTTGTTTTATATGATTTTTTGCATGTCATCTCCCAAGTCTCTCTACCTTCTCAGCAATATGCTATTGTATGACCTACAAATATTTTTTTTTCCCTACTAAACGGGAAGGATCCTATAACTCTTTAAATATAGTTCCTTGCTTTCTGCTAAGGTGCCATATCTTATCATCTTATCTATTTGATGTCAGTTGGTTGCCTCTCCCCTACTGAAATCACCTCCATTCATCTTTCTACTGGAATTTCAAAGAACTTATATACCTGCAGGATACAATAAACATGTAGAGGATAATAAAACTTGGGGATTTTTTATTCAAGGATTGGAACAACTGTCCTTCCTGCCCATACTACCCCTTGTCTGGCACTTCTCTTATGGAAATCTTCTCTTCCCATAACTGATGTATTCAGAACTGAAGGTGGGATCACTCCCCCATTTTCAGGCACTCACCTCTTTCCCTCAATGGCATTGCATGCAGAACTGCCACTGTCTCCACAGACTTTTCTCAAACTCAACTCCATCAAAGGCCTTATACTTCCCTGCTTCTTTACTATGTAAGAACTAGGTTTATTTAGATCTTCTAGTCCCTACTCAGGGTTCAGCCATCCATTAAAACTTCTCGAATTAAAATATCCTTATTCCCTCTTTGTCCACTTTTACTTTATCCCTTTGCAATCTTCAGCGGGTGTTTGTGGTCTTCAGAATGCCTTCCTTGTATTTGTCACGAAGAGAGATGTGATACTAGCAAGAATCAACATCTATAGAGTGCTGACTCTGGTCCAGACACTATGCTGAGCACATTACAGTTTTCTCTCTTGTCCTCTTTATAACCCCTTGATGAGGGGACTATGCCCCAAAGTGCTAGCTCTGGAGTCTAATTCTGTGAATGTGAATTCCAGCTCCACAACTTACTATGTATCTGTGAGACCTTGGGTAAAGTGTTTAACCATTCTGTACATCAATTTCCTTTTCTATAAAACGAGGATAATGATAGTACTAGACAGTGAAGTCTATTACATGTAAAATGCTTAGAACAAGGCCTGACCCAAACAATTTTAATTATTGATACTTTTGCATATGAGAAAAATAAAGCACAGTGAAATTTTATAACTTGCCCAGGTTACCTAGGTGTTGGTTTATAGACAGAGCAGGCAGTCTGCTCTGTAATATACGTTGCCAGGAGGAATGAAGGAACTAAACCGTGTAACTTCAGAGAGGCAGTGAATGAACCCAACTGTGTGGTCAAGTCTAGACAATGAACGGTGTGGCACTGGAGGTGCCTGGGGAAGAATCACAAGTCCGAACAGCTGGAAGCCTCTTAAGGAGCGCTCAACTCACAAGTTATCTCCCTCCTACCAAAACCCAGGATAATAGAAAAAGCCACTCACAGTGGGGCACAGAGAAGAAGAATACATTTTTAGAAGATATTTGAAAGTACAAATTTAGAAGATATTTGAAGGAACAACACTGCACAGTCAGAAATCCTAATTTGTACAGACTTGTACAGTATCAAACAGGAATAAAAATAGCTAAATCCTACAAATACATTCAGCTATTCAACACATATTTACCGATTGTCTACTATGTGCCAGATAAGATTCTAAGGAGTAAAGATACGGTGGGGGGCGGGGGGGAGGCTTTAATGGAACTTAAATTTAGGGGTGCAATGAATACACAATCTGAGATATTGAAAAGAGTTATGGATAAAATAAAAAGGATTAGTGCTCTCTTCGGCAGCACATATACTAAAATAAAAAGGATTAATGTGACATGATAAAATTTTTATTCTTTAAATAAAAAGATATGTAAAGAATGTAAAGAAATAAATGTAAAGAAACTGAGAATTCTCTGTAAAGAATGAGTATAGCAGTTCTGAGCTAGTGACAAGTATCACATGGACCAACATGCCTTAGCACAAAACCAAGAAAAAAAAATCAAGAAACCACATGGAATCCAGGCCTCCAGAAGAGAATCCAACAGAATTGGTTGAAAGACATTTTCCTTAGCCACTCTTAATAAGAAATTACCTACTCTGAAGTTTTATATAGATAGATAGATAGATAGATAGATAGATAGATAGATAGATAGAGAGATAGAGATAGAGATAGAGATATAGATAGATATATTTCTACATTGTATGTAGGAGCTTACTCAACAAATCTTTTTATGTCACTATATACAATTTGGAATTAAAATAGCTCCTTCAGGTATTATCATATGGTGCTTGAACAGGAGACGGTAACTGACTGTTATGATTACAGTCCTGGAGCCTCGAAGAGACAAATCCCAATAAGCAGCCCCTTCCATACAACGGTGTCTGAGCAGCCTTTATTGTCCATCTCACCTTTGTCAGCAAATCCTCCATTTTGTGACCTTTTCCTGTGCAGTCTTTCAATTATGATTTGCAGAAAGTACACTACAAAACCTGATGCCCCTGTGTGGCTATAAAACCTCAGAGTGAATTTAGCTTATTTCTGCCTCTCCCATAAGGCCACTTCCTGCTTCATAGCATGGCTTCTGTATGCCCATTCTTTAAACCCCTGAGATCAGAATGTTTCATTTATCGAGTCTCACACAGTGCCTTAAACAGAGCAAGTTACAACTATAGAATGTGGTGTTATTTCTGCTTTTAAAGCAGGTAATACAAAATTAATTCAAAATGGATCAAAGACCTAAAAGTAAGAGCTAAACCTATAAAACTCTCAGAAGAAAACATAGGAGAAATCTTCATGACATTGGAATTGGCAATGATTTCTTGAATATGATACCAAAAGTATAGGCAACATAAGAAAAATACAGATAAGTTGGATTACACTAAAATTTTAAACTTTTTGTTTATGAAGAACATTTTCAATAGAGGTAGTAGGCAACCCACAGGATGGAAGAAAAGATTGTAAATCATATATCTGGTAAGGGGTTAATAACTAGAATATATTTTTTAGAAGTCCTACAATTCAACAACAAAACAACAAATAAACCAATTTAAAAATGGGCAAAGGACTAGAATAGACATTGCTCCAAAGTACACATATACATGGCCAATAAGTACATGAAATCATACTCAACATTACTAATCATTAGAGAATTACAAATCAAAACTACAATGAGACACCACCTCATACTCACTATGATGGCTAGTAACAAAAAGAAAACCACCAGAAAATAACAAGTGTTGGCAAGGATGTGGGGAAATTAGATCTTTGTGTGTTGCTCTTGGAAATGTAAAATGGTGCCACCACTATGGAAAACAGCATGGCAATTCCTAAAAAAATTTAAAACTGTATTACCATATAATACAATTCCATTTCTGGGTATATACCCAAAAGAACTAAAAGCAAGGACTCAAACATATATTTATATAACCACGTTCATCTATCCACAAATGAATGAATGAACAAAATATGGTTTATACAAACAATGGAATACTACACAGCCTTAAAAAGGAAGGGAATTCTGACATGCTACAACATGGATAGACCTTGAAGACATTATGCTAACTGAAATAAATTAGTCACAAAAGGACAAATACTGTATGATCCAGTTATGTGAGGTACCTAGAGTAGTCAAATTCATAGAGACAGAAAGTAAACTGGTTGTTTCCAGGAAGAAACAAGGAGTTTTCATTTAATGGGTACAGAGTTTCAGTTTTGCAAGGTGAAAAAAGTTCGAAAGATGGAGGAGGAGGAGGAGGAGGAGGAGGAGGAGGAGGAGGAGGATGATGATGGTTACATAACAATGTAAATGTACTTAATGTCACTTAATTGTACACTGAAAAATAGTTAAGATGGCAAATTTTATGTATATTTTACTACTAAAACAATTAAAAAGAAAGTGAAGAAGAAGAAGAGGAAGGAGAAGGAAGAGGAGAGGAGGAAAGGAAGAACAGCACCGCTAAGAACAACCACGGTCTGCATTACTATCTGGAGAAAGTTGAAAATTCTTCACCTACTGCTTCCTTCATCCTGAGCCCCCTCTTCCCTTACATGTTTTCATTGGCTTGTGACCCTAGTACTTTTGCCAAAGAACTGACATGGATATTAATTTGGAAGGATATTGATGTTAAAGTTACCATGATAAACGGATCAATTGATGTTAATACTTAGATTTTCTCTCCTTTCTCTCTCTTTCTCTCTCTCTCTCATTGTACCCTTTCCCTCTCCCCCACACACACTCACACTTGATATTATTCAGATAGGTAAATAATTTTGCTTTCTTTGAACTCAATCTTGTAATAATACCTTCTCCTCCAAAACTCCAAGGTTAAATGGGATTAATCATAAAACTATTATAAACTCCTGCTAGAAAGGACTGATTCAGATACTCTGTGGGTAGACCAAATTTTATATATATATATATATGTATGTATGTATATATGTATATATATATATATGTATATATATGTGTGTGTATATATATATATATATACACACACACACATACATATATAAATTCTGCAAAGAAAACCAAGGAAATGGACTGTTTTGTGAGGAAAGATGTTGTTAGAATAAAAGGAACATAGACTTATTAGGAGCAAAAAATAGTGGCCTCTCAATTTTCTCTCTGGAGCTTTAAAAATTCTAAGTATGGTATAGTATTTTTCAGATTGTTTCCAAAAAAACAGCTGAGATATAAACAATCTGGCTAAAAGCTGTGCCCAGTTATTTCTGTGGTCATTTTGTGGTTTGTTGTGACAGTCTCCAATCCATTTACTGTTTTGTGAACCAACCAAACCAGGTTGTTTGTCAGGTTTTCTGGAAAGCTTTCCCTGTGTGTTTCATGTTTTCATTCAGATCCATAAAGGGAGACAAGTTTCTTTGGTTCCTTGATGCCCAACCATCCCAACAACACTGATACCAATGCCATTTTTCTCAAGGGCTTTTCATAACTGAGCTTTCCCTCCTGGCCTTTCATCTCATCATAGCCATTCTGGAGCCCCTGTGGCTGATAAAAACCTGCCAGTGATGGATCATACTCAATCCTTGCTTCAGTGTATGGCCAAAAGAGGTCAAACAAGGGGAACTTACTACTAGCTTAAATATCCCACAGCCAACCTCCTTCTGGGATCTTTCTTAGATTCCACCTCCAATATCCTGGAAAATAGGAGAAACCAGAAAGCCTTTTCTCTATCCGGGTCTTTCCTCAAAACAGCATCAAGAGGAGGGCCGCCCTCATTTTACAGGTGAGAAATTTGAGAATTGGAGTGATGAAGAGGAATGACAACTCAGGAAACTGCTTGAGAGCTGCATTCCAGACTTGGTCGTGACCAAGATCAAATTCTAGTTCTGTCACTCACTAACTATGTGTCCTTTCACAATTTACTAAACTCTCTTCCTCAGCTTTCTCATCTATAAAACACATTGTATTAATAATACATGTGCCACCAAATGACTGAAAAAGAAAGTACTGAACACAATGCCTTGCACATAGAAAGTACAGATTCATGTTACTTGTTGGTATAATTATTATGACTATCATGATCTTTGAGAGACGTAGCTACTTTAAAGCTAATATATTTCTTTAATGTAGCTACTTTAAAGCTAATATATTTTTTTAAAATATATCAGTCAAGATGCTCTCAGTTATGCTGCAATAAAAAATAATCCCCCAGATCAAATATATGGTGATGGAAGGAGAACTGACTCTGGGTGGTGAACACGCAATGGGATTTATAGACGATGTAATACAGAATTGTACACCTGAAATCTATGTAAATTTACTAACAATTGTCACCCCAATAAAATTAATTAAAAAAAATAAAAAATAAAAATAAAAAAATAAAATTAAAAAAAAAAAATAATCCCCCAAATCTCAGTGACTTACCACGAAGGATGTTTCTTCACTCTTGCAAGATGATCCTCACAGCCAGCTGTGGCTATCCTCTGTCTCACTTTCATTCTGAGACCCAGGTGGATGAAGCAACTCCTCCGGACCACTGCCTAGAGTTGTGGCTGATGGAAAAAAGAATAGAATGAAGAAACTGACCTTTTAAAGCGTCTGTCCAGAAATGATATGTGCCACTTCCACTCACATTCCATTGTCCAAAGCAATACCAACCTCAATAGCATGGAGAATTATAACCCTCTACCTTAAGGGGAAGCAGATGGGGTTAATAGGTCCACCATAATGGAAGAACCCAGATTGAAGCTCTAAAGTTCATTCCACTGCACCATTCTACCCTTCTGTAAATTATAGTTTGTGATATTGTTTTTTCTGTAAAATTAAATTTGTGATAATAAAACATAAAAATGTTTAAAGACAGGCAGTTGCTCTTTGGCAGGGTTGGGGGGGGGGCTAGTCTTTCCATAAATTTATGGTGAGGTCATTTTGCTGTCATGCAAAGAAGATGAAGTACCAGAGCCAGCAGCAACATGAGTCCGCTAAAGCTTTGCTGCCCTCCTGGGTCCCTGATGCTTGGTGAGTCCCATGCTCTTCACACCACAGACTGAAAGGTGGCCACTGTCTAATGTCAAAGGGATATTCTCCCATTAAATCTGTCTTGCCATTTCACCTTTCGGTAACTTGAGGTCCTTCCACAAAAATACAGAGAAACTGGCAAAACCATCAGTCCTATCCCGTGAGTTCCTATTCATAAATAAACTCAAGAAATAAACTGAGTCATACTTTATCTCATGCCATAGAATCACAAAAGTTTAGCATGAACAGGACCTCAACTCAACATCTAATGCAGAAACATTTTCTTCACATTACCAGTAGATTTAAAGCTTGAGTACTTTTCAGCAATCCATCTCAGCTTGAATGCTTTCAGAGGGAAACTCAGAGGCAAGTATTTCTACTGGAACATTAGGACTTTTAAAACAATTCTCCTTATGTTGAGCTAAAATCTGGTTAGGCAAAGATTCCAACTCTTTGTGCTACCTCTGCATCCTGGTGGAACATAGAAAAACTGTAGTATCACCCCAAGAAAGACCTTCTAGTACTTGAAGAAATTCCTTGAGCCTTCTCTTGGGTCTCTCTCCTGTTCCTCCCATTATCTTCATATGACAAGGATTCCAGAGCTCTCCATACCTACTTTGCCAATCTGGCTACGAGGCACCCAGTGAAAAACCCAAACTTCTTAATCAGAGGCAATTATATCCCTAAGGCACGGACTGGGAGAGTTGAATAGGAAGATTAGGAAAACCCATGAAGTTTGGTAGTGTCATTTATTGTTCTGTTTGTATTACACTAATAAAGAATAATAAGACGCTTTCAGAAATATTTAATGGCTGTGACAGGAGAAGGTAAATTTCACATTACATAATGAGCACTTTATTTTACAATACTGAAAATAATGTTGAGCTTTTTGAGACTGTGTCATTAAGAAGTCTGTCAGGAGAGCCTGACTTTGAATCTTTTTCTAGAAGTAGGTACAAATAAGACAAAACACTTTTCCCCAGATCCCCTTAGAACCAATAACCTGCAAAGATGAATGGCTATAGGTCTGAGGATGGAGAACTTATTTTCTACCTTGAACAGTAAAGCAAGCTGACTCCCATGGAGAACAGAATTTTCATTTGCAATATCCACTGAGCTTGTAAGCCACGAGTCACAAAACAAGGAACTAGGATAAAGAAAATTAAACAGCCTTCCTTAAATTGAAGTGTGTGTTACCAAAGTTCTACGACAAGTTTACTTTCTATATAGAACCCCCTCCTCAATGGCTAGCTTTCTGACTTGCTTCCTCCCATGCTTCAAGCCTCTGCTCAAATGTCACCTCCTCAGTGAAGTCATCCTTGACACCCCCTATTTAAAATTGCAACCCTCTCCAATTAGAGCCTCCATCCTCCTTCCCTGCTTTAATTTATTCACAGCACTTATCACCATCTAATATAGGCTATGCTTCTTTTACCTCCTCTATCAAATGTCTCCTTCTACTACCATGTTTCCCTGAAAATAAGACCAGGTCTTACATTAATTTTTGCTCCAAAAGACACATTAGGGCTTATGTTCAGGGGATGTCATCCTGAAAAATCATGCTAGGGCTTATTTTCCAGTTAGGTCTTATTTTGGGGGAAACACGATATAACATCAGTTCAAGGAGGGCAAGGATTTTTCCCCCCATTGGGTAACAGTTTTTTCAGGACCCATCAGCTTCAAGTCAAGTCGTTGTCCTTCAATCTAGTTGTGGAGGGCGCAGCAGCTCATCTCCAAGTCCAGTCACCGCAACATTTTCAATCTAGTTGCGGGGGGCACAGCAAGCCATCCCATGCAGGAACTGAACCTGCAACCTTGTTGTTAAGAGCTCACGCTCTTAACCAACTGAGGCCACCCACTAGCAGCTCAATAGCAGCTCTTTGTCTTCTATCTAGCTGTGGAGGGAGCAGCTCACTGGCCCATGTGGGAATCCAACCGGCTACCTTGTTATTAAGAGCTCGCGCTCTAACCAACTGAGCCATCTGGCCACCCAAGGGCCAGGATTTTTATTTGTTTTCTTCATTGTTATATCTCCAGTGCCTAAAACAAATACTGGTAACTCAGCATCTGGTTTCTAGATTATTTTTAAGGACATAAAAATTATCTATTCTGCTAAAGCGTGCATTCTAGTGGAGAGATCAACACCAAAACAAACCAATACAATAATCAGTGTGATGAGGGCTATGTGATGGCAAATAAATTGGGTGGTTAGGGAAGGTCTCTTTGGAGGTGGTCTCATTTGAATAGCGATAGGAAGGATGAGACAGTCCATTAGAGATGGTAGAAGAGCATCCAGGCAGAGGGAACCTTAAGTATGATGCCCTGAAGATGGAATAAGCTGGCTTAAGTACAGAAAGCAAAGCAAGGAACTTGGAATGCTGTGATTTGGAGAAAATGGGGTATAGTTGGAGAGATGGACAGGAGCCTAGTCCCTGAATGTTTTCGTCGTTGATCCCCATTATTAATCATAATGTGCATCATTATGCAAGACCAAAGTCTCCCTCTTGCACCTGCTTTGAATACCATTTTCTAGACTCTTTAAGTTGTTCCTCATTATTCAGGCCTCTCAGCAAAAATATCACTTCTTCAATGTGGGCTTCCCTGCAAATGTGTGTGCACACGTGAACACACAAACACACACACACATATACCAGCGACAGTCAAACCCTTTATCATACTTTATGGCCTTGACAGCATTTATTACTATTTGAAATTTTATTGTCAGGTACACACACACACACACACACACACACACACACACACACACACCACTAGACTGCAAGCCTCTGAGAGCAAGGACTTTTTCTTATTCGTCGTATATTCCCAGTGTCTGGAACCATGCTTGGCACATGATAAGTGTGAAAATTATTTGATGTATATCTTAGGTCATTGTCCCTGGGAAGCAGACTCTGAGGTAGAGATTTGTATTCAGGAAGTTTATAGAGAGTAGTCTTGGGAAAATCGAAATGGACAGAGGGACGAGTTGAACTGTGACTCAGATGCAATTGAGCTAGGGTGGCCTTTCAGATATGCTCTCAATGGAGACTCAGTGGGGCTCAGCCTTGTACTTCCACATGGACCTAGGCTGCTCCTAGGTAGGGTTGGGGATTAATTTTGGTGCGGCAGCTCCCTTCAGCCAGAACAAGACCTAAAGAAGCACTCAGCTGTAACCCTCAGAGCAAGACCTAAAGAGGCACTCAGCAGACAACACTCAGGGCAAGTATGGAATAGAGAGCATCAGTTCCAAAGGGGGCAGTCTGGGCAGGATATCACAGCACCCAATGCAATAAATGAAGGATGAATGAATGCATTCTACTACCTAAACTTATGTTAAAGTGTCTCTAATCTAGCTGACCATACCCGATAAAGTTGTATTAACCCTATCACGTGACACAAGCTCCTACTCATTTCAACATTGTGTATAAAATGTGTATGTATGTGCGCATATATATATATATATATATATATATATGTGTATATATATATATATATATATTACTCCTATCCTAAATTTTTAAATGTGTGTTTCTATCACAAATAGTTCTATCCCATTTCTGTTACCCTATTTCATTGTAGCTCTTAAAAATAAATAAGTTTCTTATATTTTCATGATGATTTTAGAGTCACTAAACGAATCTCTTTAAGGTTTTATCTCTATCAACAGAGAAAGCCCTACAGACAGTAATGAATTCTTTAGGTCTGTTTTATTTGGTGTTTCCTTATTACCTGGCTATTTTCCTGCCTTTAGCCATAATAAAAATTCAAGTGACCCTCCAGTTCCTCTGCTTCCTCTTGAAAACTGATTTGTGAATGTTTTATATTGTTCCTTCTGATATGTGAAATGGATGAAAGTAATAATAATAGTAGTGAATTGGACAAGTCATCTGCTAAAAAGTATGGCAGGTGAATATGGAGGTGATAATATAACAGTCATTTTACTAGGAATGTTCAGGTCTCAGGGAGCTAGATACAGGCAAACAGTTTTATCTCATGTTTTAAAGAGTTGTTTTCATGCCAAATTTTGATTTGCTAATAGAGGAATTTATGACTAAAATGGCCCAGCATAACAGCTCCTCCTTTTAAACATTCCTTTTAAAAATGCCAATGTGTAGCAGAGTCACTAGAAAGCACAAGAAATTATTTTCAAGTTCAAGCTAGAATATCAGTTTCCCTACTGTACAAATGTGCCTGACAACCTTCTCCACTCTCACCAGATGATCCCAGGCACTGTGTTTCTGACTAGACAGAGACTCTGAAGTTATCCTGTCATTGGGCCAGGAAGATGAGAACCATCTGAGCAAGTCACATATAAACAGGAAAAGGGCAGTTCCTGAGAAGTTCCCTTGGTATGAGGTCTGTTTTCCTGACCCACCTGGGACATGGGTCATGGGTGGCATGGCCTGGTTTAAAACATCAAGAAACAGAAAGAACATTGGCTACAAAATTGACCACCTTTAATGTAAATTGGTGCAGACAGTATGGGAAACAGTATGGAGATACCTCAAAAAATTAAAAATAGAACTACCATATGACCCAGTAATTCCACTTCTGGGTATTTATCCTAAGAAGATAATATCACTATCCCAAAAAGATTTCTGCACCCTCATGCTTATCATAGCATTATTGGAGGAAAGAACCAAACTGCCCATTGGCAGATAAATGGATAAAAAAAATGAGCACGGATTTCCAGTCAAGATGACAGAGTACCTAAACGCTGTGCTTGCCTCCCATCTTGAACACATCAAAATTACACCTATACAGAACAACCATCACTGAGAATCACCTGAAGTCTAACTGAACAAAAGACCTACAACTAAAGATATACAGAAGAAGCCACCTTGAAACTGCTAGGAGGAGCACAGACACAGAACAGGTTGGTCCAAAACTTGCACATGACCATTAAAAATTGGGAGGGATATCTCAGCTGCAGGAGCACGGGGTCTCACTCTGTGAGGAGCGAGTGTCTCAGGCCCACATAAGGCTCCCCAACTCAGGGTTCCACTGCTGAGGAGAGAAGTCCCCATAACTTCTGGCCATGAAAACCAGCAGAAATTGTGGCTGAATGAGACGAGGGTGGCTGCAGTCCCAGGTGCTCCTCTTAAAGGGCACACACATGTACTTAGTCACTGAAAGACTCAATTGCTCTGAGCTCCAGCACTGGTGCTGCAGCTCAAAAGGCACCAGGTACATCCAGGAAGGAACTAAGTTGTTTGGCTTCAGTTTGAGGGCTAGAACAGCAGCTTTCTCCCAGACAGAAGAGCTAGAAGAAGCCATTGTTTCTTTGTTGAGCCCTCCCCTCTCCCAGCCATATCTGAGTCTCCATCAACTGGGTTAATACTGTTCATCTGCCCCACCCTGGTGATTCCCTGGGACCTGCCCATCCAACTTTCGGACACACTCAAGATGCTTCTAGTGGCTTTTCTGTACAAACTGCAAGTCTTGCCTCATGCTGCTGACTTTCCTAAAATCTCTCAAAGGTTCACAAAACCCAAACAAGCAGTATCTGGCTTCAGCATCTTCCATAACACTTGATGAACAGCCTTAAGACTGATACTAGCAATAGCCAGATTCAGTTCAAGGTTTGGCCTCTCAAGGCACGTGGGCAGAGAAGCCCAATGTGGGTTGTAGCCCTTTGTGGATTGTTTTGTGGCTCATGCCAGGTAGCTCTGTGCAGGGCACAACCTGTGGCTTATCTTAGAATGCAGCAGGGCCCTTCCCAGGAGGCCCAGGACTGGCACTCCCAGTGGCCAGCTTTGAATCAAGCCAGAGCATCACCTGGCCACCTGCAAGGACAACACACCCAAAGGGCAGCCTGAACAGACATCAAAGCCCTGCTAAAGCAAATCCTGCTCCATAGGGTCAGCCCCTGCACAGCAGCTCCTCCACTGTAGTTACTGCCAGCCAGTCTTCACAACCAATCAGCCCGAGGGTCAATCCCTCACAGTGACATGCAAACAGCAACCAAGGTTCAACTATAACAGGAGGGTACACAAGGGACACATCTTGAGCACCGGCTCAGGTGACCAGGGAGACTGAGCTACTGTGCTCCACAGGAAACCTACTACACAAGGCCACTCTAATAAGGCTGGGAGGCATAGCAGCACTACCTACTACCTAGAAACAAACACAGGGAGGAAGTCAAAATGGGAAGACAAAGAAACATGTCCCAAATGAAAGAACAGAAGAAAACTCCAGAAAAAAAATATTAAACAAAGTGGAAACAAGCAATTTACCAGATGCAGAGTTCAAAACACTGGTTATAAGGATGCTCAGAGATCTCAGGGAGAACTTCAACAAAGAGATAGGAAACATAAAAAAGGAGACAGAACGCATAAAAAAGAACCAGTCAGAAATAAAGAGTACAATAACTGAAATAAAGAATACCTTAGAGGGAATCAACAGTACATTAGATGAAGCAAAGGATCGAATCAATGATTTCGAAGATAAGGTAGCAGAAAACTGCCAATCAGATCAGCAAAGAGAAAAAAGAATCCAAAGAAAATGAGGACAGTTTAAGGGGCTTCTGGGACATCAAGTATACTAACAATCACATCATAGGGGTATCACAAGGAGAAGAGAGAGAACAAGGAACTGAAAACCTATTTGAAGAAATAATGACTGAAAATTTTCCTAACCTGGTGAAGGAAAGACATACAAGTCCAGGAAACGAAGAGAGAATAGCAAACAAGATGAACCCAAACAGGTCCACACCAAGACATGTCATAATCAATATGCCAAAAGTTAAAGACAAAGAAAGAATTTTAAAAGCAGCAAGAGAAAAGCAGTTAGTTACCTACAAGGGAGCCCCCATAAGACTCAGCTGATTTCTCAACAGAAACTTTGCAGGCCAGAAGGGATTGGCACGAAATATTTTAAATGATGAAAAGCAAGGAAAAACAACAAAGATGACCCAGCAAAGCCATCATTTTGAATTGAAGGACAGATAAAAAGCTTCCAGACAAGGAAAAGCTAAAGGAGTTCATCACCACCAAGCCAGTATTACAAGGACTCTTAGGGACTCCTTTATAGTAAAAAAAGAAAAGAAAAAAAAAGATAAAAAATATGAATAATGAAACAGCCATAATTATTTATCTATCAATAATCACTTTAAATGTAAATGGATTAAATGTTCAAATCAAAAGACAGGGTGACTGAATAGGTAAGAAAACAGGAGCTTTATATATGCTGCCTACAAGAGACTCACTTCAGATCAAAAGACACACACAGACTAAAAGTAAAGGAATGGAAAAAGATGGAGACAGCTTTTCCATCTATCCACAGCTTTCAGGGGTCTTAAAAGGCTCAGTGAAATGATTTCTAGAAAACATATAGCAGACTCATAAAATCTCTTGAGACCTACATTCCTCTCTATTCAAAAATCTTAAACCATCTATTTTGTGTGTAAAGGTTGTTCAACTAAATGGATAAAGTCTGTTAAACTAAAAAAAAAAAAAAACAGAATAAAAGAAAATGGAAACAAACAAAAAAAGCTGAGGTCGCAATACTTGTATCTGACAAAATAGACTTTAAAACAAAGGCTATAACAAGAGACAAAGAAGGACCCAGTAACCCTACTTCTGCATATTTATCTGAAGAAACCCAAAACACTACTTCAAAGAGACATGCTCATACATATGTTGATTGCAGCATTATTTACAATAGCCAAGATATGAAAGCAACCTGGGTGTCCATCAATGAATAAATTGATAAAGAAGAGGTTGTACATATATACAATGGAATATTATTCAGCCATAAAAAAGAATGAAATCTTGCCACCTGCAACAATATGGATGGACCTAAAGGGTATTGTGCTGAATGCAGTTAAGTCAGAGAAAGACAAATTCTATATGATTTCACTTATATATGGAATCTAGAGAACAAAATAAGCAAACAAACAAAACAGAAACTAACTCATAGGTATATAGAACATCTTGATGGTAAAGGAGTTGAGGGATAGGTGAAAAAGGTGTAGAGATTAAGAAGTATAAATTGGTAGTTACAAAATAGTCATGGGGATGTAAAGTAAAACATGGGGAATATAGTCAATAATAGTTATACATAGTTAATAACTATTTAGAGCGCCAGGTGGATACTAGACTAATCATGGGGATCACTTCTTTATACACGTATAAATGTCTAACCAGTATCTGTACACCTGAAATTAGTACAACAAAAGAAAATTGAAAATTAGTACAATTAGTGTCAAAAAAAAGAAAATGGAATATATATATATGTATATATATATATATATATATGTATACACACACACACACACACACACACACACACAACATATACATATACTGTGTTTCCCTTAAAATAACACGTAGCCGGACCATCACCTCTAATGTATCTTTAGGAACAAAAATTAATATAAGACCCAGTATTTTATATTATATTATATTATATTATATTATATTATATTATATTATATTATATTATATTATATTATATTATATTATATTTTATATTATATTATATTATATTAAAACAAGACCAAGTCTTATATTAAAATAAGATCCGGTCTTATATTAATGTTTGCTCCAAAAAACACATTAGAGCTGATGGTCTGGCTAGGTCTTATTTTCAGGGAAACATGATATATATGTATGTATACATACATACATAGATATATATGTATATCTATGTATGTATGTATGTATACATACATATATATATATATATATATATATATATAAAATGAAATAATATTCAGCTTTAAAAGTCCTGCCATTTGTTACAACACAGATGATCTTTGAAGGTGTTGGGCTAAGTGCAATAAGTCAGACAGAAAGACAAATACCTTATAATCTCATATATTTATGGATTCTCAAAAAACTTGAAGCTGTAGAAACAGAGAATGGACCAGTGGTCACCAGGGGTAGGGGGTAGGGGGTGAGAGAAATGGGCCAAAGAGTACCAACTTCCAGTTATAAACTAACTTCTGGGGAATGTAATGTACAGCATGGTGACTATAGTTAACAATGCTATATTATATATTTGAAAGGTGCTAAGGGAGTAGATTTTAAAAGTTCTTGTCACACACACAAAAAAAATGTAACTACCTATGTGATGTGATAGATGTGTTAACTAACCTTATTGTAGTAATCATTTTGCAATACATACATATATAAAATCATCACATTGTATACCTTAAACTTATACAATGTTGTATGTTATTTATGTCTCAACATATGTCTGTTGTATGTTATTATGTCTTAAAGTTGGGAAAATTAATTAATTTAATTGACCACCTAAAAATGATTAGGGAAAACGTAATCTATGTCATGAACTGTAGTGACTGGTGGTAGAAAAAGGAAATGGCTTATTGGCGGCGTAAAGAATGTGTTTCTGCCAAGTCCATATTTATTCCATGCGTGGACATGCAGACTTGTTGACCTGGGTCTCAACACAGCATCCAAATATCCTTAGGCCAGCTTCCACTTTTGACAGTGATAAACCTCATCATTTTCATCTACCAGTATGGCTGGGAACGACTGAACTGAATCTTGTCCACAATCATTATTAATAATTTGCTAAAATAAGAGATAGAGAAGTGGGAAAGAAGAAAATGTGAAGAGGGGGAAAAGAGGAAGAAATCTGATTGGAGGGTTTTACTGAGTTTGATGACAACTAAGAAGCACGGAATATTCCTAGCTCTGACACCTACATAAATATGGAAATTCTTCCACACAAGCTTCTTTACAGCGATGGAGTAGGTTGTGGTGTGCATCATCTGAGCATGGGAAAGCTCACTACTCTCCAGAATACTTTTCCATTCACTGAATGTTAGAAGTACTACATTTTGAGCTTTGTACCTGTGAGGTAACAGTAAAAGAATAGAAGGTGAGATAATGGTGTTAATTTTTTTCTCTCTCACAATTTTGCCAAGGACCAACCCGGCCTCTTTTTGGTTGTAAGCCAATTTTATGGATAGATGCTGGCTCCTGAAAAGAACATTACTGATGAGCTGATATAATTTTCACATTCTGCGAATGAAGAATGGGGTGAGGAGAAGAGCCAGAGAGACCAGATGACATGCTCAGGTTATTTACGAGGCTAGAGACAGAACTGGGTCTTGAATGAGGGTCTCCTGACATGCAGCCTGGGGACTATTACCCCCTTTGATCCTTCTATAAGGTTCTAGTTCTATAGGGCTGATTTATGTAGATATATGACATAAAGGACATAAGATGATAGAACATCAGATTCAGTGCAGTATTTAAATGATTCTCAGTTGGTTAGTTCATAGGGTTAGATCATAGATGATCAACTTGGTAGAAGTTGGATGTGGTGTGAGAATAAACTAACACAATGTTATAGTTGGAAACTATAAGCCACTATTTTTTATGAATTATAAACTACAGAAAGAACAATTGGACAACATTTTCTTGGCTGTTGGGAGTATGGAGATTCTGAGGTTTTTTTGTTTTCTTTTGTTTTGTTTTTCCTTAATAGGGATAAGGAAAATCTTGAACCAACTTCCCCTCTTCCCCACCCCTCCCCAAGACATGTTAGAATCTTTAATGGAGTATGGTTTGGGTAGTTATCACAAATGGAGATGGGTTCAAGCCAGCAGGCTAATGCCTAGTTCTTACACAGTTAAGGTCATGGATAGGATATTCTTAAAGTTTTCCTTTATTGAGCAAATGTTTAACTTCTTTATTTCTAGATGACTGCACCCCAAATGTGTGTATTGAGAGTGAGAATAATGTGACACTAGAAAGCCACCAGAAGCTTTCCCAAACAGCTTTTCCACAGCATCATTTCTTTTGGGAAGGCCTACAGTAATTTTATTAGGACCATTATAGAATCAAATCTGAAGTTCTCATCATGGCCTTCAAGGCTGTCTGTGACCCAGCTTTCTTTTTCCTTACCACTCTCCTCCTTGCTCATTCTGTCCCAGCCACACACTCACTTTCTTTCTATTTTTCAAACATTCCAAACTCCTATGCATCCCAAAGCCTTTCTATTAATATTTCATGTTCCCTTTCCCTCTTCCCCAGATCTTTGAATGACTACATTGTCTGCTAAATTAGGTACCAGCTTTTATTTATTTCCTCAAAGAAGATTTTCCTGACCAGCTCATCTAAAGCAGAGTGCTCCAATCATTTTGCCATTTTCTTTCCTTCAGAGCTTTTAGCATCTTGTGAAATTATTTATTTCTTTACATGTTACTGATTATCCTCCCAGTAAGCTTCATGAGGACAGAGACCGTATTTCTATTTCCATTGTTATATCTTCATTCCCAACACAGTACCAGGTCCACAGTAGCCACTCATTAAAAATGTACTGAATAACTGATTAAATAAGTCAAACAACATGGCAGTCATTTCCACTTCTTATTCTCCCATCCAGGGACACAAAATATATTGTACAGGCTAGCGAGATTATAGGCCTAGGCACTGGTAGATGTCAGGAGTACTTCGTAATAAAATATAAAAGAAAGCATCCACTGCAATTCCTTTCTGTCAGGCTATACACACATTCTCCAAGCCCCACTAAAACCCTATGGGGTGAGTACTTTTATATTTCATTCCATTTTACAAATAAATAAATAAATAAAAACAAGGTAGGAGAAAGTAAGAAACTTGTTCAAAGTTATGTATTTAGTATATGGGGAGCCCAGATTTGAACCCAACCAGTCTGATTGCACGTAAGAATTATCTTTATTTTCTCATTTGTGCTTCAGTTTCAATGCTTCATCAACTTATTCGAATTCTAAAAATAACTGGAGCTTCATTTGCTATACTCTGAAGAGTGGACTTTTTAGAAAATAAAGTATTCCGGGGACTCTTTTCTACTTCTTAATGCCATAAAGACAGAAATATTTTATCTACGATGCCTGAAGTCAAGGATCATATGAGCTTTAATGTGGAAGGCAAATATTTTTCAACTTGTATTTGTCATTCTGGACTGTGATTACCTCAGTTTACAGTAATCTATATCCCTGTGTAAACAAACTTCTTATAACACAAGGAAGAGAACTTGCTCATAAAGGGACAAAGAAGGGGGAAAAGCCCCAGAATCTAGCTTTTGTTTCTGAAATTTAGGCTTCTTTTTTGATAATGCAAACCAAGCACTCAACTTAAAAGCATTCTGAAAATGCCTTGCCTTGCCAGTAAAGGGTCTACACTCTTCAAACTTCTAAATCTTATTTCACGACTTGGTTTTTCCCGTCTGGTAGGTTAAGCTATTTTCAGAGTAAGTAAAGGAGTCGAGAGGTAGGTAACTTGTTTCCTCTTCTTATTTTAAAGAGTGTGTTACTGGTCGTAGCTGTGAAACATTTTTGAATTGGGGTCTTCAACCAAGCTTATCAAAATGCCAGGTTATGCCTGGGTGGCACATATATAAAGCCTCCCACTGGAGAAATAAGCTGTCTCAAAGTCCCTTTGCAGGAAGTTACTCTTCTCAGTGCTGGACTGAAGATTTGGGAGATTGGATTTTGTATTTATCAGAGCAAATAAAAAGAAAATTTCAGTCCCCTAATAAATTTAAAGGAAATCCCTGGGCCACATATTGTTCCCCTTTAAACAAGAAGTCTGAGTGAAATGTTTTATTGTAAAATAAATCAATAAATACCTTGAAGCAACCAAAATAGTATATGTGTTTGCAAAATTCCCCCTAGCTTTGAAACTTTTCTTTCTGTATAATTATTTTTTTTAAAAAATCAAATAAAAAGCACCTCTGGTGTACTATTAAACACGCCAACAAACCCAAAATAAATAACTAGAGGAATGGCCTAATCTTATTTGATAGTTCACAGAATGAGATATTGGCTCAAATTTATTTCAAACCAGGATGGTGTATATTAGTCCACAATCCCTGGTTAGCCTCAATGGGAATCTCTTTTTAAGTTGATGAGTCTAATGTACATGAAGTTCAGCTTGAAGATGGTTGAAGACTTTTAGGTATAGGGTTGTCTATTTAATTATTATTATTATATCCATTCCCACAGTGACAGTTTTCAGGCAAAGATGGACAGCAGATGTGGTCAGATGTGAAGGGAAGGGGAGAAAGGGAGGAAGAAGGTAGAAAAAGAAAGAAAAGAGAAGTGAAATAAAGAGAATGAAGAAAGATAAAAAGAAAAAGATCATATTTTGCCTTTGCCAGATGGCTCAAGAGCATTTTGGTTTGGGATTTTTTTATGTATTGGCAGAAGGCAAATGGTCTTTGGATTTGGAATATATGTATTTAATAATCATACATTACTGAAAGATGGTCTGTGCAAATGTTTTGAGCTCAAGGGTATAAAAAACACATACTGTACACTTTAGAAAACTATATGTATAGCCTTGTATATTTCTTTCACACTTGAAATATGCTCACCATCTTCAAAAAAACCGGTTAGTAGACAAGCAGTCTTCAAACTCTTTTTTTTTTAAATTTTTTTTTAATTTATTAGTTTCAGGTGTACAAGACAAGGTAATACTTAGACGTTCATCATTTATATCCCTCACACTGTGAACCCCCCTCCCCCCATCCACAAACTCTTTGGGATTGTCCTTGCATTTGCTAAGAGCCCAGAGTTTTGGCCACAGTAAGTGGCTAAAAACTTAGATAATTGGTCCTATTCTCATTGCCTAGATGAAGTTAATAAAGCTTCTGAGTCTAGATCTAGGGAAACATTGCTACCATTAAAACTTAAACTGGTATCTGCAAATTGTAGTCCATAGAATACTAGACCCACGTGATGGCCATCAGTTTTCTGGGGGGGAAAGTTTGCATGATCCATTAAGTATGAAAAACTTGGATTTCACCAAAATGAAAATCTGATCACATGATTCTTCCTAAAGGGATATTTATGCCACATTTCCCACACCCTTTTTTTTCATAATTGAGGTAAAATTGCTTTATAATATACAAGCTTCAGATGTACAACATCATAATTCAACATTTGCATATACTACAAAGTGATCACCCCCAAAAGTCTAGGTATCATCCCTCTAGTTGCCATACAAATGACCCTGTTCACCCACTTCATCCAAACCTAGTCTAGACCAGTTCCCACTTCACCTCCTTCACCAAATAACCTTTATTCTCTTTCAGGAGTAAGTAACCAGATGGCAACAAAATGAGGAGACGAGTTTTATTTCAGTAAAAATTTGATTATTTGAGAAGAAGAAAATCTGTTTTGTTAAATTATTTTAACATTTTAATAACCCCCAAAGTTCTAAGAGGAGCTGAAATCCCCACTATAGCAGAAAAACTAGACCCTGGGAAGCTATCATAGCATAATATCAAAATAAATCAAGGCTCAAATCTGGGCCTTAGCAACTACTAGTTTTATGGCCTTGGGTAAGGTCTAATCATCTCTGAGCCTCTAGCTTTCCTCTCTAATGTGAGGATAAACCTTATAACGCTGTATGAGGATTAAACGAAATAGCATGTGGAAAATCACCGCTCCTGGGGTTGGCCTCAACGCTGATACACCATCAAAGTATGTTCTTTTCCCCCTTTGTTTCCCCTCCCTCAGCAAATACCCCACTCTTGAAGCCTAACATTTTAGGAAAATTGATGAAGTAAATAAATACCACTGTTTAGCTCTAAAATAAACAAACTTGAGAAAGTCTCTTTGGCATTGCAGTCTGGGTGGAGCAGACACACAGGTTGGATACCACTCACAGATGATGACGTTTCTATACCATTCCTCCTGAGACTCCCTTCTGGAAAGGCCTCCTGTCAAAAACCATGGCGATCCATCTTGTCCCAAAGGTCAACGTGTTTGTCACCTCCTGTCTAGACTATTGCAATGCTCGAGACCTGGACCTCCCACAGGGAGCTGTCCATTGACAGCAGATGACCCAGACGTGACAGCATGCCTGCTGGTTAGGTCAGCCCGCGGCAAGCCTAGCACACCCCAGCAGACGCTCAGCCTTGGCTGCTGTTTTACGTCAAGTCCAATTTACGATCCAGGCGCTCAAATTAAATCACTAGGCGGTGATGAGCCCGGCTCGCTGGAAGAGCTTTTCATTCCACACAGCCCGCTGATAACTTGTTGGACACGGAGATATTGGAACACAATACAGATATCGCTTTATTCAGGTCTGTTTTCAATTCAAATAATTGGCCCCACGTATGCTTCTAGTTAACGTGTGTGTGTGCCAGGGCCAAGAGAAATCTGCGTGCAGCTCAGCTTCCCCATATCAGAGACCAGGGTTCAGAACATCTCAAAGGATTAAAGAAGTAAACTGAGCCCAGAGAAGTTAAAAAAAAAAAGCCTATGCTAAATTTACTAAAATTTGCTAAAATTAGCATTCTTGACCCGCATTCCAGCCCTTTCCCAAGGTCATCGTCTTGAATTGCTTAGAATTTAAAATATATTCCTGCCTACATATCGAGAAGGTGCCACACTGAGGCTTTTTCCAGTAGGGATAATATTGTCAACATTTTCTATCAGTTCTTCTTATAACCGATATTTCTAGTCTGTTCATTTTAAAAGTCACTGGCGACAAGCTGTGAGAAAGTGCAGTTATAGAACATAACCCTGCCCTGCAGAAGATGCTGAGCTTAGATGTGCAGCCTCGTCAGTGAGGCAAAGTGGGTATCCTTGAAAAGAAAAATCGTCCTTTCCAGGACTCAACCTCTATCATCTTGACCAAGAATTAAGCTAATCAACTATTGCTTGGCCTTTTGAAGACAAGAAGCTGAACTTCTTATCACTTATCAATTTGCCTAAAACGTTTCCTTTTATTTAGATTCAATTGGCTGCCAGCAACCGCAGCAAAAGAAGAGAATGTATGTGGAGAGTAAGAAAGAGAACCCAGCAGAATCAGGAAGAGAATATTGAAGAGGAGCAGAATGCCCTCTCCTGGAGAGCCAGAAGTAAGGGAATGAGGATGTGTGACAGAGGTGGAGTGGAGGGCAGGGGAGTTTATACCCCGATTGGATTACCCAGTCTGCCACCACCCTCTCCATCAGCATGTACAATGGAGAGAACATGAAGGCATAAACCAAGTCCTACCCTCCAGCTACAAACTGTACAACGTGTGCATAGGCTATGGTGATGACTATTTTAAAGGAGTTTCATAAACAAATTGTGCTCTGTTTTGATCTAAGCAACTCTCCATAGCTTCCTTGATTCAACACAGCTTCTGTTAATCCTTTCATTTGCATTTGCCCTCTTCTTCTCATGAAATACCCTCCCTCAATGCGAGACAAGATGGAACATTCCATATAAAAATCTTTGAGACTAACTAAGATTCCATCTAAATGTATGCAGTCTGTGTGGGATCTGACAAATTTGCTTTTAAGCAGTCCGAGCACACGTTTCCATATCAGGATCATGAGCAGGAACTTGCACATCACTGCCCAGGCTGTCTTGTGCCTTCTACTTCCTCCTTAACTTAAACTCAAGAGAGTTAGGAGGTTTCTACACAATTTTCTTTCCGAGCAGTCTTTCATTCTTGGTGCATCACCCTCACTTTCCAAAAATGGCACAAAATCCAGCCAGACACTTCCAAGAAGGAATGATGTCACTCCTTAATCCTATTCTGCAACTTAAGTAACCCTAGCTCTCTTCCCCCTGGAGAAAGAATGCACCCCGGTCTCTCTACAGGCTGGGGACTGGACTGTGGTTCTCTTGGCTTGATTCTTCATTGGTACAATCACAGAAAAAAACAAGCATGGGATCTTTTTTCTAGATGAACATTTTGTACTGAGTGACACTCTCTCATTGTGACCTATATTCTCTGAACTGCTGTCTATTTAATATTTCTGTTTCTTTCAACATTCCCTTCCCCTGTAGGTCCTAACTGCTGGATAGTTCTGAGGAACAGCACCTGGACCAATGACATTAGAAGAAATGGGAGAGAGAAAGAAAGAGTAACAATCCAGTTGGACAACCATCTTATTTGACCAAAAAGCAGGTCAGGCTGTACGGGCAAATGCAAATTGTATGCATTCCATATGTAAATCCTAGGCTTCTGCCCTCTGGTTTCCTTCACTTCAATAAGCCTTCAGCGTATTAAGGAAGAAGAATCACTTCTTTCATAAAAAATCTGATTACCAAAAAAAACCCTTTTTCTTCTTTTCTTTATTTGTGGGGGTGGGACATGGAGAGAAGTCTTTATATGAGGTACAAGAATGATGACATCTAAGTTCCCAAAGTTATAGTTACTATAGGATTTTATGTGGGTACTTTTAGAAAATTTCCACACTGAAACAAAGAAACTATTTTGTCAAAAAACTCAAGATACATTGATACAAATTTTAGCTGGACTGGATTATCAACATTGAAGGGATAACTATATAAAACTAAGTAGTTAGTATGACTTTGCCCCATTAGGACTGAAGAATGGAAGTGTATCAAGAAAAAATCTTAAATAAATGTAAAAAGGGAAAGATTGCACCAAAAAGATCAATGTCTATGTGGGATATGACCTTAAGATAACCCTTGACATTTTCTTTGCAATGAAAATTTTTATATTAAAATGTATTAATTCAGCAAACATTTATTGCGTACCGGATCTATAAATCCACAATTAATGAAACATACTTCCTAGATACAGAAAATTTGAGAGTCAACAAAACAAAAACTTAGATTGTAAAACTTTTACTTATTAATCGTTACTTATTTCAGGTAAACACAAGTGTTAGGAAAAAATTAGATGCTTTTAAAAGAAAAGCTACCAAATCTCAGTGCCCTGATACCACAAAATTTATTTTTCACTCATTTAATGAGTCTAACTGCCAATTTTTCAGGAGAAGGGGGATCTCCATTCAGGGTCCCAGAATTATGGAAGCTCTTTTGTCTTTAACATGTGGCTTCCAAGGTCATCTTAGCATTGGCATCAAGCTGGCAGCTGGGGAATGAGAGAGACAAAGGAACATTTCATAGAAGGGTTCTATGGCTCAAGCCTTAAAATGGTATATGTCACTTGGGCCACATTTCTTTGGCCAGAATTCACATGGCCATAATCACATGGCCATAACTTAACTGTAAGGGAGGTTAGTGAATATGAAAATATATCTTTCCATTTGATATTCAAAGTAACCATGTGAGCTATATAAAAGTGCTCATTTTTGTTTAATGTGAGAGAAAATTGAGCTAAGAGAGACTAAATGATTTGCACCAAGATCATACAGAAGTAATAAAAAGCAGAACCCAGACTCAACCCTAAGTTATCTGACACCAAATCCACTACAATTCATTGCCTCTACAATTCAAAGTAAAATGTCACAAGTGCCAAAAGGGAGGTATGTGCAGAGTGTTACTGGCATTACTTTTCACTGAAGAGATCAGAAAATATTTCGTGGAAGTATTTGATCTGAGCCTTGAAAGAGGGCAGAGTTTTGACAGGCAACAATGGACATAGAGGAAATTATAAGCTGAAGGATATCATTTAAAGAGAGCAAAAGGTAAGGAAGCAGGAACTAGCGTACGTTTAAGAGATGGTAAGCCATCCAGTTAGGCAGGAGTACAACTATGTGAAGGAGAGCAGTGGGAGATAGACTGGAAATTTGGTTTAGAATCAGGCCGTGGCGTCCCTTGAATGCCTTGCAAAGGAATATGAACACTTTTGGCCGGCAATGAAGAATTACTCCAGGTTTTTGAATAAAGGAATGATATAATCAGAATAGAGCCTTAAAAAGATTAATCTGGCAGTAAGTTGTAGAATTGTTTGGAAGAGGCTGAGGAGTTATTGAGGCCAGGGCAATAATCCAGATAAGAAATAATAGAGGTCTGATCTACCATAGTAGAAATGGGAAGAAAATAAGGGAAAAATAAGAGGAATGTTAAAAATAGAGTCAAAAGGACTCCTAGACTAATTAGATGAGAAAATTCAAATGAAAGTAAGAAGCTGGTCTGAGTGACTGTAAAGATAATGGCAATTATTGAAATAAAAAATAAATAAACAAGAAAAGCATGTTTATAAAGAAATAAAATTAGATTTTGCTGTGTACAAATATTTGATAAACACAAATATCGGTGTTTATCAGAGACATCTGTCATTAAAATATGTAGCTGTAAGAACAAAATGACCTACCCTCTTTTAAACACCCTCACCCCTATACACACACCTAGAACCCATGGTGGTTTGATTAAGAACTTAATCATGACTTGTAAGTGGTCAAGGGCTTATATAATTAGTGAAGCAGCCATTAAGAAGTATGTTGTCAAAAGGGAATCATTACTTATTTCAGGTAAACACAAGTGTTAGGAAAAAATTAGATGCTTTTAAAAGAAAAGCTACCAAACCTCAGTGCCCTGATACCACAAAATTTAGTTTTCACTCATTTAATGAGTCTAATTGCCATTTTTTCAGGAGAAGGGGGATCTCCATGTAGTCATTCAGGGTCCCAGAATTATGGAAGCTCTTATGTCTTTAACATGTGGCTTCCATGGTCATCTTAGCATTGACATAAGTTGGGGAACGAGAGAGACAAAGGAACATTTCATAGAAGGGTTCTATGGCTCAAGCCTTAAAATGGTATATGTCACTTGGGCCACATTTCTTTTGCCAGAATTCAATCACATGGCCATAACTTAACTGTAAGGGAGGTTAGTGAATATGAAAATAACTGTGACCCCTGAAGAATAAGAAAATAAGTTTTTTGTACAGATAGTCAACCTCTGCTGCTAGACCACAAAGTTCAAAGGTGTGGTGTAGTATTAAAGGTAAGCAAAAGGAACCACAATTCTTTCTATAAAAACATACATTACTACTGCATTGTGTGAAGAAGTACTCTAACAAATTATGGGGCAGTTGGCAAAAATGAATCTTCTCTTTCTTATGAGTTTGGACCATATAGCATTAATCTGAGAATTAATTTTTCATCTTAAAACCTGGGTGGGTTGGGTAGGTGTGTGTGTGTGTGTGTGTGTGTGTGTGTGTGTGTGTGTTCCAAAAGTTATGTGCTAGACTCAGAAGAATAAAAAGGTATACCTGCAACTTCCACCATCAAAGGCACCTCAGTGAAACATGAGGTAAAGATTCTATTCACTTTAGACTATTCCACAGGACTAGGAGTGGGAAAGTCAATACTGGACTAGCTTGCCCATGCCATTTCCCCTCACTATTATGGTAAGTGTCATTCCAGATTTGAAAACCCCAACTTAGAATGTGTTCTGCTGGGAAATACTGCATCTACAAAGAGTCCAATGGTGTAAGAGGATGGAACCTAATGAAGATGAGACAAGTTCCTCATGGATAGAAGATAAGGTTTCCCAGAAGGGAACTGAAAATTTGTATTGGAAGATTAAAGAAGAATTTCCCTGAAGAGAAACAAGAACCTGGACACAGGGAACAAGTTTAAGAATGTGTTTCATAAGGATAGCTCTTATGAATGGTTAACTTCTTGGGTGTTTTCTTTTTCTTTCTTTCTCCGAGTTTTATTGAGATATAATTGACATGTACATTGTATTAATTCAAGGTGTACAACATAATGACTTGATCTATGTATATATTGTGAAATGATTACAATAGCAATTTTAGTTAACATATCCATCATCTCAAAGAGTTAGACATTTTTTTCTTGTGATCTTTTAAGATCTACTCTCAGCAACTTTCAAATATACAATTTGTGTTGTTAATTATAGTCACCATGTGATACAGTACAACCCCAGAACTTACATATCTTCTAACTGGAAGTTTGTACATTTTGACCACCTTCACCCATTTTGCCCTCCCTTCCCCCAACCCATTGCCTCAGGCAACTGCCTCTATATATGTATATCTCACATTTTCTTTATCCACTCATTCATTGATAGACACTTAGGTTGTTTTTCTTAACTATGGAAAAAATTGCATATAATATGCACTCTTAAAATCTTTCATGTATTACAGAGCTCCTTATTTCTTCCCAACCCTTTTGCAAAGCTTCAAACGTTATGTGGTGTGTAGAGGCGAATTAGAGGGGATGCCATGAAGAGAGATCTGGCCTGCTCCCTGGATGGCCCAGTCTGCATCCATCTGTCTGCATAGGCCTTCAACTGCTAGCAGCATCACCCCCAGAGAGACTGCTCTACCACGGTCTCCCGCAGTGAGGAACGGCCCCCAGCTGAGTAGAAAGCAGTGAGAGCAGGGCTCAACCAGAGGACTCAGGGTGAACTACAGGACACTCACCACCTCCCCCTACTAAGGTAACCTTTAGTCAGTTGAAAAATGTTGACACTGGGTCCACTTCTGATATAAAGGGAGTCATAAATTTTAGTAAGAAGTCAAGTTTAGAGACAAAGATTTAGAAATCCCCAGTTTCATTGTGATATAATCATGGGCACATATAAGAGAGACAAAGGAAAGCCCTTAAAGGAGAAGAAATATAGCACAATACCATAGAGCAGTGAAGTGTTGGTGCTGCCCACATTTCCTTGGATCCCACTTACAACAGCCTGTACCTTTGACTCCCTTCAGAGGACTGACCCACAATCACTAGAGATGCTCTCCATATGCTCAAAAAAACCAGCAGTTGATGACTCCCACCCCTACTGGCCCATAGCCAGTGAACATTAGGTGTGGGAGTATGAAAAGCCAGCGCCATTTTCCCATGTGGGGATAATTCTATGGCAGAATTCTGCTGCGGGTTCAGGCTAAAGTTGACACAACCTGAGAGTGCACCCATGCTCCACTTCCTACCCCGTCCTGCTTCTCCTATTCACTTGCTGGTCTTTCTTGGGAGTGCTCCATCAATAAATCTCATGCATCTGAGTTCTTATCTTCAGGTTTGCTTTTGGTTACCCTGACCTAAGACACAAACATTAAAGGACGTCATAACTACCACCTCCCCAAAACGATAGTATTTATAAGATGTAATGTTTTAGATCAAGAAAGATAAGCACTACAAAAAGATCACTGGATTTAGCAACTGGGAGATCACGGTTGATTCTAATCCCACTTGTCCTACATCATAGACAAGGGAGCAACCCATGCAAATGTCCTGGGCATTGTCACTAACTATCACCAAACTCAGTCATCTTTCCCAGTTCTTAGAAATCATATGTGCACACTCCCCACATTGCTGCTAAAACCATAAACAAAACAAACAAACAAAAAAACCATAACAAAAATAGAAGTAAAATAAACTTTAAAATTCTTGTAAGAGGACACAGGATAAATTCAGTAGAGTTTAAATTGGACACAAATTAATTCAATCTCAGATGGCACCAGGGCTGACTTAGTGGGAAGAAGGGATTCAACTGGGATTTCTACTTTTCCTATTCATAGCCTCATAGACAGACACAAACAGTAGAATAATTGAAAGCTTAGAACTGAAAGTGATCTCAAAGAAGGTCCATTTTATCCCCATAGTTTATTACAAAGTTCATGAGAATAAAACGCCGTGGCTAAAAGCTGAATTACCATTCAAGTTCAAGTCCTTTGGCTCCCTGACGATTATCTATCCGGTACACCACAGCCTTTCAAGTTCTTATTTGTTATCATTACCAGTAAGAATATTAGTATTGCTATGTGTTAGGCACTTAGCTAAGTTCTTTACATTCAGAGTCTTAGTTAACCATCCCAATAACCTATAAAATGGACTCCCTCATTCCCATTTTATAGAAGAAGAAATGAACTTAGAAGAGATCAGTTTAATCAATGTAGCATAGCTCATTGCGGCAGAGCCCCATCTACAAGCCCAAAGACAAAACTGGAATCCAAAGCCCATGCTCTTTTTACCATGTCAACAACCTGCTCTCATTCACTGACTGACAAGCTGAAAGTCCTGCCTCCTCAGACCTTGTCCGAGAATAATTATACAACTGCATAGTCCCTTTCAAATAGACAGATGATAGATAGATAGATCCGACCCATATTTGAATCACTTACTTAAGCAGAAAAGTTTAGGAATTTTGCTTGGATTATGCAGCTCTGAGTTTAATTATTTTCTTCCCTTTTCTTTTGAGAAAACATGATTTGTAGCTTCTTTATCAGCTCATTGTAGGAAGCTTCTACTAGAAAGAGACATCTCACACCATTCTTTCCACACGAACAAAGACATCACTAAGGCATTGGGTGGAGGGGAAGAGCACTGGACAAAGAGCTAAGAGATCTAAATATTAGTCTTAGTGAAGGGTAAAGTCAACTGTGACAAATGTCTTGGACTTCTGTGTCCAAGTAAATGATGCCTCCTTTAGGAGTATTGCATCAGACCACTTCACAAATGGGAGATAAAACAATTGCTCAAGTTATTATTGAAAATCCTCCTTTGAAGTTGCCTCTGAGAGATGTGCACAGTCCTTTGGGGTGAGCTATTTCTCAGAACAAAGTCTGGTTCCTTATCCAAAATAAAACAGTCCTAGTTTCAGCTCTTTGGTGTGAGGCTGTGAGCAAAAAAATCGCACTGCTCTCCAAAACTTAGTTTTTCATCTATATGATGGGAAAACAACAATGCCTGGAGGTATGACATAAAATGAGGTACTGTTTATAAATCTGATCTTGAAGCTGTAAAATTCTTTACTCAGATAAGACAGAAATGGAAAATCAATCTTGGTTGTTTTAAATGGGGCAAAATATCCTGCTTTCTTCACCCTTAGCTGAAAGAGATAAATAGTTTAAGAGGTTATGGTGACATTGACCATTCCTGCTTCTTTATTCCCAGAAATATAAGCACCACGTTCAAAAGTTATACAATATGCCAGTCATTATGAAGTAATCACCAGCAGAAAACACTGTGGGAATGTTGGGTGGTTTTCTTTAATTTTCTATTGTTTTGTATGCCTTGAGAAAGGAGATTGTTTTGAGTCTTCGACTCTCGGACAAAAATAATACCTTTTGAGTCTGAAAACCCAGAGACTTCAGTCTTCTCTGAACAGCACTGAGTATGCACAATGAAGAATTTATGGCCTATGATGTGAATCGACCTCTTTGATAAGGGGCCTAAATTTAATTTGCAAACATGTGGCTGTGACCTCCCTGAGCCAATGGCTGGAGACTTGAAGCAACGTGTGTGGGCCAGCTGTGGAATTTGGCTCCGTTGCTGGTTGAAGTCACCTCCCTTCTCTAAAAATTCTTTAAATACTGGATGAGTTGTGTGTAAGTAGAGGTTGCAGGGGGAGGAGGTGTGGGGAGTTGTTAACAAAAGACAACAGATGAGCTCATGAAACTGTAACAAGCTGTTGGGGAACATTCCATGTGTGGGGTTTGAAAGTTGTTCCACTGTCCTCTGGTGATAGTAATAAGCTGATTGGAAAGGACAAGATTTTCTAATGAATTTTATTTTTGGAGAGAGAAGAATGTATATTACATAGGAGAAGGCCTTGTGATTCAGATCACACTGAAAGTCTGTCTGTGAAAGCACTCACGCTGGCTAACTTCGCTGGAGTATCCATGAGCACTGTACACATGATCACAATTTACTACAAAATCTGGGGGCTTTCCAAGAGCATGTGGCTCTCAGGTGCCTACCCAGTACTTAAAATTGTACCTGAACTTTCTTGAAATGGTTGTTTCACACCCACTTACACAATTGCCAGCAAAGGTTAACACAATCATTAGAATTGCTGATATGGAATATCACTGGCAATTTCTGAGTTTATTTTCTAAGTATGACATGGTATATAAGTTCAGCCACAGAATTAGCCAAGAGACCTATATTCTTTTTTTTTTTTATTAAATTTATTGGGGTGACAATTGTTAGTAAATTTACATAGATTTCAGGTGTACAATTCTGTATTACATCATCTATAAATCCCATTGTGTGTTCACCACCCAGAGTCAGTTCTCCTTCCATCACCATATATTTGATCCTCTTTACCCTCATCACCCACCACCCACCCCCTTACCCTCTGGTAACCACTAAATTATTGTCTGTGAGACCTATATTCTAATCTAGTCAAATCTTTGACTCAGTTTTCCCATCAAGGAAATAAATATCTGCCTTAAGTCGAGTCTTATTTTATGCAATTCTGTTTTATTAACAATGTTGATTTCATGACATAGCATTAAAATTTTTGCTCATGGGGTATATTATAAATTTGCTCTATGTTTCTGTAAAAGAACATTCCCATAATAAAAGTTTTTTTTATTTCAGAAGAGCAGAAGGCTAAATTTCTTCTTTATTAACAGAAGAGCAGAAGGCTAAATTTCTTACAAAACTACGCCTATGATCCTTTTGTGCATTTTCCCATTAAATTGTATCTAAATTCATTAATTGAATTAAAATGGCAAACGTCATTGTGCCTTTCCTTTAAGCATTATTCAAATAGAATAGAATAAATTATTTTAAAATAAAAAGCTCTCAGAGCAAATAGCTCATAGTCCTTTTCAGAGCTTTATAAAAGTTTCATTGTCTGGATAGTCTTCATCCAGAAAAATATTTTGCAGAATTATCTTAATTTAACCCTATTAACTATTTGATCTTAGGTGAGTCACTTATGCCCCCAGATATGTTTTCTCATACATATATTTGGAGAGATATTCTAAATGATTCTAAGTTCCCATCTAGCCCTAAGTGTTCTTGAATAATATGATGCCATGGTCCCAAATCATTCAACAGAAATTTTTTCATAGCACTTACTCGTATATTGCACGATATAGCAAATAATTTATTGTGTTCTACAGGCCTGGAAGAATTAATGGAATATTTAATAACTAATCTATGTCCCAAATCTGTAACTATGGAAGGCAAAAGTGGGTACAGAATCACTTGCAAATATAGTCACCATGAGGTGACCCATTTAAAGGCATGATGAGCTACACATATTTAGTGAAGACCAACTAATGTAAATAAACAAAATACCCTTTTACTCAAGGAAAGTCTTTTAAAAGAAACTAATGTAGCTATTGACAAGATGGGCTTTCCCGTAAGTGTCTCACAGATTGGATTTGCCACCCATCCATGCTGATAATAAGTGTTGATTCTGTGAATTTATGTTCAGTCAGTTACAAGCAACAAAAGTTTATAGCAGTGCACTATATTACCCATGACTTGTCCTAACTCTACTGAAGCTCTGACGTTCCTCTTACACAATATGCTTATGAGCCAGTAGAACCACAAACACCCAGGACTGCATAGCTCTAAGCCCAGCCTTCCTACTTCATGATGCTGTTTTTCCATCCTTAGCAAACAATAGCTTTAAACCACCACCGCCACCCTCTTTTTTCCCCCTGAAACCACCGTGCATCATCTCTCTCCAAGATCTTTTTTTCTTTTGGCCTTCTTCACCATTTCTTCTCTTTTATTAAAATTCCATCTTTACCATCTATATCTTCTTTGTTATTCCTTTCTTTTACCCTAAAAAAATTATTCACCAGCTAATAGTAACTACTGTAGAAGTTATAGACATATCAAATCTCTGAGGTAGACATGCCTCTTTACATTCTGCTAAAGTACTTTCCAGATGTACCTGAGAATTCATATTCCCAGCAGGTTTGGAGAATTAATGCTGTAGTATTTCCTACTAGCCTTTCTGCTTAGTGTTGTTCAAGCAGGTGAAGAAAAATGGCTCATAGTATATTATTTCAAAAAGGGTTTGGTATGCAAAGAGGGTAATTTCAAATATTAAATCCTATATAGCCACTGGCCCTTTTAAAGTGCCATGAATATATATACTTCAAGAAAAAACAATCATCTATAATTCCTGCGTAACTTTTGGATTTGTAAATATTAATAGGATTCTTCCTCTTAAAGCACTGGGAGAAAAAGAAAGACTAATAATACATAACCTACAGTTGATAACCACACTATCACTCTCAGATCATGACCTTAGAAAATAACACCCGGACATAGCAATAGTGTCCTATATAAGTGTGCCATGATGTGTGAAAAGCAGTGAATTGGAAGCAAGGACTTGAATGTGAGGATTCTCACAACGTTTTTCAAGGATGAATACGTGACTAAGTAAGATTAACCACCTGCTGGTTATCTTTGGACTTCACACCTATTTTCCCCAGACATGTGATATGAGACTTTGACTGCCTAATGGCATCATCCCAGACACACAGACCAAGAGCCTGGTGCCCTCACCAGCAGCTGTGTCTCAATGGCATATAAGCATATGCTTGAGAAGAGACAGAAGGATGAGTGGGGTCTCCCCAAATCCAAATGATGCCCCTTTGAATTTGCTGCTGTCTCCCAGGGCACCTTGGCACAGAATTTGGGGCCCACAGCCCTAGCTCCTTTCAGAGAGAAAATAGTTGTAATTGGAACCAGTGCTGTACTAATTGCCTGGATTCCAAAAAACAAGGAGAGAAAAGATGGGTAAAAATATGGACAGGACCCTAAGGATAGCAGAAGGAGGGAAACCCAAGGGAGAAGACGGACTCTTAGCTGCCCATCCAACATGGATTTTATGAACTGATACTTGACTCGATGGAAAAAGGAAAGGAAAAACTTCACATTCCGATGCCTCAGACAGTAAGAGTTTACTGTGTATCTGTCTCCCTCACTACTAGATTAAGACACAAGCGAAAGATCTTACTCATTTCAGTATTCCCTCAAATACCTAATTCGACACATATTGTTGTACTGAATTCTGTTACCTGGAACACTAAACTTAAACCTAATTGCAGTAGAATGTGCTAATTAATTTGTGCTGTTTTATCCTACACCTCTGGAGTTAGGGGTTTTTTACAATTCAATACTCAGATTAATAGAAAGTAAGAAAGTTTTTCTACTGCTCTGCTTCTGGGATCCCTTCATGTCCCTGCTGGAATGCTGAGAAGAGGATTGGATTTATGGTTTATTCTGTTTCAGAATAAGTACCTGAAGGGAAAACACGGCTGGCAATATGTGAAGTCCACAAGTGTACCCTCACTTATTTTACCTCATAATTGACATTTGTGAGAGTTGATTCTATGGCTTTTTACTACGTGAGCTGTAGCATATGGGAAAACTGCTCTCTAACTTGTTAACCTTTGATTTACTAATATAATCAAAATGCTGGGTATGTCTGTATCATCATCTGCCAGGAAAACATATGTCAAGCCACTGTTGCCCAGGGAGATCAAAAGGATGTGGGATTCTTTAAAAAGAAAAAAAAGTTGTTGATAAAAATGACAGATCAAGGAATCAAATTAAGTGATTAAATGTGGAATGGAATAATGGTTTATATTCTTCTGCATTTGAAAACTTATTGCTGTTTCAATTGACTAGTTCTTGAGAAAGGATGCTTGGTTTTTTTGTTTGGGTTTTTTAATCTGATTACATCATTTTGTTCACAGTCCCAGAGTTAGTCATACTTTGCACTTATCTCTCTCACGTTTTATCGGAAAATTGCTGAGCCACTGATAGCCGGTGTGGCCAGATTCTTCCCCAGCGGTTGTACAAGATGTGCAAGCTAGCTCACTTAAAACTCAAAGGGATAGAGGGATTCAAACCACTAGAATCAGCAATCCAAACAGCCTACTGGGAAGGACACCTGATGTGCACTTACTTTACAAGCAAGGAAGGAATGGGATGGAATCCAATGTCTCAGTGAGGTAAAGGAGCACGTAGTGGGTGCCTAGAAATACGCTGTGGGCTTATAAACATTATCTCATTACCCACACTTAACAGAATAAGAAACTGAGCTTGTCAGAGCTGGTATAACTTGCCCTTTGATCAGCTGCAGGGCACAACCAAGATCTAAACCTTGGATGGATCAACCATCAAGTCAACACTCCCTCCACATACGATTTCTGGACATAAAGCTGAGCTGCTGCCAATGTAAAACTGTGTAGAAACAGTGCTGGGTTTGAAGAGGAATGCTAATGCCCCCATTTCCTTTTCAACCTGAAGTTTGGAAAGTCATTTTAGCATCACCCCACCTGTGAGTATATCTGGAGAAGTTGGCCCTTAAGGGAAGGTGTAGCAATACCAGCAGAGAATGACAGCTCATAGCTAATGACAGTTAGGTCTCAGTCATACGATATGAGCTGGCTAGAAATGCATTTCAAACTGAGCACCTCTCCCTCTACCCATAAATTTGATCCCCCTTGTCATTTCCATTATAAGCATACATCTTTACCCCTCTGATTTTCAAGATTTGTTATCGACCTTATTAACTTTTTTCCATGGCTAAAATTTGACTTGATCAGCTTCACATTTTCATACTGTTTTCAATCAGTTAGAACTGAAAATGTTTAAAGCTGAACAAAGTAGCCATTGATCTTCAAAACGTGTCCTGAACAAAACAGTCCTGCACACCAAGTCCACAGATACTTTTCCAAGTGTTAAATGTTTAATGAGAGAAAAGCAACGACTAACTAGATAACAAATCTCAGTGAACAACTATTATCTGAACCTAGAAAGCACCAAAGCATATGGTATACAATTTAAGACAACCCCTAGAAATCAAAGTCTATACTTTGCCTTATTGTCTTAGGTCCGGGATCCCTAGCAGAGCCAAAGATAGGGAGTTAGGCACCAGAGATTTATTAAGTGTGTATTCTTCATGAAAAATCTGCAAAAGTGTGAAGGAAACAGGATAGGGGAGGGGAAGCAGCCTTGGCGGGAGGCCACTAGTCAGGGAGGACCCCTCTGGGCTGTAGATCATATTGCAGATTTGTCCTCTTAAAGGAAGGGGCCAGGCTTCCGTCTGCTGCTATCAGTCTATCGCGGGCTGATGGAGGCCCTGGGGAGGAGGCTGGTAACCTTCCAGGGACCTCTGTGAAAGCAGCTCCATCATCCAAAGGCAATTTGGGAGGACGGGGTGGGGGAATTAGCAGGTAAATGCTATTAACAGTAGCGGATGGATGCACCAGATGGAAAGGAGGATATGGGTAGACATCAAGAGCAGGTACTAGAGCATCCCAAAGTGGAGTTTTCTGGAAACTTATCAGAAATGCAAATCCCCCTCACCCACTAAATTACAAACACTGGCGTGGGAGCAGAAATCTACATTTTAACACACCCTGCAAGTGATCCTGATGCGCTCTAAACTTTGAGAACCACTGGGCGACAAGTATGTTCACACCAAATATTACATATCATAGCACTATTCACTAATAGACTAGAGTTAGTACAAGTCATATTGAAACCAGGAATCCCCTGAAAAATATTTTGATTCAGGTATCTACAAAAGACAATGCCATCAATAGATGCCTAACCTCAATTAGCCACACACATTTCCACTTTTAGTTAATTTCTCTATGTTTCCTTCATTTTCTGGACTCTTTCCACGTCTTGAGGGCCCTGTGCAAACTCTTCCCTGGAGTCTTTTTAAGAAGCCTTAATTAGTTTCATACACTCATGGGTCATCAACTCCACCTGGCCCCAAAGGAGAGGTTTATGGCCCAATAAAGATTCTGTATTGCATTATATTCTCCTTCATCCTGGAATAAAGCCTATGTATACTAAGCTAACATTTGGCAGCCATTTTGCTCTGTGTAGCAGCTTATTATTTTCTTAACTAAGCAAGGTGACAAAATTAGGCATACTACAGTCAAATGCCTCTGTTGCAAAGAGGTTATGACTTCAGACTATTAGCTGCCTTCATCATTTTTCTTTAGAGGGCATGGAGAAGTAATTTGGGGGATTTTTTCCCAAAAAACTTTCCTTTTAACCTTTCCTTTTCACCATTAAAAACCTGTATTCAAGTATTATCTTAAATACTGGAAAATATTATAAACAGTTTTAAAGAATTTGCTTTTCAGGTTACTGATTTCTCTTTTATTCTTGATGTTGCTACTATAAGGAGCAATTTTAAACATAGAGGAAAATCCAGAAACTATTAATAAACGTGTAAACTCACCTCGTAGATTTTTAAATTATTAATATTTTGCCATATTTTCTTTAGTGCTTTTCTTAAAAAAAAAAAAAAAAAAAAAGCTTTACAGACCCCTGCCAAGGCTCTCTTGACCTGGCTGGAAGGTGCATAGATGTCAATTGCATAATCACTAGATTTGTTACTCTGTACAGATACTTTTGCACTACTTTTTCTATTATACTTTGCGAAAAAAATATTTTAAAAGATATAATCTTTTATCTCTTTATGATAGCCTATAAAAATGTAAAATCTAATGAGATAAAACAATTCAAGTGATAAAAGAGAAACTTCATAATAAATGTGTCAAAATTAAAGTCATAAAGTTATAAATAAAACTTTCTTAGTGAATATAAAGTGTATTTATTTTATAAAAGAGTAGAAATGTGGGTTTACAATTTAAGAAAAACAATATAGAAATAGAGCTTAAAGAAGTTGAAGATAAGAAAATTAATAATAATTAAAATAAACAGCAAAAGGGCTAAACAGGTTTTGTAATCATGGAGGCAAGGAAGTCTTCTTAAGAAAATCATAAAAAAATCCAAAAAGTCTAACGAAAATTTTAAAATTAAGAGCATCAAGAGTATCTAACAATAGCAAACATTTGACAATGATACCATAAATCACTTTTTTCAAATTAGCAATAGATTGGGAGACAATATTCTCAACATATCATAAAAACAATTACTATATAGAATATATAGCAATCTCTTACAAAGCAATATAAAAGATGAACAATGCTCCCTCCACACCACCCCCCACCAAAATAAAAGTACCTCAGAAAAATTCTAATGACTAAAATTAATATAGGACTCCTCAAAAAAAAACAAAGCCGGTTGCATGAGGCAGGGGGTATAAAGTAGCAATGCTTTTACATTGGAGTCAAAAAACACTGAGCTATAGCTGGTATAAGGATATGTATATACACATAAATATATATACATATATGTATGTATATATGTATATATATTTATGTATAAATATATGTATATATATTTATGTATAAATATATGTATATATTTATGTATTGAATATATACATATATTTATGTGTATATAAATATATATATAGAATCATAATGTTAGAACATATATAGTTATTAAATATATTATATATTATTATTAGTTTAAAATATAATTATATTTAATACTTATATTATAACATAATTATATTAGTTTTCTATTACTGCATAACAAATCACCCCAAAACTGAGCACCTTAAAACAATAAACATTTATTATCTCACTCTTTGAGGGTCAAGAATCCATGAATGGTCTAGCTGGGTGGCTGCAGCTCTTACAAGGTTGCAGTAAAAATGAGAGCCAATGCTGCAGTCATTTCAAGACTCAATTAGAGGACCCTCTTTTAAGCTGAATGATTGTTGGAAGACCTAAGGTCTTCACTTTTGGCTCAAGGTTTCCATTTCTTGCCATATAAGCCTTTCCATAGGACTTCTAACAACATGGCAGCTTGCTTCCCCCAGAGCAAGTGACGAGAGACAGACAGACAGATTGGTTGACCCAATGTAGAAGCCATAGTCTTTAATAGCCTAATTTCAAATATGACATCCTGTCACTCTGCCAAACTCTATTATTCAGAAGCAGTCACTAAGTCCAACCCATGCTCAAGGAGAGGAAATTTCACCTGAGCATGAATACCAGCCGGTTGACATTATGGGAGGCCATTTTAGAGGCTGCTTATCACAATTACATATAAATATTTTGTTTATCCTTCTAAGCATTTTCTAGGGTCTCCCAGATTTTGGGAGTACTCAAAAGGTGGTCAGTTAATTTTTATTGAATGAATTAACAGATTCAAGAATAATTGGAAGCAATAAAGATATCTTTCAGTAGGTGGAAAAAAAAAAGAATGTCTACTCTAGATTTATACACATGCTTTTATATAGGTGCTGATCACTAGATCATAGTGCTTTGAACTTATATAATCTTGATATTCAATATTTCTAATAATGACTCACTAGGATCCCAATCTTCTAAAAAATGTCATCTAAGCCTTAGTTTCTGTGTTTATAAAATTGGGAAATACAACATCCCCTGCCAAGGATTGTTAAAGTATGAAAATAAGGTAAAATATATGAAAAAGTTTTGTAAACAGTAATATTTGTAAAAGTATCATTACATTAGTATTGTCATCAATCACACCAGACATAATTTACATCCCATTATAATAAATCCCAAGGATTTGGGGCCATAATAGTAGTTTGTGGCAGGAAATATCTATCTGATAAATATACAGTGAGCTGAGGCTGGAGAATATTTTTGCCAATCCAAAGTATAGAATAATTTTAATGTAATATATTTATAAAACAACTTGACATATAGTAATATAACCAGTATTAAATCTCAGAAACCTTCAATATACCAGTTTTAAACAATTAAGTTAAAAAGAAAACTGGTAGTCACCAAACATGACATTCACTCAATGAACAAGCATTTGAAAGTATTACATCCCTCACCCTGCTACTGTGTTTCCCCGAAAGTAAGACCTAGCCGGACCATAAGCCCTAATGTGTCTTTTGGAGCAAAACTTAATATAAGACCTGGTCTTATTTTAATATAATATACGACCGGGTCTCATATAATACAATATAAGACTGGGTCTTATATTAATTTTTGCTCCAAAAGACACATTAGAGCTGACGGTCCAGCTAGGTCTTCTTTTCCGGGAAACACAGTATGTATCCAGCTGTAGACAAGACACTCTGGATAGTATAATAGACAAGTGAGCCAGGAGGCCAGAGGTGTGTTCATGATTTAGTCATTACCTATTTGAGATGGCTCCTTTAACAAGGTGCTTCCCACTTCAGTTCCCCCAACTGTGAAAGGTGAGTATTAGACTAGATCCGGGTTCCCGACATATATTTTGTGGAACTCTAAGAACTCAAGGACACTTCAGAAGGCCAGAGGTGGTTTAGGGTATATCAGAACCAGTAGGACTTGGGGACCTTGGTGCTTGCTTCGTTCTGATGTCCATTTGGGGATATCTCATAAATTTTTATTTGAAAAGAAACTCATTTTGTTGTTGTTGTTTGTACCACAGTTACCTCAAACTTGTCATGTTCAAATTGAACTAAACATATTCATCTCTTCCCCATCAAACAATATACTATTCCCCTATCCCAAACTCCATCTATGGGACATTCCAGGTGAGAAGACTCAATCTCATCCTAACTCCTCCCTTTTCCTCACCAGATCCTCCCTCCCTTCCAACATCCAATCAATCCCCACGTCTTATCTAGGAGGAACTGAGAAAGTGCTCTAGTTTCTTTTACTGATCAAAGGTATAAAAATAGAAGTTACAATTATGTTTGATGAAAATTTTTGAGAATAGTAATTCACTACTGCGCTGGTAATTGCCCTTTACGATGAGATAAGGAGGAGAGAATTATGAGATATTTATATTTTGATCACAGAAATACAAAACAAGTGGAAAGCACTTTTAGAAAACTAGTCTATGTCTCTATGTGCTCTAATTCCTTTTTTTTTTTTTTTTTTTAAGGAGGGTGCAGCTCACAGTGGCCCATGCAGGAACCCAGCCGGCAACTTTGGTGTTATCAGCACCACGCTATAACCAACTGAGCTAACCGGCCACCCCCTGCTTTAATTCTTTATATGATTAATTACAATTCTTCTTTTTAATGTTTAACAAATTATTCTAAGATATTCAACTGTTAACCTTAAATATTTTCCTCTGTTTATTTGTGTGTTATTGTTTATTTGATTTCCAAGGAATATAATTTTTAAACGAAGTCTATGATAAGCTCAAAGCTCATCATGGAAAATTGGCTTTGTTCACTAGTCATAGAGTATTATCATATGGGAAATTTTATTTGTTTGCATAATCTATAGAAATATTTGTTATAATAAGTTACGATCTATAGAATATATTTTTTAGAGGAAACTGAATTTTTTTCACTGCAAATGAATTTACTAGCCATAGTGAAAATTAAGCCACACCTTTGCAAATGAATTTATAAGCTTCATGATAACTAATCCTTCATTGTAATGTTGTGTATGTTCTCTTATTAAATAAAAAGCATTTTTCCTGGTTATGCCCAATAGCTACAAAAAGTGAAAATTCTCAGATAGATCTTATATGAAAAGAACACTAAGTTTGATTTCTTCCACAAGCTTGCACTGCAGCTTAAATATATGCATGGTATCATGGCTTGTGGACAGAACCCTATTTGGAGTAAAGAATATAAACTTTATATTTTTCATACTGTTTTTTCATACTGCCTTATTTTTTCATACTGCCATATTTTTCATACTGCCTTATTTTTTCATACTGTTCCCTCTACCTAGAATGCCCTTTCCCCCACATTTCTGACAAACTCCTATCAGCCATTCACTGGTGTGTGTGTGTGCCCTCGTGTGTGTGTGAATTTAAAACGACTGGATAATTACAGCAGAGTCAAATTATAGAAAGCCTTGAAAATCAGGCAGAGGAATTTTGATTTGATGGGGTAGGCTTTTGGGAGCTATTGTGGGAGCAAACATTATGTAGGATATTGACTACTCCCAAACTCCTCCATAAAACCCAATCAATTTGAGAAATATATACATGGAGATTAAAACAAGGTGTTATCGTTATATTCTAGGTACTAGAATCCTTGATAAAACTGGAATGGCTAATGCAGCTTAGATCTGTGGCTAAAAATATTCATGCTTGCCTTTCTTCTGTGAATTAAACTTACCTACCCAGTCAGAATAGGGGCTAACAGAGAATGTTGGAGTGCTAAGGGAAGGAGACACAGAGCCAGAAATCTATGCCTTAGTGTGTTTACCACATGAGAAGGGGAGGAAAAAAGATAAGAAAGAATGTCATTTACAGACAGATATGACTAAGAAAGAGCAAGAGCCAAGAAGGGCCACACAAGAGGGAAGACTTATTAATCCCTCCCAACAGAGAAACTTGGTCCAGTAGATTTTTCTGACACTCTATCCAACTAAGTTATTATCCCATAAAAACGATTGGGTGAGGGATGTGTTCTTCCCTCTGAAAACCAGTATCTCCTAGAAGTCAGAAGAAAATGTCTTCATGAAAAGAAGAGGAGAAGGGGAACAAAGGTTTCCTTCCAGTATTAGTGCCATCACCCTAGCAGGGAAAAGCTCTAGAGAACTGTACAACAGAACTTTCTGCAATAATGGAAAGTGTTTATATCTATGCTGCCCAATACGGTAGACACCAAGCACATGTGGTTATTGAATACTTGTTAAGTGACTAGATTGACTAAGGAACCAGATGTGTAACTCTTTCATTTTAATTAATTTAAACTTCAATAGCCACATACATATACCTAATAGTAGCATCCATATTGAATAGTGCAGTTCTTGAAGAAGAGCTTACTCGAACAATAGTAAGCAGAACTGGGTTAAGGAAGAGGCATTTAGGACAAGGAATAGATTAATAAGATCTATCATTCACTTGGCACTTCTTCTGTGCTGGTCATTGTCTCTGTTGCTAATATTAACATGGATTAATTAATTTAGTCTTCATAACAACCCAAAGAAGTCAATGACTTTATTTCCCTCTTTCACAGATAAGGAAACTGCACTCAAGATCACAGTTGGTGAATGGTAGAAGTAAGATTTAAACCCTGGAAGTCTGGTTCTGCCTAGGAGGGATACCACATAGATTGTGGCAGTAATGCAAATGTCGGAGGCTAGAGAAGAGGTAAAGTCAAGATCCTGAAAGAATTAATAAGATATAGCAAATGAAAAAATCGATGGGCCTACAATCATACCATAACCAATGATATTTTTCACTCCTTATTAGACTCACAATATTCAGGTGGCATTATGGTCTATTGTCACATCTGAAAAATGCATCGAGGACAAAGTCCCATTAGAGAACCAAGTCACTCTATTTCCATAAAAGTAACAGAGAACAATATAATGATAGCACAATAGATAAGACTATTATCAACTGAAGAAAAGAGAATAGAGAAACAGGGCTATGCCGAATTTACCAGGAAATAATGAGATCATTACCCAACAGTATTTCAAGGCTTACAATAGCAAGATTTCTCTTCATTTATTATGTAGAGTTAAAGACTAAATCTCCAAATTTTAAAATGGAAAGGACCCTATGCGATCTTGTCTAATGCCTTCATTTAGTAGGCTAAAAATTATACTAAAAAAGAGATTTTTGAGACAAGTTGAGCAGAGACTAGGCATTAGAAAAAAATCAGGAATTGTTGGCAATTTTATTATGTCAAAAATAGTACTTTTATTATGTGTTCTCTTAAGTTATATGTGTTAAAGTTTCACACTGAAGTTCTTACAGATGAAATGATATGATAAATTATGGGGGAGAAAGTAATAAATGAAATAACATTAGTAAAATGTTGACAACTAATTAAGCCAGATATTAGAAATATGCAGGAGCAATAAGTGGTCTATTTTTGTACATGCTTAAAATTTTCCATAATACCATTTTTAATTACAACCTAAAAAGGCATGAAGAAACAATTTTTTAAAATGGCACATAGACATATGAACAAATATTCAACTTCTGTAATAAGAGAAATAGAAATGCTAAGATACCATTTAGAATCTATACAGTTGGCAAATATTTAAAAACTTGGCAATGTAGTCTTTTGGCAGGACTATGGAGAAGCAGACACTTTTATACATTGCTGATGGTACCACAGGTTGAATTGTGCCCACCAAAAAAAAAGATATTCAAATCCTAACCACCAGTATTTGCAAATATGAGCCTATTTCGAAATTAGAACTTTACAGATATAATCAAGTAAAGATGAAGAAGTCATACAGTCCTTACCAAAAGAGGGAAATTTGGACCACACACACACACACAGAGCAAAGTACACCATGTGAAGACAGGCAGAAGTTGTAGTGATACATCTACAAGTCAAGAAACACCAAAGATTTCCAGCAACCAAGTCAGGACAAGGCAAGGAAGGATCCTCTGTTCAAGTCTTCAGAGAGAGCATGACCCTGACAATACCTTGATTTAAGACTTCTAGCTTCTAAAATTGTGAGAATAAATTTATTTGGTTTTAAGCCACTCAGTGTGTGGTAATTTGTTACAGCAGCCCTAGGAAACTAACATACACCCCTATGGTGAGGGATTTGGCAATATCCCACAAAACTACATATGTATTTACTCTTTGTTTCAGAAATCCCACGTACAGGAATTTAACCTGAAAATGTACCATAAAAAAAAAAACACACACATATAGATATGAGGTTCTTTAACATTGTGTTATTTGTACTAAATATTGTCTATCCATAAAAAATGAGATGATTAAAATATATTTATACAATGGAGCAACTTTAAAACTTCAGTGGGGGGTGGCCAGTTAGCCCAGTTGGTTAGAGCATGGTGCTGGTAGCACCAAGGTTGCCGGTTCGATACCCGCATGGGCCACTGTGAGCTGCACCCCCCTTTAATTAATTAATTAATTAATTAATTAATTAAAAACTTCAGCAGTTAAAAATAAAGTGAAGATCTCTCTGAAGTAAAATCGAATTATTTCCATGACATATTATTAAGAGACAAAAACAAGTTTCAAGATAGTATTTATAGTATGCAAACTTTTGTGTAAGGAAAGAAATAAGAATATGAATACATATTGAATAACATTTAATATGCAAAAAGAAACAAATGAAGAGCAACCAGAAAATAATTAAAGTATTACCTATACAAGATAGGTGGGAATGGGGAGTATATATTTTTTATTTTTGAACCATATTAATGCTTTCCATATTCAAAAACTAAAATTAACTCCAAAAAGATGGAATTAATTCTGAAGCTAAATTTAAATAGCAACAAATTGTGTATCAAATTGATAATACACCACATGAAATTTTTTAAAAGAATTCAAGTAAATCCTGAACCCAGTATAGTGACTGTCACCCTCTATGGTAAATATTATAAGAACAACATCGACTGCAAAAGAATCTTAAACTATATTTAGAAGACTTGTTACTGTAGTTGTAATAATATTGACATTTTTATGTATTATAGGATAAAGAAAATGAGTAAATATATTCATATTACTCTCACAGGAGTCTCACTATGGAATATGAGCAATAAAAATATGGATTGGATGAACAAAAGAAAATATCCTATAGTACTGGACTGAAATTGAAATAATAAGATTGAATATATATGTATATATTTTTATATAAATTATATATTATATAATAATATATACATATATATATATATTTTTTATTTATTTCCCTGCTATCCCTATCCACTTGAAAGGGACTAGTAGTAATGACACCTTAGAATAGCAAGTAACACATCTGCTACATACATCTGGTTTGTAAACACCATTCACAAGTGAATAGAATCAGGAAATCTATGAGACATTGGCTAAATTCCAGGCTTGAAGCAAGAAAAGACAAGGTAAGCCTGGAACACCATGTTGTAATAGAAAAAAAGCGTATTCTGAGGAGCTCCTCAGACTCACTGCCCAGTGAACCAAAAATAACTGATGGAAAGTATCTAAAAAACAAGTCTGGGAATTGTCCTAAGGGCATACAGCAAATGAAGAAATGTTTCTTCAAAAAAATCTACTAATACTTTGTAAAAACTGGGAGAGTCTGTGGCATTTAATACAGGACATTTTCCCTTCCTTCTCTCCAAACTCCAATTCAGCTTGACATCATGGGTGGGTGGAGTCAAGACTGCATGACTCCCTCTCCCTCCGCTGCTAATCAAGAAATACAGTTTCTCACTCACAGGGGCAAGTCATCAGCATTGTTCATTCCCTCCAATTCTGAATCAAAGAGGCTAAGTTTTCAGTGAATGTAGCCAAAAGCTCCCTTATTCTATCCAGCACCCACTCATAGGACAGAGAGATCTCACATGCAGCAGGCCAAAAATATTAGGGCCCAAACTGTCCTCTTGACAGCTTAATCTAGGCTCCAAATCAGGAGAAGCAAGCTGAGAAGATCAGAGGACATCACCCCCATCGAGCTCCGAAAATAGTGACTCAAATATTTTACCCAAGGGTAGAGGCAGTTCATAAGAACAGAGAGCTCTAAAATTCTCCCTAAAGGAATGTATTTTATTTGAAACAGAGGTTGAAGAAATTCAAGTCTCAGAGTGCTCTCAAAAACAGTAGCTCCTCTTAATTAAGAGCAATAAAAAAAGAGCATAGGCCAGCTAGGTCACCAGGGAAAACCAGAGAAAAGGCTAAGAGTCCTCCTGAGGTCAGAATAAACCTCAAAGATGGGCCTCAAAAACTACCCTACTGAAATTTAATTGGATCAGAATGTGGAGTAATTTATGCTCCAGGGCATTGTTTAAAAAAAAAAAAAAAGAATAAAATAATCATCTGGCAATTAGTGGGGTCCCATACTTGGCTGTGATAACAAATGAGGACAACAATTTGATAGAGAGAGCAGGAAAAGAGGAAGTCCCAGAGTGACCATGTACATACACCCAAGGCTGCAAGAACAAAACCATAAGTTTCCCACTGTAAAGTATATAAAACTGACTAAAATAGTCTAGCCAAGTAATTAAACAAATAAATAAGCTAACAACAAAAACAAGACCCAGAAGCAGTGGTCCAATTTTCAACAGAAAATTGTAAGACATTCATAGAAACAGGAAAGAGTGACCCACAAGGGGCCAGTGGTGGGGGTAGGGGGGGTGAAGGAGATAACAAAAACAGTGTGTGAGATGGCCCAAATATCAAATTTAACAAGGACATCAAAGTTGCCTTTATAAATATCTTCAAAGGACAAAATGCAACCATACTTCAAGATGTAAAGTAAGCTATAGTGAAAATGTCTCATCTAACATAGAACAGAAATAAAGAGATATAAATTATTTTTAAAAAAAGAAAGGAACCAGGCTGGAGATCCAAGATGGCAGAGTAGATAAATGCTGTGCTTACTTCAACCCTTGAGCACATCAAAATTACAACTAAATTATAGAACAATAAACCTGAAGAACCATCTGAAGTCCAGCTGAACAGAAGTTTTATAACTAAGGATATAAATAAAAAGCCACATCAAGACTGATAGGAGGGGCAGGGACATGAAATGGGCTGGCCCCAAACCTTCATGTAGTGGTTAAAAATTGGGAGGGATATCTCAGCCACAAAGTTTCCCCAAGGAGGAATGAGGGAACCCAGCCCCACAGCAGACTCCCCAGCCCAGAATACTAGTGCCAGGAAAAAGAGCCCCCACACATCTGGCTGTGAAAAACAGTGGATTCTGACCATCCAGGTGGGAAGGAAGGCTGCAGGAAACCCAGACATCCTCTTAAAGGGCCCACACACAGACTCACTAGCTCACAGGCACTCATACTGATCTCTGGTGGAGGGGTGGCACTAGAGGCATGCAGGGGGCAGACTGAGGTGAGTGGCTATGAGGCAAGGGCTGGAAGGCTGTTGCCATTTTCCCTGTGTGGGGTCCTTCTCCCATGCAGCTGGCAGGTGTGTGCCATCTTTCCTGTGTTGAGCCCTCCCCCAAAGGCTAAATCTGAATCTGAATTGGACTGGTGAGCTCTGCTGGGACCCTGTCCCACCCAACTCCCCCAATGCCAGAAGCACTTTCTCGAGAGCAGCTAGTACCGCCCACATTGCACTCTTACTTAGAAAACTACTGGAATTCATGGGCCCCAGGTGGGTGGCAACTAGCTGCAGTATGCTCTGAGACTTTTACTGAGTAGGTCCAGGCTCCACTAGCAGCAAACCAGAGTCTACATTAACCTGGTGACCACAACTCTTCCCACTCTAGTGACTCCCTGAGACCCTCCTTCACCTACTAGCATACTACACAAGACTTTATCAGTGGCTGAATCGTAAAGGAGTCAGCAGGTGACTGCAGACCTTGGGATGTCCTGGCTTTTTCCAAAGCTACCCCGGGCCTGGTACTGGTGGCAGCTGACCTGAGTTCCCAGCATGGCCTTTCCCACATACCTCCAACTTTAGCACAGGCAGCAAACAACCACAGATCACTTTGTAGCTCCGAACAAGTAGTCCTTGGCTGGTCACAGGCTGACCTGAGCCTGCACCAGAGCCCTCCCAAGAGGCCCCAGAACCAACTTGGAAGTTGCTTTAGACCACAGCAAAAAACCACCCAACTAGCCCCACAAGTGACACACCCAAAGGGCAGTCTCAACAGACACCTGAGCCTGCTGGGGAATCCTGCTCTGTAGGGTAACCCCTCCACACAGCAGCCCATAAGCTTTGGTTGTGGCCAAACCCCACAGCCAGTCAGGCTGAGGGTCAATCCCACCCATTGATGTGCCAACAGCAATCAAGGCTCAACTATAACAGGAGGGCACACACAACCCACACAAGGGACACTCCTGGATCACCCAGCACAGGTGACCAGGAAGACTGTGTACATGGGCCACACAGGGTATATACTACATAAGACAACAGGCAAGACTGGGAGACATAGCAGAGCTACCTAATACATAGAAATAAACAGAGAAGCAGTCAAAATAAGGAAACAAAGAAATACATTCCAAATGAAAGAAGAGGAGAAAACTCCAGAATAAGAACTAAACAAAATGGAGGCAAGCAACCTACCAGAGACAGAGTTCAAAACAATGGTTATGAGGATTCTCAAGGAACTTAGTGAGAACTTCAACAGAGAGATACCAAGCATAAAAAAAGGACATAGAAACCATTGACAAGAACCAGTCAAAAGTGAAGAATACAATAACTGAAATGAAGTATGCACTAAAAGAAATCACCAGCAAACTAGATAAAGCAGAGGACCGAATCAGCGATTTGAAGACAAGATAGCAGGAAACACCCATTTGGAACAGCAAAATCAATCCAAAGAAATGAGGATAGTTTAAGACATCTCTGGTACAACATCAAGCATAACAACATTAGCATTATATAGGTACCAGAAGAAGATGAGAGAAAGCAAATGACTGAGAACCTAATCGAAGAAATAATGACTGAAAAATTTCTTAACCTGGCAAAGGAAATAGACATACAAGTCCAGAAAGTGCAAAGAGTCCCAGACAAGGTGAACCCAAAGAGGCTCCACCAAGACACATTACACTTAAAATGGCAAAGATTATAGACAAAGAGAGAATCCCAAAAGCAGCAAGAGAAAGGCAACTAGTAAATTATAAGTGAGCTGCCATAAGATTGTCAGCTGATTTCTCAACAAATTTTGCAGAACAGGTGGAGATTGGCACAAAATGTTCAAATGATGAAAAGCAAGGACCTACAACCAAGACTACTCAACCCAGTAAAACTATCATTTAAAATCAAAGGACAGATAAAGAGCTTCCCAGACAAGAAAAAGTTAAAGGAGTTCATCACCACCAAACCAGTATTACAAGGAATGTTAGAGGGATTTCTTTAAGATGGAAAAAAGATAAAGATTAAAAATATGAATAATAAAATATCAATAACTTTCACTGATATGTGGGATATAAAACTGAAAGCAACAAAGGAATAAGACAAACAAATAAAGAAACAAAAACTGTAGACACAGACAATAGTTTAGTGGTTAACAGAGGGTAAGGGGGAGAGGGGCGGTAGAAGAGGGTAAAAGGGGTTAAATATATGTTGATAGAAGGAGAACTGACTCTGGGTGGTGAACACACAATATGATATATAGACGATGTATTGCAGAACTATATACTTGAAACCTATGTAATTTTACTTGTGATCCCAATAAATTTTAGTCTTTAAAAAAAAGAGAGATGAAAAATAAATAAATAGTAATAACTACATATCTATCAACAATTACCACATTTGCCATGTATAGTTTGTGCACCTTTTGCCCAAATTTGTGAGGGAAAAATAAGGATGCATGAATATATGGGGAGTACTAATTCTGTATCTATATAAATGTTTTTAAGTCTTTTATTTATGTGTATGAGTTAAAAGTGTAGAAATCAATAACAATATCTGTATGCAAAATAATATCCTGGAATACAATAATTGGTTTTGTTGAACTTACGTCAAAGAGTTCTTGGCCTTCTATGATGCGTAAATATCATAAGTTTTTTACTGGTACATAAAATTTCTTGTACCTTGTATCTGTTCTTGTCTTTTGTAATTATTTGTTACATAAAATTTCTTGTACCATAATATGTCAAAAAATAAATGCTAAAATTCCTTATAATACAAAAAACTAGCACCTAACTGTAAACAAATAAAAATTTGAATTAAAAACTTAAAATAAAAGATTCTTTCCCTGAAAGTTTGTGCTAAAACTGTGGGTGTGCATTATAAATGGCAAAGTATAGTACTTTCGATGTAAATTCAAAAGACATAAGGTGGCTGTGTGGGTAAGAAAACACAACGCTTACATATGCTGCCTACAAGAAACACTTCAGATTGCAAGACACACACAGACTGAAAGTAAAGGAACAGAAAAAGGTATTTAATGAAAATGGAAAGAAACAAACAAAAAAATCTGGGGTAGCAATACTCATATCGACAAAATAGACTTCAAAACAAAGGCTATAAGAAGTGACAAAGAAGGACTCAGTAATCCCACTTCTGGGTATTTATCTGAAGAAACCCAAAATGCTACTTTAAGGGGACATGTGCATCCATATGTTCACTGCAGCACTGTTTACAAAGGCCAAGATGTGGAGGCAGCCTGGGTGTCTGTCACTGGATGAATGGATAAAGAGGAGGTGGTACATATATACAATGGAATGTTGCTTGGCCATGGAAGGGAACCGGTTCTTGCCATCAGCTGCAACATGGCTGGCTTTAGAGGTTATTGTGCTGAGTGGAGTATGTCAGACAGAGAAAGATAGATGCCATGTGATCTCACTTATATATGAGATCTAAAGAACAAAACAAATAAACAAATAAAACAGAAACAAACTCATAGATACACAGAACATTTTGATAGTTGCAAGATGGGAGGGGTTTGCAGGGGTGGGTGAAAAAGGAGAAGGGATTAAGAAGTACAAATTTGTTGTTAAAAAGTAGTCATGGCGATGTAGGGCATATCATAATTAATACAGTCAATAATATTGTAATAACTATGTATGGTGTCAGATGGGTATCAGATTAGGGGTGATAGATGGGAGGGGAGTTGGGGGAAAGGGTAAAAAAGGTGAGGGGATTCAGAAGTACAAATTGGTAATTACAAAATAGTCATGGGGATGTAAAGTAAAACATAGGGAATATAGTCAACAATACTCGTATGGTAGTAACTATGTATAGTGCCCAATGAGTACTAGCCTAGACAGGGGGATCATGTCTTGAATTATACAAAGGTCTAATCACTATGTTACACACCTAAAATTAATATAAAATAATACTGAATGTCAACTGTAATTGAAAATTTTTAGATGTGGGGGAAAAGGTGAAGGGCAATAAGTCCTCCAAATTTCCAGGTATAAAATAAGTCATGGGGATGTAATATACAGCATAGGGAATATAGTCAATAATATTGTGATAGCATGGTACAATGTCAGATGGTTGTTGGCCTTATCATGGTGATCACATCTTTAGGTATATAAACGGTGAACAACTATGGTGTATACCTGAAACTGATAGAATGTTGTATGATAGCTATATTTTTAAATAAAAATCCTTTTAAAAAGCAAAAAAAAAAAAAAAAAAAAAAAAACTCCTACAACTCAACAATAACAAACAAAAAAAACCCAAATAGCCCAATTAGAAATGTACAAAGGACTTAAATAGGCATTTCTCCAAAGAGACACAGAAATGGTCAACAAGCGCACTAAAAGATGCTCAAATCACCAATCATCATGGAAATGCAAATCAAAACAATAATGAGATATAACCTCACACTCATTAATATGGCCACTATCAAAACCAGAAAATAAATAGTGCTGGTAAGGATACAAAGAAATTGGATCCCTTATGCACTGTTAGTGGGAATGTAAGATGGTATAGCCACTATAGAAAGCAGTATGGTGATTTCTCAAAAAGTTAAAAACAGAATTGCCACATAATCCAGCAATTCTACTTCTTGGTATGCTTCCAAAAGAATTTAAAATAGAATCTCAAAAAGATATTTGCATACCCACGTTCATTGCATCATTATTCATGATAGCCAAGAGATGGAACAGACATAGATGTCCACTGAAGGATAAATGGATAAAGGAAATGTGGTATACACATACAATTAAATATTTTTTAGCCTCAAAAAGGAGAAAATGCTGTCTTATGCTACAACATGGGTAAATCTTGAGAACATTAGGCTAAGCAAAATAAGCCAGTCAAAAAAAAAAATACTTCATTTTCACACTTATATGAACTATCTAAGTAGTCAAACTCTTAAAAACAAAGTAGAATTATGGTTGCTAGGGACTGGGGGTAGGGGGAAAATGGAGTTGTTATTCAATGGGTGTACTTTTAGTTTTGCCGAATGAAAACATTCTAGCAATCTGTTGCACAGCAATGTGGATATAGTTAATACGACTATACTATACACTTAAAAAGGTTAAGACAGTAAGTTTTATGGTATGTTAAGTTTTTGCCACAATAAAGAAAAGTATTGATGACAGTTTGTTGAAGATATTTTTTACATGGACTCAAGGTACTGACCCGTAAGTTATTTGTAATTAGAAAGGGGGAGTATAGTTTTACAATGGAGAGATCTGGCATTAAACAACTTAACCAAGAGACAACTGGAAATAAGAAAGAAAGGGAGAAAAAGGAGAGAGAGAGAAGAGAGAGAGATAGAAAGAGAGAATGGTAGAGGGGGAGAGAAGGAAGGAAAGAAGGAAGAACCAAATGCAAATTCTGGCATTAAAAATACAATAAGAGAAATGAAAAATTCACTAAAGGGGCCCAACAGTTGCATGATAAAAAAAAAAATCAACACACAAAAATCAGTTGTTTCTATATACTAATAATGAACCATCCAAAGGGGGAACTAAGAAAATAATTCTACTTCCAATGGCATATAAAGAATAATTTTAAGAATAAGCTTAACCAAGGAGGTAAAAGATTTGTACACTGAAAACTACAAAATACTGCTAAAAGAAAATAAAGGGAATACAAATGGAAAGATATCCCATGCTAATGGATTGGAAGATTTAAGACTTAAGATGTAAATAATATCCAAAGCTACCTATAGATTTAATGTAAACCCAATAAAAATTCCAAAGGCATTTTTTTTCAGAAATAGAAAAATCCATCCAAAATTCATCTGAAATCTCAAGGGACCTGAAATAGCCAAAACAATCTTGAAAAAGAACAAAATTGGAGGTCTCACTCTTCCTGATTTCAAAATTGATCCCAAAGCTGCAGTATGAATACTATAAAGGTAGACATGCAGACCAATGGAATAAAATTGAGGGCCCAGAAATAAACCCTCACATATAAGGTCAAATAATTTTTGACAAGGGTGCCAAGACCATTCAATGGGAAAGGACAGCCTTTTCAACAAATAATACTGGGAAAACTGGGTATCTACATGCAAAAGAATGAAATTGAACCCTTATACTATATATAAAACTTATGTCAAAATGGATCAAACACCTAAATGTAAGACCCAAAACTATAAAACTCTTAGAAGAAAACACAGAGAAAAGCCTCATGACATTGGATTTGGCAATGTTTTCTTAGACATGACATCAAAAGCACAGGCAACAAAAGAAAAAAATAGTTAAAAATTTAAAACTACCATGCATCACACACAATCAACAATGTGAAAAGGCAACCCATGAAAAGGAAGGAAAAAATTGCAAATCATATACCTAATAAAGGGTTAATGTCCAGTACATAAAGAACTCCTACAACTCAACAACAAAAAACAAACAACTTAATTCAAAACTGGACAAAGGACTTGAATAGATATTCCTCCAAGGATAATATACAAATGGCCAACAAACATATAAAAAGATGTTCAACATCATTCAACATTAGGGAAATTCAAATCAAAACCACAATGATATATCACATCACACCCACTAGAATAGCTCCAGTCCATAGAAACAAAAAATAACAAGTGTTATTGAAAGATTTGAAGGGAGAAATAAATAATTCAACAATAAGAGCTGGAGAATTCTATATTCCATTTTTAATCACACATACAGTATCACTATTAGTAAACATCAATTTAATCACCCAATCCAGCAAGGATAATTCAAGGAAAATGAAACCACTGGGTGAAATTTGTTGGAAAATAAAATACTTACATGGTCTCAAAGAATGACCTCCTGTATCACTTATTAAGTAAAAAGGGAAAAGGTATCTTTTACAATGAAGAAACCTTGTGGATACCACCTCAATCAACTAGTCACATTACACCAACAATGAAGTAAATTAATATCATGTGCCTCCTAATGAGATGCAACAAAACGTACACATCATCATCTATGTTGTCCAAAAAATAATCAGCTTGAATTTAGTATTCAGAAAACAAACAGATTAATTTCAAGTTGAGATACCACCTACAAAATTACTGGCTTAGACTCCTTAAAAATTATCAATATTATAAAAGACAAAATACTATTAAAAGAAATGAGAGACATGACAACTAAATGCAATGAAAAATGTTTGTTTAAATTCTTGATCAGATGGAAAGCTCTAAAGGACATATTGGAGCAACTGGAGAATTGTGAATATAAGCAGTTTCTATGTCAATGTTAAATATCTTGACAGATAAGTTAGGTAGTTATATAGTTATATAGGGGAATGTTCTTGTTTTTAAGTGATACGTGCTAGCACATTTAGGTATAGTATGTCACTTCTGCAACTTATGTTCAAATGGTTGAGAAAAAAATTGTAAACACAAACACACTGATGATATAAAGAGAAATGAAACAAATGTGACAAAGTGTTATCTATTGGTGAACCTAAAGGGTTATATAAGTGTTTGTTGTATTTTTTTGAGTGTCTGAAATTTTTCAAAATAAAAAGTTATTAGAAGACATAGAAGGGTATTAAAGCTTAGAAAAGCTTTAATTTTTTGCCTTTCAGCCTAGGAATGTAGTTACTGTACCACTCAGTTCCCTAAACACCCACATTTTACAGTTCTTGTCCTCCATAGTGAATTCTACATTGTGGGTTTCCATCAATAATTGGCAGAATCAAGTAAAATGTTAAATTTGCAAATTTGTTAATGTTTCCAGTGTACACTCAGAAACTCTAGTTTAAATTTTCAAGCTTCCCAGTAAACTTTGGGGCCCAAATATTTTAAATACCAGTAAGATAAGTGTTCATCTTTCAACCCAACTCCAATAATAAAATGCCGCTTTTCACACCAACTGTAGTTTCCAGATAGGAATGAGTGTCCACACAAATTAAGCATGGAGAAATGAAAGGTTTTCTTTAATGTCGAAACTATATAAATACAGAGGGTGCCAAAAAAAATGTATATACATTTAAAAAAGGGAAAAACAATTAAAATTTAATAATATTTACCAATAACAAAAGATGAATACAAATCACATTTGACTTCTGCAATTACAAGAAGTGCTCAAAGCAGTTACCATCAGTGTCAGACACTTCTGATTACGGTGAACTACTGCTTGAGCAACATTGACCAAAGTGTCCATTTGTATACATTTTTTTGACACCCCTGGTATATAAAAACATACATTGAACAGTACATGTAAACTCCATCTGGAGAGAGGTCATTTTGATCTCTTTGAGATCGCCCCCCAGTGTTAGACTTACAGTAAAAAAAAAAAAAAAATCTCATTTCACTATTATTTGATAATGAATCCTATAGTGCTCATACAAAGCTCCCATGATGTCATTGTGGAACATAGATAGACATGTAATATATGACATCACATTTTTAAGTCATCATGAATCCTATAGTGCTCACACAAAGCTCCCATGATGTCATTGTGGAACATAGATAGACATGTAATATATGACATCACATTTTTAAGTTATCATTTTTAAGTCAAAAATTAGGCATGTAACTTTTCTTTTCTAGAACATGTTTAGCACTTTCCTTGGGGAAAATACATATGAATAGTTGTGCTCTCCTCTTCAAAACTGCTTGACTGCTGATTTTCAACTATTGAGTCATCCTGCATTCACTTGCCGTGACTCACCCCTCTGCTAATCACTGTTATCCATTCACCATTTTAGGGAACAGTGCTTTCTTTCCTTTTGAAACCTTCCTCTACTCTCTCCTAATCTCTGTAACTACCTTTTCCTTCTTCTACCACTACCTCTAGCCTCTTTTCTGTTTTTCTTTTTCTTTCCACCCAGCCTACTTTGGTCCTTCCTTCTCCCATTTTTTTTTTCTCAGTGGAACTACTCCTTTTCATATCATTGAGAGCAGATGAACCGGACTTCACCTCATATGAGTGTAAACCCATATACCTACATACACTCCCTATTAGTCTCTGTCTCCCTGTTATGGGCTGAATTGTGTCATCCACTCCAAAATTTATATGTTGAAATCCTAACCTCTAGTACCTCAGAATGGGACTATATTTAGACATAGGGTCTTCAGAGAGGTAATTAAATTAATATAAGGTTATTGGTGTGGGCCCTAATCCAGTATGACTAGTAATATTATTAAAGGAAGTTACATGCTAAATTTAGGCAGATTGGGACATAGACAAGCACAGAGGGAAGACCATGTGAATTCAGAGGGAGAAGACAACGATTTACAAGTCAGGAAGAAAAGCCTCAGAAGAAAGCAACCCTGTCAACACCCTGATCTCAGACTTCCAGTCTCCAGAAATAGGAGAAAATAAATGTATGTTGTTTAAGCCACTCAGTGATGGTGCTTTGTCATGGCTGCCCTCGCAAACTAATGCACTCCCTAGTCCTCACACACAGTACTCTCACTATACTGTCAGTGTGTGGCTAAACTAGTTCATGCTACTCTGCCAATTGTTCAATTCTAGCCTCACTTTTTTGTTGTAGACCTAGAGCGCAGTACTGAGATCATGAGTCCCAAACCCATAGGACTGAGCACAGGACCCAATCTATGTGAAAGCAGCTATCTATGCGATACCACCGTATGGGCGCCAGAAATTCTGTCTCCCTGCCCCCAGTATTCTCCTCTGTTCTGTTGTTTCTTCATGCTAAATCATTAAAGACTGGGTTTAAATGCAAATGTTACTTAATAAAAGAGCAAGTCATTTGAGACATTTTAGCGTGGCTGCAATTAGTCTTATCATAGTGTTGGCAAAATATAGCCGGTGGGCCAAATCCAGCTGGCCACCTGTTTTAGTAAATAAAGTTTTATCGGAACACCGCCATACCCATTCATGTACATACTTTCTATGGATGATTTCACTCAACAACGGCAGAGGTTAGTAGTTGCAAAAGAAACCGTAGAGCCCACAAAGCCTAATATACTTACTATCTAGTCCTTTACAGAAGAAGTTTGCAGACCCCTGATCTAGACAAGTGACCTAGACAATTGTCAGCTCTCCTAGTCATGAGACAGGGAACTTGTTTGGGAATGGGTGACACAAAAGAACCAGCTGAGGAGTTCCTTATGAGGAGGGCAGCAATAAACCCACAGCAATTGTTACTTTTTGTCCCAACTTTTGTGAACTTTTCATCTCCTTAATATATAGTATTTCAGAAAGATGTATTTCTGCTTTTCAACCTTATCTATCATTACTATTTCCTTCTGTGAAATCACAATAAGCTGTCCTCTCATCATACCTTGTACTTTAGAACATTACTGTGTCCACCATGTTTCTTTTCCTCTGCAGAATAACTTATCCTTCAGGCCCCATCTTGCAGTGTTCCACCAGAACGCTTCTGATTCTAGTTTGGAACACTACAGCGCATTCCTTTGAGCTTGCAAACCTAAAATTGATGACCCTGATTTTAATGTATATGTGCTTCTCTCTACTACTGGATTGTGAGCTCCTGAGGAATGGGGGCAAATGTTCCATTCAACTTTGTGTCCCTTAAAAGGGTTTCATTGCTTTTCACATAGTAAGTGTACTCTAAATGATTGTTCAATTGTTGACCACATTTCTCCACGGTGACTCACAAAATGCATGTTTCCAACTGCCCAGATGGTGGTCTGGAAATGCAATATGTATTAAACACTAAAGTTGGAAGAGTAGAAAAGTGATTCAATAAAATCATATGCATAATAGCCATGCCTTTAATATACAAGCTAATCAAAAGACAATTATAAAACATGTTTTAGGAAATGAAATGACCTTTTCTGACTTACTTCATTACAAAATGAAAATACATGCTCCCTCACTTAGAAATAAAGTCCAGAAAACTTGTAAAGTTTTTGTGAACTTTTGTTCCCTATCTGTCTTGGTTTAGATTTTCCAAAGGCAGACCCTGAGGCAAGGTTTTAAGTGCAAGTGGTTTATTGAGAGAGTAACAAGAAAACAGTAAGGGAGTTGGGAAGTATAGCCAGGAAGGAAGGGAGAGCAGCTAATAAAGAGTGCAGAGTTAAGGCAGCTAGCACATTGATAACTGAAGCTTAATTCTGCTTCGGCAACAAGAAGAGGCAATGTAAAAATGCTTCAGAATAATCTCACCCAAGAGACAAGGGAGCTACGGTACCTATACACCAACTCCAACCAGTCAGCGATGGAGGGCAGCTCCCAGGGATATGCTCATTTTCAGATAATTGCGTGCAGGTACTAGCACTTGAAGAGAGTTGGTGTGCCCTGCAGTGGCATGGCGAGAAAATATGAGCAGAGCATCAAAGTCATCTGCTAATCTAACTTTGAGTATTTCATAAACACTCACTCATTTATTCATTCAACAACTAACTACTTTGGCCTGTTTGTGTCTCAGTCACAGGGTTGGATGCCTGGCAAGAGTGGTGAGCAAAAGCAGACTCATAGCCACATTGATACAGTCTACATTCTAGTGGAGAAAGCAGATAATAAACAACATAAACTACCAAATAAGATAATTACAGACAGGGAGGGATAATTTAAAAGAAATAAACATATAATGAAGAATAACAAGGTAAGAACGATGGTAGTATGGTCAGAAAAGACAGATTCCAAACTAAGGAGGTGATAACAAACTAAGTAAGGACTAATTTCCTTGTTCAAAAGAAAACTAGTGCTGACCCTTTCTCTTTAGGTAAACAGAAGTTTACTGAGCATCAAACTCCCAGGCTGTTATCAGAAGTGAGTCATGATGTCTTATCCATTAACAAAAAAATACCATACATTGGGTGGCTTAAACAACAAACATTTATTTCTTAAGTTATGGAGGTTAGGAAGTCCAAGGTTAAGGCACTGGCAGAGTCAGTGTCTGGTAAAAGCCTGCTTCCTGGTTCATAGACGGCCATCTTCTCACTGTGTCCTCACCTGGCAGAACGAGCAAGGGAGCTCTCTGGAGACTCTTTTATAAGGGCACTAATCCCATTGATGAGGGCTCAGTCCTCATGACCTAATTATCTCCCAAAGGCCCTGACTCCAAATATCATTAACTCAGGAATTAGGTTTCAACATATAAATTATGAGGGAATACAGACATTCAGTCTACACCCCTCTCATTTCTCTAACATCCAGTGAGGAGGAAAAACAGTCCCAATCAAAGATGAGAGCAGTAACACGGATACAGGAAAAGGAGATATTAAATGGCAAGATAACTCCAAAAAGCTCCAGTAAAAAGATACCATTATCTGTCCAGCACAAACAGTTTCCCAATTTCCATCATATCTCTTCAAAAATCTTTTGAGCATTTCAGGAAAGATGGTGGAGTAGGTAAATGCTGTGCTCACCTCCTCTTAGGACCACATCAATTACAATAAAACTACAGAACAACCATCATTGAAAATCACCTGAAGTCTAGTTGAACCAAAGCCCTATAACTACAGACATACAGAAGAAGCCACCTCGAGACTAGCAGGGGCAGAGATGCAGAACAGACTGGTCTCACACTTGCATGTGACCATTAAAAATTGAGATGGATATCTCAACTGCAGAGGTACCCCTTGGAGGAGTAAGGGGTCCCAGCCCCACAACAAGCTCCCCAACCCAAGTTTCCAGTGCCGGGGAGAGAAGTCCGCATAAATTCTGGTTGTGAAAACCAGTGGAGATTGTGCCTGAGTGAGATGGACAGCAGATGGTGTCCCAGGCACTCCTTTTAAAGGGACCACATACAACTTACTCGGTAACAGACTCACTCACTCTGAGCTCCAGTGCTGGGGCAGTGACTCAAAAAGTACCAGAGACATAAAAGGAGGAACTGAGTTGTCCCAAACAAGATAAACCCAAACAGGCCCACACCAAGACATCATAATTAAAATGCCAAAGGTTAAAGACAAAGAAAGAATCTTAAAAGCAGCAAGAGAAAAGCAGTTAATTACCTGCAAGGGAGCTCCTATAAGACTGTCAGCAGATTTCTCAACAGAAACTTTGCAGGCCAGAAGTGATTGGCACGAAATATTCAAAATGAGGGCTGCCGCGGGCTACCGTGTGCTGCCATGAGCAGCCAGTGGCCAGAGTGGCCAGCAGCCAGCGAGAGCAGCCGTGAGCAACTGTGAGCAGCTGTGAGCGGCTGACCGACTGGCAACCAACTGCCTCAGCCAGAGGGGGTGGGAGGGAGGGGTGGGGGGAGCAGGAAGCTGTGTCCTATACAACTAGACTGAGAAACAACGGCTTGAACTGGTTGGGAGGCAGAAGAAGTGGGGGGAAAGAAATTTAATATAAAGAATTGTTAACTTGGTATAAAGTTGTTAACTAGATGACTGAAAGGTTAAGAAGCACAAATGTATCAGAGGGCAGTAACTGCAGGAAGGAGCTTCCTCCTTTAAGGCAAAGAGAATAATGAGAAGATGTTGGAATTACTAAGATTTAGAAATTATTAAAATGTGTTAAGGGCTCTGCTGAGCTGAAAGTCAGACCTTTGACATGGGGTCACTGCTGAGGTGGTGCTGGGGTCTTTGAGTGCAAAAAAGGGCCCATGGGCTGGACCTCTGGGGGAAGCTGGTTCTGCAAGTACTTGAAAAACTGCAAACTGGATTCAACTGCTTCTAAGGGGAGGAACTTATGCTACAGGGTTGAAAATGTATGGCTAGGGTGATATGCACAGGAAGAATAAGCAGAGAGCTTTACAAGGGAAAAGAAGGAAAGAGCAAGCAAGCAAGTTCTTTCTTCCTCTTCCAGTCTTGCAATCTCTAACACCCCTTTCGGAAGATCACAGCAGGGAACAAGCTGGAAGAACAGAAATGTGGTTTACAGAGTTTCACCCCCAGCATTACAAAACAGGGTACAGAAGACTGAGAGACAGTAGCTTAACAACTGGACGCATCATGTAAATGTTCTATATATTTGAAAATTAAATTAAAATAGAAAGGCAAACCGTAAAATTGAACACCAACAGAAATAAATGAACCTCACTATAAAAAATCAATAACCCCACAGAGAAAAGAATTATTTCAAGTACAAGAAAGTGGCTGTTTATTCTTACTGTGATATATCACAAGGACAAAAGAGCTGAAAAGATATGGAGACTTCACTCAGTATGTTTATTGTTTGTAGTAATATACTTTAGAAATTATTTTATGCATAGTACAAAATAGAGCACATGACTACATGAATGGTATTAAAAACTCAGTGTTATTGAAAGATGTTCCAATATAAAATAATTTTTTTAAACCCTATGTTAAATTTGTACTAGAAATAGTATGAAATTTTTAAAAGATTTTTCCTAGTTCTACTTATAGGAAGGGCCTAGAACCAATGATACCTAATAGCAATGAACAAACCTAGCACCCAGATATTAGTTTCTAAATAATAAAAGGAACCAGGGCTCCTTGGAGAAGTGGTTGGTTCCATACCTGGGACACAGAAAGTACTAGACAATATGGAACATGTTGTGTCAAAAAGTAAGAACGTGACCAAAGACCAATTGAGTCATGAGAAAAGGACACAGAGAGCTAGCTTAAATCAGCTGCCAGTGGTCAGATTCAGGACAATCTGGCTTTTGAAAAGAATAGAAATTATAATTGATTATAAATTTTAAATAAAAATTCCTTGAGTCTACAGTGAAACTCAAAATGAACAAGAAAGGAGATTTTTTTTAAGTCCTTCTTTGTAAAAGAATGTCTATTAATTAATGTACAAGGAATTACAGAAGTAGAAAAATCACCATTTTGCAACTTCAAATATACTAATTGACTTAGATAAACATAATCTATCAATGCTAAAAACATCAGGTAGACTGAATGTCTTGTAGGAGTCAGTCAGCTAGAGTCAGGAAGCAGAGAGAGTAAAGAGTGGAAGCAGGAAAGGGAAGATGTGGAGGGAAGATGGGAAGTGGATCATTGGGAAATGAAGCCAAGTGGTTGAAGACTTTGCTGGTCTGAGGAGTTGAAGCTTTTGGTAAGTAACGGACAGCAACTGAAAGTATGTAAGAAGGACATCATAGGAATGGCAGCAGCGAGGAGGTCTTCTTGAGTTCAACTGAAAGTATGTAAGAAGGACATCATAGGAATGGCAGCAGCGAGGAGGTCTTCTTGAGTTCTCCTCCAGAACTTACCACAAATGGAACATCTATAACCCATCAAAGGAATCTCTTCTCATCACACAGAACAGCTAAGAGACTCATACAAGGATTACTTGATTGTGGGCAAAACGGGTGAGCAGGGGAAGAGGGAAGGGAGCTGTGTGGAGAGGCAGCCCGCATCTGCGGCTGCATCCCCGGCTGCCGAGACTCAGAGGGCACAGAGATCACAAGAGCCAGGAGGTGGGCTCTTTCCCTGTGTCACACAACTGATCTCTCCTGCCGAGAGAGCAGCATATCCAGCATTTGAGACAGTAACGTCAGCTGAGACCTCCAGCTGGACCCTAGGTCAGACAAAGAAGTAAACACCTCCAGCTGGACCCTAGGTCAGACAAAGAAGTAAACACCAGACCTCGGCCCCTCCCCCCACTTTCCCAATTCTACTCCCACCCTTCCAGAGACTCAAGCTGGCCCCTGAATTGAGGATAGTATCAGATTACAGAAGAGCCGTAGAGCTCAGGATTTGGGAAGACCCGGTTTACAGCTGTGACCCAGGGAAGAGGCTGGAAAGAGTGTAACATTATTGGGCTGGAAGACAGAAGACCCCTCCATCCCCACTCCCCACCTTTTCTGGCCTGTCTAGGGCACGGAAATTACAGCTGTGGAGACACATGCAGGGGTCAGTAGCAGGTGGCAGAGGCAGCTCTGGGCTTTCAGCAGCTCAGAAATCTCACGCCTTCCACACGCCCCCTACTCGCCCCAACAGAAGAAGTGCCCTAAGACTCAGGAGACCTGGGCACAGGGCTGGCTGTGGTACTCTCAGCATGCATCTGTGCAAGCGAAAGCAGAAACTGCACTAACTTTGTAAAAACTACCATCCATACCCCATAGCCCCACTCATCTAAAACTGCAGTGACAGGGTCACTCTGGGCACCAGGTGGCCAGCTCTGCCTGCACAAGACACAGAGGACTCTTTGTACAACAGAGGACAACCTGGAGATTGCTTGGTGGGCTTAAGCCAAGAGTGGCGCCAATTTATTTTTTTGTATTTTTTATATTTTTGCCTGTGTTGATTGTGGGTTATCGGTTGTTTTTACATGTGAATGTATTTGGGTTTTTCTTTGTTGCTGTTGTTGTTGTTGTCGTTGTTGTGCTTGGTGATTCACTTTGTTCTAAAATTGCCCTACCAGGGCCCGGCCCAAGAGGCACAAGATTCAACACACCCAGAGGCCAACTCCAGACCAAACCAGAATATTACCAGGTTTGATCTACAAATGACACACCCAGAAGGAATTCTGTACAGGCACAAGAGCCCATAGGGGCCAAGCCTCATTTGAGCAGTCAACCCTCACACAGCAGATCATCCACAGTGGTCGTAGCCAAGTCTCACAACTAGTCAGCCTAGGAGTCAATCCCACCTGTGACAAGCCAAAAGCAATTAAAGCTCAACTTTAACAGGACAATATATACAACACAAGGGCCATCTTTGGAGCACACACACAGGAGAATAGGGAAGTGGTACAAGTCAAATATAAAGGACACTACATATGATCATCCAGCAAAGATCAAGAACCCTAGGGGAGCTACCTAATACATTGAAGAAAATGCAGAGTCAGCCAGAATGGGGAAACAAAGAAACATGTCCCAAATAAAAGAACAGAAGGAACCTCCAGAATTGGATCTAAATGAAATAGAGGTAACCAACCTATCAGACAGAGTTCAGAAGAATGTTTAAGGAGCTTAGTGACAACATAAAGAAGGATAGAGAAATCATAATGAACAACCAGTTAGAAGAATACAATAACTGAAATAAAGAACACGCTTGAAGGAATTGCCAGTAGGTTAAATGAGGCAGAAGATCGAATCAGCAACTTAGAAGACAAGTTAGCAGAGATCACCAAAGTGGAACAACAAAAAGAAAAAAGGAATAAAAACCATAGTAGATATCATCCAAGTGGAACAACAAAAAGAAAAAATAATTGAAAAAAACAATGAAGGTGGTTTAAGAGACCTCTGGGATAACATCAAGCGCAACAACATGCGCATCATAGGAATACCAGAAGGTGAAGAGAGGGAGCAAGGGATCGAGAACATATTTGAAGTAATAATGACCGAAAACTTCCCTAACTGGTAAAGGAAACTGACCTACAAGCCCAGGAAGTGCAGAGAGTTCCAACCAGGATGATCCAAAACAGGTCCACACCAAGACACATTATAGTTAAAATGGCAAAAGTTAAAGACAATGAGAGAATCCTAAAAGCAGGAAGAGAAAGACAGCGGGTTACATACAAGGGAACTCCTATAAGACTATCAAATTACTTTTCTACAGAAACTTTGCAGGCCAGAAGGGAGTGGCAGGAGGTATTCAACGTGATGAAAAACAAAGGCCTACAACCTAGATTACTTTATCCAGCAAGGCTACCATTTAATATTGAAGGAGATATAAAAAGCTTCCCAGAAAAGAATAAGCTAAAAGAATTCATTACCACCAAGCCAGCACTGCAGGAAATATTTAAAGGGTTTCTGTAAGCAGAAGAAAAATGAAAACAATCTAACTACAAATAATAAAATGGCAATAACTATTTGCCTATCAATAATCACTTTAAATGTAAATGGATTAAATGCTCCAATCAAAAGACAGAGGGTGGCTGAGTGAATAAGTAAACAAGATCCTTGCATATGCTGTGTACAAGAGACTCACCTCAGATTAAAAGACACACACAGGCTAAAAGTAAAGGATTGGAATAAGATATTTTATGCAAATGAAAATGAGAAAAAAAGCGGAAGTAGCAATAGTTATATCTGAAAAAATAGACTTTAAAATGAAGAATATATTAAAAGACAAAAATGGGCACCACATAATAATAAAGGGATTGATCCAATAAGAGTACATACCCTAGTAAACATCTACACACCCAACATAGGAGCACCTAAATATATAAAATAGATGTTGACTGACATAAAGACAGAGATCAACAATAACACTATCATAGTAGGGGACTTCAACACACGTCTGACAACGAGGGACAGGTTTTCAAGATGGAAAATAAAGATGGAAACAGCGGCCTTAAATGACACATTGGACCAGTTGGATTTAATCAATATTTTCAAAGCATTTCACCCCAAAGCTGCAGAATACACATTCTTCTCAAACACACATGGAGCATTTTCCAAAATAGACCACGTGTTAGGCCACAAAACAAGTCGCAATAAATTTTAGAAAACTGAAATCATACCAATTGTCTTCTTTGACCACAGTGCTATGAAATTAGAAATCAACTTCAGGAAAAAAAGCTGGAAGACACACAAATACATGGAGGCTGAATAATGTGTTACTAAATAATGGATGGATCAACAATGAGATTAAGGAAGAAATCAAAAGATATCTTGAGACAAACTAAAATGAAAGCACAATGACCCAAAATCTATGGGATGCAGTGAAAGAAGTCCTAAGAGGGAAATTCATAGCAATGCAGGCATACCTAAAAAAACAAGAAAAATCATAAATCAACTGTTTATCCTTATTCTTAAGGGATCTGGGAAAAGAACAGCAAAATAAGCCCAAAGGGAGTACAAGGAAGGAGATAATAAAGATCAGAGTGGAAATAAATGAAATAGAGACCAAAAAAAAAAAAAATACAAAAGACCAATAAATTCAAGACCTAGTTTTTTGAGAAGATAAACAAAATCGACAAACCTTTAGCTAGACTCATAAAAAAAAGAGGGGACCAAAATTAATAAAATCAGAAATGAAAGAGGAGAAGTGACAACAGACACCACAGAAATATGAGAAAAAAATTAAGAACTTACTATGAGCAACTATATACCAACAAATTACACAATCTGGAAGAAATGGACAATTTTCTAGAAGCATATAACCTTCCAAGGCTAACTCAAGAAGAAACAGAAAATCTGAATAGACTGATTACTACCAGGGAAATTGAATTCGTAATCAACAAGTTCCCAACAAATAAAAGCCCTGGACCAGATGGCTTTACAGGTGAATTTTACAAAACATTCAAAAAAGAATTATCATCTATTCTCCTCAAACTATTCCCAAAAATCCAGAAGGTGGGAAGACTCCCAAATACTTTTTACGAGGCCACTATCACCCTGATCCCCAAATCAGACAAATACATCACAAAAAAAGAAAACTAAAGGCTGATATCCCTAATGAACATAAATGCAAAAATCCTCAACAAAATATTAGCGAACAGAATTCAGCAATGAATTAAAAAGATGATCAAGTGGGATTCATTCCTGGTTTGCAAGTTTGGTTCAACATCTGCAAATCAATTAATGTGATACACCACATTAACAAAATGAAAAATAAAAATCATACGATCACATCAATAGATTCAGAAAAAGCATTTGACAAAAGCCAGCAGCCATTTATGATAAAAACTCTTAGCAAACTGGGAATAGCGGGACCATATCTCAACATAAAGGCCATATATAATAAACCTACAGCTAACATCATACTCAGTGGGGAAAAGCTAAAACCATTCCCCTTAAGATCAGGAACAAGGTAAAGTTGCCCACTTTCTCCACTTCTACTCAACATAGTTCTGGAAATTCTGGCCACAGCAATCAGACAAGAAAAAGAAATAAAAGGCATCCAAATTGGTAAGAAGGAAGTAAAATTGTCATTATATGCAGGTGACAAGATACTATACAAAGAGAACCCGAAAGACTCCACCAAAAACTACTAGAACTGATAAATGAATTTAGTAAAGTAGCAGGATAAAAAATTAATATTCAGAAATCAATTGCATTTGTATATACCAATAATAAAATATCAGAAGGAGAAATTAAGAAAAAAGTCCTATTTACAATTGCTTTAAAGACTATAAAATACTTAGGAATAAATTTAACCAAAGAAGTAAAATAAAATTATAAGACACTGAAGAGAGAAATTAAAGAAGATACAAACAGATGGAAACACATACCATGCTCATGGATAAGAAGAATTAATATCATTAAAACGTCCATACTGCCTAAGGCAATATGCAGATTCAACGCAATTCCTATCAAACTACCAAAGACATTTTTCACAGAAATAGAACATATAATCATAAAATTTATATGGAACCATTAAAAAACCCAGATAGCCTCAGCAATCTTGAGAAATAAAAACAAGGTGGGAGGTATCAAGATACCTGACATCAAACAATACTACAAGGCTACAGTAATAATCAAAACAGCATGATACTGGCATAAAAACAGACACAGATCAATAGAGTAAAATAGAGAGCCCAGAAATAAATCCATGCCTATATAGTCATTTAATCTATAACAATGGAAGCAAGAATTTACAGTGGGGTAAAGACAGTCTATTCAATAAATGTTGCTAGGAAACCTGGACAGACACATGCAAAAAAAACGAACTTGGACCACCTCCTTATACCATATACAAGAATAAATTCAAAATGGATTAAAGACTTAAATGTAAGATCAGAGACCATAAAACTCCTAGGAAAAAAATATAGGAAGAAAGTTTACAGACATTACCCAGAGTAATATTTTTACTGATATATCCCCCTGGGAAAGAGAAGTAAGAGAAAAAATAAACATATGGAATTACGTCAAACTAAAAAGTTTTTTCACAGCAGAGGAAACCATCAATAAAACAAAAAGGGATACTACTGAATGGGAGAAGATATTTGTCAATGATATATCTGATAAGGGGTTCATATCCAAAATTCATAAAAAAACTCACTCAACTCCAAAAAAACAAACAACCCAATTAAAAAATGGGCAGAGGACATGAAGAGACATTTTTCTGAAGAGGACATACAGATGGCAAACAGACCTGAAAAAATGCTCAACCTCACTAGTCATTAGAGAAATGCAAATAAAAACCACAATGAGATACCACCACACCACAGTCAAATTGGCTATCATCAATAAATCAACAAACAACAAGTGCTGGCGAGGATGTGGAGAAAAGGGAACCCTTGTGTACTGTTGGTGGGATTGCAGATTGGTGCAGCCACTATGGAAATCAGTATGAAGGTATCTCAATAAACTGAAAATGGAACCACCTTATGACCCAGCAATTCCACTCCTGGATATCTATCCAGAGAAATCCAAAACTCTAGTTCAAAAAAAAATGTATGCACCCCTATGTTTATTGCGGCACTATACACAATAGCCAAGACATGGAAACAACCAAAATGCCCATCGGTAGACAACTGGATTAAGAAACTGTGGTACATCTATACAATGGAATATTAATGCAGCCATAAACAAGAATGAAATCTTACCATTTGCAATGATATGGATGGACCTAGAGAATATTATGCTAAGTGAAATAAGTCAGACAGAGAAAGAAAAATACCATATGATCTCACTTATATGTGGAATCTAAAGAAAAGAATAAATGAACGAACTAATCAGAAACAGTCTCAGTGATATAGAGGAAATTGTTTTGTACACCTGAAATGAAGAACAAAAAATTTTTTAAAAACATCAGGTAAAAGATCTATGGAAAATCTAATCACTCAAAGATAACTTACTGATTGCAATGGGGAAAATGTACCATTTCAATAGAGATCTGAACGGCATCCCCTTAACAAAATTAGCAGATTTAGTAACACAATTACTGAAATAACCTGATATACTGTGCTTTCTTATTTGACACAATATGAAGTACACAACAAAATTTCCGTGGCAAAATATTTAATCTGAATGTAATCAATTCTCTGGATTCAATTTAGAGGGAATACAGAGATTGGGAAGCATGTTAAATGATAGCATGAGGATACAATCAGACAAATCCAGAATACGGGACACTCCACAATAAAAAAAAGTTGGTAGCAGTGTGGGGGTTGGGAAGTCAATATACTGTTGTAGATTAAAAAGTCAATCATAACAACTAAATGAAGTGCAGGAATCTAGATTTTTTTTTAATGTGCAAAAGATTATTTAGACAATTGAGGAAATTGAATATGGGCTGAACATTATATGATGCTATTGAATAATTGTTAATTTTCTAAGCTGTGATAATGGTATTATGATATTATAAACAAATGTCTTTATTTTTAGGAGATGCATTCTAAAACATTTAGAGGCATTAATAAACAGTTATTATATCTTCCATTTACTTTCAAATGGTCCACAGCAAAAATATACATGTGTGGGCCGGCCCGGTGGCGCAGGCAGTTAGAGCTCCATGCTCCTAACTCCGAAGGCTGCCGGTTCGATTCCCACATGGGCCAGTGGGCTCTCAACAACCAAAAAAAAAAAAAAAAAAAAAAAAAAACATACATGTGTATATAAAGAGAGAGGGAAATGTGGCAAAAAGTTAACATTTTTTGAAAATAGGTAAAGGTTATTTAAATATTTATTAAATTATTCTTTCAACTTTTATAGATATTTAAAATTTTTTAAATAATATGTTAGAGTGGGGAAATGTATTATTACAGAAAAGAAACAGAGTTGCAAACATTTAGAAATACTGAAGTGTAAAAAGAATCCAGAAAATTAAAGGGGAAAATAGAGGGAAAATATAAAGACCAAGAGAATCAGAGTTTTCATATCTAACAAACACATACAGCAAAAATATAGAAATGAAAATTGTTGAGTAATAAATTATCAAAGAAATAATGGGAAATTTTTCTCAAAGTTGAAATATATCTTCGAATTGAATGCTTCCAATCATTGCTAAATGAAAGAAATGAAAAGAGACTAACATCTAGACTTATCCTGGTGGCGTTTCAGGCCTCCAAGGACCAATAGAAAATCGTAAAAGCTTCTGTATAAAGAAACAACAATCAGGAGCGGCTGATTAGCTCAGTTGGTTAGAGCTCAGTGCTCTTAACAACAAGGTTGCCAGTTCAATCCCCACATGGGCCACTGTGAGCTGCTCCCTCCACAACTAGATTGAAATAACTACTTGACTTGGAGCTAATGGGTCCTGGAAAAACACACTTAGTAAAAAAAAAAAAAAATTTTTTAAACTAAAATCAGGATTTAAAGAAAAAAAGAAACAACAATCAGATTATCATCAGTCTTATCATGTGCAACAATGAGTGGTACATGTCTTCTAAGTCCAAAAAGAAAATAGTTTTGAGTATTAAATTTTATAGCCCACCAAATTATCGACTTAAGTAATAATGCAAAGCAAAATTTTCTTCAGATGTGCAACTATAACATTTATTTTCCATATCATCTTTCTTAGGAATTACTTGAAGATGTTCAACAGTAAAATAAGAATAATATCAAAACAAGAGGAAGATGTAAATATATGAAATGGGGGGACAGCCAGATGGCTCAGTTGGTTAGAGCACAAGCTCTTAACAACAAGGTTGCCGGTTTGATTCCCACATGGGCCAGTGAACTGCGCCCTTTACAACTAGATTAAAAACAATGGCTTAAGGTTGTAACTGAGCTGCCAGTGGGCAGCCAGTTGGTTCAGTGGTTAGAGCTCAGTGCTCATAACACCAAGGTTGCCAGTTCTATTCCCACATGGGCCACTGAGCTGCGCCCTCCACAACTAGATTGAAAAAAAAAAAAAATGGAAAAAGTAAATCTCAGGTTGATTGCCATGAATTAAGCCCAGAAAGCAATCAGAAAACTAAAACAGGAAGTTATAGATCTCCAAGATAATAAATGTATTTAAAAAGATGAATATAATAATTTTAAGCAATAAACAAATTAGTAAAAGATGGAAAGAGATATACAAAGATTATTAAAAGAGAAAGGGATATGATACGGACAGTATAGAACTTTTCTCCCACATAGAATAATCAAAAAATAAAATTGAGAATGTAATTTCTTTCACAATATCATCAAAAAGAACAAAAGATATAGAAATACTTTACAAGTATAATATCTATACAATGAGAGCTATAAAACATTACTAACGTATAAACATGGGAAAGATATCCCATGTTCATGGATTATAAGACTCAATATTAAGATGGCAATTCTCCCCTAATTGATCTATAGATCAAAATCCCAGCAGGCTTCTTTGTAGAAATTGACAAGCTGAACCTAAAATTTACATGGTAATGCAGAGGCCCAAAACAGTTTTGAAAAAGAACAATGTTGGAGGAATTATAATACTTAATTTCAAAATGTACCACAAAGCTATAAAAATCAAAACAGCGTGGTATTGATATGGTAATAATTATGCATAGTGCCAGGTGGGTACTAGACTAATCAGGGGAATCACTCCTTGAATTATATAAATGTCTAATCACGATGCTGTACATCTGAAATTAACATAAAATAATGTCGAATGTCAAAATAAATAAAGTGTAAAAATAACCGTGTGTTATTGGCATAAGAATAAACACATAGATCAATTGAACTGAACAGAAACTTCAGAAATAAACCCTTACATTTTGGTCGACTGATATCTACAAAGGTACCAATTCAATTGGAAAAAGATAATCTATTTTTAACAATCTATGCTGGTACAACTGGTATCTGGGGAGTAAAGGATTAACTCAGCAGGCTTGGGTTTCCCATACCCTAAGTATTCCAAAGGTCTTAAGACTGGCCCTTGACCAACTGCTGGGAAATAAACTTTTAGGAAGTTCTTGGAATACCTTGCCTGAAGAGTGTCTTTGTCTATCTGAAACCTTGGGCCATACTGGACATTTTGGGCTAACAGTGTGGTGTGGGGTGAACATCTGTTTTTGTATACCTAAGGCTTTGGGTTATGTGTATCAGCTGACCTCTAGGGGACTGGAGACTGAGAACCTAAGTAAGATCAGTCATGAAGGTGGTCCATGCCTATGTGAACTAACTCCCAGTAAAAACTCTGAACTTGGGTAAGCTTCCCTGGTTGGCAACACTTCACATGTGCTGTCACACGTTGTTACTGGGAGAATTAAGCACTATCCATGCAAAAGCAGGAGAGAATAACTGAAAGCTTCCACTTGGTTTTTCCTAAAATCTGTTCTAAGCATACTTTTTTTTTTTTTGCTGATTTTAATTTATAATAAACCTTTCTATAATAAACTATAACCATGAGTATAACAACTTTTCTGAGTCCGATGTCTCCTTGAGCAAATCATTACAACTGAGGGTGGCCATGAGGACATTTGAAAGGAAAAAGAAATAAAAAGACTTTAGACTGTGCCTTATACTCACACAAAAATTAACTCAAAATTGATCATAAACTTAAATATAAAAGGCAAAAGTGTAAAACTTCTAGATGAACATTGAAGAAAATCTTAGTGACCCTGGTTTAGGCAAAGATTTATTAAATGTAACACTAAAATAATGATCCAAAGTAGAAAAAAATTGATAAGTTGAATTTCATCAAATTTAAAAATTTCAGCTCTTCAAACATCACCATTAAGAAAATAGAAAACAATCTGTAGGTTGTTTTATATGAAGATATGAAAAAAATATGAAAATATCTTCAAATCTAACAACACAATTTGTTTCTAGAATATATATAAAAAAGAACCCTTACAGTTTAATAAGAAATCAAACCCAATTTAAAAATGGGCAAAAGATTTGAATAGATATTTCACCAAAGAAGGTATACAAATGGCTAATAAGATGAAAAGATGCTCAACATCTTTTAGGCATATGCAAAGTTAAACCATAACATGATACTAATCCATACCCACTAGAATGGCTTTAATCCAAAAGGATGACAATACCAAGTCTTGGTAAGAATATTGGGAAATTGCAACTGTCATACATTACTAGTGGGAATATAAAATGTTACTATAACTTTTTGAAAACAGTTTGGCTGTTTCTTTCAAAAGTTAAATATATACTTATCATATGACCTCATGATTCTACTTTTTGTTTCTACCAAAAGAAATGAAAACATATGTCTACACAAAGATTTGCATGCAAATATTACAGCAGTGTTACTCATGATAACCAAAAACTGGAAGTAATTTAAATGCCACTCAACTAGTGATGAATGGATAAACAAAATACCATATACCTATACAATAGAATACCACTCAGCAATAAAAAGGTTAAAACTACAATATGGATGAACATACTAAGTGAAAGAAGCCAGACACAAAAGACTACATATAATGTGATTCTATTTATATGAAGTGTATAGAGAAGGCAAATCTATAGAAACAGAAAGCAGATTAGTTCTTGCTTGGAGCTGGGGGTGGGAACAATGATTGGGAAGAACCACAGGGGAACTTAGGAAATATTCTTAATCTAGACATGGTGATAGCATACAACTCTATTAATTTGCTTTAAAAATCATTGAATATATGCTTACAACAGATGAATTTTATGCTATGTAAGTGATATCCCAATAAGGCTGTTTAAAACAAAACAACAAAAAAACTCCAGGGAAAACAAAATTCCATATAAGGATGTCATGGACCACATGTGAAGTAATAAAAATAAGGCATGAGGGGTGTTCATGGGCTCATCTTTAAAGAAAGGGATGTTGGGAGTTTGAAGATACAGTTGAAAGGTAACAGAGCCAGAAATAGTGGTTTAATACTAATATTGGAAATTACAGATATAACTAATAAATTAAAAATAGTGACTTTACCATCAAAAATTAGGAGAAATGTGTATGCTGGGATGATGTATATAAACTATACCCTCATGTATCATTAGGAGATCCCAGAGAGTAACCAGTGCCTGGAGTTGCCTCAATTCCTGCCCTTTGTGAGCTAAAAGAGTTGGGGTTCTTCTGGATTTCTGTGGACTCTTCTACTTCTTTACTATAACTGTCCTCTCTATCACTGTTTAGCTTATACTGGTTTTTAAATTTTGTATTTCATTCAATCAAAGGGAAACACAGTAAAACGCTATGTAAGATGGACATGTTATGTCAAGTGATCTAATTAATTACATAAAGTCTATCTAATAATACACATAAGTCCCCCTGATGGCAGCCATAAAACACATTCCAATCTTAGCAGTTTATCAGTAATTGATGTGATATTTTGACCTCCATTTGCATGAAACCTTTGTTGCTAATTCTCAATCAGTTCAAAAATAGTGGGGAGGAGGGGTGTTATTTATTTAGTTCCCATAAAGATCACATACTACCTATATTATGCTCCCACTTTTGAAAAACGTGTGTGTGACAGCACACACACACACACATATGCATACAGACACACACAAAGACTGGAAACAGACATGTTAACATGCAATCAGTAATTATTGCTGAGTGATAGCATAGTAGGCGAGATTTATTTTCTTCTTTTACTCTCATGGGCTTCTTGAATTATTTTCCAAAACAAAAATGTGCATTAATGAGAAATGAGAAAATAATATTTATTTCCATTTTGGAAATTCTAAAAGCGTGGACTTCATATCAGGGAAAAGCATAATGGCCAAAGGAAGGACAGAGAGCAGGGGCATTTGCTCATCAGCAGCCAATTAAATTACAACTCTAAAGCATTCTTGTAAGTATTAGGTAAGACCTCATCTTGGGGCTGGCCAAAACCATCTTATATGCTCAACGTCCTTATACCCAGCAACCCCTATGTCTGGATTAGTTTCACATACTTGTCTAGTGATGGTCAGAAACTTTCTGGTAACATTTTACTAGTAAAATCTTGAAAAACTTTAGAGAGGATTGTCATGTTTCAATTCATTATTTGGAGATCAATAAAGAGAGCTAGGAATAGAACATAATGTAATCCTAGTGTAGGCTACCCTGCTGCTAAGTAAAGTTGCTTTCTCTGACCAACAGTATGGCTTGCACCCAAACAGTCACTGTTTGGGGCTAGAGTTAGGAAATATTCTCTTCTTAATTTATGTTGCATTGACTTTTTGTGGTGGTAGGCATTGATCTTGCTTTGTGCCATCAGATCAGATGCTGCGACCCAATTCAGGGCCAGGATCATGACTGCAGGTGATCAGCCTTTAATGTGCAGGAGAAACAGAGGTAGAAAAATGATTTATTTTGCTTTTGTAGAGTCTTTTTTTTTTACAGACACAGATGTTGGAGGTTTTCCCAGCTAGAATCAGCCATCGAGTGGAGCAGGTGAGCTGCCCTGCTTTCCCGGAGTGCCACAACCATAAAACAAACCAAACATTCCAGGAATGACTCATTTCATTAAAGGAGCCAAAAACAGCACAGTGAGCCAAAGAAGAAAAGAACAAGATCATTTTTCAATAGGGTTACTGATGAACTCTAAACATGGACAAAAAAAATGGGGGCGGGATGGAGAAATGAGTCTCTGCTTACTATATATAATTAGATAAACTAAAAAATTATTAATATCTTTGTTCCAGAGCTGATAGCAAGAGTGGCTTGACTTGGCTTGGCTTTTGGCAATGTCCTTCTGTTATATATATTCTTTTATTGTTTTCTCCGAGTATTTTCTAAAGAGACTGACTTCACTGTTAGAGCAGAACCGTATACGTTATGTCAGATCCTACACACTGAGTTCCAAGACACTGACATTATTCTGTTGGGCTGGAATTCTGTTGCATCAGCTACACTGGTTATAGAAAGTATGTATGTGCACCACCTGAGCCCTGGAGGTCTTATAGTAATAGATAAGTTCTTGTAGTATTGGGATTTCTAGAACTCTCATTGCCTTGTTCCACACATGTGGAAGCCAAAAGAAAGAACATGACATTTCTGAAGAAACAGCAGTAATAAAGGAAACTTAAGTTTCTTTGATTTAATTTGTACAGCAGTAATAAAGGAAACTTAAGTTTCTTTGATTTAATTTGTAACATGAGAAAGACAAATATGGAGAACACCAATAATATTGGGTTAGGAATGTATGTGTCTTCATGTGCCTCAAAAGCTTTAAATGACTCTTTAAGTGATTCCAACGTGCTGCCAAAGCCGACAACCATGGCTCTAGGTCCATCCCTTCCAAGTGCTGTGAATTGGATAGAGCTGATGCTTCAAAGACAACGGTCATTAATATGTCAAACATTTAAATAGAAATATTTTGTCAAACATTTAAATAGAAATATTAAATAGAAATATTTTGTTTCCCTAGAGAGAAAATAAGTTCTTGGAGAGCAAGGTTGTTTTATCTTTCCTTTGGATAATTTATCAGCACCTGGTTAAATAAATAATAGGTCCTCCAGAAATATTTGTTGAAATAAATCACTAGTCTTTGTCTGAGAACGGGGTCACTCTGCGACTTACAATGTAAACAAAATTTTCTTAAATCACCAGTCAACATACTATAGAAGGTCCACTGCCTTTAGCAATATTTGTATAAATGTCCAGGAGCATAACATTCCAAAAATCACCCCTAATGTTAATTTCATGGCCCTGTTGAATTTTTATTTCCCCAACCCCAAAGCATCAAAGCACATAAGACCTTTAGCAGGAAGGGAGTCCAGTCTACATCAAACAATGAACATAAAATTCCGTATTAGACTTCCCTGTTCTTCAAGTCCTTTCTGTCATCCTGACACCAGAGTTTTCCCACTTGTTTTGCAACCCCAGGTAACTTGGTTTATCATCTCGATTGCGGATGGTTCTTCCCCCGACCCGTCCCTCCAGTTTACCTCCTCAGCACTCACCTACTCCCAACTCCCAGGTCTTTTCACTCATATGACAGAGCTACTCTTCCACCGCCTTCTAAATAGCCTCAAGCCCAACTTTATACCTACCCATTTAGGTGAGCTGCTTGACGTGATGGGTATCTGAAACCTTTTAGCAACACAAACTGGAAGAGACCCTGAGATTATTATCATTTTGAAGTTCTCAACTGGGGGTAATGCTGCCCCCTTGCGGGAGGAGGCGGAAGTCTGGAGATGTGTAATGGAACTTTGGTTTCCCCGTATATTATTCCTTCAGTTGTTAAATACTGTATCTAAAATATCTAAGACCCCAAGCTTGGTTGGAAACTCCACTACCATTCCACCTTTAATTCGGGACTTCACATGGATTGCTTCTAAACTTTGAGGCTAGCCCTTTACACAAAAAGGAAACATTGGTCATGTGCTAATACTGATTATGTGGTAATTTACTTTAAAACAGACTGCGTGACATCAATTATAAAATAGACTGCCTGTGTGATGACTAAACAGGCATCTGTTTAGTATCTGAAATACATTTGTCGGGAATATCGCCTTCCAGAAGATTTTAGTAAGAACTTCAAATATGATTATTGGAATCAACACCAAACGGTTGGTTTATTAGCATAAGGATTGCTAGAAATTATTTTTCTCTGGTAAAATTGAATCAAAATAAATGTAATTCAGGATATATCATGGGCTAGAAAGATTGTTTAGGCCTCACTAATCTTTCTTGAACCAGGAGAATAAAATCAACAATCCCAGGATCCTAATCTTTAGGGCAATCTAGAGCTCTGTCCCTCCCAATTCATAGAGAACTGCCATCTAACACAGAGTTAGCATCTGGTCACCACAGCCTCACAGAGAACCTGTCATTTAAGAGTCTTATAGAAATGCCGAAAGTCAGAGAACTACAGACCTTTCTGTGTTTACAAGAACAGTAATATGACCATTTTGGTGTCTCCTTGCTAATAAAAATGAGAAGGTTTGGCAGAATTTGGTCTAAGTCTGTTTTCAACATAAAATACCACCTAGTAGAAATATTGTGGGTGGGGGTGATGGACATATAAGGAATTTTGTGGAATTTGAACAAACGGACCTGAATATTGCTGAACAGTCAAATTAATTAAGATCAGTTCACAATCTAGAGCTGTCCTGTCTCTAAACAGAAAAACTTGAGCAGCATTTTACATGACAGAAGTGGCTCCCAATTTAAGAATCATTGACTGTTTGTGTCAACTCCACAACCTTCAGTGGGTTCAGAAACTTGCCCAGGTTCATACAACCAACTAGGGGTTTAGCTAGACTGATAGGCTGATAGCCTATGACATTCTAAAATTTCAGGTTCCTGAAATTTGTAAGATCTTGGGTTGGGCACTTCTTTTTCACCACTCTTCAGGGATTGTTTTGTTTTGTTTTGGAGAAGTACAGAGTTCTACATTCTTACAGCAGCATCTTTTAAGCTGTGAGCCTGAGTCTTTAGTATGCAGACGAAGCAGTTTAAGAGCTTTATAAAAATGCACATTCCATTCTCATATTTCACTGTATTTAAGGTAGAATTCAGAAACCTGCATTTTCTTAACTCCATTTTAAGATGACGTGGGTGTAAATGGTCCGGAACTGAGGCTGAGTAAATATCTTCCAGAATGTTCACTTGGGCTTCCATCGGGTTAAGGGGTCATTCCAGTAGAGAAGTCTAATGAGTAAATGTCTAATGAGAATGCTTCTGTGCACCTACCCCTGAAAGGAGATTAGGTTTTAATTTTCAGAGAATGAAGTGACCATTCAATGCATGAAGCCCTTACAAGCATTTGTTAAATCTGGGATACGTTATTTATTGAATATTGTATGTATCTGTTCTCCTCCTAGTATCTTATCTATTTACTGTTACATCGCTGTTCTGCTTAGGATGTTGCTTTTCAAAATCTAAATACTAAAATCTATATATTCCTTCCTTATAGGCATTTGGTTCGGAGATTTTATAAAGGTTTAAATCTAATTGTGTCGTTCCTTTCAAGAAGTGGTTCTCAAGCATTAGTTTACAAAGAAGTCATCTAGGAAAAAGAGTGATACTTTCAGAATTGATGCCTCCTCTGTGACAGCTACAAAAAAGAAAAAAAAAAAACTAGGGTAAAAAAACTGTGAGTGCAATTGTGCCCCAGGACAGACAGTGGGAGTCAACATAACCTGTTGGGGATCACAGGGTACTGGGCCCTGACCACACAGCGCCACATCCCACCCAAGGAGCCATTACATGACACCCTACAGCAGGAATGTTCTCTTGAATCAGAATCACCTAGGACTGTTGACAGATTCCTGGGACACACCCAGTTCTACTGAATCAAAATCCCCAGAGCACAGGCACTTAATTAGTGTTTTAACAAACAAAACTTATTTGGTAATTTTTATTAACACTGAAGTTTGAATACAACCCCTGAAGGAGACTTTTGCAATTACATTCATGCCATTCAAAAAAATCTCTCAACTGAGTGCTTGCAATTGTACCTAAGTGCCTTTTTTTTTTTTTTTTAAGGGTTTCGGTACAGAGAAGTGACACTTAAGTGGAAAGAAATGAAACAAGAGTAAATAGATGTGATATTAGGGAGAAATGCAGATATTCTACAGGAGGTGCTGAGTCAGGAAGATTTAAAGATAAACAGTGACGTATGGAAGACAAGGTGCTGTGGATGGAAGCACTACATTCTAACTAGCTATTCTTAAAAGATAACTATGGTGTTATCTTTTGTGCCAATGCAGTTCACTTCATTTATCATAATGTATATTTTTGAACATATAAATGATGCAATAAAAATACAGATCCATGACAAGTAAAAGGAGTCAATAAGGTGTCTGATGTGCAGAATCTAACTATGGGCTGCTTAACAGAAACACAGTTGCTAATCGCCAAGTATAAAAAACAGAAAGATAAACACTCTGTTGTGCTGAGGACCATGAACAAGAGCATAGAAACCCTCTTTTCAATAACGCAAGATTTCCCATGAGGGAGGAGTCTGCAAGGCACAGTTCAGGCTGGCATGACTGGAGAAAGAATATACTGATGAAAAGCGGGAGTGCAGGAGCACGAATCACAGGCTGGTCTCTCCAACTGAGTTCACCCACATGTATCATAAGCAGTAGTAAAATAGGAAACCACCATAGATCACGGATGCTTGTGGAATGCAACAGTTGAAAGGGACCTTAGATCATTGAGTTGAACCTCCTCATTTTATAGATAAGAAACCCAGGCAAATAATTTAGCCTCTCTGGGCTTTGATGTCATACCAACTCATTTGTGCCAAGTCAAGACTGCAGCCCAGATGATAAGACTTCTCTTTCAGTGCCTTCTCCTCTACATACTGCTCTGCTAAGTCATGATAGACATTTAATTTTATATACTGTCTGCTTCAAAATCTTAAAATCACAATGTTATATAAATTATTCTTAATTTAAGCCTCAATTATTTGTTGAATAACTTCTATTTGTGAAATACTTGTTAAATGTTGGAATTAATAATTTCCTCAAAAAAAAAAAAAAGCTAGCAAAGGCAGTAATCCACTGAGAAAATCAAAAAAAGAAAAGACATAAAAAAATTAAAAACCTAGTAAAGATGCCTCACGAAAGCATGGTTATTATGCAGTATCTTCTGTTTTGCATGTGTTGAACTATTATTGCAACTATTATTGCTTAGGATGATAACAGATTCTGATACCACTACATTTATACTTTATACCTGCTGTCTACTGAGATTGTCACAAGAACTGGAAACACATTTCTTAGTGATCTCCCCTTAGCAACAATGCTAAAGATTAAACAAATGAAATGGACACTTGAAACCAATACAATTTTACTAACCAACGTCACCCCAGTTAATTGAATAAATTTTTCTTTAAAGGTTTTACAAATAAAATGTTTTAAAATCAGGCTGATCTATCCACTATTAGCACTGCTATGAAATAAAGAGAGTTCAGGGACAGAAGAGATGACTGAAAGTTTGCCTAGGTGTCTTTTCAGGGAAAACACAAGGTCCAGTTTCACTCCCGACAATTCTTCCATAAACTCTACTCAACAGCGAAATAGTTTCCAAACTATGAAGAGTGTAAGGTTTCCAGAAAGGTGCTTCTGAATGGATGGTATGTGGGGATAGAGACCTACAAAGTGGGAGTGTGAGAACAGTAAACTCTGGCTCAACTGAAAACAATTCTTTTTTTATGTACCTTATATACTGGGGTCCCATATAAGGTTTCACTCTTCCCCTCCAAAAAAAATGTTTCTGCTGCTGCTAGAAATAAATAAATAAATCTGAACATATCATACTAAGTCATCATATACACCAAAATTCTAATTTATTAGAATGGTATATATAACACTTTGCAACAACCAAAACGCTTGGTTTACAACTATATTTATTTCATAAATATTTGCCTTCCTTCTCTATATATGAACGTATCTTAGATCAGGAGAATTTATAGAACTCTTTCAAGAAGTTCAAAATAAAAATAACACTCTTTAAATAATTGGTTTCTGTGGGGTATATAGGTAAACATGAAAGTTGTAGATACCTGTCAGTCATCTCTTATTTCTCTTCTAAAGAAAAAAATCTCAATTTCCTGGATGCTGGTCTTTTGACACTTATCTTAATTATACCCTCACTTGCAAGTTTTCTACACAATATTAATCACAAATGTCTATAATACTTATCTAGTGAAAATGTCAAAAGAAACTGTGTGATATCTATTAGCACCACATAATTAAAGGTCCTGATATATTCTGGGAGGGTCTCTGAGAGGATTTTAACCAGGGGCTCGCTGGGCATGCAGCTAGCTGAATAGATTGGCCATTGCTAAAACTGACTACAACTACTTCATTACCGTTGTATGGATTAGGGAACAATAATCAGCACTAAAATGCTACTTCGGATCTGAGAAGTTAAACACATAGTTAATAATCATCCCAATAAAACTCTTCTGGCAATGACTAATGAATCACCTCAACTTAATAGGGTCTCCATTATGCTAGGAAAGCAACAGAAATGTAGCCAACCTGCATATTAGAAGCTACTTGAAGCCTTTGTGAACTGGTGCCTTCTTAAGTTATATTAGGTAAATTCATCCAACAAATATTTACTGCATGTCTGCCAAGTGCCAGTCACTGAGGGAGGTGAGGCCCACTCTCTGGCTCTGAAGTGGTGAGGAGTTTTATTTCTTTGCCTTGCTTCAATTAGTTCCCTCATCTTAGAGCTGATATTTGAGATCTTTCAAGGATCACTGAGGTCAGTCAAGGGATAGAGCTTGGCTCCCGAGTTCTCTCAACTCTCCAGCACTACTGACCACTTGGATTTAAAAAACCTTTGAAGCATCAGTTCTCGTCCACTGCCACAAATGCTATCCACAAAGATCTCATTTAAACGTTAACTTTAAGAACCCAGGGAGGAAATGCTTTCAGCATCCAAATCCAGAAGATAAAAGGGAGAGCAGAGGGACCTTTACAATCATTTACTTACTAAAAAAAAAAAAAAAAAAAATCTGTGAGTATCAGTTATATAGAAGTACTGTATTAGATACAAAATCAAAGAAAAATGAGTGAGCAGGGCTCTTGAATGAGAGAACTTAGTCTAATAGGGGAGAAAGAAGTGCTATAAATATGGCATTGCCTAAAAGAGACAACAGAGCACTTGGGAAAGAGAGAAAGAAAACAATGCTCAACTTAGCTGAAGGGAAGAACAGGGATTCGCAAAAGAGGAGAAGTCTGCACTGGGGGGACATGAGGTACTGAAAGGATAACTGGGCCAAGGCTTGCCAGCCCCACTCTCCATTTCTTTGTGTACTAAGCAGATAGAAAGCCAGAGGAAGCATCTATGGGACTTCCCCCCTCTCTGGCTTCACGTTTTTCCACAATACCTTCCAAATGGGAATCTTAAGCACAAGATCACGTTTCCATTGTTTTTTTCCAGATCCAGAGAGATTAGGACTGACCTGAACACTTGGGTGTGCATTTTCAGTCACCTTTATGAAAGGTAGAAAAGCCACTTTAAGAAAGCTGAGCTGTGGAGGCTGGATGACATCATATCCTCACCAAAAAGTCAAAATCCAAACATAGATCATTCTAAGATCATTCCTGATCTGCTGTCTCTTATTCCCTCCAGCATCCCTGCACTACGAGAGTTTTGGTTTCTTACTTGACTGCAACATGATTATTTTGTATTGAAACCCGAAGAATGTGATGGTCAAAGGCCAGGGAGGCCTGTGTGGACAGATGCTGAACTCCTACAGTCATCCTTGTAACTCCTGCACAAATACCACAGGCTCCTCAGCACAAGACTTGCTGTCACCACTGATTTTCCATTCCTGAGGTGGGTGGCAGGGAGCACAGAGACCCATTACCATATTTCCCCCAAAATAAGACCCAGCCAGACAATCAGCTCCAGTGCATCTTTTGGAACAAAAATTAATATAAGACCCGGTCTTATTTTACTATAATATAAGACCAGGTATAATGTAATATAATATAATATAATATAATATAATATAATATAATATAATATAATACAATATATATAATATATATTATATATAACATATATAATATATAATATATAATATATATGATAATATAATAATTATAATATAATACTGGGTCTTATATTAATTTTTGCTCCAAAAGACATATTAGACCTGATTGTCCGGCTAGGTGTCACTTTCGGGGAAACACAGTACTTCCAAATTGAACTGAAGTAGCCTAACAGCAATGAGGAGAATGATGATATGGCCACGTGTTGATGGAGCACTAAACAACTTCTCTATGAGCAGAGGCTCAAGTACAGCAAAGGACCTGCCCACCCCAGCAAGTGGACCAGGACATAATCACTTGAGCCCCACGTGTGCAGGTGAGGTGCCTAGCACCCAGTAGCTTTCAATGCTATTCCAATTTCTGAATGCATCTGGGAACTTTTTTAAAATATCAAAGCCCAAGCCCCACATCTGACGGTTAAATAAGAATATTTGAGGGATGATGCCAAGGTGTCTCTGTTTAAAAGCTTCCCAAGCTATTCTCAGTGAACCACCATAAGCAGTGATCCAATATGAACAGTCACATAAGCATCAGAGAGGGTCCTCAGGCTTGCGATGCTCTGCCTTCCTGTCTGGTTAATTTCTAACAACCCCACACAATAACACATCACTGAAATGAAAGCCAGGAAGAGAGTGTTTGCAGCTGAAATCAAGAAGTCTTGCCTCTCTCTAAGAGCCCACAATACCTAACTATGACAGTGGAAGTGTAGCAGAGCAGGCATAACTTTGGAAGTCAAGACTTATGATCCAACGAGAGAATAAAAGAGGATGGATCCCATCAAAAGATACTCCTTCTTCTATTCTTTTTCATTTTCTTTCCAGAAATTCTGATTTGGTTGTGTTGGGATGGCGCTTCCAGAATACATACTTTTTCAAAACTCTCATGGTGATTTTAATATTTGCCAGGTTTGAGAACCACTAGTCCAAGGTTATCAAACTTTGCTGCATATTATAATCCTCTGGGGAGCTTTCAAAAAACCCCACTGGCCAGGCCGCACTCCACACAAACTAAATAAAAACCTCTAGGGGTGGGATCCAGGCATCAGCATTTTTAACCTCCCAGGGTGTTTCCAACACACGAGTCCAAATTGAAACCAGTGCTTAAAAGTCCTGCAGAGGAAAAAACACAAAAGAAGGAAAAATAACTAGACACTAGGCTCTGCCACTAATTTGCATGTGAACTTAGACAAGTCACTTTGCTTTCCAGGGCCTCAGTCTTCCCAGTTGTAAAATGACACCCAAGATTCACTCCAGCCTTAATGCCCAATCCTCTATACATGTTAAAATGCTTTACTAAACAAATTCCCTCTGCCACATATGTTGCGCAACCACAGCTCTATGTCTACAGCTCTCTCTGCTGTTAGAAGTGGTCACCTGCCTCAAGGATTAACAATCCTGAGCGTTGTCTCCCAAGCTGGAGGGTATGAGTCTTCCCAATTCTTCCCTGCCTCTCCAACCATGGTCCTGTATAACCTAATGGTCACTAATAAGTTTGACCAAGAGTCATGGTCAAAATGTACTCTGGGAGGGTTTGGCTGTCACACATGGAGAAAGAGCTGTACTTGATTGATCTGTAGTTTTCGTTCTTTCCCTGGAGCCCAGTGCACCAGGCATATGTTCCCTGTTAACCTAGACATACATCACCAGCTTTGAGTCACTGGGAATACCATGCATCAGATCCAGGTCCTCCAGACTGGAAACACTCTGCCCATATTGCTTATTTCTAATAGCAATACACAGACAACATCACTAAAATGAAAGCCAAGGAAATGATTAGCAACCAAAAAGCCTAGCTCCCTCTAGTTAACTCAGAATTGCAGTGTCATGGCACAGGCATTACTGAAGTTGTCAAAAGAGCAGGGTTCAAGCCCCAGCTGTCCCACATGCTAACTGTGTTACTCTGGATAAATGAATCTCTGCTAATGAGGCCCCCGGTCTCATCTCTAAAATAGATATCCCACCTGCTACTTCTCAGAAGGGCAATAATGATTGGATGAAGCAACATAAAGGAAAGCATTTTGTAAAACATTTCTCTACTATTTTTCCCTTAAACTCCCTTGTCTCACAACACATAAAAATTCATTTTTAAAGATTTAAATTATTCCCTGCTGTGGTATAATGCCCCCACAGATGGGTCTTGTTTGATATCCCAGACACCAAGTTGCTGTAATCTAACACATAAGAAGGAAGTGGGCTGCATGAAGATGCTACCAATTAACCCAGGACTTAGGAGAAGGCAATAATGTAATTAATAAGGAAACAATCACCATTCTCATTTCCAGTTCTGTGTGAATGTTAGATTTTATCACAAAAGAAAGTGAAATCATGCAACTAAGGCAGAATTTAAATACAAGACAGAAAATAGAAAGGACCTGGTTGTTGAAAATAAATGAGAAACTATTCGATGAAGCAAAGGCAATAACAGGATGACAGAACAATGTTGTCCAGTGAGAAATAAAACTGTCTTTATCAATGTAACAAGGAGAGGCATGGTTCTTTGCTTATTCTTTGTTCCAGTTCTTCCAATATCAGAGAGAGCAAATGCATTCAGCTATTGAATAAATTCAGCTGCTGATCTATAAACCAGCAGATTACAGAGAAGCGATCTTCTCCATATTATAAAAGAGGGCTATTTCTACATAGGTTATTGGAAAATGATGCAGAGGATAAGAATGATAAAAATAGTGACAGGGAAGAAGATTTTTCCTGAATTACATATGAAGAAACTGAGATTTAGAGGTTAATTCTACACAAAGCCAGGACTTCTCATGGCAGACTCAGCTCTACCTCTCCATACCACAAAGATGCTATGGAGAGGTATTTGCAGGCAAATAATACTTGCACCATTTATCTGAAAGACAGACAACTGTCAACTTCAGTATAGTCCACACAAAGAAGTAATAATAGTAGTAGTGATTAATTCATTCTAATTTTTAGCTACTGGTAAAATTGTTCATTTAAGTTGCACTTCTATATTAAGAACTATCTCAGGAATAAGTTTTCTATGTTCATATAACCATAGCTTCCTTGGCCAGACTGTTTTTGGCATCTTATATTTCCCATTGCCAACTGAAAAAAACAAATCTCATAATTTAAAAAAAAAACACCAACTAACATCCTCAGTAAAGATAAACAACTAGCAATTATATGAATTAAGTTTTTTATGCTTCTATTGTAAAGAATGATTTGAGAGGTGAATAAATACATTAAGAATGGCATTCTATGCCATTCTATGCTTTAAAATTAACCTTCAAATTATCAACATGAACAAGAAACAGAGAAGCACAATTTCCATCCCATAAAACCAGAAGACAGGGGCGTCCAGATGGCTCAGATGGTTAGAGTGCAAGCTTTCAACAACAAGGTTGCGGGTTCAATTCCCACATGGGATGGTGGGCTGCAGCCCCCACAACTAAAGATTGTAAAACAGCAACTGGACTTGGAGCTGAGCTGCGCCCTCCACAACTAAGATTGAAAGGACAACAACTTGACTTGGAGCTGATGAGTCCTGGGAAAAATACACTGTTCCCCAATAAAGTCCTGTTTCCCTTCCACAACCAAAATAAATATTTCAATGAGATGGTAGGAAAGTAGTCAAGGAACTCTTTTAGAAAGCAAAAACAAAGAGACATAGAAAAATGAACAAAAATATGAAAATTAGTACATCAATGCAGGAGATCCACCATACCCATAATAGAACTTTAGTTGCAAAAAAAGGACATTGCAAAAAAATTTCCCAGGGAAATCTGATGTAAAGTGTCCACTAAGTGCCCAGACTATTAAATGGAAAAGATCAACACCAAGACATACAACTATAGCATATATTCTGAAATTTCAGAATACCGGGAATAAGGAAAAAGCTGAAAATTTCCAGATGGAGGAAGGGAATTCACAAAGGATCAAGAATCTGCATTGCACTGCATATCCCAACAACAGTTTTGGAAGCTAGAAAATTATGAAGCAATTCTGAAGAGAAATTAAAATTTTCTGAAAATAAAATTCTATACCCAGGCAAGCTATCAATCGTGAGAGAAGAATAAACAAATGATCAGATGCACAAAATTTCAAGACTATTCCTTCTCTTTAATCTTTTCTAAGGAACTCCAAAAGGATATGTTCCAAGAAAACAAGGGAATTACCAAGAAAAAAGTGACTCAGAGAAATGTCACATCCAACATCATAAAGCAAAGAGAGCTTCCAGGAAGATGATAAAATGAAATGCAAAGATAATAGTTATGAATTAGACCAAGCAAGCAACCAGTCCAAAAGGACAGGACAGAGTAGCAGTACAGAAGACTTGAGGACTATAGAGGATAATATAAAACTAAAATTTTGTCTGACAAGTTTGTGTGGAAATTTAATTAAGAGGCATTTCATAATAGTACTGGAGTATGAGAGAAACTAACCCATGGGTTCAAAAAAACATAAGTAAATGGGGAGGGAGGGAGGGAGAGAGAGAGAGAGAGAGAGAGAGAGGGAGAGAGAATATGAATCATTATCTCCAAGAAAAACAAAAGGTTGTGTTAGAAAACTAATGTAACCACTTGGCTCACTTGAATATAGACTTAACCAAACTATATGGAACAATGGATGAATAAAAAGAGGAAGTTGATAAAGAGCTAAAACTCTCATCTTCCATAATAGAAAGTCAATTAAGAGTCTAAGATTGAAGACTAAAGAGACAGATGTAAACTATATTATTTGGAAACATGGAGATAAATAGAGGCTATGGCTTAAAAATTAAAGATGGATTGCCTATGGGAAGTAGATCAGCAATGGTCAGAGAATACAGATAGGAGTGGAAATAAAGATATAAAAAGAAAATAAAATAGAAGTATTTTTGGATTTCATAAGTTTTTAGCATTACTTGATATTTTAGCTATATACATGCATTCTTTTCATAAAAATACAAAAAAAAAAGTGTTTAAAGACAGCTAATTCCAGAACTTCAGCTTAAGTCCTTTGTGAGAAATGTAATAACATGAATAAAATCCAAACTCATAGTACTTGGAAAACTTAAACACATATTCCTTTAATTATGAGGACTTTCTTTTACTTGAAAGAAAACCAATGATTCCTCTTGAATAAGGGAAGTCATGAAATTGCAGCTTCTTTACCGCTGCAGTAGACATCAGCCAGCCTAATGATCAGCAAAGCACTTTATTAGTGTTATTATTTCCAAAAAAAATAGAACCATCTTTTAAGGAGCTTCTGAATGTTTTGGAAGATCTTTGGAGTTATCTTATGTTTAGAGAAATTACCAGGATATACTATTTCGTTACATCAATGTATGGTAATTATCCAATCATTGCTTTTGGAGAAAAATGGGAGGCCACCTTATATATGAATGTAAAAAGTACTGATTGAGATGTTCACTGTTGAGTTTAATAAAGTACGGGTTTAACTGGACTATGCCCTTGAGTAGATAAAAGAAAAAGATGCCCAGAAGAGAAATTATTGTTATTATATACAAGGTTCTCCACTCTCCCCTTTTGAGACATACATACCATCACAGGAGGTTATTTAAGGCTGGATGACTCACACTTTGAAAACTGCTGTGGACTACTGTGATGCTCAGGCTGGACCAAAAAGTCTACACTAGACCATAATTTGAGGCAGTTAAGGAACATAGCTGTGTTTGCATTTGGAGCAAATTGGAAGAAAAGGGATGATTCTGGACACACAAAAAAGTTGATACCGAAACAGTTCCTGATCTAGCATCCCGAGTCACGACTGCAGGACCAGAGTTATGGCAGATGGGACCTCAACCACCATGATGATTCCCGCCAAGGACAGAGTCTTACTCGTTATCCTGGATTACCTGATCTTGGAGGTCACACAGTGTCACAGCAGAAACAGAAATAGCAGCAAAAAACCTGGACCATTCAGCAGCCTGAACAAACATTTTATTGATGGTGTCCTTAACTGACCTATCATTTACAATAATTATTTGTCCGTTGAATGAATGTATCATAACTTTTCAATCATTTCCATGTTAATAAACAATTTGAACATCTTTCATTTCAAAACATAATAAATGGCATTGTAGAGAACATCCATTATGTCCATTCCTTCTACCACTACCCTCATCTTGTCCAGAACTGTTGCAATGGCTTCATAAATAGTATCACGTTGTCTGGTCTTGACTCTTTCAAAAAGATCCTCTACTAAATAACAGCATCTCTAAACCAGTTTCACTATGAAATAATGCCCAAGTTACAAAAAAGACATAGAATCTCTCATGACCTAGACTCTGCTGACATTACTTATAAATGATTTGGAGTGCTGTCTTCTTTGTACAACCCAATGTGAAGATCAATCTCTGTTTGGACAGAACTACTTTCTCCATCATTTGAGAAACGATAGTTTTCAGTTATAGAAAGCATCCATTAGTTATACAAGCCCACAGCATTGTTCACTATGGCCATCCTTAGGGCATGCAGGGCCCTGGGCAATAATTGATTTTAAAATGTATTGCAAAATGCATGGGTCAGTGTGAGGTATACTGAATATTAATCACAAATAATAAGTAGAGAAAGGTACTTAGAATTAACTTTTTGTCCAATTGGTGCATGTGAAGATTTTTCAGAGTATCCAAGCACTGTTTCTTCCCGTTTAGGTCCATCATTTCCTTTTTTTAATTGTCAAATATGTCATGACTAGAAAATGTCCTATCTCCTTCCATGAGGAAAAATAGCCACACACTTGTTCACAATGTCCTAGAGCTTCAGAAGCCCTTTGTTTTGAAACAACGTAGGTCTTCTTGCCTTTGCAGATCCCTAATACCATTTATTTAGTGCTGGTTGTTTCATTACTCATGACACTGCATCATCAATCATACTGCCTAAGAAGTGGTTTCTAATGATTCTCTCAAAGGTTCTTATTGCACTTCATTGGCAAAGGCCATAAACACAAGATTTACCTAGAATTATAAGGAAAAATGTAGACAATAATGTGCTTTCTGGCCATGTTAAATTTGTCTTTCAAATTTTGACAGCATAAACACAGAACACATCTTCCAAACAGGTCTTTCCTGTAATCATTGCATTCTTAGAATGTGAACTCTTTCCATGTTAACAATGTACCTGCCTTGCACACACTGCTACCCATAAGGAGTACAGGTGGGGGCCCACAGGTGCTGTAAGAGGGGCAGATCCATTCATGCAAGAAATGTTCATCCCTTATGACCAACCTGAGAGAGCACAGTGTCACCATATTGATTGGAGGCAAAAGAGGACATGGATTAGAAGAGTCCACTTGTGTCACAAAGGTCTTCTAATCTCATGTAAGACAGAAACACATCATGCCTGGCATAGAACCTGCAGAAAGATGGAGTGACCTCCCCAGTTGCTAATGGAGTAACGGACACATGACCCACCCCTGCCATGATCACATGCTATAGACTAGAGGTGGCATTGTGGTCAAGACAGCTGGTTAAGCAAGAGAAGACCCACACATAGCTCAAGCCCAAGGTGGGCCATTGGAAGCCCAGACCCGAGTTCTCATCCTGAGTGTGATGTGATGAGACTCATCCAAAGTCAGCACGTCAGCATCATTCTGGTGGCCCGATCTCATATGATCTCAAAAAAAAAAAAGAAGCACTGCAGTGGGAGCAATCTGCTTCCCTCCTGGAACCAGCCCAGTCACAGGGCCCCAGGACAACCCCACAGGTATGAGTTCAGTGGGGCATGTAGTCAGTCCCATATATATTGCAACCCTGGCCAATTACGGATCCTAAGGGAGTCTTACCAAAAAAAAATTTTTTAACATGATAATTATTATTTTATCTTTTATTTATTTTAAGTGTGTTTTCCAGGACCCATCAGCTCCAAGTTAAGTAGTTGTTTCAATCTAGTTGTAGAGGGCGCAGCTCACAGTAGCCCATGAGGGGATTGAACCGGCAACCTTGGTGTTATAAGTAGCACGCTCTAACCAACTGAGATAACCGGCCACCCCGAGTTGTACAAATTTTTGATGAAGGCACTCCAAAGCATGGGGTTCTTTGAGGCCTGGGACCCAGACAGGCACCCTACTTGCCCTGGTCTAAGGTGAGTATTGTTGTTTACATTCTATTACACATCTCATTCCTTTCAGTCTTTACTTAAGCATCTTTTTTTAAGTTTGCTTACTGAGTCATCGGATGAATCAAGCCCAGCTAGTTTTATAACTAGTATTAATGATATAAATATTTGCCTAAAATTTGAAATAAAAATTCTGTTCCTAAAAAAATTAGAGAATTACCAATAATTCCACTCCTTAGTATATACCCAAAATTAATGAATAGAGCTATTCAAACAAGTACATGTATACGTATACTCATAACAGCATTATTCATATCCACAATGGCCAAAAGTTGGAAATACCCCAAATGTGTATCAATGGATGAATGGATAAAATAATTGTGGTATATATATATACAATGGAATATCATTCAGCCATAAAAAACGACTGAAGCACTGATTCATGCTACAATGTGAATGAACCTCCAAAACATTAGGCTAAATGAATGAAGCAAGACACAAATGGACAAATTATGATTCCATTTAGGTGAAATATCCACAATAGGTAAACCCATAGAGAGAACTCAGATTGGTAATTGCCAGGGCCAGAGAGGAGAAGAAATGGAATGTAACTGCATATCATCATCACCCTTTTAGGGTGATGAAAGTATTTTGGAACTAGATTAAGTAGTAGTTGCACAACATTGTGAAGGGACTAAATGCCACTGAATTACTTGTTTTAAAATGGCTAATTTTATGTTAAATGAATTTTAACTCAATTTAAAAAATTTCTACCTTGAAAATGTTTACCCACAACATAGCTGATATTAAGTAATTATACTCAAACATAAAACATAAAATTAACTGTGATAATTTGTGCTCATATTTATGATTATTTCTCATAGAACAACATATCACTAAGAATATATCCAGTTGGGATAATTTTCAGAGAAAATAATGTTGAGGGAAAAGTGGCTGAAAAGAAAAAAAAAATCTATAGAAAAGAAAGCCTTGAAAAGAAAGGAATTATATTTGTTTCTTAAATAAGTAATCTTTTTATCAAAAATTTTCTTATATTCCAAGGAAAAGAAACACAGTCCAGGAGTTGGTCTTGGAAACTATACAACAAATCAGAAGTGCATTTTATAACCAGAATCTTAAAAAATATTGCCTTAGCATGGTGGTCCTCAATAAATATAATTGCTATCTGTTCAACCAACAAATATAGTACAACCAAAGATATAAAAGTAAGCATAACCTACAAATTTTTGGTGTTCTTTTGTGTGTTATGCAAGAGAATTTTGCTGGAAAGATGAAGCAGGAATATGATTAATTCATGTACGAGTTTAATCTTATTACAGTCATTACCTTCTAAGTGGAGATATAACACAAACAGGGCTGTATTTCTTTTCAGACTGCTCTTATCAATTCTAGATATTAAAATAATTATTTTAGCTGTTATAGCCCACAGGCAAAATGAGATAACATAGGAACTAGAAAGCTTTATAAAACAAAACATATAAGTAGTCAAACTAGGCTTATCACCCTCCTGCCAGATAAAGCGGCTGATACTCAGTCAAGAAATAAGCACATTAATCCTGAAGGGACATTTGCATTTCTATAATGCAAAATTACTCCTGCACTAAAAGATTGTGTTGGTGAAGAAATTTAATGTATCTCTCCCCAAAACAATTTTTTTTTAAGTACTTCAATCCTGGGGTTCCTTTTGCACAAAAATGAAATAAAAATCATCTACTTTTCAGCATAATAAAATTTTAGGAGTAATTGTTCTTCAACAGCGATAAAAGCTCAACTATTAATGTGCATGATTTTCTAGATATTATTAAAAGCAATGCAATTATTATTACAGTAATTTATATGGTTCTTACCTGATAATGATCGGGGGTCAAGAGTTGAAAACATAAAGCAGAACATACTTTGCACTTTTTAAAGTCAAGTAAGCAATTTGAAAGTTGGTTTTGCTATTGCAGACCCTGGATTTTCTCTGCCCATTAATGGAGGTAGGAATGGGAGAAAGTATTGCTAAGAAATTCCTTGTCCCTCTTCTTTCATTAACACTCTTATCTCCCCCAAACCAGAACTGTTCTTTCCTTAGAAAAAGAGTGTAATTCTCAGTTATCTGGGCAAATGAGAGTCAGACATAACAAGGATAAACTAATTTCACAGTTAATCTCAAACCCCAGTTTCAACCCCATTTTATTAGTGTCCTGGGCTTACTTAATAGACTAAACAGAATCCATAAATTAAGATAAATGAACAAATAATCTTTTAATACATTCAGAGTGATGGCACCATGTAAAATTGTGGAGCCCTCTCACAATTCCATGGTGCAGTTTTGAGCCTTTCATTTTGTCCCTGCTGCTAATGGATCCCCTGACTTGGAGCTTCCTGCTACGCTTTCTGACAGGGGAAGCAGAATGAAGCACAGTTTAATTAGACCATTTGGGTTTTCATTTGCTTTTGTATTTATGAACTAAATTCAATGGAGCTAGAGAATTTACCCAGGTGTAAGAAATGAGGAGAAAGATCATTACCTTTGATATGACAGATAACAGGAAACTCTAAGGGGAAAAAAAGCTCAAGGGGAAGACAATTTTTCGATAACCCGGAGATCATAGTTTAATGTTCTTATGACAATACATCAAATTGCTTTTGAGCCTTTAATGACGTAATCTGATTCTTCCTATGAACCAGAAACAAAAGTCTATGGCATTACCATATTAAAACATTGGCATATTTAAAAATCAGTGAGTATTCAGAAAAATGCTAACAATGTTGTTAATCAAAGTCATTTTGGGATGCTGAGATTATGGTATTTTCAGTACTTATCTGTATTTTTTATTTTTCCCCAAATATATATATTGCTTTCATAATAAAGCAAAAATCAATAATAATTTGTTACTTAATTTTAAAAATTGGTAGCATATACTCCCACTGAGCTGAAATTTGTCACTGGTTTTCAAAGTGTCATTGCCAGGAGAAAGGCAGAGTATGCAGATATCCAGGTTCCTTGTCCAAACTTCAGTTTTATTTTGTTTAATTAAGTTTTACTTACGATTCTTTTAATGGTTCCACTGATTTTTTTAAAAATAACCTATTTCAGAGAGATTTTCAAAATATACTATATACAAAGATCTGTTTTAAGAAAACAGAGTCACATAGAGGTTGTGGTTTTCCATTATTCTCCTACTCCCCGTCATCCCCCCACACATCTTTATGCATCCACTTTCCTTTAATCATTGTTCTTTTGTTCTCCCTTGAGTAAACCTCAGCTCTTTCCTGTTTTTTTTTTTTTCAGTCCTTACTCACCTTGATTCAGCTGAGCAGGCAAAGACAGAACTTTCCATAGAGCGGGAGAGGAGGGAACACTATATATTTACTCCTTGATTAGCCTCCATTGTGTCCTGGGGCATGTAGGGGTGGAGGGAAAAAAATAGTTGGAAGTCGACTAAAATGTTTTTTGGTTGTTAAAAAAATGGGTGGGGAAAATAGAGAAGGTTTTAAGAAGTATGACTGTGGATTATAAAAAAAAATGATTCTTTTGGATATTTTTTTGAGAAACTCTTTTGATCGTAATAGGTTACAGTTTTTGTTAGACTGTTATTTCTCTGAACTTATACTTTTGTTAGACTGTTATTTCTCTGAACTTATACTTAGTAAAATCTGGTGCTTAATGAAGACATGGTGCTCCTGTTATGTACAGGTTCCGACCATATGGGTGGTAGGAGCAAGACCCACAGCACATTAATTACATAAGGACTCCAAAAATGAAAGAAAATCTAGATGGATCTGAACATAAAACTATCTTGGTCCTCAGCATGAAAATGAATGGCAATGACAACTGGTAAAGTTTCTAAGGAGACTGTGTGCCTCTGAATCTATGATGGTTACACCAATATATGACACTCAGTACAGGACCTTTCTGTTACAAAATCTGAGGTGTGCTACTCATACTTTGTTAACTTCCAATGTTCCCTTTAGGACACTGATTTCTCATACAGATAAACAGATACACACTAGACATACACACACACACACACACACACACACATACACAGTCACGTAAACTTTTTTTCTCATGTGCAGCAGGAAAGGTTTATCTCTGTATTTAATTAGTTTTTGCTTTTGTTTTTTTTTGTATTAGTTTAAAGTGTACAAAACAATCTAATAAACATTTATACCCCTCACAAAGTGATAACTCCCTCTCGCAGCCTACTACCCCTCTGACATTGTATAAAGCAGTTACAATTCCATTGCCTGTATTCCCCATGCTGTACTCCACACCCCGTGACTATATAAAGGGACAAACAGTTGACCTAATCATTCATGAGACAAAGCATAGCAACTTAGAGAGTCTGCATCTGGCACTTCAATAGGTTCAGGCCAAAGGGGAAAGGTCTGTGTTTGGCCTTGTCATAGGTAAACAAAAGAGTCATCTGTGGGTCTTATAGAAAGAGTGAAGAGTGGACAGCAAGTCTTATCTATGTCATAAGGAGAAGTGTGGTTCTCGATGGCAAGCTGTTTCCCAGAGACAAAAGGGTGAGGGGATATCTTAACTGCAGCGTTTTCAGGATTCAGTGGAATTCAACATTGTCAGGCTCAATAAACTTCTTGGGGGGGGGGAACCTGAGTATCTGAGACACATGAAAAAACATAACTTCACTTCTCACTAGTTACTGAGGCTGGTGTGACTAGTTAATCTCCGTAAGGAAAACTCGTCTGTTTAATATTTGAGCATTTTACCACTTGTAGACGTTGAAAGAAAAAACGTAGATGAACTCCTTTCTACTGCTCACGGATAGAATGAATGTGATGAAATCTGAGGCAAAAAGGCATGTTGGTGACCAAACTGTGTTACAAATGTCACATAGTCAAAAAAACAAACGTTTTAGTCAAACAGCATGGTACACAGGAAAGAACACAGACGAACTTGGGGTTCAAATCCAAGGTCTATCACTTATTAGCAGTGTGACTTTGGGTGATTTAACCTCTCTAAGTCTGAAATGAAACGAGGAATAAGACTTGCCTTGCAGGAGTCCCATGATTAGAGAGCATGTATGTGAAGGCCCCGGTAAAGCCTGCCTGGAATGTGGTAGGTACTCAGTGATGGAACCTCACTCCCTGGCCAAGGCTGAGGGGTCCCATGCTAAATGAACGAACGCCTTCACCAAATTTAGGGAGGGCTGTGTGTATGTATCTTGTAACTCATTGGGTCTATGCATGCGAAGTCAAACTCTCTCCAATGAGTAAAATTAAAGATGTAAATCTTGGTAACTATCAATGGTCATATCTGCTGCCATATGGAAAATGTCTGCACTAAGAAAGAAGAATGAAGCTGACACCCAGAAAGAAGTTGAAAAGAGGGACTAAGAGAATCTTGACATTGTTCAAGTCCTTGCTTCCTCTTATCCTTCTGTCCAGCTTCACCCTTCCTATAGCTTGGCTATGCTGAAGGTTAAGTTTCTGTCACTTACATTCCACAGAGTTTTAATTAATACAGGCAGCTATTGTCATTCTTCTAATAATAGACAAGAGGTCACAAGTAAAAGAGGAAGAACTGAGAATATACATTCTCTTCCCAACATCTCTCCTACTTAATAATTTATTTCATCACTAATTCTCTATGTTAGATTGTCTAACAGAAATCCAAGAATATCAAACACAGTTGACAAATTTTTTCCAAAGGATGCTTTTTGCCCACATATGTGCCTTTACTGTGTTGGAATTCCTCTTCAAAGAGTAAATTTCATCTTGATTCTAGTTTTTATCTTCCCAGTGGAGCTTTTATAGCAGGCTAATGGTTTTGATGTACATCCAACTCAAGCTGCATAATATATTATATAGGTTGTTCCATCTGGGAGACACTTAGAGATACAGGAAATAATCTGATTACCTGCTTCATACAAATTGCTGCTCTGAAAATTAGTTTTCTTAATGCAGAAAATAATATCATATTTAATACATCTTATCTGGCTTAGCCATTTTAGATTTCAAGGGACTCCAACTGAATATTGACATGTAGCAAAACACTGCAGTGTACGTGACAGAGAAATTTCAGACTATGCAAACAAGAATATATTTATTTTACCATCCTGCCTCCAGAGTTATCATTAAGAGTTGTTCTCAGGGACTTATTAAGAACCAAAAGAATCAAAGAGAAGAATGAGGCACCTTAGAACTTACTACACAGGAAACACTAAATTTATTTTGACTTCATATACTTTGCCTAGCAATAAACAGGTAAGGACCAGACATACCTTCAACAGTAATGCGTTTCACGAAGAGGATGTACTGTGAGATAAACCTCTGTTAAAAAAAAAAAAAAAATTGCAGCTTACGTACAGGATACCAAAAAGAACAAAAACAAAAATACAGATTTATGCCACTGTATAACCCTGTTATGAAAGATGCTCCTGAAATGAGAGTACTGCTATCAACAGTGAAGCTTAGTTTTAATAGTTCAAAGTTGTCTGGGTTTGTACTCTTAATTACCTTTAGAAAATATTTAAACAATATTTTGTATAACTTTCAGAAGTCATTAGAATGTCCATTGTTTCATAATTAAAATAAAATATGTAAAGCCAGCAAGACTTTGCCGTTTTTGACAAAAAGGAGTTACTGCTTTGATCCTCAGCCAGAAAAAATAAGCATATGTATACATATTTCATCTCAAAGCCCTGTCCGTACCCCCTCCACCTACCCAGAGGTCACTTGCAGATAGTTCCCATTTACCACCATGGCTTCCTGTAGCATCTTCCTAAGGGCCTCCTCTGACCGACCACAAAGGAAGGAAAGGCAGACGAGAAGTACAAAGAAGTAAGTGCTCCAGGAGAGACCCTTAAGCAAGGAGGGGAGGAGTTGGTGAATAACCTCACATTCCTCACCACTCAGGGTGACATTCGGAGGCTGGTTCCACCTCATCTCAAAGGATATAACTGATCTGTCCTCCCTTCCCTGTCTCATTTCCTTACTCCCTCACAGAACCTACTGGGATAACCTCCCAAAGAAGCTATTATACTTTTGCCTCAGGATTTGTTTTGAGGGAACCTAAACAATGACCATCTCCAAGCAGGTTGTTTTAACTCTGTATTGTTCCCTTTCCTTCTTACTGCCTCCTTCCTACTTTCAACCCACAAATCATAAAGAGAGTTTATACGTATAATTCTTTTTTTTTTAAAAAAAAAAAAAAAAGCTATTCTCTATTACACTGAGAAGAGAAAAACGGGAATAATGAACCATCCCCTTTACTATCCAAGGATTTGACTTTTATCAATATACCCAACACAAACACACACAAACCTGGAAGTCCCATTATAAAATACAAGTACATTCTTCTCATAAATATATGAAGACTTCCCAGTTGTATCTGCAAAACAGAGTTAATGATAAAGGCATTCCTAGACAGAGATGCTTAATCAATACTTACTCATGGATAAACAGATAAGAGAACGATGAATGACTATCTCCAATGTGGAACTGAGCACATGAGTCATGAAAGCAAGATAAAAATTGGAAAGGCCATTAAATTGAATGTATGGGTCCAAGTAGAAGAGGCTAGCTCTAGCTCCCTCCCTTACAATGTAACATACGCGATGTCACATTACCTCTGTGCCTCAATTTGAATCAAGAGTGTCAGACATGCCAGCATGAAGAGCTTTGGCCTGTAAGTCAGGCAGCTAGACCGGAAATCAAGCTCACCAGTAACTGACACTACATTTGGCAAATCACAACCTCTACTGGAATAAATACTGGGCTGATAACTTGTGCCTTACAGATTATTATTACAATGACCTGGAAATTTGGCCCTGAAAATGTAGTTAATTAGTTTCCATACCCAATGTAATTACCTGAGGGCCTTCAGCTATATTTGGTTTCCTTAAAGAAAGAAAAGAATCCAAATTCATGGTCTGGGAACTTTCGTGTTTTTTTAACAGTAGAAAGTTTTATTCAAAATGAACTCTTAGGTACAAACCCGATTTATGTATCTTCATTTATTCAATCAAAACATATTTATTGTGTGTCCAGTATTGTTCAAAGTACTATAGACATAGCAATGAACACAAAAGATATAAAACCTCAGACCTCATGGAACTTCAATTTAGAAGTGCTCTAGTTGATGGGTATATATGAACTGGGAGAGGAGGCAAGGGGAATGAATGGTCCCTGGGGGCTCTTCATTACGAGTAAGAATCATCTGTTGCACTCATGTAACTATAGGTTCCCTCCTTCCATTCCTCCAGCATCTGATGCTGTAGGTCTCAAGAAAGAAAATCATTTTCAACGAGTACTCCAAAGTATCTGATGCAGGTAATACAGACCACAGTATGAGAAACACTACCCTAGAGTTTCCTAGGCACAGGCTGCAAACTCTGAGCTTAGATGATTTCTCCAGGAGCCAGCCTTTCTGTCCTGATTCTCAGAGAGTCATTGAAAAATGTATTTGATGGATGCTTCCACTGACCTAAAACCTGAGAAATTTGTGACGTTTAATTAGAGGTATGCTTTGTGCCAAAGTCACAGTTAAATAAAACGAAGTACTAAACCTCACAGTGTAGGTCCTGAAAGTATTCACAACAGTAAACGGGACAAATGAATACTTGTTAGTTGTTCCTCAACTGAGTTCCCAGAATGCTTAGCATACACCTCTGCACACACACTCACCCTAAATATCCTAAGTATCTATTTCTGCCAGGGTTTCCTATTCTCAAGTAGTTGTTCATTAAAAATGAAAACCATGACTTATATTAGTTTTTGTGTCCATGGTGCCACTACAGTACTTGTCATTTCGTAGACAGACACTAACTGCTTGTGAAATCCTTGAATAAATGGATAATGAATTAATAAATAAATTAATTAACAAGTAAATAAACCAGCTCTTCTTGCATTAATTTTCTCATCTAGTAAATGATCTTTCTACATGATCCCCTACGTCTCTTCCACCTCTCTATTCCTAATATTGAAAGAAAGAAAAGCAGGAATAAAGAGAAAACCAGACAAATAGTAACTGCTGTTTCTAAAAATCTGCCCCCCAAAATTAGAGAATACTCTTTACCACATGGCTTATAAGTACTGGATTTGGGTACATTTAAAATCAAAGCTGCTTATTGTACAAGAATTTGCTTGTTCTCCAACACCACAGCATCTTCTTTCCACCGAAAAAATTTTTAACCTTTAAAGTAATTCCAAGAATTCGATGATGATGACAATGATGGGACAGCAAAAGCTTCCCACTGTTTACTTAGGTATCAATGCCCTCTGCTGGATAGAATTAGAAGTTTCCGCATGAATATACATCATTTTCCAGACTAGCTAGGAATCCTAGGAAGGGACTTTTTAAACTATTCTTATATAGTCAAACCCAGGGCTGAGACTAAAGATCACTATTTGATTTTTCCTTTCGCCTAAGGCTCCACAATGGCTTACTACACCATTGTTACTAATCCTGTCTTTATTCAAAATTGTGACATTTTGTTCACCTTGGATTATTATGCATTAATTTCAATTTTTTAAATATTGCATTATAGTATTGTTTGCCTTGATTATCGCATCTTTTTGTGTCCCCCTTAAACTTTGCACCTCAGATGAGTACCTCACTTGCCTTACCCCAGGCCTCGCTCTGATCAAACCACCAAACACCCCCTAAAGTACTTTCTGCAGATGGTCGGCCAGCAATGTTTAAGCAACACTTCAGGGATACCTTACCTCACCAGGTCAAGATTCCCAAAACCAGGCTCCCACAGGGCCATGGACCTCTTGTTGCATAACTGGTGGATAAACATCCATCTCCCACTCTAGACTCTGAGCTCTATGAAGGCAGGAACTACATCTGGTATTTGTTCTAAGCATGGGATTTCCAGCACCTAGCTTAGACCCGGCTCCTCAGTAAGTCTCCATAAATATAAGTTGAATGAAAAAAGTAAACAAACACCCCCAGGGAAAGAAGGAGCTTTTCCATCTTTGGACAGCTCTATTATGGAGCAAGGTAAAAATAATCACAGCAACAACTGCCATTTATTGATAATTTGCTGCATGTAAAACTTTGTGCTAGTAAGTAATACATGATCTCATTTAATCCATATGACAACCTTATGAGACATGTACTCTTATCACCCACATTTCAATATAAGAGGAATCTGAGGCTTAGAGAAATACAGAAACTAGAAACATTTCTTCCTATAACTTTCACATAGGTTCTAGAACTTTTCCTCAATAGCACTTTTATATTCATATAAAAATAAGTCCAACTCCCACAATAAAAGGATTATATATCTGTTATGTGAAAGTCACTATCATAAGCTCTCAAAGGGATAGAAAGAAAAAGTAGAACACATTTCTCTCTGGGATGCTCAGTTTCAGAATACAGAGAGGATTGTTTTTAAGTAGGCAAATGATAATTTAAAAAATAAGGCTCAGCAGAGTCAAGGTCAAAAGAGGACTAAATAAAGTTCAAGTGAAAGAATGATTATAATGGTTATAATCTGGTTGGAGGAATCAAGGATCCCTTCCCAGGAAGTGGCAACATGTCAAATATGCCCTGAAAGAGGGATAAAATATTAAAGGCAGCATTGAAGGGGAGGAGAGAGAGAGAACAATTCAGAAAGAGGCAACAATCCAAGTGCAATAAGAGATGCAGGAGCATGCATGTGTGTGTGTGTAAGGAGTCCTCCAGTTTGCCTGGAACACAGAGCACATGTAAAAAACAGACATAAGGCAGTGAGGCAGACTGGAGCATGCTAACAAGGGCTCCCACACTGAGGGATCTATACTTCAGTACATGCTACTGGAATGAAAGAAAGTCCTTGAGCAGATGAGTGCCATGATGCTGAGATCCTCCACCCCCGCACTACCAAAAGCCATCGATCTGGGCTTCTGGTACTTCCTTGGGCCAACAGGGATACCTCATCCATCCAAGCCATTACTCTTTGTGTGCTATGATACCTGCTGGGACCACAAAGGCAAGTGAAAGGATCTGGAAGTATTGGTAGGGTAGGTGAGAGCAGCCCCTGGTGGCAGCTCAGCAGACCAAGGCAATGGTGGAGGCAGCAGTGCCCCCTTCCTCCCCACTGCTCTACATGGGTCTGGGGTGGAACAACAGAGTAAGTAGCAGGCAGGCACTTTGGTGGTGGCTCTCCAGGTCCCACCATGTGAGAGGTGCTAGCATTTGGATGGACACCCAACCCAGAAGCTTATGGCTGCAGCATAGCTAATGAGAAAGTGCTTGGAAGACCTGGATGTAATTCCATGCATAGAATCATGGCTCAGGAAGGAATGTGATTTAGTCAGTGACAGCCAAAAAAGTAGTTTTTTTCTAAAATCAGCAAAGAATTTGGAAATTATTAGAATAATTGGATAATTGATTTATACTAGAGTTTACAGCATTTATGTTATGCCATTAAGTTTAGTTAGAGAATACGAAATACATTTTTCATTTTCTTATGCACTTATTTATGTATATAAACATAGTAGTTGTTGACTATTTTCAATATCACTCAGGTTTACAGGCATATATCCACATGGTGACAGAGAGTGGTCAGGGAGGGCCTGGGCAGCAAGTGAGAGTATGCAAAGATAAACCTCCCTCCTACACAGTAGCTGACTGACCTGGGTATATGCATGACCATTACTTCCTAACCCACTGTGCTCTGTGCTACAATATCTCCAGCCAACTCCCCTAAGACAGCATGTTGATATAATGCGGATCTAGTTTGCTTTTTCCTTCAGAGGTGGAACCACAACACAACAGCTTTATTGCTAATTAACTTGCCTAAAGGTTAAGTGAGATTTATTCATTCATTTTTGAAAGTGTAATTATTGAAGGCTTGCTATGTGCTAGACTCTGGGGACGCAATAAGGAGCGACAGGTATGTAAAGAGCAAGGACACCAACCTTAGGGGGTAGGAAAAGCTTTCCAGAGAAAGTGGTGTCAATACTGAGACCTGAGAGATGAGTAAGAGAAAAATACCATTAGTGAGACTCTGGTATTGTTTGGGAGGAGAGAGGGAAGAAGAAAGGATAGGAGGGAGGGAGGAGGAAGAGAGCACAACTGCTCCAGCAGAAAGAAAAGTAAGTGAAAAGGCCTGAAAGAGAGAGAGGGAGGAAGTGTTGTCTTTTGAGGGAACTGTGTTTGTTTTTTAAGGCTGGAGCATTGAGCACAAGATGGGGAGTAGAGAGGGGTAAAACTAGGGTGGCAAGTAAAGCCCATTCACAACGGGCCTTGTGAGCCAATTAAGGGATCTGGGCTTCATCATGAGAACAATAAAGGGGCATCACAAAGATTTTAGAGAAGAGAGATGTGATCAGATTTGCCTTTGAGAAAGGCACCTAAGCCACAACATAGACACTAGATGTGACGGGGGTAAACTGGAAACAGGGAGACAAGTTAGGTGCTTGCTGGGGTCCAGAACTAAAGGACTACAGTTGTTGAGAGAAGGGAGTGTTTCAAACATTGTTTATTGGAAAGAATTTAAAGACTTTGGAGGTTGATGGGTGGTGTTATGGACTGAATGCCTATGTCCCCCTCAAAATTCATATGTTGAAGCCCTAACCCCAGTGGGGCTGGATTTGAAGACAGAGCTTCTACCGACGTAATTCACGTTAAAATGAGGTCATAAGGCTGGGGCCCTAATCTGATGGGATGAGGGTCCTTTCAAGAGACACCAGAACTCTGTCTATCTATCTATCTATCTATCTATCTATCTATCTATCTATCTATCTATCTATCTATCTATCTATCTATCTATCTATCTATCTATCTATCTATCTATCTATCTATCTATCTATCTATCTCCCCCTCCTATCCCTCCCTGCAAACTCCCTACCATGTCAGGACACAGTGAGAAAACAGCCATCTACAAACCAGAAAGAGCCCTCACCAGAAACCGAATTTCCCAGCACCTTGATCTTGGATTTCCCAGCCTAAAGGAATGTGAGAAAATAAGTTTCTGTTGTTTTAAGCCACCAAAACTATGATATTTTGTTATAGAAGCCCATGCAAGCTAATGTAGATGGGAATTCCAGGAGGAAAAGAAGTCCAATGGAACACTGAGAGCTCTAGCTTGGTCACTGGATAGCTCGGAGGACCAACCAGTGATAGAGAAGCACAGAAGATACAGGCTTGTGGGGAAAGATGTGTTCAGTTCTGGGCAGCTGGCTTTTGAGAGATTATGGGATATCCTTGTGGACATACTCAGTAAGCAGTCAGACACAAGTCTGGAGCCAATACTTAAGGACTTGTGAAAGAGAAAAAGAGCTCTTTAAAAAGCTTAAGAACTAAAGGGGGTCAAATATATGGTGATGGAAGAAGAACTGACTCTGGGTGGTGAACACACAATGGCATTTATAGATGATGTATTACAGAATTGTACACCTGAAATCTATGTAACTTTACTAACAATTGTCGCCCCAATAAACTTTAACTGAAAAAAAAAAGAACGAAAGGAAAAATATCCAGGATGTATGGTAGTCAACGCAAAGGAGGAAAAATACCCAGGAGCAGGGCATGAGCAGTCGTGTCAGATGTTAATGGGAGATTCTGTTAGACAAGGACAGAGGAGGGATCCCTGGGTTTAGCAGCAAGGAAGAGGCTGCTGACCCCGAAAAAGGACTGTCAGTGAAGCGGTGGAGGAGGCAGCCAGAGCGCAGAAGGTTAAGGGCTGAATTGGCAGAATAAACTCTGAGAGAAATTGGAAACAAAACAACACAAGAAATAAGGTCAATGTATATTTGCAATGTATATTTTTTTACCCAAGTTGCAAGTTTTTTAAATAGATGTAAATAGACGGAACTCATTACTAGAAGACATAAAGAGATACTTCATTTACGCAATGCTGTTTTTTAAATTAGGTTATTTGGCAGGTTAGAAATTAAGTCACATTTTAACCTCATGTGGAACTAGACTGGTATATTTTGCTCAGATGAAGTTTTAATAGAAACAAAGCCTAGTGAATCTCTGAACTTTCAAAACTATTACTTTTGTTTATTTGTAAAGTGGCTTGAGAGCAACTATGAACATTCTGAAACCAGACAAACTTCAGGAAAGTTCTCCCTATGGGTTGTAATATTGGTTGTCATTATTGTTATTCAGAGATAATAATATTCTGTACATTATTGTAACCAAATGATCTGTGTGGCCCCAAAACCTTACAAATCTATCATTGAGATAGAAATCTCTGGATTGCAGCAAGAGTTTAGGAAGAAACTAACTCATCTCTGGCCCTCTCCTTCTCCCTCTTTGTCTCCTTCAATAATTATCCAATGTGGAGAGCCGTAAATCAGCAGCTGGCAAGTTCATAGCCTGTGTTATTTTGAGGTGCCTCTGTTTACCCGAGAGTTTTCAATGCTCTGCAAGAAGTCCTTTCCTGCTCTCAAATCCCCAAATGTATTGGAGGATTTTGTCACCCTCTTCCTCCTTTCAAATTCTAGAATTTGTCCCATTTAGAACTCATTACCTGCTCACTTTCCCTCTGATTTTCTTCTGCTCCCCCACAAGTCCAGGCAGACATTAGGCAATCTTTATGCAAGAGAAACTGGTTCTAACTGCTTATATAGTTTTTCAAACTATCTGTCTTTGCCAGGTCTTGACTTCAAAAATACAAAAGTTAAAAATCAACTCTTCTTTTATCTGCAGGTGGCTCTATGTCAGCCCATTCCCATGGCATGAAGGTGAAATCCCATAATGCATCAGATTGATCCAAAGGTACAAAATCTACAGGAGGGGAAGAAGGGGGGAGTTTATTTATATCTCAAAATATGATCTTGACACTTAAGCAAATACAAGGAAAAATAAGGAAAGAACAGGATAAAAAGCAGTTGCATATAATACGAAAAATTAAAGCATCCACCACTCAACACCATAATCACTAGGAACAATTTTGGCAATTATCTTTTCAATTCATTATCTAGTTATATGTATATGTATACATTTCTACTACGTTTATCTTTTGGCACCTGTAGGTGAAAACTGGCTTTATTTAAATTAATAATTCACCTATTCCTGGTATAACAACATTATTCGATTCTAGAAAACCTTGCTAATGAAAAAAACCAGTAATTTTTAAATTTCCATTAATTTTAATGGGAAAAATTATGATATATTTCATCCCAAACTATACACCTAAACAATTTTCACATTTCTAACTGAGAAATGAAAAAATAAGTTATACAAACAATAGACAACAATATTTGAAACGATCTGAATATGGTTGGTACATTGAAATATAATAAAGATTTATTATTCTCACAAAATGAGGGCTAAGAATCTTGGTAGTGGGTATTGGTTGGGAACAGTGTAAGGAAGTCATCCATTTGGAAGATGAATTTTCCATGTACTATTTTCTTCACCAACTTTTCAAACTTTGGGGTATTCATAATATTGTTTTGTAGTGAATTTGTACTCAGAAATAAGTTCTAACACTAAAAATCACCTTTAGGGCTATAAAATAAGGGCAAAATTTGCCAGTCCATAGTAACATATGGAAAGAGCACACAGAGATGTTGTTTTTATCCCACTTGATTAGTGAATATACACAAAATAATCATTTTGGAATCACCAAATATGGTGTCCAATTTACTGTTTCATATTGTGTTATACGATTAGAAACTACTGGTTGAGAAAATCAGTGAGTAGTCATGAGTCTAAAACCACATGTTTCTTATAGATATTTATTTAGTATTTCTTTGGTGAAAAATAATTACTTTTTTAAAGAGTTGCCTGAAAAGTGGTATAGCTGTTAAATAGTCATTATTCCAAAAAAAAAAAAAATCATTAAATTAACAGTCACTTTATATGAAAACATCATCCCGTGCCAGTAAATCTGATTCTACAATATTTTAAATGGCTGCATAAATTCCATTATTTAAGTGGACCATAATTTATGTTAACAATTCCCAATCGTTGGCAATTTAGTGGGGTTTTTTTCTCAGCCTTCATTGTTATAAACAATACTGTGGATGAACATTTTTGTGGTTAAGTCTCCTAGGAGACCCTTCCTGTGCAAGTATTAGCTTTGACCTGGAGCTGGATCCCAATTCTCTTTATTCTCAAGCTAATATTTTTTTTCTCTATGATAAACTGAAGAGATCCTATTAGATTTGCTACACGTAGATTTAGATTCTGCACAAATACAGAAAACAAAGATTCCCAGGAACACACACACAGAAGTGTATGTTGACTGCCTAATTTAAATGAATGCAATTCTCACTCCAAAGTAATTGCCTGACAGTTTATTAAATAATATGCCTTTTGAGATATACAGTAAAGAAAAAAATGTAGTTCTTGTTCAACTTACATTGTCCTAATGGCTTGGATTTGGAAACCCTTCTCAATAACTCAATGCCAGTGGGCCAGAGCCTCTTTGAGTTCTTCAATTTTCCTTACTTAACAAAGTAGGGGGAAAACTGTGTCATGTTCAAAAAAAAAAGAAAAGAAAAGGCCTGGCTCTAACTCTTCTGCTTTTATCTTCATCTCTTTCTTGACTCATACGGGTACCATGTTTCCCTGAAAATAAGACCTAGCTGGACAATCAGCTCTAATGCATCTTTTGGAGCAAAAATTAATATATATTAATATATAATTAATTATAGTAAAATAAGACCAGGTCTAATACAGTATAATATAATATAATATAATATAATATAATATAATATAATATAATATAATATAATATAATACCGGGTCTTATATTAATTTTTGCTCCAAAAGATGCATTAGAGCTGATTGTCCAGCTAGGTCCTATTTTTGAGGAAACATGGTAATTACTATGGAGAAATTCTGGTGAACTATATGGCCAATACACTCAGCATTAATCATGTTATATAGTTAACACACACACACATTACTTGGGTGACTATTTGCACACAACAGCAGAAATGAACCTGGTAACAAATGTAACTGAAACAAGATTCCATGGCCTTTGAAAGGTGTAATCTAGTATGGATAGAAAAGTGAAACTGAATGTGTTTTCATACACAGAGAAATAAATGGCCTCAAATCCATATTTTCAACTCAGATGTAACATTTTCCTGATGAAGCATAGGACCTGGCCAAGCAGAATGTTGTGGCATAAACAAGTTTTCTGTAGATGCTACCAATCTATTTCAATCCAACAAGTTCCCTTAGCTTCTTTCTCCAGTGCTTCATGTAAAATATATAGCATATTAATGTAACTTATCTATCATGTTCAAGACGGATAGAGCAAAGTTAATATAAATTCTATCAACAGAGTACAGAATTGGTGAGATGAACTGATTGCCAATTTACTATCTTTGGAGCTGATTCCCTTTAAAAAAGATGTTTTTGGATGTAACCTTCATAAACAGCAAATCAATGACCATTTCACTTTCTTTCATTCCCTTTGTGAGGAGGCAGCCAGGGGCAGCGAAAGGCTCCTCAGACTTCGAAATGGAAATGCCAAAAAGGTGCTACTGCTACTTAATGGACTGTTGGTGTGTATAGTTTCCACAACCCACAACCCCTCCCCCCCTACCCCCATAGCAATCACCAGCAACTTCCAGAAACTATCTGCTATTGTGGAAGCCAGAAACAGAAAGTATATCTTTTCCTCCCACTTCTGAACTCTCCGCAAATGCTTCTCAATGACAGAACCTAAGAGGAATACAGTTGGCCAAGGAGCCTGGGAAATGTAGCTTATAGACACCCAGACACAGCAGTACAGAACCAAGTATGGAAAAGTGTTCAGCTTGAAGACAATAGATAAATGACTGGCACATTTCTAAAATGAAAAACAGAAGCAGAAATACAAAATAGAATTAAGGAATTCAGAGGAAACACTGACAACACAGGGGACATTAGCCAAAACAATTTTTTAAGTAATAATTGATGACTTCAAAAAATAAGAAAAGGTATAATATTCATGCAACAGAACAGGACACTTTTAAAATAAGGGAACTTTCAAAAAAGAAAAAAAGCAAGAGTTCATGAAAATTAAAATTGTCATAGCCAAAATTAAAAGTTCAAAAGAAGGCTGGGGAGATTAGGTCAAAAAATCTCCCATTAACTTTTTTGGTTTTTTTAATACTGATAGGAAATAGAGAAAAGACAGGAAAATTAGAGTATTTTCTAAGGAATTTTGTCATCTGAATAACAGATATTTCAGAAAAAGAAAACAAACAAAAAAAGTGGAGGGGAAACTACAAAAAATAGAAGAAAATTTTTCAGAATTATAGAAAATAAATCTATAGTTTGAAAAGGCCCATGAAGTATCCACAAATGCCTAGGCATGTCATCATAAAATGTTAGTAAACCAGGAATAAAAAGAAAATCCTGAAAGTTTAAAGAGGAGAAAAAAAAGGAGGACACGTCAAGATTCAGGAATAACAATGTCATCAGATGTCTAAGGGGCAAAAATAAGGGGGGAAGCAAAGAAAATGTCATAAAATTCTGATGAAAAAAATTACTTCCAACTTAGAAGTCTTTCCCACCCACTTTATCAAACAAAAGATAAAGATTTTTTAGAATACCCAGTACTCCTTTGACAATATATCTCCTAAGCATTGTTTCCCAGAAAGCTACTGTAGTGTAAATTCCAGCAAAAGTAGAAAACAAACCAAGAAGTCATAATCCAAAAAACAAGGAAGTAAACAAGGAGAGAAATCAGGGGAATTTGGAAAAGAGTAGTTCCTGGATGGCAGCTCTGCAACAGCCTAGAGATCACCCAACCCAGAATGGAGCAGTGGGATGAAACAAGAGTTGTCTCCTTAGCTGGCGAAAAAGCTAATAGATTATCCGATGGCTGTGGCTCTCCAGAAAGGACTTTACCTTCCGTCAGAATGGAGGAAAAGTAATGACAGATACATAGAAAATGAAATATGTGTGTGTGGGGGTGGGGGGGAACACAGCAATTATAAAAAACACAAAAAAGTTATAAAAGAAAGGACTGTAATCATATTATATTTTATGATAATGCTGTGAACAATATTTACATAAGCAAAATAATATGAATAGGGAATGTGAATTTCACCAAAAATGGTGACTATGACTACAGTAAGAGAATAGGAATAGAAGTTAGGATGGGGTTGGTGGGAGGATTGGTGTTGAAGGAGTACAAAAGAGATAAAACCTCAACTTCTCAAATATAAAAATCAATAGAATACATTTATTAATAAAACTGAAAAACTAAGGAATATCATTTATGCATGAGGATCCATTTTACAGATAATAAAACGACTACCTTTAAATTGTAACAGGTTATACACGTAGTATGGACAGTGGTGAGATGCGAATGCAAGTATGTTATGCAAAATCTGTGCTTTTTCTGTATGTGCTGATTCTGCCTGGCTGGCAATACCATCTCTTATATATCAGGTGTTTAAGCTCTAAATCCTACTCCACAAGATGTGCATTTCTAACACCATGGAGTTCCACATAATATCACGTTAGGGATGTCACTCAGAACTACTGCAGAGAAGAATTGTACCAAACCATTTGTCAGCATAATATGTTAATACAAATAGTACTACATCCTTTGACCTGCATCCTCTGAGAATGAACTATAACACCGAGATCTTCTTACAATTTTAATATAGATTATTCTCACTCCTGACTTCTTCAAAATAAACGTAATAATAAATGTTAACTTTTTATTAATGATTCAATGCCACTGCTTTTATAGCCTCTGCTTTATAGAGAAATGCCAGTTTTTCATATCATAGGCTACTTTGGAGGAATTTTAAAGTAAATGGTAAGTCTAAAGTAGTAGTTCTTTGTACTATCTGTAAATTGCAATCACTTGGGAGTTTTAAAAATACTGACCCCTAAGGCGCACTGCAGACCAATTAAAAATCAGAATTTCTAGGTGTTTTTAAAGCATCCCAGCTGAGTTTATAATGTAAAGTCAATGTTGAAAGCCATAGGTCTGGAAGAGTGATTCTCAAAGCATGGTTCCCAGATCAGCAGCACCAGCATCCCCTGGGAACTTGTTAGAAATGCAAATTCTTGGCCCCTACTCAGCACTCTTGAATCAGATACTCTGGGAATAGGGGCCAGGAATCTGTGCCTTAACAGCCCCTCCAGGTGAGTCTGATGCACACTTATACTAGTTTCCTACAGCTGTCATAACAAATTACCAGACACTGGGTGGATTAAAACAACAGAAATTTATTTTCTCACCGTTCTGGAGGTGTTGGCAGGACTGCACTCTCTCTGAAGGCTTCTTCTGTTCCTTGCCTTTTCCAGCTTGTGGTAGCTGTCTGCATTCCTTGTGGCTGCATCAGAGCAGTCTCTGCCTCCATCTTCACGTGGCCTTCTCCTCTGTGTGTCTGTGTCTTCTCCCGTCTGTCTCTTATAAGGACCCTTGTCATTGGATGTAGGGCCCACCTAGAGATCCTTAACTTAATTAAACCCGTAAAGACACCACTTCCCCTCACATTCACAGTTCTGGGGACATATGTTTTGGAGAGGCCAAAAGATATTCAACCTACTGCAACACTCAAGTTTTAGAAGCACTGGTAGAAGAATGAGTGAAAAAAAAACTCCACATCAAAAGACACTCTTTTCATTTTCTTCTTTTCATAGTCTTGTTCACTCCCTTCTTTTATCCATTTGATTGTTGTGTTTTTCTATTTCTTTTCCATCATTTAACCTTTTTCTCTTTCCCACATTCCCTGAGAAAGATTCTCTTCATTATTCCTTGACTCTTCTCCTTGCAGTCTTCTTCACTCTAGAAACTTTGCATTTCCTTTTTAGCAGAAAATTCAGGGTATCCCCCAAACAAAGCTGCCTTTCTCAGATGAAATATAAGAAAAAATATTGCACCTGAAGTGTGATCAAAACTGATTTTATAATTAATAGTGCAGATACAGTTAAATTCTGTATATAATTTTTAGGGATTCTAATTTTTTGTCATTTCAACTAGTGCCCTCTCGTGGCCAATGTAAGAACTGATAATAAAAAATCCTTTTACTTGCTCACTGATTAAATATACATATATTGAGCATCCAATGTGTGTTAGACACTGTAGATGTCTACATGAGATATCTAGACAAATAAACTACATACCCTGTCCTTAAGTTATTCAACTTTTCCCCATATTTCAGAAATGCTAGAATAATACTTGACTGAAATATTTATTTTACTAGAAATTCTATGAAAACTATTTCAAGTTCATTATGGCATTTATTCAGACTTTCTATAGAGTAAGATTTTTTTGGCCAATAGGATAATTCCAGAAACTTCATAATAAATGAAAATAAATGAAATTTAAAACTATAACTCAAATCAGAAACCCTGGGTGTGAATGAATCATGTATGTTTATATGGAAATTTTAAATCTTTGAAATTCCCTTACCTGTAATGTATTTATTATACATCTTTTTTCCTTTGAAAACTAGCAGTTAGTTCAAGATAGCTAACTAAGAATATACACTTCCCTCCCCTTTATCTCCAAATCCCATTGAAATAATAAAAGAAATTTAAACATGAGAATATATCTGTAGAGAGATGGGAAAGGTGGAATCATCAGATCAAAAGAAAAGTGCCAGTTTGACCAATTGTACGTATGGGGTAAGTGTATAGAAGATTTATGTCAGACATGTAAGCTTTTAGTTAATATAGGGTCTTCTAAGGGTTATGTTGATATTCACAAGCAGAGATTCTTAAGGATGAAGAGGTCACAGCTGGAAAAAAACTAGGGAGAGTCAGAAGAAGCAGGAAACTAGAGCAGGCCATGACCTGAAGATATGTAAGTTTCTGGAGATCTCTGGAGATACTGAGAAAACATTGGATTTTCAACAGCATTTGGAACTAATGTTGGAGCAATTCTACTAGTAGTTGTTAAAGGACCAGGCAGTCTCCGAAGGATGAAGGGTGTGAGGACACACAGACAACAAACTGCAGTTTTAAATAGCTAAAGTTTACAAATTATTGGTTTTCTTTCAATGAATGAGAATGGTCTTGCTTTCTCTATAATAACATCAACTTCATTCACTGGCATTTAATACATTTCATTGGCTGAAAAAGAAAGAGACAGAGCTAGCCCGAGGGTGACAGGAACTGACCACAGGGTGTGTTGTACTTGGGAATATTACCCATCATGTGTATCATAGTGGGAAAAATAAATCTGGGATGCCGCAGTTCATAGAATTTGCTCAGGGAGCCTCAGGTGATGATTCACCTGATGTGTTGTGTGATGTGTTGTGTGTCTTCACAATCCTCCAGCTGAGGGAACATTTACCTAAATGATGAGAATAGAGCATCAAGGAAAAAAAGATCACTCCTTCAGTACCCTCAAATCCAAGCCAGCTCACCTACCCAAAATATCTCCAAACATCTATGTTTCTTGTTATGGGCTAAACTGTGTCCCCTCTCCCCTCACCCCCAAATATACATGTTGAAACCCAGTACCTCAGGATTTGGACTGTATTTGGAGATGGGATGTTATTAAAGACGCAATTAAATTAAAATGAGGCCACTGGAGTGGGCCCTAATCCAATCTGACTGGTGTTCTTATAAGAGGAAATCTGAACAGACCAGGTCTGCACGCACAGCATGTGAGGACACAGTAACAAGATGACCATCTACAAGCCAAGGAGAGAGGCCCTCAGAAGAAACCAACCCTGCCAACACCTTGATCTTGAACTTCCAGCCTCCAGAACCATGAGGAAATAAATTTCTATTATTTAAGCCACCCAGTCTGTGGTAATTTGTTAGAACAGCCCTAGCAAACTAATACATTCCTCAAGGTATGATATCTGATTTTTAATTTCCTGTCACCTAAGCTCTGCTTATTCATATCTTTTTTCTGCTATTAATGTCCATGCACCAAAGATCCTCAAAACACACCTGTGATCAAAAAACGATTAGGTTTATTAGCTTCCTTCAGCAAGGGGCTACACACACCATGAGAAGTATGACACATCTCAAAGTAGGGCAGTTGATGAAGGGTATTTGTGGAGTTTGGGGAGCTGGGGTTTGTCATTGGGTAGTTTTACGGCAGAGGATAATAAGCAAGGTCTGAGCAGAGATGGTTCAGAATTTGTAAACTAGGGGAGTTTCTGGAACAATCAGTGATTCTTATCGTTAAAAAACGCAAGTCGTTATATAGTTACTATCAAATCAATTTTGTCTTGAGCATAGGGGTTTGAAAGAGCTGCTGTAGTAGGAGTAGTCAGAGCTTAGTTTGTCTTGCATGTCACCGTTTGGTACAGTTATCTAACTTGTTTTGCAAGTTATGATACAGTTTTTCAAGTTGTGGTTTCTGTTTCATTTCTCACTACTTAGAACCTCTCTGCGCTTAAATGCAACTGATCTCAGATATGATCCAAAGAGCTGATATGGATAAGTGATGAATGACTATGCTTACTTTCTCAGTGATTCTACAGTTCCTTATCTGTTTATAAAACAGTTATCCTCAGATTAAATTTATACCAATAAAGTGGCATAAATAATAGCACTTTAAATAATAGTCCTCATAGGGTAACGGTGAGAATTAAATAAGTTAATGCATGTAGTCTCCTTACCTGTTGCTACATAACAAACAACTCAAACTTATGGATTTAAAACAATTTTGCTCATGATTTTGTGAGTCAGGAATTTAGTAAGAGTATGGCTGGACATTCATCTCTTCTCCATAAAGCATCAGCTGAGTGATTCTACTAAGACTGAAGGATCCACTTCCACGACGGCTGTGAAGTGGGAGATCACCCAGGCCTGCCAGAGGCCTCAGTTCCTCTCCGTTGGCCTCTCCACAGAGTTTCTTGGGCTCCCTCACAGTCTGACAGCTGGGTTCCCAGAGTTCATGATCCAAGAGGCCTGAACAGAAGCTGGAAGGCTTTTTTTTTTTTTTCACATAGCCCTAAGTCCCAGAGGGTTAGTTCCACTGACCCTCTGCTGGTGGAGCATGTCACAAAAGCCAGCATAGATTCCAGGGGAGGACAATTAAATCCCACCTATCACTGGGTGAAGTGGTAAGGAATTGGTGCTCATCTTCACACACGTGTGTGAATCTATCACACACATGAAGTGATTATCGCAATAACCACCACACTCTGTGAGCTGTTACAATCTTTAATCATTACTGAACCAAACATAGGGCACAAAATAGCTTTAGTTTCCTAAAATCATCACAGGAACATAAAACAAATATATATTTTTGATTTCTTGATAGAACTTGTATCATTTTTATTAACTCTTTATTGCCTAAGGCATGTTTTCCCAAGTCCCTTTAATAATCATAATAATCATTTAAGTCTCTTTAATAATAATAGCCACTATAGATGCTAATGATAGTTTTTCAGAGATGTGTGAATCCTAGCAAAACGAGAATTTGTTGAAACATTTTTTTTAAAAATCAATTGTCTCCAGATTTCTCAGAAAGCATATTATGAAGCATTCTCTATCCCAGCTCTCTCTTGCAATGACTGACAGAAAGTGTGGAAGAGCTTCCTCAAACATTAAGCTAAACCTTTTCCTCTCTTCCCAGCCCCTACCCAGCAGTCTCTGCTTCCATGGCATAAAACTAAATAATGGGTAACTAAGTGCCTGAAAGAGGAGGAAGAGAGATGTCCAGCCTTGAGAGAGCAGGGATGACCTACTGGATTATTTTCCAGTCCCATTTTTGAAAAAGGGGAAGATTTGGGGTGATAATAAAAATTGTCTTCAAATATCTGGGAAAGCTGTCATATAAGAAAAGCAGACTTAATCCCCCAAAAATATATTTTTTTTAATTTTAAATTAAAAACTTGAATTTGTATTTAAGAGTCATTAGAAAGTAGTCCTTGGTTCAATAAAAACAAACATTTTTCTCTTAGAGCTCTTTAAAACTGGAATAGGCTGCCTCAGGAAGCAGCATCCTTCCACTCCCTGGAGGGCTGGTAGCAGCATTTGAGTAACTATTTGGTAGGGATGTTACAGACAGGATTCCTGAAACCTTGGTCAGGAATGGGTTGTTCATATTATGTCCACTATCCTCTAATTCTAGGATTATGTCATTTAAAGTCTAAATAAAATTCAATTCCTGCCTTTCTGACTTCTTTTACAAGCTACAAATTCTATAACCTAAATGCAAAAACCATGTCAGTATATAATCTATTAACCATTTCTTCCCAGGTAGGAAACAGGTTAGAAGATCAACAGACCCATCCAGCAGAATTTGGAAGAGAAGCAACGTTTGCCAGTAATTGCAGTTCATGCCCCTGAGGGGTAATTACTGGAAGACCCACCCTACAGTACCTCCATGTTTGTGTCAAGGTGAAAAGTCTAAAGGTGTCATACAAAAAATGCAACTGGAAATAATAGGAATTGGACATGGAAAAATGTGACATATAGTGGTTTGGGGACCCAGAAAAGTTTATGCATAAGCCACAGTAAAGCAGAAGAAAGGTAGATGAGATGAGTAGGAATCTCAGTAGCCTTCAGGCAGCACCTACAAAACTCTGCCTTGGGTGTGCCAGGATTAGGTAAGAGGCAGTTTTGGCATGTTGATTGATGGAAGAGCTTGTACCATCAGGCTGGAAAAGGGCTTTGGTGACTAAGGGGGCAGTTATCACAAGACTGAAGATTACCAGAGATCATTTGCACAGGAAAAGTGTCTTATTCTTGCAGGAAGAATAATTACAATCTTACCTGTAAAGTCACCAGTGATCTCTATGTTTCCAAAGCCAGTCACCACCCTCTGGCCTAATGTTATTACTCCTTTCAGCTGTTTTTCACACAACCGTTTTTCTCAATTTCTTTAAACATTTTTCTTTCTTGGTTTAAATGACTCCACACTTTTCTTGTTTCCTCCTCTTTCTATCTACTCCACACTTTTCTTGTTTCCTCCTCTTTCTATCTACTCCTTCCAAGTTAGTTTCCTTTGCTGGCCCTTCTCCTTGACATCACCTCTAAAGGTTTGACGTCTTCAAACTCCAATAATGGTGACCATTCTTTTCTCATACCATTAAATACCATCTATGCCACCTCTACACTTATCACCCCCAAATGTATATCTTGTGATCAGAACCTCTCCTTAGAGCTCCTCTATCATATATCCAAATGCCTACTTTACATCTCTACTTGTATATTTCACACATCTTAAATTTAACATGTAGAAAACACATTGTTTGATTCTGCCCCTACTCATACTGCTCCCTGTGCTCCCAATGCACCCTTCCCCCCAAATCCATTGTTTTCTGAGTTTTCTGTATCTGAGTAAATGATGAATCACCATATAACCAATTTTTCAGTCAGACACTTAAGTATCATCCTTGACTCCTACTTCTCCCTCATTCTATTTTCACTACCAAGTTCTGTTGAGTACACATGCAAAATATATCTAAAATCTATCCACTACCTACCTACCTTTTCACTGCCAGAACCCTAGTGCAAGCTACTCTGGACATTGCAATGGTCTTCCTAACAGTTCTCCCCATCTCTGTCTTAACAACTCTCAATCCACTCACCACACAGCAACCACTGTAGCCCTTTTGGAAAATGATTTTTTTTTTGTTATACATGTATTTCCATTTTTCCTCCCCAAAGGGCTCTTACTCAACTGTAACAACAGCCTAGGTACCAATCCATACAATTTTTAAGAAGCAATGTTCCTGTTCTCCCTGGGTAAGAATAATCCTTTCTTTTCTTTAGCTAATAATTCACCTGTCACACCCTTCTGCCTATAAAAAACTTTTCATTTTGTAGACCCCTAAGAATGCCCTTCTAGCTGCTAGAGGGGATCCTGCCTGATTCATGAATTGCTTCATAAAGCCAATTAGATCTTCAAATTTACTCAGTTGAATTTTATTCTTAACCGAATCTACTATGAAATGGTGGATGTTAACTAAATATATTGTGATAATCATTAAACAATATATGTAACTGAAGTCCTTAAATTTATACAGTGCTGTATGTCACTTATATCTCAATAAAACAGGGGGAAAAAGATTAAGCTTAGCTCTTACTCTCTAGGAACATACAGTCTAATTAAAGAGTTTATGGATGAAAAAGAGACTCTGTAGTAAATCTAACCACAAGTAACTTCGAAGGGTGATCTGATCATAAATTCCTAACAGGGCAGGTCATGCTCTGAAGTTATGCCTCATATATATATAACTACCCTAGTGAAAGGTTATCTTTGCCTTAAGCAAGCCCTGTCCATTTTTTTTTTTTTGGTGCATGTAGATTAACAAACCTTTGAAATGCCTCGAGAGAATACATAACCTTGTTCACTATCCTGTAATCTAATCATAGAGATTTCCCTGCCTTGCTTTCTCCCCATTAATTAATCTTCCTTACACTCTCTCCTTAATTCCAAATGTATAAAAGAAACTGCAAACTGTCATTCTGGGGAGCGTTTGAGCTCATGCTTCCCAGCATGCCATCAGTTTGGCTCAAATAAACCTTTATAAAAATTCTCCGATGTCATAGGGATAGTGGGGGGGGGGAGGGGTGTTCACACAGTGTGAGGGATATAAATGATAAACGTCTAAGTACTACTTTGTCTTGTGCACCTGAAACTAATTTTAAAAAACATTTCTCTACAGGTTGAGTGTTTCTTACATTGATAAGTCAAACATGCGCACTAAGTAGCATCAGCAAAATGGTGCAGTTGGCAGTTCCAAGCTCTCATTTCCCACAGAAACACTTAAAAACAAGCAGAAACTGTCACACTACCTTTATCATAACTCTAGCAAAAAATTACCGAATCAAGAAAAAGGGACTTCAAAACGTTAGGTAAGTTTTCTGCCAATTGTACTTGTCCTTGTCTTATCTACCCAAGAAATATTAAAGGGAACCCTTCAGGTTGAAATGACAGGACACTGAACAGCAACTCAAAGCCCTATCAAAGAAAAAAAGATCTCTAGTAAAGGTAAATACATGGGCAAATACAAAAGCAAGCATTATTATATTTTTTATTTATAACTCAACGTTTTATCTCCTACAGGATCATCTGGCTGTTCCTGAATTATATCCTTTTATAATAAACTGGTGATCTAGTAAGTAAAATGTTTCTCTGAGTTCTAGAAAATTAATCAAAACGAAAGAGGGGTTTACAGGAACCTATGATTTATACCCAGTCTGTCAGAAACAGAGGAAAATACCTAGTGCTATTAACTGGAGTCTGAAGTAGGAAAATGGGAGGAGTCTTGTAGGACCCAACCCTTAATGTGTGGACACTGATGCTATCTCCAGGTAGATAGTGTCAGAATTGAGTTAATTTCTAGACACCTCACTGCTGTCTGAAAATTGCTTGATGCTGTGTGTGTGTGTGTGTGTGTAGTATGTGGGGAGGGAGGGACACACACACACACACATACACACACACACGGAATTTGGGTCCAGGAACCCAATATAACTGAACAGGAATATCTTCCAAGCACACAAATTTCTAGATCAGCAAGTCGGACAGAAAAAGTAGAGAACCATATGATTTCACTGACATGTGGTATACAAAACTGAAAACAACAGAACAAGATAAACAAATGAAGAAACAAAAACTCATAGACACAGACAATGGTTTAGTGGTTACCAGAGAGTAAGGGGGGAGATGGGTAGTAGATGAGGGTAAGGGGGATCAAATACATGGTGATGGAAGGAGAACTGACTTTGGGTGGTGAACACACAATGTGATATATAGATGATGCATTACAGAATTACATACCTGAAACCTCTGTAACTTTACTAACAATTGTCACCCCAATAAACCTTAATTTTTAAAAAAAGCAAGTAAAATATTATGGCCTACAACCTTTTTTATACTCCATTTTGACCCACAGTAGATAACTGAAAATAAAAATTTAAAGAAAGTTCAAGTTCAGAGAAGGAAATATGGCAGGTACTTAACATTTATTGAATGAATATGACAAGAATTTTCCATGCATTATCTTTTAACATCTGCAGAACTATCCTGCTTGGTACCCTCACTTTAGCGAAAAGGAAACAGAAGCTCAGAGAAGTTAAGTGATTTACCTAAAGTCATTTGTGGGGGAGGAACAACCTTTCCTCTACCCTGAAGGTTCTTCTTGCTGGTCTAATAATCAAATACACATGAGACAGACTAGAAAGAGTAAATAACCAAATTATATATATATATATGTATATATGTATGAACTCCACATATATGTATGAACTCCACAGAGTAAGAGACCCCACATTCACTCACGAGAGGTTCAGAGATAGAAAGGGGGATTGAGGAATATAAGACATCCTGAACGAGGGATAAAGTAATGCACCTTGGCGGTTTCAAGTTCTTCTAGGTAGTTAAATGGAGCATGATCCTTGTGTCAGTATTCTGCATTCATCTGAAAAATAATTATCCTTATAACACCTGTTAAACTGAAGTTAGGTTTTTATTATGTCCGTTGTAAACTCACTGTATAACTTCTATAGCACATATTGCAAATAAATGCTTGGAAAAACCAAGAAAAAATAAAAAAAATAAAAATAAATGGAGGGGCAGAAGTTTCTCTTGAGCCTGAAGTTAAAATTGCCTTTGGCTCAAAGTAATCTGCATACCACTGAGGCATATCTTTGGGTGGTTCTTTCTGAACCCAGAGTCAACTAGTTTGTAGCTAACCCAGGACTAAAACTCAGTTCTCCCTAAAAATGAACACATTTTTCTCTATGCCATACTTTGTAAAACATACCGCTTTCTGTTGGTAAAAGGGGAAGTCAGAATATTTTGCACTATTTTGACTTTTTCTGGGAATGCTTTGCTCTATTTGAAATTTCTGAGAATGTTTACAGTGACAACTTCTTTAAAATTCTATTTTTAAAGTGTTTTGTATTTCTGAGTCATGGGGAATGATTCTGCCAATGATATAAACTGACATTTTGGACCTCTTGCAAGCATTCAAAAATGATCAATTCTATATAAATCACACACACATAAAATCTTTATACAAGTTTATGTATTTCCTTGATTTGTAATGTCGAGCCTGTCTGAGAAGCAATTTGATTTCAGAATCCGAATAATATAGATTCTACTTCAGTGACACCCACAACTAGCCAGAAGTAATCCTATCCTTTCCTGAAATCCAAAAGCATATTGTATGTATATTTTAGAACTACTCATTTTATATATTTTATATATAATTTGTATATATAACCTTTATGTATATAACATATATTAATATTATATATATAATACATAATAGGAAATACACAAATGGTCTCCCTCACTCTTTGAGTCACAGTTCCTAAAATCCTAGGCATCTCTTGAGTGACACGGCTTTCTGTATGCTAATGAATGACTAATTGCTGGGAGCTTCTGGAGACCCTCAGCATGGGGGCTTGTTGACAGGGGAACGCACCAGTGAAATTAGAAGGTTAGAACTTTCACCCCCACAGTTCACCTCTGCGGAATGGAGAGAGGCTGCAGGTTGAATTAATCAATTAAGCCAATGGTTTAATCAATCATACTGTGCAATGAAGCCTCCATACAAAAATAAATAAAACAGAAAACCTTAACTGAAGAGGTTTGGAGAACTTCTGGGTTGATGAATACACGGAAGTGCTTAGAGAACAGCACACTCAGTGGCTGTAAAAGCTCCTTGCCCCTTACTCCATACCTTGCCCTATGCAGCTCTTCCATCCGGCTTTTACACATAACTGTTTTCTTGAATTCTGCAAGCCATTATAGCAAATTATCAAGGAGGGAGTTATAAGCGCACCTAATTGCACGCCTGCTTCATAAACCAGCAGATCAGAAGCCCTGGTGACAACCAGGATTTGTGACTGGCATCGGAAGTGGGCCCAGGAGGCTCTTGTAGGACTGAGCCCTTAACTTGTGGGGCCCCAGTGCTAACTCCAGGTAGATAGTGTCAGAATGGAACTAAATCACAAGGCACCCAGTTGGTGTCCAGAGAGTTGGAGAATTGCTTGGTGTGGACACCCCACATGATGGTATCAGAAGTACGTACAATACAGTTTTCCTTTTCAGCCTCCAATGAGGCCTATCACAAATTTTGCTGACACATGACAGTCCATAAAACCAAGTGGTTGAAACTATGCTGATCCCTTATTCACCTGTTCATTGAAAAAGCACTTACTTGGTAGCTGGCCCCCTCGCCAGCACTGGGTCTGGAGGCCTCGGATGCAGTCCAAAAGGGTGGGGACATGAAGGAGAAAGAAGCCTGTAGCCAGTGACTCGCCCTGGAAAATGTTGCAGCAGCAGCAGGGGGGCTCACTGCCCCTGCGGTAGGAGGTGTGGAGCCTGCGATGCAAGACCTGGGGCGACATTGTGATCCAGGTGCTGAAATAACTGCCCAGCTGCCCCGCCACATCCCGATTGTGCTGCAAGTGGTGGAGCAGGATCTCGCGAGGTTTCCCGGCTCCGGCTGGAAGGGGCAGACTAACGCTGCGAGCGCGGGCCCGTGGGGCCTACGAAGATTCTGGTCCCCTTCCTGCGTGATAGGTGGGTATCCCGTGCAGAGCCCATGCTAATCCCTAGGGTGGGCCCCGCGTAAAGACCCCGGGGATGGCCCGTGCTGCACAGTGCTTGCGGAATATCAGGGATTTACAGATACAACACGGTTAACAGGCTATAGCAGCGAGCCGTGCACCTGGACCTTGAGTGGTTGCAGAAGAAATAAAGGTTTCCACAATAAACGCCCAGAGGAAAAAAAAAAAAAAAAAAAAAAAAAAAAAAAAAAAAAAAACATGTGAAAGGCAGGGAAGTCATGGACACAGGATAAAGTCCAGGCATGTATGGGAAGTTAGACTCCAGACACCTGAACCATCTCCTGGCGAAGATGGAAATAAAGGGAAATCTGATTTTCTGATTTATTCCCAGTTGAACGGAAGAGAAGGAAAGGAGGGAGAGGAGAAAGAAAAGTGTTTATTAAATCTGCACATAAATATTCACAGCTTTTCATGATTGCCAAAACCTATATAAACAGCCCAAATGTTCAGCAACAAACTGTGTTACATGAAGTGGAATACTACTCGGCAATAAAAAAGAAGGAACTGTTCATACATGCAACAAACTTGGATAATCTCAAAGGCATTATGCTGAGTGAAAGAAGTCAGTCTCAAAAGATTACATACTACATGATTCCATGTATGTGACATTCTGGACAAGACAAAACTATAAGGATGGAGAGCAGATTAGTAATTGGTGGATAGATTGACCTGACAGAGTAGGGGGAGGGTGTGATTATAAAGGGATAGCACAGAGCTTTTTGGGGTGACTGGAACTGTTCTGTGTCCTGATTGGAGTGGTTATACAAATCTATGTGTGTTAAATTCATAGAACTTTACATAGAATAGGGGGAGCAATTTACTGTATATCTTTTTTTTTTTTTTAATTAAGCACTCTATGCCAGGCACTGTACTGAGGTGAAAGCAATGAGCTGGATGAGATAAGGCAAATGTTACAGGAAACTAAAGAAGAGATCATTTCCAGTTTAACTAAACAGAAAATACTTCAGAGCAGGGTTGTTTGGGATCTCAGTTTTCAAAAGCAAGAGAAGGCCATCTAGCACAGCAAGCCTTTCTAGGCAGCTGGACCCAGACCTGCAGGGTACCACGGAGACCAGTAGAAGTTTGGCACGGTTGACTTCATTTTATTCCCACCAATTGAGGTTTTTGCCTTTTACAAAGGTGGGTCACATCGTCATCTTCCTTGTTACAATTTTGGCTCTTCCTAATTATAATTATACTGTCTTTTATCTGCAGCTTATCCTCAAAATCTTTTAAGAACACCCCTTCCCAGCGTATTTTATTTTCCAACAACTCCTACTCAGATGGTACCCCCAAAATAGGAACACAAACTGCTCTTGAGAATCTAGGTCATAGTAGTGGAAATTGAATGGAAAGCACGGACTTGAGCAACATTATTTTGGAGTTAGGATTGACAAGACTGGTTTGTAAATTGGAGGTAAGGGGTAAAGGAACAGGGAAGAAAAAAGCAACCACAGCTTTAGAAGCAGAGTTCTAAAACGATGAAATGTAGCCTAGTGATTATTTTATTCCTGTCCAACAATTGTATTTAAATATTAGTTTGCTTTGATCAATGTAAATGAAACCAATTTCTCTGTTTTAAAAAAAATACACACAGGGCAATAACACAATGTTTCAGAACAGGCCATCCCAACTTTAAAGTGAAAACTTAAAAGTATTTTAAGCAACAGCATGATGCAATCCAATCTTTTAAAAGATAAAAAAATAGACAATCCCTCAAATCACAACTCAAAACTTCCTATTGGTGTGGAGATGAGGAAAGACTGTTCATGAATTTTATAAAATAGAGAACAAGAAAATAATGTATGATGAAAGAATTCTTTAAAAATGATTGCAGGCATACATACCTCATTTTGTGCTTGGCTTTATTGTGTTTCACAGCTGTTGCATTTTTTACAAATGGAAGGCAATATCCCCACCCCACCCCCATCAGTAAAAAGATTACAACTCGCTTTGTTGCAACATTCGCTTTGTTACGACATTCCCTTTGTTACAGTGGTTTGGAACCAAAATAACTATGAGGTGTTCCTGTGTTGGTGGCTTTTCTCACAATAAAGAAATTATGTTGAAAGAGAAATAAAAATAACTTGTAGAGAATAAAGTTTGTTATAGAGCTTGCAGTAAAAATAAAATTTGATAGTAGTGGGTTACAGTTTTGGTATTAAACCATAGTTGTATGCGACAGAAGAAACCCACAAACTAATTTGAACACAATGAGATTTTCCCTATTGGTATGAATGTATGTGAAATCATTATTAACACTGCAATAAAAAATATGTGCAAACCAGTAAAATAAGCAAGGCATATCAGTAAAGGTTGAGGAAATGAAACCAGACTTACATTCTTATTCATTTTAAGTCATTACAAAGTTTATAGGGCTCTTAGTTTGAAAGTAAACATAACAGTCACAAGTTATCTACTGAAACACTACCTATTTACCATGGTTTCATTTTTAGGATTCCTCGGTGGGTCTGAATGACTGTGTTGCTAAACAAGTACAGAATAAAACTATTCAAAATATTTAGTTATTCTTCAGTTTAAAAAGAAAACACCTCAAACATAAAAATGTTCATGAACATTTGCTGAATATTCAGCAATATTCATTGCTGATAGATGAAATAAAGTACTGTGAATACTGGTACCCTGTCATTGGACATACTCCACAGAATTGAGTCATCTTATAGTAACTCAGACACCATAAAAATGTGGACCCAAGAATTTCAACTCCTTTTCATATACCATGTTTCCCTGAAAATAAGACCTAGCCAGACCATCAGCTCTAATGCGTCTTTTGGAGCAAAAATTAATATTTTATATTAAAATAAGACTGGGTCTTTAATATAATACCGGGTCTTATATTAATTTTTGCTCCAAAAGACTCATTAGAGCTGATGGTCTGGCTTGGTCTTATTTTGGGGGGAAACATAGTAGGATAGCTAAAGGGGCCACACACAAAACATGAGTAATAAACTCAATCATTTCAGATTTAATTTTGACTAGCATTTCAATTTGTTTCCATATTAACCTTTGTCAGAAGACAAAAGCAAATATATATATGACTAGTTTGTTCAATCAGGCCATGCCATTCCCCTTGTGTATGGCTAAAATGTAGTGCAGAAAAAGAAAAGGGAAGGTGGAGAGACAGAGCTGAATATAAAGGACCTGAAAAATCCACTAGGAAAAAAAACCTACAGTGGGAAAACAATCTCTCACACACAACAACACGATCTAGAAAGAAACACCCATGACAACTATCTCATATCCCTTGCATCTGATTCCTCATTGGTGATTAGCTATGTCGTTAACTTGCTCTGTTTCTGATAGGAAGTCACTTCTGGGCCTTAGGCTCCATCTATTTAAAAAGGGTGAGAGGGGCCAGATATTTAACTGAATATAGAACATCTCAGGACTGTCCAAAAACAAAATTTAGGGACAGTTCTCATAGTAGCAGTTATAGTTTTCTTGCTAAAATTTCCTAGTGGGGAATAAATGTTTAGTGGTTAGAGGCAGTAGTAGTATTAATTAATGAATTCATAGAACGGTACAGAAGAAACCACTGATAATATAATAATGAAAAACAGAGAGAGATAAGACACAATTTCCAATTTTAAGAGAGAGAATAGAGGCATGTACAAATTTCATATAGTATCTGTAAGTAGTGATCAACAGATTAAAAATACGTGAAAAGCATATGCCTCATAGAAGAACAATACCCCCAACATTGATAAATGCAGATCTAAAGAAAACAGTAAAAACCGCGTACTACACCACATCCCATTCACATCCTCACCTGGGTCAAAGTGGAAGATTACCCCGCCCAGTACCCTTTCAACCTGAGACCCACCATTTGAACTTTAGTTCTGAGAATAAGAGCAGATGAGGGCTACTACACGATGGAAAGTTGACACAGCAACCACAGTGGGTAATGCTGTAATCTGAGGTTCTCAAAAATCAGGTGCTTGATCGAGGTCCTCTGAAAAATTGATGCAGTAATGACACTTTGAATTCACATGCGGAGCCAATGTCACCTGATCCTCATTACAGGTGCATCAAGGGGACTAAGAAAGAGAACTGTCTGGCCAATGTCACTGGGCTCAGAAATGACGGATGAGGGCTGCAGGCCAGATTGTCCCTGAGCTCTGGTTGTCATGGTGATGCCCTCTTTACCTGAAAGCTTTTCAGGGCTGTGGATTTCTCTGAAGCTACTTCTAGTTTCAATGACTGTTCCTTGGCTGATTCTTCACACAAATCTCTATCCAAACAGGCTTCCCTTCTACATCTTAGACTTACTCCTGGTATGTAATATCGGCATTTTCTTGTGACCCCAGGAGTTCTACTAGAATGGGGAATGATGAAATATCCAATTTAGTTCTTACTCTATTGCTTTCCTGTTCACAGTTATTGAGGACTGTATGAGACTTAACTTTTCAGTGTCTTAGATTCTCTATTTCATTGACACTGGTTAACTAAATTCTTGAAGCTTCAATCTCATAGGAGAAATCTATGAAGTTGCAAAACGTCTATTCAAATGGAAACATTTGAATAGATGGATTGTTTCTATTTTGAAGACATGTAAGAGCAAGATGGTAATACCAAATTTGAAATCATCACAAAACAAATACTGGACCCATGGACTTCCAAGCCCATCAAATCACTCCAAAGCAACAATGGAAAACAAAAACAGTGACAGAGACATTCCCCTCACCTGACCTTTGAATTATTTTAATAATAATAGTAACCAGGTCTTTTCAAGTTATAGACCTCTTCTCTGTAACTCTCAGTAAATAAATTTACATTGAAAAATGCTACTTCCACATGTAAATACACCTAAACAATTAGAAGGAAACATCATTGTCCACTCATTTTTAAAGTATTTTAGAAAATCCCACTCTTCACAATAGTGGTGACTTTGAAAAACACTTCACACATCCTTCATATGCACACATTAATATGTTTTTAATGAAAACAGCCTCCTTCAGGCATATGAGTACAGCCAATATTTGTTGAGCAATGACTCTGCGAGGCACTATCCTAAATCATTTACACAGCTCATTTTATTTAGTCCTCTTAACTTTAGGCAGTAGGTACTATTACTTCCCCCACAGCTCACAGTGGCCCATGCGGGGATTAAACCAGCAACCCTGGCGTTAGGAGCATCATGCTCTAACCAACTGAGCTAACCAGCTGCCCCTCTTAGCCACTTCTTAAAGCATTCTTATGATGTCATATCAGAACTATGGGTAATTTTAAAAGGGTCACTGTTTCTCCTTTGCTGTTTAGCCTCTTTCCTCCTTATCTATGTATGCTTCCACTTTCCTTCCTGCTTCTTCTCAGGCTCTCTAACTCCTACCTTTGGACTTCCTCAGTTGCCTTTCCCCACCACAGCCAAGAACCAGGCTTCACTCCAGCTCCCAGTTGGCAACGGTGCAAGTAAGGCAGAGGCTGAGCCTGCTGGAAACCCCAGGCAGATGGCTGTTGGCAGAAAACAACAGAAGTACACGGGAAGTGAGAGGTTGCCTACATGTCACGATGAGCTCCCCGACCTGAGTAAGACAACATTCTCTGGCTCTTCCCAGGAAAACGTTTATTTTCATGGTTATGTAGAAATATGTGGGGAGCACTCAGATTGCCTGAGGGAAGTGCTGAATTTAGCAATGCAAACTCAGAGCAAGGTGAACAACTGCTAATTGAGGCTTCTGTCTTTAATATTTATTCTGTTTTATTTGCAGAGTTGGAAATTATGGGAGCTTGGGCGTGCAACCTGCTTCATTAAACCGTATTTCTGCAAGGTTACTAGGAACCAAAAAAGTTTTGTCAAAATTTTTCTGGGGGTGGGAGGAAGGCGATCCTTTATAAGAAAAAGCTCTTAGGGTTGGTTTAAATAACACATTTAATTAAATTAGTAGATATGCCGAGTTTATTAGATGCTATATCCAGGGATTGAGATGGAAAAAGAGCTGGTCTATTTCTGCATATTTTTCTGGAAGAATGTGACTAGCGTTATCTGCCAGTAGTCATACGCAGCAGGTGCATTAGCTCAGGAGTTGGCCAGACCTGCACTTTCACCTTCAAACATGGTGACCTTGAGCCAGTTACTGAACTTCTTCAAACCTCAGCTTCTCTGTGAAGCGATAGGGGCATTCATGTTCACCACCCAGGGTCGCTATAAAGATCAAATGACATCATCTCACTGAAAGTTTCTAGCACAGGAACTGGCAGAGTAAGGCATTTAATAAATGATAGTTTTATTTAATTTTATGTCATTATAAGGGAGGGGCAGATGTACAGGCTTGTTATTAAGAAATAAGGAAACAGAAACCATAAATTTGTGGTATGCAATTTTTCCTTCATTTAAGAAAACTGTTCACCGAGGCTGTATTTTCAGTTAGAGAAAGCAGAATCTTTTGCAATGCTTCTCCCACCAAAACCTCAACTTTTAATATCAGACACTTCGAAGTTTGGCTGTTCAATGTATGGCTGCTCTCTATATTACTGCTATATATGTATATACAACGTAAAATTTAAGACATCAAATGCAAAATCAAAGTCAACAGGGAAATGCTGATGATCAGATGTAAATGTTAAGGTTTATAGCCTACCATGTTTCCCCGAAAATAAGACCTAGCCGGACAATCATCTCTAATGCGTCTTTTGGAGCAAAAATTAATATAAGACCCGGTCTTAGACCGGGTATAATATAATATATATAACATAATAAATATAATATCGGGTCTTATATTAATTTTTGCTCCAAAAGACGCATTAGAGATGATTGTCCGGCTAGGTCTTATTTTCGGGGAAACACGGTATCAGAAAAGAAATCACTATCTATGAAGATGAGAAATACAAGGCTCACAATAAGAAATAGCAGTAAATCAGAAATTCTATACAATAAAGAATATTTATGAAGAAGACGTACATGGAAAAATTGTATTTTCCTTTACCTAAAATTACCTGAGATTTTCATTTTCAACATTATTTCTAATTTATTTTGTAAGATTAAAAATAAAATAGGGGCACCATTGCTTTGCTCAACATTTCCTTTGGGTAACATGGCCAATCTATTGAAAAAAGAGGCTACTTGGGGGACTCACAAAAGAAATACATAAACTGACAACTGTAATGCACGGCAGTCCAACGGTAATTTGCAATAAACCAGTCGCAGAAAGGAAACTCAAATGAGAAACATGTTCTTTGCATGAGGTTACTGGGCTGCTAGCTGTACAAGTATCTCACTGCCCCAGAGACTGAAAGGCATTTTTCTACGTAAAGGATGCAATGGCTGGGAAGGTGATCAGGTCACAGCGATGGTCAGAAAGCTCAGATTGCAGCAAAACCTCCAAAGGCATTTCCAGAACAGAATCAAATCTCTCCTCTGCACAGAGTCAGAGCTGTAGCACGTTCCTAGAACCGATTTTTGTTGCTGAGTTCAGCATTAAACAATCTCTGATGCTGAAAAAATAGGAAGCAAAAGTAAATTTTACCATGGAGTTTCAACCACAGCTAAATGTACTGTCCTATTTCACCAAAAATTCATGCATATGCCTTAGTCTGCCTTACACTCCAAAAAACTATAGTTGGCCAACTTTTTAGAACTTGCATGGGTTTGATAGTGTTAAAAAACAGTGACAGTGAAGTCCCCACTATTCTTTTCCTCAAATACATAAATAATATATGGGGCAGCCGGTTGGCTCAGCTGCTTAGAGCGTGGTGCTCTTAACAACAAGGTTGCCAGTTCAATCCCCACATGGGCCACTGTGAGCTGCGCCCTCCACAACTAGATTGAAACAACTACTTGACTTGGCGCTGATGGGTCCTGGAAAAACATACTTAAATAAATAAACAAATTTTAAAACATTAAAAACAAATCTTAAAATAAATAAATAAAAATAAATAAATAACATACCTACATTGAGCACAGAGTATTTTCATAAAAATTACCTATGTTCATGCAAACTGTATTATCTCTACCCATGTTAAAAAATTAAGAGTGTTTAATTGGCATCTATCCTAATTACCCCAGGCCCACAGTATACTGGGACAAAAAGCTAGAGATTTCCAAAAGCTTTTTGTTATGGCACAAATCCCATTTTAAAGAACAAATCCTTAAAAGTTCTGTGAGAACAGGTATAATTTCAACAATGATTTCGTATGTTCAAGTTTATGCTTATGAAGAAATACAAATGTTTAACACACAATTAAAAATATATTTGTTTGGAGAATAAAATACCCTTTTTTATTAATTTCAGATCTTGTGTTCATCCTTTGCTGTCGTTGCTTATACAGATTTCCTTCTACTAAAATTTAGTTGGGGTATTTTTGAAAGACCTCAAACAGGTTTCTCAGGGTATCCTTTCTCAAGGCACCCACAGACAGAAAAGCCAAACAGTCACAGACAGAGGAAACTCTTAGAGAGGCAGTTATTCATTTCCTGAGCTAACCCACTTCCTTCTTCAAACATTTCCTTCTCTTCATCGATGTGTTTTTTGAAATTAGTATCGAAGTCTTCTTGCAAAATATCCTCGTGGGCCTACTGCCTGGAATCTGGACAAATGCCAATGGCCACGTCATTATAAATATCATCACAGTAGTGATACAAAATAAGAATCTCAAATGAAGTGTCACTTCAGTAGTACAGAAGGCTCCCTGCAATGTCAACTGATGTTTTGGCAAAAGAATCTGAATCATTATGAGCTAGAGCCATGCTTTGAAAAAACAAATGTTATCAAAGTGAAAAACTGAAGGCAAAAAATCCTGGCTACTCCATTATGGAAAACTATGGCACCTTCCATAATAAGGAAATCAATTTTTAAAAAAATCTTTCAAACCTTAAACAAACTGTAATGAGTTGCTGGATTTCTTTACACTAAGTATAACTTTGGAGATAAAACTGAAAGTCTCAATTATTAATGCTGTGTATTTTATTAGATATCTATCTTTTCAATGATTATTGTCTTGACTTTAATCAAACAGATAAGTTAAAAGGAAATTTGGTTATTATGATTCCTCTGTGCTAATAAATACAAAATATAATAAAAAATAAAATCAGTCTTTACCTAAATATAAATATAAAAAGCTTTATTTATTTACCAGCAAAGAGTGATATCAGAAAAACAGACAAAAGGAATAAAGTCTCTTAAAATGTTTATTTTTGTCAGAATAGCTGTCAAGTTTCTGTTAAGTTTTTTGGTTTATTATTATAATAATCATTTCCCCCCTTGAAAAATCCATTCAAAACATCTCGATCCTTGAGGTAAAGAACTTTAACTAAAAAAAAAAAAAAAAAAAAAAAAAAAAACCATCTTGATATTTTTAAAGAAATAAATTCTTAAAATTCTTTAAGCTTGATAAATAGAAATAATCTCTTCTTGTTCTACCCTAGTGAACAAAAATGTACTTTATACTGCAAAGTATCCAGTCACTTATTGGCAAAACAAAAGTGAGAACTACTCATTTACATGTTCTACTCAAACACAGTGCAATACTGCCACGTTCATACAGACTTCTTTTAAAAACAGTTATCAACACTCTTCTGGCAAAGACAAGGTTTTGGAATGGCAAAAGCAACAGAAGTTTTAGCTCTTAAAGCTCTGGAAGGAAATTAATCTGAATCATCTTCATCAAGATATTCTTCAGCATTGCTTAATGTTCGAACGGCATCTAAAAAAAAAAATAGGGGGGGAAAGCAAAGGAGAGAAATTACAAATTGCTTGGATTTTGCTTTCACTTTCAAAGCTCCTGACAATGCAACAAGTTGTCATCTTCCCTCAGACCCAGGGGTTGTCCTTTCCTAAAGGGTTTTTTTCAACTTTTGTTTTTCAGCCTAACTGTTCAGTTTCTGCTACTACAGAGGCTGACAAATACATGTCCCTTCGACATGCAGAAAAGTGAAGCGTGTAGTACTATGGCACCACTACTCTATCTCACACAAAGTGCACCATGACCAGTGTGGAACCCACCAGAAGCCCCTGCACTCTGATAACGGAGCTTCCAGTCTCCTCCCCCAATGACAACTGCACACATAGTGGTCCATCAACAGTCTACAGCCTGACCTGGAGTCGAGATCACTGGGTAGAAAGGTAACTAATGAGGGGGGAACAGGACAAGAGAATGAAAACACAGACGCTTCAGCTTCATTTTAGAAACCACTAATAAATAAAGTATACCCAGAAGCAAAAGACTAAAATGAAAAATAAATAAAAGTTTTGAAACAGAAAGAGCTGAACCTCATCAAATGTAAAATCAATCTTGAACACGGTTCAAAAGAAAGACATCTGATCTTTAACTGTTCAGCTATTCAACTCTCTAGTCAAATTTCTATAGTAGCAGGTTACACTAAGGTATAATTTTAGGGAAAACTGAAATGCAAGTATAAGCACATTGTTAGAGTATATTAAACATCTGTTACCACACCCAGATCATAGTCTCCAAATACTATATCTCCATAGCTCATTGGAGAGATGACTAATTTCAAGTCTCAGACAGCAAATGTAAAAGATGGACCTGGAACCTCAGGGTTAAGGATCCAATCTAAAGAGGCCTTCACTACCCAAAGATGAGCTATCCATAAAGATACTAATCAGAAAGGATAAAACTCATCAAATATTTCAGCACACACCAAAGGGGATTCGCTGGTTCCCTTTGGAGAATAATAGAGAACCAGCACATTTGAAAACTCTCCAATGCAAAAACTCTCAAAGGCAAAAACTAAGCCTTTGTGCTGCTTCTGATACATGAACTATTCCTATGGGTAACCAAACAGTTGATGAGGGGAAATTTTTCTTTATAGAGTGTTTCAGCAGTAACAGAATTAGAATATCACCATTTTGCAACCATTAGTGAAATAATGGATCTACACAATGGTCATCAATGGATGCTAATATCACAGGAGGAGTGATAACTAAATATTATGTGCCTCTAGTGGAAGAACATGATTTTCTTTATGAATTAGTCTCCCCTAAAGTAGACAGACAAATTAATAAAATCTAAATTTAATCAAGCCTCTAGATCTAAAAAACACCAATTGACAAAAATATACAGAACAGACGAACATAAGAAACAACACCATGGGGACATGGTGTAGACATACATGCAATGTCTACACTGGAAAATTCAGGTAACTTACCCAGTCTCTTTAACAAATAAATTACAAGGCTAAAAATGGGAGAAGAGGAAAGGGAAAGGAAACATTGATTTTTAAAAAAGCTAAGAGACATACCTATCAATTAGACACTGACTTGATTTGGACCCTGATTTAAAGAAATTGTAATTAAATATGTAGATAAATAAGTAAGCAAACAATAAACAAACAGGTATGAGAAAAATAGCAAATCTGGACAATGGCAAGATATTTGATCACAGTTAGGACTTATTGATTTTAAGTGTGTTAATAATATTGTAGTTTTTTTTTTTAAGAGTCTTTCCAAGTTCAGGAAAATGATTATTGAGCAAAAGGAAGGGACATGGGAGAGTTGGTACAAGTGAAGTAGAAACCAATTATCTTACACAAGAGAAAGAAAAAGAACAAGTGGATGTAAGCAGAACAGACACAAACCTCAATGATTTCACTTCCAAACTATTAGAAGTCCCCAGATTGACTATATTTCTTTCCATTCTCCTAAAAAGGAGTTCTGGAGACCTTGGAGAAACACATTTTGTTCTACACCATGAACTTCAGGACTGGCTGTCCACTTGGTAAAAGCAGCTTTTTAAGCTAAAGACAAAAAGAAACAGCAAAGCTCTTTCCCCTTCTTTGTTACTACAATCCTGTGTTTGCGATATTTGAGATACTACTCTGTCCTTCAATTGTTCTTCTGCACTTTGTTTTAACCTAATTTCTTCTGTCAGTAAGAGAAAGATGTCTTGCGATGGTGCAAACTCTGATGGAAGGGAAATCAAGAGACAGAAATGAGCGAGGCAAACAGACTCCTTCTCCTTCCTTCCTTTCCTGGACTACTCGGAGGCACAGTGTCTCATACGGACAAATGCAGAGTGATGAGCTGTATCTCTTCACAGCCTGTGTTGGAGCATGACAGCATAGTATCTCCCAGCAGCTCTTCTCACCCTCCCCTAACCTCACTTCCATTTTTCCTCAATCTCACTACCCTGGACTTACACATTCCAAATCAAGCACCAGCACTTAAAACACAGACAGACAAACAATAAATAAATGGTGGAAGGATAAACACAATAACATGGATAAATCTCACAGAAATAATGTTAAGTGAAAGAAGTTAGACACAAAAAAGTACATACTAGTTGATTCCATTTATATCAAAGTTCAGGAACGGGAAAAGCTACTCTATTGTGAAAGAAGCAAGGATAATGAGGGAGGCTTCTGGAGTATGGGAAATGTTCTCTATCTTGATCTCAGTTGTGGCAAATAAGTGTAAGAACAGTAAAAAAAAAGAAAAAGAAAAAGAAACTTCATCAAGCTGTACACTTTGGATTTATGCACTTAATGTAAATTATACCCTGATTTTTAAAAATTGGAAAAAATTTAAGAGCTCAACCCTCAAATATGACCCTAAACCCATCCCTATACACTTTTCATGGTAAATACAACAAATGAATTATTTTGTCCCTCTAAGAAATCCACACTGTGCTTTTCAAAGGGGACAACAATACCAGAATATAACTTTTCTAGCTTAGAGTTCATGCTGGCAATTAGCTATCTGGCCCAATATTCAAATTCTCATTCCAACTAGGATCAAAATACAAATTAAAACTTTTTAAACTGGATGATTGGGAGAATAAAGCAAGAAAAAAAAACAGAGAAGAGGGTAACATGAAAATCAAAATACAAAAATTCACTTCTTGGCTCTGTGTGCCAGTCCCCAAGATAACCTCTTTAATGAATCCATTATCTAATCAGTACAAATTTAGGAGGGCAGACTAACAACCCTTGAAGTGAAGAGAGAAAAAGAGGACCACCCAACCTCCTAGTGCCAATTTACAAAGACCACAAAGGTGAGGGATAAAGAGAAGAATTTGCCACCTGCCTCTGCCAGCTCCAGCTGCTCATGTCGAGCCCTCTGGGTGCAGCTCTCGGTGGTCTGAGCAGGTGGGATATTTTCCTTGCCTATCACCATCAAGCTCATACTATGCACAAGATTCTGATAACCTTCAGCTCGTGAGAAACCTTCCTCCATAGTCAGCACATTCTGAAGGTACCGATATAGCAACAGGAAGTCAGTGGCAGAAAAAGGAAGTTAGGCCACAATCCAGCTTTGTGACCCAACCAAGACAGCAAGGAGCAGGAGGTTCACTTCAAGTAAAAGCGTCTCTCCCCCATGGCTGCAAATATAGTTTCTCAGTCAAAATAGAGCTGGGGAGCACCACTCAGATGGTAAGCGCTTTCTCACTCAGTAGAATCTATTCCATGTAAGGATGCATAATTAAAGAAAGATTTGCTCTGCCAGTGAGGAATCATGGCTTAAATAATTAAGGAGTCCCAAACTTCTTAATGGTTTACACTATATATCTGAACTGAACTTATCAATAAAAGAAATAAGAAGCTGGAACAAACACATAGCTGGAATAAAGGAGTAAAAGGAAAACCAGATTCGTGCAGAGAGCTATGATGGGAATTTGATGATAGGTGAGGACAATATTTCTGAGACACTCCCTCAGCAAGAAGAGTTCAAGACACACCCTCCCAGCATTTCTTTCAGGAACCACGACATTAGAGTGATTCTGGGGGGACACAGTCAATAGACTAATAAACATCCAGTCTCATGAATTATGAATAACGCAGGCGTCTTTAACACCTTTTCTTTAACACCTTTTCAAAACACACACACTTTCCATTTTTTTCAAACCTATTCTCCCACATCAATAGCTGTTTTTTATCTTTAAGAATGTACACCTAAACTTCATCTTTAAACACCACCCCTAGTACTATAAATAAATGCCAAAATGTTTGCAGAGTCTAGGATAACTTAGATTATACTTTAATGATACCCTCATTTAAAATAGAAACAAACATAATCATGGAGCTGTTAAGTGCTTAATTTAAAAAATGTTTAGAGATAACCACTCATGAAAAACATATCTGAAAAGAGGAGACAGACCATGATTCTCTGATAAGGACTGTGTAATGGAAAGCAAGGTGATTAGAATCTGATTCTAAGAAACAAAGGAAATAAACAAAAATTAGTAAAAGATTAATGTCTCTTCAATTTTGTTTTCATGAGTGTATTCTTCTGTGTCAGAGGTTCTGATTTAGACCAAAAATATAAAATCTAACTTCAGAAACACCTGAAGAGTCTATTAAGAAAATTTTCCCCCCAATATTAAGTTGATAAATCTTAGTCATGATGGCATCATAGGATGAAAGATGAGTTAAATCCAAATACCTGTTCCCTGTTTCTTTTTCAGGAGAGTTGCACAGGCAGCATTAGTAGCCATGTCCAGGGCCAGCTTCTTCTCATTGTTTCTTAAGTCTGTCCTAGCACCTTCCCCAACAAAGCAAAAGTAAATTAGATGTTTTTGAAGACTATAGTAGCAGCCAATCTTCTTTCCACCAAAACTAATCACTTTTGGCAACACTGGAGAAACTTTCTGGCCCAGAAGTAATAAACTTTTTCAAAGCAGAAAATCTTTCTCAAAACCATAATAGTGTATTTGGCATCTTTAATCAGGGAGTTTGTTGCTGCACCTGTGATAATTATGCACAATCAAAATATAGCCTTCCCTTCGAGTCCCTATAGAATTTCATGGGAACTTTTCAGTGAGTTTACCATCTCTATGGTAAATCTTAAATCAGACCCCAATAGCTACATGTGCCTCAGCATGAGTATTTGGAGATTAAATTCAATATGCCCTTTGCCTCTTTTTCTGTTTGAGGTCTTTAGAAAAGACCATGGAGGATGAGCTCAAGGGGATTAATATTTTATTTCTGTAAGTATACTCTCATGCAAATTGCAGAATAGTAACATAATAAAACCCAGAGGAAATTAATTCGTAGTTCCTGTAGCCCATCTTCTACTTTTTTCCTTCTCTTTATTGTTAAAGGTCACATCATAATTCATGAATTCATTCTCATCATTAAAGATTCAAAAATACAGAAGTATGCTGAACAAAAGTATATGTACCATTTCATCCTCCAAAAAACCCTGTCTTTCCCCATTTTCCATCTTCTCCAAAGGTAACCATTCCCAACAAGTGGGCATCAGTTTCGTCTCCCTTACATGCATGAACGCATTCACAGACATATGTACATACACACAAAATCATACTACATGTATTGATCTTGTAATCTGATTGTGGAATTGATGCACAATTGACAGATACTAGTTTCAAGTATGCAACATCACGATTCGATATCTGTATATAATGTGACATGATAATAAGTCTAGTTAACATCCTTCACCATACGTAGTGACAAATTTTGTTTAATGTGAGAACTTTTAAGATCTAGTCTCTTTGCAACTTACAAATATGTAATACAGTACTAACCCTAGTCACCATGCTGTGCATTACATCCCCGGGACTTATTTTATAACTGGAAGTTTGTACCTTTTGACTCCAAGAGTTTTTTTAACTTAACAATCTATAATGATACTTCTTAGTAGTACGCGTACTTATAATTCAATCTATTTAAATGTTTATTAGTATTCCATTTTGTGGATGTTCCAAATATTATTTAATCAATCCTCTATTGAGTGGCATTTAGGCTATTCCTATTTTTCATTATCATAAACAATACTGCCTCCTAGAACAATATCTCTATTTATATACATTTCTGAAGGATGGTTTCCTAGAAGTAGTGCTGAAATGTAAGAATATGTACATTTTTAATTCTGCTAGCTACTGTCAGACTGCTATCTAAGAAGGCTTTACAAATTTAAACTTGCTGCCACAGTGTATGAGAATACCATTTTCTTTGCAACCATATCCTCTTCAACAAACACAAAATAAATGTCCTAAAACGTAAAGGAACAAAAATATTGAGTTGGAAAAAATAGTATGGTTAATTAGGAATATGGCAATCGTGTGTGAAAATCTTTCTCCTGAACAGAATTAGATCTACCCACGGTTAGGGTTATATGGAAAACCTCATTCTCTCATTCTGCTATAGTACAAAAATCTTGAGGGTTAATAGTTCTGGGACTAATTACATTTTACATTAAATTACACTTTTGTACTCATAAACATGATTTCCGTTAGAACAGGAAATGTTCAGAGACAGTCATGCTAGAGAAGAAACAACCATTTCCTGTGTCCCTCTTAATCTCCGCTGCCCAGGAAGAATACAGTGTGAGCCATATATGTAATTTTCAATTTTCTAGTGTCCACATTTTTCAAAAGTAAAATTCATTTTAATATTTTATTTTACCCAGTATACCTGAAATGTTATCACTTTATCATGTAACCATTATAAACATTATTATGACAGTAATAATTATTATAAAAATTATTACTAAGTCTTCAAAATCTGGGGTGCATTTTACACTTACAGCACATCTCAGTTCAGAATAGTCTCATTTCAAGGGCTCAGGAGCACATGTGGCCAGTGGCTGCTGCCATAGCAGACGGCATAGCTTTCAGCATAACCTTGGGGGGACAGGGGGGCCACTACAGTGGTACCCAGAGTATCTGATCTTTTAGACCTAAAGTTTACATTATCAACATACTTTAAATCAAAAATATTTCCTCTAATATATCCCACAACAATCCTCCAAGGAGCCCTAATGATTGTGAGTCCATATAACATGTGGCTTGGGGACTCAAGCATCTTATACTACAGCCTTCTGAACCAGGGTGTACTATGGGGTGATATGCCTGGCCCTCGGTAAGGGTTAATTAATATTTGTGGGACAAATGGATCAATAGATGGTCAGTCTATGATATCACTGTTCCCTCTGACTTGTGTAAAACCAGGAATCAAGAGATTTTTCTTTCATTCTCTGTCCATCTAGCATCTGCTCAGTTCAAAGCAAGACAGTGCAGTCACAGCCGTCTTTCTTCTGTATCAAGGCTTTCCTGTGAGAGCAGCGGCCTCAGCAACTTTACGCATACAGTTTTCTCAGAGAGGATCTCCTCTATATGTACACACACACACGCGCGCACACACACACACACACACACACCTTCCTTCTAAGGCCCTTTAGTTCTGCAGAAATGTACAGTAAGTTCTTACTAAAATTAATATACATAATTTTGAGGCTTGCCAGAGTTTTAATTTAAAATTAAAAACTTACACAAATCACCACAGTAGTTTCATCTTAGCATAATAACTGTGATACAGACTAGAGGTTAAAATCCCAGTTTTAAAATAAGGAGCATAAGGAGACAATTCTCTTTCTATTCTTTCAAATTGTATAACTGGATGTAGCCTATTTTTCAGGGTAAGCAAAGACCAGATAAACTCAACACACACTTTACCTTTTCCCAGAAGCAACTCGACAATATCTGCATAACCCTTCCAGGCAGCAGCATGCAAAGCTGTGTCTCCCAACTTGTTCTATTGTGATAAAAAGAGAAAGTAGCATTTTTTTAAAAGAGAGGGCAGTCTGAAAATACACATGAATTTAGGCTTATTCTAAGTAAACCTAAAATGAGAACAAAGTTATAAAATCGTGTAAAATTCCAATGAGGGAAAGGAGACTCAAGAGATGAGAGAGGAGTCATTCTGGGAGATGAAATGGGATGTTGGAGCAGAAACTGCGGCGGCAGAGCACCAGTGGAAGTCCAGATGCCCGCAGAGGAAGACCACTTGCCCCCACAGAAATCTCGCATGAATTGGGAACTGGAGATACTGGGAGACACTGGAGCAGGAATGAGGCATGGGGGTGAAAACTGGATGAGTGCTTATAAGGAGTAATCCCAGAACCCCAGATCACCTGCCTCTCTCCCTGCTGCCAGATGAGCCAGTACAGGTGGTAGAATTACCCTGTCAAGAAATTAACCAGATAGTTTCCAAGCTCTAGGTACAAGAGAAGGTGCAATAAGGCCAGGAACTAAAAGCAGGGGGTAGGTGAAAAACTTACAAACTGAGCAGTAAGACCACTCTCCCAGCTGCCTTTACCTACCCTCCTGACCCAATGTGTACAGTCTAGTATGTACCCCCAAGTAGGAGGCTGGAGCTTACTTCTTTGGTGAAGCTGAACAGCCCCACATGCAAGAGACGGAGTGGGTACTCATACTGGCATCTGGGTACAACCCAGAAAAACAGCCAAGACCTCACCACTTCACCCTGTGGAAAACCCACCAGCCAACAAGACCCATAAGGACACAGAGCTTACAATAACACTTAAATATGAATAGATAAACAAAGACACTAGGTATTTGAAGAAAGTCTCCCATATTGAAGAAAGACCAAAACAAACAAAATAAATGAATCTCTGAGGAAAAAGAGACTATACTGTGAATAGCAGAAAATGTTTTGAAAAGCTATAATTAACATATCCGCAATATAAGATTATATTGCACAATGAAATACGAAAAAGATGCTATTTAAAGATAAGAATCAGAGTAAAAGAAAGAGCTTGGGGTAAACAGAATTCTAAGATGGTCCCTAAGACCCCTGCCCCTGGCACACAACTCCTGTATAATTCCCTCCCCTTGAATATAGGTGAGATCAGTGAATATAACAGAATATCACTCCCACAACTGGGTTTCTAATCAGTTGATGTTGAGTTCATCAAAAGGTAAATTATACTTGGTGGGCCTAACCTAATCAGGTGTGCCACTTCCCAAAAAAAGGTATAGTGTTAGCGACACAATTTCCTGCTGCCCTTGAAAAGGAAATAGCCATGTTGTGAACTGCCTACGAGAAGGGTGGTCTCTGAAAGTTGAGGGGCACATTAACAGGTACAAGAAACTCAATTCTCCTGGCAACCTGAATGAGCTTGGAATAGGATGTGAGCTCCAGATGAGAACTCTGCTCTAGCCAATACCTTGATTCCAGCCTGGGAGACCTGAGCAGAGAATCCATCTATGCCATGACCAGACTTCTGGCCTACAGAAAATGTAAGGTAAGTGGGTGCTATTTTATGTTGCTGCTATGTTTGTAGCAATTTGTTACATAGCAATAGAAAACTAACACAGAGCTCTGGAGAATTAAAAAGGTAACCAAAATAAAACAAAGATAAAGGTGAGAAAAATCTCAGAAAAACTAAGAAAATTTGAGATCCAACCTAAGAGGTCCAATCTGGGCATTCAGAACCAAAGAACAAAGAAAATGGTCAAAAAACTGGTCATAAAGACTATAAAAGAAATAATACAAGATATTTTTCCAGGCTGAGAAAGCTCACCACAAAAAGATCCACACAAAAGCTCATCACTGTGAAATTTTAGAACGCCAAAGTTAAAGATTCCAATCAAAAGAAAAAGCAGAACACACACCAAAAGAATGGGAATCAAAATGGCATCAAACGTCTTGAGAGCAAGGCTAGAAACTAGAATACCATAGAGCTATGTCTGCAAAAATTCTGAGGAAAGTCATTTTTAACCCAGAATTCTGAGAGCCAAATAATCAATCCCAAGCTCCTCTTTCTCAAGAATCTACTTGAAGATGTTCAACAAATGGAAGACATAGGGTGCAGAAAAGTGAAGACACAACACAGCAAAGAGGTGAAGGGTTTCCCAGGGAGACAGCAAAGGGCAGCTGAGACCTACGTAGTTGTTCAGATTAAAGAATGAGGATGGAGAGCTTCAAGAAGTAGAATTCCAGGGAGAAAAAGAAAGCAATTGATGATGTTACACATTTTGAGAAAATATGTCATGAGAATATAAAACAGTATAGGAGTTTTTGTGAGATACAAAAAAAAGAAGCTAATAAATGTTAGGAAGTACAAAAACAAAAAAGTTCTACAATATAACCATAAATTATGACATGATACAATGGGAGGACCAGAGGAGGCAAGGTGGGGTGCTGGGTGCTGGAAGATGAGAGTTGGGCAGCTGACAAGCTTAAACCTTCACCTACCAGATAGGATTTCAAAATACATATGGAGATGATAAATTATGAGACAGTTTCCTTAGTAACATGAGGTAAGAAGAAAGAGCTAAAAGCCAAAAGTGATGACATACGAGGAGCTCAGTAGGCATTTTGGGCTTTAAACAATTTGAACTTTAGTATAATAATAATTATTTTTAAACTATGTGCTTGTAACATTTTGATTAAAAATTTAATGAAAGACAATAAATGGGAAAAGGTCAGTTCAAGACACTAATGTTATTTTTCATGCCCACAAGTCACAGAGAGAGAACAATGCAGGGGTGTTAAATCACTTCCATGTAAGCAGTCTCACCTGTTGGTTCAGTTCAATGTTTGGTTGAGTAAATAGCACTTCTACTATATCTGAAATTCAAATAGAAAAGATATTTTTTAAGAATGCAAAGTAAAAGTCTGACAAGACTACAAATAATAAATTTTAAAAGGAAGATTCTTTAGAAGAATCTTCAAGAAAATCCTTACAAGAAATTTTTCAAATATTATGTAAATAAAAGACTTAAGACTCTAACAGATAGTTTTACTCAGGGAAATTTTTTTTCAAATAATTTAGTTTTTGTATTTTCACATGACATCTATTATTAAAAAAATTTACATTAGCTATGATACTTAATATTTATATTACTAATTTGTATTTATTAGCTAAAATAATATGCGTTTCTTTTGGGAGACAACCATACATTTCCCTTCAGCTATGCTATTTAATTTGTTGGGTTCTTTGTTTCTCATTCTTGGAATTATTTTGCGTGTGTGTGTGTGTGTGTGTGTGTGTGTGTGTGTGTGTGTGTTATAGAGAGACACAGAAAGAGAGTGGGTGTGGTGGATTTTTGGCCAGGCTGAAATACATCTAGAAAGTCCATTTGCCATTATTATAATTGATTATAACATAGAAAGTTATCAACTAAATCACTAACTCAAGCAAATGCTTTTTCCTGAATCTAACAGTTTGCATTAAACTTAAAATGTAAAACATAAAAGCATATCATAGGAAAAGTTAAGCTAGAGGAATCAATTCTGCCCCTTTCTTCTGTAAGATTAGATAATGGGGTTTGTTTTTATATCACTGCTGTTCTCCTGTAACTGTTCCAGGTCTGATTGAGGAAAAGAAGCTTCCACTCTTTCAAATGAAAGAAGTCCTGTAGCAATCACTGATCACATTCTACCTACTGTTTTACAAAGCTTCCAGGAACAAGGCTTTTGGCTGATGTTCCAAAGGATTTAAAAAGAAGAACCAATTTTTATTTCACTTCTGTAAATCTGACTCCCTTAGATGAAGCACATTTTTCAGTAGCACAGACATTTATGGTAACAAACAAAATGTAATACCTTTGTGGCCCCCGTGACAAGCCCAGTATAAGGCAGTGCTTCCAGCTTTGTCTAAACCATTAACACCGACTCGGTTGTCCAAACACTCTCTCAACCAGCTCAAGTTGCCTGAAAAAATTTTACATTTATAAAAACAGAAGAAAAAGGGTTTTGTTTTTTGTTTTGCTTTTCAATCGATTTCATCCTGCATAAATTTCCATTTGCAATGGATTAATCAGAAGTTCTTAAATTAAGACCTGCCCAATAATGCATTTTTTATGGTACATTTTTTACTTCCAGTTTATTAATGGAAGGCATTAACATCAATTTTTAATGGCAGGTTTATGGGATGAGTTGACTAAATGGGTCTACTTAAGTTATTTTTATTCTAAAAATATATATATTTTTTTTTCTTTTTTCTGTGTTTTTTTTTTTCTCTCTGAATTCCTGGAACCTGGGGAAAAAACAGTCAAACCTAAGAACAAAAAAACACTACTCATATCCGTATTTAAAATGCACTTTAAGGTCTTACAAGAAAAAAAATACTAAATAACCTATTCAAAGCTGCTGTTATCATATGTTAAAGTATAACTAGTGATTTAAAATCCTCTGGCTAATGCCCTGAATATCTAATTCACAGAAAAATGTTTTAAATGCCAATTTCATAGTTCTACTTATGCACAATCCTAAGTCAATAATTTCCTTTTGCATATTCAGATTTCAAAAAGATCTAAAGCAGAATGAAGGAGACCTCACCGAGGCCTTGCAAAAACTCCCCATTATCTACTGCAGTTTCTCAACAGCAGCCCTATTGACATTTGGGGCTGGAGAATTCTCTAAGGGCTGTCCCGTGCACTGTAGGAAATTTAGCACGTCCCCAGCCTCTACCCAAATGGTGCCAGTGGCATATCCCCAGTCACGACAGTCAAAATGTCTCCAGATACTGCCAAATGTCCAGGCGTGTGGAAGGAGGAATTACCCTCAGTGGAGAACCACTGACCTACAGGATAAAGACCCAGGAAGGCCCATCCTGTTGCTCCCTCCCTCCCCAACTCTACCCTTACATATACACTTGCACAATACCAACACTCCTAAATGCTGTACTTCCAAGAAGGCCCCACCCTCCTGCCTTCCTGTTACTCATTCTAGCCTCTCTAGCCTGTTCATAGGAAACACACTTCACTGTTGTACTTATCACACCATCTTATTCTGTTACACGCATCTCTCCCTTTCCAGACTTTGAGCTCTGGGAATAACAGACCATGCCTTTCCACTCACCACTGAGCACGGGGGTACCCAAAGTACCCAAAGTATTTGTTGACTGACATTTTAAAATTAAAATTACATTTATCTCTCTAGGATGACAGAAAGCAGAACAGAGATTGCTTCTGGGGGAGGCAGGGATTTAACTAGGAAGGGAACTTTCTGGGATGATAGCATGTTCTAGATCTTGATCTGGGTGCTGGTTACGTGGGTGTCTACATTTGTCAAAAGTCAACAAACTATATAATTAAAACCTGTGTGCTTCACTGCACTATCTCAATAAAAAAAGAATCACACCTACCTCTTTTTGCAGCTTCATGCAATGGATTGTCAATGGATTCTGCCTGCTCAGCCACTAGATTGAAAAGAAAAAGTGCAAACCCAATGTCACCAAATGATTCATTGAAGCCTTTACAGTCCCCGAGCTTCCATAGTGCCAGGGCCTTCCACAGTTCAGCTTCCCTTATTTAATGTAGGGGGAAAAAATAGCAGAAAACCAAATTGATGCTTCCTGCTTTAAAAGAAGCTGAATTATGTGTTAAATGAAACGAAGCTAAGCAGTAACACAATAACGCAGCAATGAACTGGAAGTATAAACAAAAGAAACAGATCCATGGCCTGCACACCAGTTTATTCAAGTATTTAATAAACAAATTGAATCACAAAAATGCAAAAGAAGGGGTGGCTGGTTAGCTCAGGTGGTTAGAGCATGGTGCTGGTAGGACTAAGGTTGCCGGTTCGATCCCCACATGGGCCACTGTGAGCTGTGCCCTCCGTTAAAAAAAAGAAAGCAAAAGAACGCATTTGATGTTCATTTTTACATTCCATAAAAACACCATCCATGAAAACACCATCCAGCTGAAAATAATCATTGGCCTTGTGTGTGTGCATGTGAGGGGTGGGGTGCGGGGAAAGTATTTTGCTTCCTGAATTCAGAAAGGGCAATCAGTATACCTACCAGCCTCCAAGGAAGGTGTGTTCACTGTTATCCTAGAATCGGCAGGAGTGACCACATGAAGACTTCAGAACCACCCCCACCCTCCATAAAGGGCTGTAACTGGACACTCCTTTGGCTACAGGGGATTCAAAGCAACAGAGGAACATTTTATATCCTCAGTGTGTGTGACCATGTCACACTCTCTGAAATGGAGTACACGATAGAGGTATATTTGGGATTTCAAAGGTCTAAGGAGTGTAAAAGTGTTTCAAGTCTGTAAATCCAGAATGGTATGGCCCTAAAACCAAGGAAAGCGATTTAACTCAAACCTTCACATTATACAGATGGAGAAACAACCCCAGAGGTAGCAGTTCAGCGCCTTCACTAAGGTCCCTTATTATTAGGAAGTGGAAGAAAAAGGATTAGAACCCAGGACCCTTGTTTATCAATCCTGTGCTCTTTTTCCTTTATTCTAATTTCTACGAAAGTCTCTTTTATGCTACAATGCATTTTCTTAAGCTAAGGAGTCAAGGCTCAAGCCCCTCTGGTGTCTATGACCCTTCTATTAACAGGAGGCTCATGGAGGAGAAAATGTCCTAGATTGGCAACAACTCCAGTGATTTCTCAGCCACTGCTGCGAGCAGAAAACCCAGGGAAACACATACTTGAAAGTGCAGAGTATAGTCCAGCCACCACGGCCAAGCTTACCATAGTTGCTCGGGATTAGTCCAGTCCTGCCTTTGGAGGTGCCTTTCCACCAATTGGTATCAGTCTGGTGAAAGAAGAGTTAAATTAAGTGGCACCAAGTCCAGTTTACATTCAATCATTTTTTAAAAACCACTTGGCTCGTGGAGGTTACTTGCTGTACAAAATGTCCACTGACCCTGGTCACAAAGATCAAGCTTCCTCATTCACTAGTTATGGATGTCCATTCCCCTTATCACTAAACTACAAATATTCACACATCAGCCTGCAATAAATCAAATCCACTTCATCACAGAGCCTCAACAATCAAACAAATCGAACAGAAATAATACAAATGAAAAAAAAAAAGATTACATTTAGTTTATAGACTATAGGATTTTTTTTCTTTTGTCTAGTCTAATTTCGCTTCGCTTCAAGATTTTTTGTTTTCTAAAGATCTCTTCATTTCATTTTTGTTTTGGGGGTAGTTTTTTGTTATAGAAAAAAATCAAACCTATACAAATGTAGAATGAATAATATAATGAAGCTACACATACCCATTTTCAACTACATGAATTATTCACTCATGGCCAATATTATTTAAGTATATACCCCCACCTACAACTTCCCTCCTCTTCAGATTATTTTGAAATGAATTCTAGACATCACATTATTTCATCTATAAATATTTCAGTATGTATCTCTAAGGACTTTTTCAAAGACATAATTATAATACCTTTATTACAGCTTCAAGTTTTTTCAACAATATTTTTTAATATCTAATATGTAGATCATTACTCAAATTTTCCAGTTGTCCTATAATTTGGAATCCAAATAAGGGTCACACAATATGATTGATGGATTAGATCTCACGTCTCTTTTAGTCTACAGGCTCCCCCTCCATTATTTTTTTCACTCCTTCACAATATACTTGAAAAAACCAGTCTGCTCTGTAGGGTTTTGAACAGTCTGGATTTTGCCTGTTTAATCCCTGTGTTATAAAAAATGTGTCCCTCTGTTACCTGTATTGCCTATAAATTGGTCACTAGTTCTAGAGGCTTAATTAGATTCAGATTCAATTTTTTGGGCAAGATTACTTCATAGGTGGTCTAGATTTCTTCCATCAAAAGACACATAATGTCTGGTGGTCTCTCTTTTTGTAAAGTTAGTAACCACTGATAGCATTATCTGGATCCATTATTTTATAAGCGTCGCAAAATGGGTAACAGTCTATCATTCATTCTTCATTTAAATAACTAGAATATCTCTTTAAAGAGAAACTTTCCCTCATCAGCTCCCAGGTTATCCAGAGATGAAGTTCATAGAGAAAAGGCAGAATGAATGCTGATTATTTTCCTTAACAGTTGTCTGAATAAAAAGTTGGTTCCCTCACTTTCTCTCAGGGTGACCAATGATGTTTGTTTTGAAGTACCATTAGGAACTCATGAATTTAATCATATTAAATGTATTTCGATCCTTGGGAATTGCTGACCTAATTGACCGCTCAAATTGTGCTATCTTTGGCTAGTGAGAGCCTCTTCAACTTGGTCTTTCCAATGTGACCCTAAGCAGTCTTTGGTAGCTTCCTTCCTTTCTAAAAACAAGATGTTTGGGGAGTCTCTTGTACTTTAACTGCCCCCAACCTGGTACCAGACATTTCTCAAAGGAGCCTTGTTCCTTTTAATGGGAAATAACTTCTTATTACTTGGTTGGTCATTTTTTTCTAGGCCCTTTCAAAGGGAAGAGCAGAAAATATTTTTGTTTTTTTTTTATCTTAGATAAAATACAATATCCAATTCAAATACAGAGCTACAGGGTTTTTACTTACCCTCGTTGACCTTACATTTGTATATCCTTTCTTGCAGGCTGAAAATCCTAGTTTTCCACCATCACTGATCTAATGACTCACTTGCTCTGAACCACAATACGCATGTAACTAACTCAGAACAGCAAGACCAATACTTCTCCAACAAGATAGTAGTTAATAACAGTTTACAATTTTGGGGGGCAGTTCTTTCTGTCCTTCATGTATAGTCTACTAGAGATGTTCAGTCGAATTGCTAAGTTTTACATTTTAAAGTCACTTGGAATAGTTCCTTTATGTGGTTATGACAATTACCTGGAGTACAATTAAGTTCATTTGATTTATTCTGCTTTTAATTTTCAGAGTTTGTTTTTTACCAATTTAATTTAATTGTATAACTATGCAAAAGTTTACATAAATTGAAACACATTTAATATGATTACAAGATTTACTTGATTCCAAAGTCAAATCTCCAAAATAAGGTATAATTTTTTAAAGTCTATCTTCCAGCTATGTGTCTTCTACTCTATTTTCTTTCCGCACTGATTTCCTTTAAAAGGCAACTATTTTTTACATTTTACTTTATGACTTCTCTTTTGAGTTTTTTTTTTAAATTGAAGGAAATAGGTATATGTATATCTTCTCACCCTTTCTTCGAAAAGTGAAGGCATTACTATCCACGTTTTCATTTTGCTTTTTATTCACTTAAATAACCCCACAATAGTATGCAGAAATATTCTGCATTCTTTGTAGCTGTATAATACTCCAATATATCAAAGTTTGTTCAACTATTTTTAATCTTATGCTATTACAAACTGTGCTAAAATCAATAGATTTGAGCATATGTATTTCTATATACATACACATTTAAATATATAATGTTACGGCTATACAAAATAGTCTTATATTATACATCTTTAGTTCATACACAGTATTACAAAATTTTAGCTGGGCTTACCATGTCAGTAATGTAGATAATATCACCTTCCTCAAAGTACAATTCATCTGGCTAAAAGAAAAAATATATTAAGTTTGACTCCATGTAAATTTTTTTCATGAATTAAAATATAATTACGGTAATTATATAGATTCCAAATGGTAAAATATCCTTATAGACATTGTGGTTTTAAAACAGCATATAAACCACTTAACAAAACATTGCTGATGAATTAACACACATACAGAAAGCTGAATTTTTCCCATGATGAACTTCAAAGACTTACATATATAACAAATACAGATTCCACCCCACACACACATCTTATATTCATTCTTCCATGATGAAAGCAGGTGATTTTTGTATCAAAATAGAATATTAATAAAACTTCTTTCTTGCAGAAATTTCAAAAGGTGCTATGTATTTTTTCATAAAAGGATAACTAGAAACTTGGCTCTCTCCTAAATGATTAGGTGTCAATCCTTAAACACTTTCATATCAACATCTGCTATCTGCTTCTTTTGAGAAAACCATTATCCTATCTCTTCATGTTCAGAGAGAATGAGCATTTTATATGTGAGAATAGTTAATAAATAATTCAACCTTTAATAAGGCTATAGAGCTGAAAGATATAAAGCAGTAACTCGGACAGTCCAGACCATCAGCAGCTCTAAGGGGTTCATTGATTACAGTCAGTATGTGCTCTGGAATGTACCAGTGAAATGTCCAACAAGCTCTCTGAATAAAGCCTGGCACTTTAAATAAACATCTTCTTTTTCCCATCAGTAGATAACACTTATTAGCATGACCTAATAAGTAAATAGGACGATGTAGTCTGAGTTTCAGATCATTGAGAGATGTGTACATTGTCATGTTGAGTGAAAAATGCAGGGCACAAAATTTCACATAGGATAAGGTAACAATAATGCATGAAATGTGTGCAGAAATTTTCCCGAATTTTGTTATTTATTACTTTCATAATTTTACTTGAAAAAATACTTTTTAAATAAGAGGCTTTGCTATTTCTGATCACAGTTATTATTCCATACAAGTAAAAATTATGGTAGTGAAACAAATTATTTTATCCACTTATTTTTCCATTTATTTATCTCCTCTCTCAGTCACAGACTAGGATAGTAAATATGACTGAACAAGTAATTTATTTAGTTTCAAAGCTGATCTATATGATTATTATAATTATTTACCCCTGAATATAAATGAAGACTATATCCGCTATATCATGCTTTAAGCAACCACAATATATAAATATTTAAATGCATTATAAATTCAAATATAAAAATTAGCAAATAATTAATGATACCAAAAAATGGTTGAGTTCCTTTAAAAGACAAATTCCTGAAGCATTTCTTGCATTTACATTCTGATTTACAGTAACTAGACATATACGTTATCACAAGTTATGCAAAATAATTTCAACCTATGAAGACTTGATGACATACGTTTTAATATCATTTGAAACAGAAGAAAAAAAGCAAATCCCTCTAAGATTTTCTCTAATCATTCTCTAACATGCTCTGATGATCTATGATCAATATGTCTACCAATATGTGATGGATATAGAAAGTGATTAGGGAAACAAAATATTTCCCTGTTGTAAACTAAATCATTCTCTGAGGTCAGAAAGGGGACTTGCTGACTACCACAGATAGCGCCCCAGCTATACACAGTGGTCATCCCCATAACGGGAAGGTTGGCCGTCACTGTCAATTTCACCACCATTTGACTCTCTCTCCTTTAGATGACAGTAGTGGTGGGAGTGGAGAATGAAACAGGATGTAACAAAGGAAGAAAAAAAGAATGTATGTTCAAACTAAGTATTTTTCTAAAGTGACTCTAAGTTTTCTGGAGTTTTGAAAGAGCTCAATGCCTTGAAGAGATCTTTCTGGTCTTAGAGCCATCCTGGGCCACACTTATTCTGTACTTCTCCAAGAGCTAACCCTGCCCACTTATGTCTAACAATGAATCCTCCTAAAGTCATCTCTGCCTACAGTTTTGGTCTCCTTCTAAAACCATAAAAGTCAAGACTGCCTAAACATTCTCATTTAATAAGATCATTCCCCCTTGAAACCAAAAGGCACATTTTGAAAAAGTATCAAACAAATAACTCAAAAAAAACAAAGCACACACACACACACACACACACACACACACACACACACACAAAATTCCTACGATTAGCGTTTCTCATTAAAAAAAAAAAAAAAGGAATAAAGCCCAGAAGAATGGGAAGTAAGTTCTCAGTGGGCATGGGGTTTTCTTTTGGGGTGATGAAAATGTTTGGGAACTCGATAGAGGTGGTAGCTGACAACATTGTGAAAGTACTAAATGCCACTGAATTGTTCACTTTAAAGTGGTCAATTTTATGTTATGTGACTTTTATCTCAAGGGCAATAAGAAGCCAAGAACAGTTAAAACTCTTAATGTCTTTTAAATAATTCTTGTCCTGCGTGGTTTGGCAAAGTGCATCATTTGGAAAATGTCACTAAGTACGGACATTTTGGTACTTCTCAGTGCTATTTTGGATTTTTAATTAATGTCTGCTGTTCAGTAATGGTGTCTGCCACAAGCCACATATTAAGTCAAACTTGTTTTTCAATTGCAGCAACAACAGGCAGTTGATTTCAGTCAGGTGAAAAAAGGTCTCACTATTTTTTCACCCTAAGAAAGGAGAGTGGACAGTTTATTCTCTTTTTATTCCACAGCTCCCAGACATACAATGCTACTTACTACCGGTAAAATATTTCCTTCCCATGAATCTAGGGGCAGTTTTTCCTAACCTAGCTAAGGGGGTGGTCTACCAAGTTTTTCAGACCATTGGTGGCAGTATAGAGAACAAGGTAACTTCATGACTTTAGAACATTCATTTTACCTACAATATTCACACTTTCCATTAAGAAACCACTTGCAGGACACTTAAAGTAAATTGTTCGATGAGGATCTACTTTTAAATTCCTGGCATCCTATTCATGGAACAGAAATGGGAAAATAGTGACACAATCAAGTAAGCATTTCGCTATTTCCAGTTTGTATTTTGGTTTTTAACCACATTCCTCCTTTCCTCTCTCCTTGAAGAACCACAAGGTACCAGAACAAGTACATTGTTGGCCACTGGGATGTTATAGTGATGAGTACAAACTTGGTAATGTATATTCTCATTCCTGTCCCATACATTCTTGGTAACATATAATTCCCAAGACATTAATTTTGTTGGTTTCTCCAAATATGTACTTTATGGGAAAATTTTAAAAAACTGTGGGATACTTTTGAAATTTTTCATATTTGTCAACCTGGAGCCCCAAAAATTAATAAAAAGGAAAACAAAACAAATTCTCCATATTGTTATTTAACACTTTTTAGATTTTTGTATTTAACACATTGTAGTATCAGTATGTCCCAGGCATTGGTCTGGACACTTACAAGCATTAACTAATTTAACCCTCACCAGCAACCCTATGAGGTGGGTACTACTCTTAGCATCACATTTATAGGTGAACAACTTGTCTAAGCCATAGACCTAGTACGTGGTAGACCCCAGACTTGAACTACAACAGTCAGATTGTGTAGTCCCTGTTCTTTACCATCACTATGCCTTCTCTCACACAGAAGGGTCATGCATAGCTATTACTGGTCATCATAGTGTCATGACATGGATAAAAGATGGTAGTCAAGGAAAATACCTATTCTTTCCCCCACCCCACCCCACCCCACATGATACATTACAACAAAACTAACAGCAGCACCTTATACCTGCAAAGCCTACTTTATCTCATTCGATCCTCACAACATCCCAGGGCTGGGTCATGGATATAATCTCCATCTCAACCAAGCTTAGAGAGGTTGAAGAACTTGCCACAAATCACACTGTTAGTGAGTGGCAGGGCTGGGCTCCTACTTCAGCTTTTAGAATCCCATTCTTGGGTTCCTTCCTCTACATGTGCTATAAACCTAAAGACGCCCAGCAAACATTACATGACAGAGCAGAGTACTGCTGGTTTCTTTTTAGAAATCAATACTAAACCCACTTAACCACAGGAAATGCTGTTCTCTCTCTATCAACGCTTCTTTGCACTGGCCTATCCAGTCTAGCAGGTCTCTCTATGACACGTTATTGGATTGGGGTTTGGGTGAGAAATAAGAACCAAACAAGGCTGGGTGGGGCCAGGACTCACTTGCCTTTAAGTACGACAGGAGAAATGGGTTGGCAAGAAGAACCAGGAGTCACAGGCTGCTCAGTGTTCTACCTGTTCAGTAGATCACCAATGGTAGAATGGACATTGCTCTCCCTAACTCCTGAGGGTGGGATAGTAGTGAAAAACTGGACTCAGGCCTCCCTGGGGTGTTGCACATGTGAGCAATGGTCCCACTGAGTCCAGCTCAGCTCTTCCATCTTGCCTGGTCCCGATGACTTCATGGAGACCAGGTCACTTTAGGATGTACCCTGGTACATTTATCCTACTAGAGAAGATAGCTACTGGTCACAAGAGAGAAAGACTAAGCTGAGCTTCCAGGATTGTCCAACAGAAATTCTCATTCAGAAAAAGAATATGAAACTAACCTAGTTCTGGGATGATACTCAAAATATTCAATACAAGTACAGGCACTTAACCAGTCAGGAAGACCTACAGAACTAGAGGCTACCTTTAACATCTTTGAAGGGAGGTGGAAAAGGGCAGAGTGTGGGGGTAGTCTGGGTGAACCACTGAACACCCAGTACATACAGGATGAATTAGCAGCATTTATCTGCAGAACTAGGATCCTTGGGATCAGGGATATTAAAAAATACAGAATATTTTAAAAACCTAATTAATATGTAATACAGAATTGTACACCTGAAATCTATGTAAATTTACTAACAATTGTCACCCCAATAAAATTAATTAAAAAAAAACACCTAATTAATAAAAGTCTATTTTCTCCTATGCATTCAATAATAACTAAGATTAAAAAGCAGTGGAGAGACTTAATTTGGAGCAGAACTGAAGGTGAATTAAAGTAATTAATATATCAATCAATCAAAAATATTTGTTAAAAGTCATGGGCAACCAAAGGAGGAGGTCAGTGAGAAAGGACAAGGGTGATAATAAACACAATGGGGGTGGGGGGAGAAAAAACAGTCAGAAGTCACTTCACATGTCAAGAGGACACACAGGTCCCTTTCTAGAGTTAGGGAGGCAGCAAAGAATGGTCTATTCATTGACTGGCCCAGGGGGGCAGCTGATGACCACCTACTTTCTCCCACTCCTGTTTACCTCAGGGGTCATGCAACCTAGGAAATAATTGACTTGGACAATCAGAGACACGAAGTGATAGCCCTCCCTGTGAACAGGGGCCAAAGACAACATTGTCTGGGCCTCATACTTCCTTTTTGTGTCTCCTCTCCTATCCCAAATTCACCTTAAAATGTGACAGTATTTGGAGTTTTTAAAAGAATTAAAAGAATTTTAAAAGAATTCTTTAAAGGGTCTTTAAAGAATTAATTAAGTTAAAATAAGGTCATTAGAGTGGGCTCTAATATAATTTCACTAGTGTCCTTTTAAGAAGAAGAGATCAGGACACAGACAAGTACAGAGGACACAGGGAGAAAGACAGTCAGTCATCTCCAAGCCAAGGAGAAAGCCTCAGAAAGAAAACAACTCTGCTGACACCTTGATCTCATACTTCTAGCCTCCAGAATTCTGAGAAAATAACTCTCTGTTGGTTAAGCTGACAAAGTACTACAGTCTATGGTACTTTGTTACAGCAGCCCTCGCAGACTGTCACACTGTCCATTCCCCACCCTCACCAGCACAGGAGGGAACCTCTTCCACCAGCCATTGGAACCTCTTGGCAACAGGAATAAGAAACTGAGAATTACCTCTACCCACCACCAAAGCCCTTTCTTGTCCCAGGAACACTCTATTTACAAAGTCTTGGGAGAACCAATCTGAACACGCACATATCCCACACTAACTGTATGACTTGCTGCCACTTGGTGGCATCATCTCATTTCACGCTCACAGCCATCTTCTACCATAGGATGCTTAACATCATTGCCATTTTCAAATACAGGGTAACGGTCATACAGTTACGTAAATGTGCACAGTCGGTAAATGACAGACTTGAGGTTGGAAAGCAGGCCCCAGCCTGACGGCAGTGAATCACTGCTCAGTACCACCTGTTCTAGGAGCAGCAGGGCCCAGGGCAGGAAGCTGGCTGCCCGTGGCAGGAAGGCGCTCATCTCTAGTTTACAGACATTACAAAGTCAATGATAACAGGTTTCCTTCTTGGTTTCTTTCTTCTCTGCCTCATACCTGCCTGGAATTCCTGCCTCCATCCTTATTCTCCTAAGTGGCTGTCTACACCTCAGACAGAGTGATTCTTCTAAAACTTAGCTATCCAGTCACTCTTGTACTCAAAACCCTCCAATTGCTTCCCATCTTACCCAGGACAAAACTCCAAATGAGACCCAAAAGGCCCTACGTGACCCAATCTTCTTGAATTCATCTCCTACCTCCCTCTTCCTTGTCCACAACCTTCCTAGCCCTGCTGTCTTCCCTGCTGTTTCTAGAAGTCACTAAGCAACCACCTTGTACTTGTTGTTTCTTCTGCACGCTCAGTTCTTTCAGGACTCTACTCAAATGTCACTTTATAGAAAGGCCATTCATAAACACCTTATCAAAAGAACACTCTTCCTCCCTTAGCCTTGCTGCCCCTCACCCTCCTTATTTTTCTTCCTAGGACTCAGGCCCTGAAGTCCCATTCATTTGTCTACTTACTCTCTGTCTCTCTCCACTAGCATGTGAGTTCCGTGAGACCATCCTTTCTCTGGTTACTGCACTACCCCCAAGGCCTGGACCAGTTTCTGGCACACAGTAAGTGCTCACTAAACCATGGGTGGATGGGTGGACTTATGGATGGACACCAGAAACTCTAACAACAGAAAATACATACAGCAGAGACATACAAAATTGTTCTGGGTGGTTGGTAGAAGGTGCCATCATAATGTAGTTTGAGGCAGCAGTTCAAGAGGAAGATGAGCAGAAAAATGACTAAGACAGGGTCACAGACTTTATATGCAGGTAACTTGGTGATTTTAAATCAGGTGGTGTCACCGCATGGGGAGAAGCAGCAGAGGACAGACAACATGACCTCCAGGCAGAAGGGCATGCACATCAACTGAGGGGCTCAGCTTTCACACTCTGGACTGCAGTGGGCAGTGACTGAACATCCATTCCTATGAATTATTTAGGGCTATTAAAGAAAAGGCAGGCAGTTTAGGCCAGTATCTAAATGAAAGCACCAGAGGTTTTTATGCCAATTTTAAAGTTAAAAAACTGAATACTTACAGTTCTGGGTTCAAACGTATAAAGAGCTCTGAACACTTTAACTTGCCCTAAAAGAGAGGAAAAATAACCCATGATCAGTTCATTTCCAAGTTTGCTCTAATACTATTATCCATTGTAGTCTTCAGAATTCCCTAATTAAAAGCCCATGCGAGAAATTTATCTTGGAATTAAGTGCTTTTTCTATATAAGAGGAATTCTTAAAATACTTGTTAAACGAAAGCATGAATAAACACACACCGCTGAGATGATTTTGCTTTCTCCTCCCTAACAATGGAAGCTACCTAATTGCTTATACTTACCTTCTGTCCTATACAGAGCCCTCCCAACACTAAGATCTCAGTTTAAAAATGGAAATGTGAGCATTTAACATAGAGTCTTAATGTGACAATTGACAGTGTTTTAATATTCTGAAATCAATGGTTTTAAGAATGGATTTTATATTTTCCCCCAAGAAAGAAAATACCACTGAGAAAAATAGAACATGTTGGAAAAATCTGTGATCCCATTAAGTTTCAAAACAAAGTACAATAACTAAGCAAAGAGGTGCTTGTGTTCATGAGCGGTGTCTTTCGTGCTGCCAAACAGTATCTCGCTTTCTGCCTCTTTGCTGCATTTCCACTACACCCTGTATTAGAATAACTGATTTGAAGACAGGCACCCTGATTCTCTCAATTTCCTGGCACCTACCTGGCATATATGTAGTATGACGTTAATAAATGCTTGCTATGTGAACATGTAAGTAAAAGAATAAATTCAAACAGTGTAGGGAAAAGCCTATAAATAGCACCAAAAAAAGAGGGAAAAATGGTCTTTTTATGAAATAGATTTAATTTAAAAGGGATATCAAACTCGGACCACCTATTTAAAACGTTGTGACAGTTCAGTTTCAGCACTGGAAGAACTGCCTCATCTAAGAGCATCATGAAGAACAACATGCTCTCACGTGGAAACCAGGAAGACTACTTCAGAAATGCTGTATACTTTTATCTTACTCTTTTTCATTCCTATTTGAGCATGTTTTATAACATAACAGCATAATAGAATACACATACAAGGTATAGATACATATACATTTTGGGGAGTGAGTACTCAAAACCTTTTGCTGATAGAATGTAGCAAGTAAGCATTATAAGGACAGGTGTTTTTGTTTTATGAATGAGACATCCAAGTAGATAGCACAGTGCCGGGAACATAGGAGCACTCAATAATTGTTTGTGGAATGAATGAAGAATGGATGAACAATGGAATGGAAATATGCACTCAAAAAAGTCTGAAAGCCAGTAGTTTAGAACTACACCATCCAATACAACTTTATGCAATGATGGAAAAGTTCCACATCTGTGCTAGTCACATATAGCTACTGAGCACTTGAAATGTGACTGAGGAACTGATCTTTAAACATTATTTAATTCTACTTAAGTTAAATTGCCATACATGACTGGTGGCTAGCATACTGAACGACACAGGTTTAGAACATCAGAAAATGGGAAATGACATAATGTCCATTAAGGGAGGACTATGCACATCAACTGATTCATCCACATGATAGAGTCATTAAAAAAGAATGCTGCAGACAGACCCGCAGACACTGACATAGCAAAGAGCCTACAAAACATTCAGTGAAAAACAACAGGTTATAGAACAGTATGCCAAGTACCACCCTGTTTACGTTGACAAAACACACACCTTGAATGACAGCACCAATTATGGGGAACCTTCACATTCTATTTTACATGTATTCTTATATCCATTACACTGAGCATGTATTACTTTCAAAATCAATGACAACAATAAAAATACTTTCATGGGAGGTGGTGGGTAGGAAGCATTCTTTCTTCTAAACGCCCTAATATAGAAGGGAAGCTCGGATCCCTGTTGTTTAGTGTGTCTGCAAGAAAACATGATTCTTGCAATCTGAATTCTAGTGCCACAGCTCTCTTGCTCTGATAGGGGGAGGTGAATAGGCAGAAGAAAAGGCGAAAACTTTTGTTTGGAATATGTTTTTCACCCACACCCACAGGCCTGAGAAAGGAAATATCAAATGGAAGGAGGAGTTGCCAGGAGAAATATTTTCTGCTGACCTGAATGTTTTCTGAGAGGGGAGAGTAGTTATCTTGATTACTTCGAACTTTCCAAAGAGAAGTTACAAAAGGAAGCAGTCTATTCGTGACCAAAATCAATAAAGACAGAACTTTCTTGTTCCTTTGAGGGAATAGCAGCATGGGATGTGCTATGGCTAATTTTGGAAACAAGATCCAATGTCAACTTAAGGAGCATAGATAAAATTCAACATAAATTAAAGAACCTGAAAAAAAAAATACTTGGAATGTGACTAGGCCCCCAGATTTTTATAATTGTATCTTTTGTGAGTGTCTTCCTTAAAATGTTAACAACTAAAAGGAAGTGGGAGATTTATTTGCATTTTGATTTACATTGAATGTTATAAACACCGAACATCAGGCAACTCTTTAGGCTGTTTATGCAAAGGGAACGTTCTGTGTAATGCTGTAGAAATACTTCCACATACACGATCCTATTTATCAATTAATGTTGGGACATTATGTATTATAAAATTTCTGGGCTTTAATTTATTCCATTCTCAAACCTGAGTCAAGTAGAAAGAATTCAAAAGAAACAGACAAAGGATAAGAAAGAATTGCATTAAAAAAACATGATTTTTATGATTGCAGTACTATATCAACCTTGGACAGTCTCTCAAGAGAATAAGAATAATATCTAAGATACTAATTATTTTTACATATTTAATTCAACTGTGAACGATGTTCTATACAGGTTTAAAACAGAGTATTCAAGGGAAGAAATCAGGGTTCTAACGGTATTGTCCTTACAGTCATCTAAAAAATAATAATGAACATCTTAATAAATCATCAAGAGCAGGCACTGATCAATTCCAAATGTATTTAAAGAAGGCAGAGTCACAAATGTAAACTAGTTGTGTTCTTTCATAAGCAGAGAGGCTAACTTAGTTGCCTGCTTGGGGCACCCTCAATCCTGACCACTTTCTCATGGAGGTCTCGTTACATATAACAAAGAGAGAAAGTGAAGCTGTGTAAAATAACTAATGTCACCCTGGAATTCACCCTGATTTAAAATAGGAAAGAGGCCCAATCTTCTGTTTGATGCTTTATGTGTCTCTCACATGAACTAGCTCGTGAATGGTATTAAGGATTTCAGTAGGGCTGTCTTCCTGATGTCAACAAGGTAAGTAAATTCCTAGCATGACACCCAGGCAACTGGCCCCTGCTGGCTTTTCCCTTTGCTGGCTCCAGACCTTGCCAGGCACGCCCTTTCCATTTCTCTACAACCTCACCCTGCCCCTACGGACAAGGACTGAGCCCACCACTAGACATCAGCCAAACACTCTTTTCCCCTGGACTTGGGCTGAGCCCAGACTTCAACAAATGAATCCTGTCCATAGCAGCTGAGGTAGGTGGAGGGAAGGGGAATGTGGGACAAGGCCGGGTACAGGGAAAGGTAAGAGAACTTTGTTTCTGCAGTTTGCAAACAGAGTTTGTACTGCTGCTCCTCTAAGGCCCTGACACAGTACTAAGAAGGAACTGGGGCTTACAAACTCAAACCTAAAATTCCTAATCTACTTTATTCTCTGTTGGTGAAGGAAAGGAGAAGCTTCTAGAGTAAGCCACTAAGACAGCATTAAAAAGAGAATGCTCACTATAATGGAGAGACATACAATAAATAGCAAGAGGAATGACTTTTCAAATATCAGGCCTTAGTTATCCATAACAGAGCAACTATTTCATTTGTGTTCAGCTTAAGAATTTGGAAAGCATGAGACTTTTAAGACTTCATTTAAAATGACAATGGGGGGCCAGACCAGTGGCTCAGCCAGTTAGAGCTCCATGCTCCTAACTCCAAAGGCTGCCAGTTCAATTCCCACCTGGGCCAGTGTTTTCTCAACCACAAGGTTGCCAGTTCAATTCCTCAACTCCCGCAAGGGTTGGTGGGCAGCGCCCCCTGCAACTAGATTGAACACAAGCGGCAGGATGGCTCAGTTGGTTGGATGGAGGACGTCCTCTCAACCACAAGGTTGCCGGTTTAACTCCCGCAAGGGATGGTGGGCTGCGCCCCCTGCAACTAGCAACGGCAACTGGACCTGGAGCTGCGCTGCGCCCTCCACAACTAAGACTGAAAGGACAACAACTTGGCTTGGAAAAAAAGACCTGGAAGTACACACTGTTCCCCAATAAAATCCTGTTCCCCTTCCCCAATAAAATCTTTAAAAATATAAAAATAAAAATTAAAAATAAAATCACGATGGTAACTATTACATACCCACTATGATGGTTAAAATCCAAAACATTGACAATGCTAAGTGTTAAGAAGAATATAGAACAACTGGAATTCTCAGACACACCACCAGTGGGTGTGTAAACTTGTACAACCACTGTAGAAAATTATTTGGCAGTAGCATTCATTCATTTTTTTATAAGTCTTAACATGCTTGTGAGATCTTAAATTTCATTTTGGGGAAAAGGAACATAACTAGAAAGTCTCCCTTGCATCTTTGGTAGGACTAAAATGCTGCATACCGAGTACTGTGAGTCTCAACACTTTTACACTGCAGATCATAACGAGGTCCATTGTCAAGCTAATTTAGTAGCTTTAAAAAATATTAAATAGAACAGAAGAGACCAAAGCACACTGCACATAATAGAATTATGGTTGTGAAATTTTTCTTTCATTGGGACTGGATAGATGGATGGAGAGATGTTTATTTTAGAAATTTGCCAAATACACTTTTTGTTTGGCAGCATGTCAAATGGCCAAATACTAACATCAATATTTGCCAAAGCCAAATGATGCCTTTACAGGATGAACTACTGAGAAATAATAATAAATCTGAAATTTTATTCAAAAAATTAATTATTATGATTACAGTCTTAGTTTTAAAAATTCTGGTAGACCCATTTGAAAAGTCTGGTATAAAAGGACAGGAACCATAATTCCTCGGCACTGTCAACAGCAGCCTGGTGAGACTTGTGTAACACTAAATAAATGCTCTCTCTAACATGAGGATCTGTAGAAAAGCTAGATACTTTGGTACTAGCTCTGTCAGCTTAGCTATTGCTGGTGGTGATTTTGCCACCAAGTTGGTAAGCTTTCCTTCCTCCCTAATAGAAAATGGCCGAGGTCAAGACTTAGCTCCTCTTCAGCTCCTGGGCTTGAAGATTTGCGTAATGCCGATGACGCAATGTCACTGAAGGCAATCCCACAAAGAACATAATGGTTTCCCTGAAATTATTAGTAATTGTACGCTCTCACTATTCATATTCTCAATCCATAACTATAATTTTTGCTATAAGTTTTTAACTATAATTATTTATAAAATAATTCTTGGACATATAAAATTCACAGCCTCGCCATCATCATTAAAGTATAGCAATACTTTGCTCTCCAATAATAAATATACATTCAAACTTTCAATTGACTGAGGGAATTTTCATATATAAAGCACATTTGGAATAAGTTACATTTAGAGTACTTAACCTGTTTTTCAAAATGAATATTAAGATAACAATAAATTCAAATGGCACGCCTTGCTTTTATTACTGGTGCCACCACACTGGTTTGACAATCTGCAATCCTTGTTCTAGTATAAATCTAGGTCTGAAATGACACTGAAATGTCATTATTGACACTGAAGTAGGCATTCCACCATTTGGCCAGTCAGTCAAAGCTTAGGATTTAGGAAGAAATTTGAGGCAAAGGTAACTTCTGTGTTCCCCTACAATCGTGTGTGTGTGTGTGCGTGTGTATGTGTGTTTTTGTATGTACCAGGTCATTAAGGAAAATATGTCTCTTACTAAAGATCAAGGACAAAAAAAGTGTGAAATCCACTGCCCTAGACTATCTGATCAAAATGGGAATTTGCTATAAGACACTATAAAGAATGAAAGTTACTATTTCCTCTACTTGGTGAATTTCAAAATTCAGCTAGCATATAAAAAATAATATTCTCCCATCTCCCCCCAAAAATAGATAGTTTATAACCAATTTTTGAGCTTTTAAAAAGAAAGAAGAGAATTATTTGAACACAGAAGAATCATGGAAAAATAAGAATTAACCCATACATCTAGTTCTCATACTTGTCCAAGAGAATGCAGGAAGTATTAACTTCTTAATTTACATTCTGTGTGTATGAGGAAAAAAAGTGTCACCACCTTTGAACATTGTCAAGGTAAGTAAAAGTATTAATGTTATTTCTACTAGGCATATTGAAATTATTCCATTAAACATGCATGATGAAGCAGGATGTTTTCTGCTCAAAACCAAAACAGGAGGAGTCTATGTGATAATATCCAAGAGTCAAGGCTATCGTTTGATAGCTGGCGTGAAAGGAAACAGCTGTCCTCTATTGGGCCCACACAGGGTTCCCCTGGGCTTTGTGGATTCCAATGCTCATAAATGAGGTGGTTAGCTCAGAACAGGCTCCTTGGTGAAGCTATCTTTATTCACATCATTCCACAAAAGCCCACTGCTCTTGCAAATAAAACACATATAATCCTTGCAAAGACAATCATCATGTGAGCACAGCAGTGTCCAAGAGTTTCCAATGTAAAGAATAAGTTTCTTCCCTCATCCTTATATTCTTGGATTAATTAAATCCAATCCAATGAATTCTATTTCATATATACCTTTAAAGGATATAACTAATAAAAAAGACTGTGAACAAAATATTTTCATCTCTCCTTACTCCAACACCACCTTTTCCTGCAGCTTTCCCTTATCCAACCCAGAAAGAAAAAAAAAAAAAAAAAAAAAACTGAAGAATTTGAAACGTGTCTTGACTTCAGCTGCAGGCATGGCAGACTTGTTAGAAACAGTAGCCAGTGTGTTTTCTGACAAGAGGGTTCTATTTATTAACAGTGTGCCTTTCTTATCCATTTTTTCCTTTGCTTATAATTTTCAGTGCCTTTCAGAAAACTTGGTTACTTTTACATCTTGAGGGGCCATAACTGCTGTCATTTTTATTTCTTCTCCACGATATACCAGAAAAGTCCCAAAGAACAGGGTTCAAAATTTCAAATGACATGTTCATTGCCAACTATGTCTTCACTGGCTAAAGATTAGAAAGGGGGCAATGGCCCCTCAAGACCCTTCATCCCAAGATGAACTGCTTCCAAAGTCAGTTTGAGGAGACCACAGGGATGAATGGAAGACAATTATTTCAGTCCTTGGAATTTAACTGAAAAATCATGCCAACTTTCTGCAAAAGGCAAGACGAGTCCAAGGGCCAGCCCATGACAGCAATACCTGCTTTTGTGCAACCTGAGAGCTAAGTATGGTTTGACATTTTTAAATGGTTAGGGTGGCATAGGGGCGAGGAATCAAATGAAAATTTCAAGATATAAAAATTATCTGAAATTCAAATTGAAGGATCCATAAATATTTACTAGAACACAGACAATATTTGCATACTGTCTACATCTCACTACAATGGCAGAGTTGAGTAGTGGCAACAAAGACCACTTGCAACCCACAGATATGCTTATGTTTTAGTGTTATGTAGAAATGGTGGGTGGTAATACATACACAATCAACTACACAAAACAAAAATATGCACAGAAGAAAAACTGGAAGAAAACAACATCAAAATGTCAATAGTTATCTCTGGGTGATTTTCTAAATTGTCTATAAAGAATAGGAATTCCATATATAAGCAGGAAAACATATTCATGTTTAATGCCCTATCGAAAGTTTAAAAGTTATTTGCATGTTATGTATCAGCAGAGTTATTTTAGTATGAGTCTTTTTTTGTTCTTGGTCTCCTTGAACTCCTCACGGGGGGGGGGGGGGAGAATTGGTGAAGAGATAAGCAACTGCAATACCAAGTATGCTTACAAAAGTGAGACTACAGGGGACACATATGTAACAAAGATAGTGAGGAGACTCTTAGGTCAGTGCAGGCTGGATAGGAAGTGGCATCTACTTTGATTTTGGAAACAGCAGTTATCAACCCAAAGAGGGGCAGGGAGCAGGATAAGAAAGACCCAGAATACAAAGCCGTATACAGACAGAGGGGCTGGACGCCACGAAAAGTTGTCCAGGAATGTCAAGTAGATCAATGTACCTGGAGCCTGGCAGAAGAAATAGTGAGAGATTGGGCCAGGGACAAGAACACAAATAGGGTAGACGTTTTTCAGTTTTTCTGAGACATACATTAAGAAATAATATTGCACATCAGAACCCAGGAAACATATAGACAGACATTCCCATAAAACTAAAAAACGTTCCGCAGAAAATACTTTAAGTGACTCTGGTATTTTCTGTTCTTATGTTATATTCTCCTTCCTTCCTTCCTTCCTTCCTTCCTTCCTTCCTTCCTTCCTTCCTTCCTTCCTTCCTTCCTTCCCTCCCTCCCTCCCTCCCTCCCTCCCTCCCTCCCTCCCTCCCTCCCTCCCTCCCTCCCTCCCTCCCTCCCTCCCTCTCTCCCTCCCTTCCTTCTTTCAGTGCTAGTCATGACTAACTATACTGACTTCATGATCTACTCCTGGGTCACCACTCAGAGCTTGAAAAACCACTAGGCCAGAGTGTTTAATACATGAATGTGTATAACCAGGGTTTAGAAACCAAATGCAAAATCATCAAATTTAGATATCTGTACTCTTGGCAATAATAAAATCTTCTCAGAATATATTAAAAATGGCCTCTAAATTATTTTTATTTCAAAAGAATTTTTTAAAATTTGAGCAAAGAATAAATGGACAAGCTTAAACTTCAGGCTTCATGAATGCTCAATTTCTTGGAAAATTACCATTGTACTTAGGAAATAAAAATTTGCAACAACAGAAAACTGGCCTTGATCTTAGCCCTTTTATGAAGACACATATTAGCAAGAAAACATGTTGATAAAAATGTCTCCATTATTTCAAACAGAACCCCTTTAAAACCAGATGTAGGGACAAAGATATACACTGTATCTAAGAAAAAGAAAAGTGAATCTCTAGACACGTAACTGAGTTTGGGCTAGACTAAGGTGTTCACCTGAAGCTTACCTGATGGATAGAGGGGACAAACTCTGTGGTGGAGGGCATTTTACTATTTCTAGTTAATACTAGAACTCTCGCATAATAATACAAAATCTGGGTGTGTGAGAAATATTATCAAACACAACAGGAAAAGGTAGTTAGAGAACAAAGAATAAGTAATAAACTAAGCCCCTCTCAGTTCAGAAAACAAAAGGATTCACATTTTTTTCTGTAGCACGTACCAGAGACTCCACAAAAGTCCTTATGGAAAATTATAACAGAACCAAACACAGAGAAGTGGAAACCAACAAGATGCCTAAGACATTCGTTTCTTCCAAGATCATCTACTCACTAAGACAGCAGCCTTTAAACTAGAAATTGTTTCCTTAATTGCATCCTCTCTAAGTCACACAGCAGTGCTCCTCCAAAAGGTATACAAAGTGTTCCTAAGGGTCTCGTTTCTATTATGAAAGTGGTGAGCCTTGTCTGGTGGCTTTGGAAATGTTGGACATGACACCTCCAGTGGGAACTACACCCATTGGACATTCCAGAGCCAGGCCTGGCATCTCGCTAAAGGCTCAGCCCAGGCAGTGCAGGCAGGAGGACACCCCAGGGCATGAGTTCCTCCTCCCAGCTTACCTGATTCTGAAAGTCGAGATTGTTTATGGGAAGGAGAGCCAGACAGAAGTTTGGAAGGTCTGGGAAAACCCAAGGAGTCCAAGAGACTCCCAGAAAAGGTCAAAGAAATGTTCAGGTAATTTCCCCAAACCAGATCAGATTTTGGGAGAAGAGGGACCCATAAAGAATGACAGAGAAGGCCCTAGAATTTCCCTAGAGAATAATAAAGGTCAGCAAATGAAAAGCTATGGTTTTTCTGGGATTGTAATTAAAATAGGGTAATTATAGGGCCATTCTTAAGAAAATGTCCCCTTTACTCAAGGCCTGCGAAGGAGCTGAGGGTCACACACTTAAACTGGGTGACTAACTTCAGCTACTCCAAGGCCCACGTCACCTTTCACGCCCATTCCTGAGGTGGCAAGTTGCTCATGACTTTTAACTCTTTTTCATTAATGGGCACCCAGAAAATCATTTGTCTTTTTGTGAACATGGGGTCATGCATGGGGGAAGGCAAGAGACTGACATTGAAATTTGCCCTTAAACTTCTAGGAATATTCCAGGTTCCCTCACAAACCTTTGAGCCTGCTGTTAGAGAACTATTGAGAACTATTTGTTGTTTATGACAGTAAAAATAACCTCTGCCCACAGGGACAGAAGAGGGAAAACTCAACACTGTCTATGGCAGTGGCTTTCTACCAATATGCAGCAGTCACCTAAAATTGCAGGTTTTCATAATAATTACTAGGAATTTGCCCTCCTTTGGTACCCACTGTCCAGCTGTAGAAGTAACCCATCTTTTCTTGTCATCTGTCCTAACAAATTACAGTTCTTTAACTATGGTTTTAAAGATAATCAGTGGAAAATTAATATTCAAGAGCACCATAATAGTTTTTAACTACAAACAGAATTTTTTGGTTTCAATTCTAAAGTTTTAGCAATAAAACTTATACCCATCAGCACAATTCTATGTTATTAAAATTGTAATTATATCAGAATCTGTATAAGTATATAAACGGTTTCTTTAAAAAAAAAAAAAAGAGGCTTCTGTTTTCTTGTGTGAGAACTACATTAAGTGACTGCGATGAGTGGGCTGAGAACCAATTTCTTGCAGGATGAATCACCCTCTTCCAGAGAGAAGCACTGAAAACCCTCCTTCCTGGAATAAAATAATTTGTAAAACATAGGGTCTGAATTTGAATCCATGGCTTAAAACTGTTACCTCTAAAAAAGACAGGAAAAAAATGTCAAAGAAAGGAGGATTCTGGACAATATTTTGCACTGAGCTCATTTCTAAAAACTAGCTAAAGATATATTCTTAGATCTCAAATCTGTGGAGTTAATGTTACCAAGTTATAATTAGCCATACTAAGTAAAATAAGTCAGATGGAAAAAGTTGAGAACCGTATGATTTCACTCACATGTAGGATATAAAACTGAAAGCAACAAATGAACAAGACAAGCAAACAAACAAAAATTCATAGACACAACAACAGTTTAATGGTTACCAGAGGGAAAGGGAAGATGGCAGGAAAGGGTAAAGGGGGGTCAAATGTATGGTGACAGAAGATTTGACTTTAGTTGGTGAATACACAATGAAATGTACAGATGATGTATTATGTAAGTGTACACTTGAAACCTATGTAATTTTATTAACCAGTGCCACCCCAATAAATTTAATAAAAAAATAAAGACAAACATAAACAAAAAATCATTTTTTAAAAAAACTTATTTCTACTAAAATAAAGTTATAATTAGCTTTTTTCAAACTTAAAATCCTCAACATCTCAAAGGCCACTCATGAATGACCACATTTTGCAAGGGTCTCCTAGTTCGTGCATGTTGGGTCCAGACACATTTCTACATGGCCACCCCAATGTTCTCTTCCTCTAAGCAGCTGCAAAAACAAAACAAAAAACAACAACAAAAACAAAACAACTCCGCTGCTCTGTATAGCTAGAGCTTAAGTAAAATCAGATCAGACCTAATTATGATTATGTCTCGACCCTAAAACTCTTCGCATCCTTTCCTCTCTCTCCCTATTTGTCATAGAAATCTGGACTTATGAAAAGCCCTTAAAGTATTTAATTCCTCCATATGTTTGCATTCACATGGCACTTAACATTAAAAATGTTCCAGGATTCTATAAAAAGCAGAATTATTGAAAAGTGAGTCTAAGGCAATAAAAATTTGGAATCAGATTTAGAATCAAGTGAAGAAACAGGCCCAGAGAGGTCTAGGGACTGACTTATCAAAGTGATCTAGCAGGTTAATAAAAAAAAAATTGTGGCCAGAACTTCACCCCGAAGGTAACGTTCATTGCCCATTAGTATTTGTATATTCTGCCTTCTCCTCCCAATCACAGCTTAGTCCTAGAATATCCACTGTATCAGCCCATCTTTACGCCTAAAGTCCTATCGTTAAGAGTACAGTAGTCCCCTTATCTATGGGGGGATACGTTTCAAGACCCCCAGTGGATGCCTGAAACCACAGTTAGTATTGAACCCTATATACTCCATGTTACGTTTTTTCCTATAAATTCAAACCTTTTCACTTAAAGGAAGCACTTCTCTTTGGCATATCCAAATTGGCAGCATCACTACTCTTGTGCTTTGGAGCCATTATTAAGAAAAATGAAGGTTATCAAACATGAACACTGTGATACCAAGGCAGCCGACCTGATAACCTAGAAGGCGCCTAATGGGTGGGTAGCATATACAGCGTGGATACCATGGAAAAAGGGATGATTCACATCCCAGGCAGAACAGTGTAAGATTTCATCACATTACTCAGAACTGTGCACAATCAATAACTTATGAATTATTTCGGTAATTTTCCATTTAATGTTATTAGACTGTGGATAACTGAAATCATGAAAAGTGAAATCATGGAGAAGGAGGAAGTGTAGTTCATTTGTAAAGAGAACCTCTTGAAGGAAATGAAGCTTGTTTTGAGCTTATTTTTTACTGTAAGCACCTTTGGGAAAGGGATTATGATAAATCAACGATTGCTTTAACACTGAAGGTGAATGTGTTCATCAGATGTGAAGCAGTTTGGTCTCAGAGACCTATGGAATTGAGATCAGAGGAAACCAAGTTCCAGGTGATGTCAGAGAAGAACGAGATGGTCTGTGGCATGGTCCTGACTGAGATGTTGTTGTAAGGCTCTCTGGGCACATGACGCTGATCACCTGAGGTGCCATAATCAAAGTTCAAACAACAAGTGGCCCTGGTATTCAGGTCTGCCTAAGGTGAGGTGTGAAGAAGGAAGGGCACCCAGGGGAGAATCCATCCAACAGCTGCCACAGACCCAGGCCAATCTTAGAGTCATAGTACCTCTGAAAGGCACATGTGTGAGCAAAAGGTCTAAAAGATATGGGGCATGTGTCCCAGCAGGGAAAAAGCAGGCCAATGTCAAGCGTTCAGGAAGACCAAGAAGCAGATAGCTCAGTCCAGTCAATAAGAGCATGTCAGAAGAGATATGAAGACATCAGAGAGACCCAGTACCAACTAAGAATTGGAAAATGGGCGGGAACCCATTGTGGAGAACAGAGCTTCTACCAAGCCAGTACCAAGTCCTAGGAACCCTTTAGTGCCCCAATATTTAGGTATTAGCCCCAGAATTGGTTTTTGAGAGTGGGAAGGCGTTAGGCAAGGATCAGAAGCGGCCCTGTGAATGGGACAGGCTAGGCTCCTTGAAAGAGGAAGTGGGCAGTCACCGGAAGTGGCAACTCCTCCTTCACATTTCACCTTAACATAGGCCCAGGTTCTTGCTGGCAGTTCTTGGATGACTCAGATTTAGAACCTGAGTGCAGAGGAATGAAAAAGAATGATTGATTCTCCAAAAGAAAAATAAAGTCAAAAACAATTTCAAGTTTGGCACACCATTCAGAAAATGAAATTTGGAGGGAACAGTTTCTGTTGCAACATTTCACAGCCAGCTTCCTTGCAACATTTCACAGCCAGTTTCCAAAACCAGTGAGAATACCTTCAAGTTTAGGTCCTCCCAGGGTTCCTGTTGACAAACTTGCACTGACTCATCAAAACAAGAGGCCCCCAAAGCAGCCAGAAAACCCTGGGTAGCCAGTAAACCTGGGTAGACAACATTTTAGATAGAGTCATAAGAGTCTGGTTTTCAAGCAAGGAAATATGAGAGTCTGCAGAATCTTCCAAATCTGGAGTCTGAGATACATGCCAACTGTACCAACAGGCTAGAAGGGCTTCTCTGAGCCTAGCCACTCTCACATGCTCAGAGAGCTTGAATTTGGAGGTGTCCTCTCCACAAACATAAACTGGGTTAGGAGGTCCCTAGAAGACAGAGTCACTCCAGAATACTCTCCAGTGGAAGTCATTTATTTGTCTCACGCAAGTAAGTTGATTCAAGTCTTTCCTCCACAATTAGGAAGGGAATCCAGGAATACAACCCATGAGTTTCTCAGAACCAAGCAAAATCTCTAAAAGGCAGGGCTGCCAGAAAGACTCCCGAGGCCCTTCTACCAGGAAAAAACTGACTTAATCCCTAGGTTCTTCCATAATTTGAATTCAAATTGAAAGAACCACACTGAGTATATTCTTTGGTCCCACGAATACGAAACCAAAATAACTTACCAAATTCAAAGGGATGTTAACGAGTTTTAAAATCCCACATTAATCAAAATGAACAAATACAAAACACCCCCAACTCCTGCCCCAAGAGTAAGTTAAGGAATTTGTCTTGTGACTTTCTAAAAATTCTACAGATGCACAAACACCAAGTGGGAAATGACTGGCAGGAATGAATAAAAAGGAGGTGGCTACAGCTGTCCCACAGTGACTTGTGTAAGTGACTTGAAACTGTGGCCCTCTTTAACCCATGGCTTCAAACTACACACCCACAGCTACTGTTAACACTCTGACAAACGGATGTGCAGCTATGTTAAGGACTGTTATGCAGACATTTAAATTCTCGATTTCTGTGTGACGCAGTACCGTGTTCCACCGACTGCTACACTAAAATGGTGCTCGCTTTCATTTGGAACAAATTTCTCTGGCCCATAGTTCCATGCATCCACACCGGTCTCCTAGCTTCTCTTAGAGAAGTTCAGCCCTATACAGTCGGGTGAACATGGATAGAAGGATATATCAAGCTATTTCTGCTCGAGTCAAATGACTTTTCCCGCTTTGGTGACTATCAAATTCTTACTCAGCATTCAAGATTCTGCTTAAATTTTCCCTCTTCCATGACACCTTCTCAGCTTTCTCAAGCTCCTCCCTTGCACTTCCCAGCTCTCTGATCTCACTTTGAGAATATCTCCTATCACGTGCTTTGTAATTTTTCTGTTTAAAGCAAGTTCACACACTTTTGGTAGGAAGGCAAACTGGTAGAACCTCTTTGGAGAGTATTTTGGGAATGTCTATGAAAATGACAAGGCACATACCCTCCAACAATACAACAATCCCACCAGGATTTTCCCTTGTGGATTTACTCACACAGGTAAGCAACAAGGCTATTATAACACTATTTGTTGTAACAAAAGAGTGGAAACAATCTAAATACTTATTAATATGGGTTTGGTTAAATAAACACAGTAGAGTACCATGTGGTTGTTCAAAAGAACCAGGAAACTCTCTCAATACTGATATCAGAAATTTTTTCCCCAAACTCCTTTAATTTGTTTGATAGAGAATTTTTGTTTTTTCTAGCTTTGCGGTATGGTTGACAAATTGATAGAGAATTTTGACTTAACTAACATCAGGCCACTGAAAGGAGGTCTCTCTGTCTCTGATTCTCTGTCTCTCTCTGATATATTTTGTTTTCCCCTGGGCATCAACCAAAGGGGGACAACTTTGGCAATGGTTTTCATCAGACATGAGGTATGAGGTAAAGGGGATCAAAATCTGCTACCCCAAAATATGCTACTTTGGCATAAGAATTTTGAGCTGAAGGCAACTGAGAAAAAGCAGACACAGGAAGAACTCTTTGCCCTCTCCCTGTCTGCCTAAAAGCACGGCATAAACTCCCCTTGTGAAGGTATACCTCCTAACATACCCACCTCCCTATATAAGAAAGAGGACAACAACTCTTACTACTGGAGATGAAAATGATACCTAGATAAGTCTATATAAACAAACCTTACTAAAATAACTCTTATCTTCTATTAGTTTCACTATACATTTACCTTCCCACAATTCACTCCCCGTAGAAGCCCATTCATTTCCTTTGTCTGGTCCCTTCTGCACAATGTATCACCCTTTGTTAAAATGATATATAAGCTTTCAAGTCTAACCACTTCTTTGGGTTTTCACTTCTTTTCTGTATATCCCTTGTACACATAAAATTAAAAACATCAATTAAATTTGTAAGACTTTTTCTCCTGTCAATCTGGGTCTGTTGTTTGCTTTGTTTCGGTTTGGTTTTTGGTTAGTTTAATTCACAGGACCCAGACAGAACCTAAAAGGGTAGATAAAAAGTCTCTTCCTCCCTTACAGAGACGTGTCAGAAAAGCTAGTCATGAGTCAGAATGAAGTCAAGCAGTGGCAAAGTTGAAAACGCAAACGGGAAGGACCTCATTATTTCCAAAAGGAACGCTGATGGACACTGCGTCCAGCCTTTGCTACTTCATAATGAAGCTACAAGATGTGCCCAATCAGTCCTCCCCACCTTCTTCCAGACAAAGACTTTACTATGTATCAAGACTTTTTATGTATCTGTCATACACAAAAAGTTTAGTTACTATGCAGTTACAAAGAAATAAAAGATTATGCTACTCTCAGTAAGTGTCTAATAGTCAAGACAGATTTAATGGAAGAGAAGAGTTATGCAAAGTACATGCAAAAACTACAACTGCTTAAGTTAATGAAGGTGACTGCCCAAATAAAGCTCATCCAACCTAATAGAATCCTCACAGGTTTCTCTGCGCAAAACACACTGACTCTAGTTAAGGCTCGTGTTCCATTCCCGGGTCATACCAACCACTTTCTACCTTTGAGACCTCAAGTAGTTTTCTTAACCTTATCAAGTCCTACTTCATCCATAAAAATGGGGATATTAGGATCCACCTTTAAGGCTGTTAGAGTAATCAAATGAGATACAGCATTTAAAGTTCTTGGCTCGGTGCCTGACACTTATTTAGGGTCAAATAAATGCCAACTGGCACTATCATCATCATTCTGTAATTTTCAATATGTTTTTCAAACTTTATAAATAGAGACCCTCTGACCAATTCATTTAGTCAGAGGGAAAAATTACACAAAAATTCAAATCGTCTCAGATGAAGACCTTTTTCTTCTCAAAGGTGTTATATAAGCAGTGTATGTGTGACATCTTTGAAGTTTATGATGTTTTTACTGTGTATACAAAAGAACCCAAAACACTGACATTTGCTGCTTCAAAGTCCCATGAATTTATTTTCACAAGAATTTATATTTCACAAGAAATATTTATGTTGTTTCATCACCAAAATCAATAAGCCGTTTAAAAGAATTGGTCCAGGTCAGACATCAGGCTTCCAACTACAGTGGAGGGTTATCAAATCTGCTTAGGATGCAATAATTCTAATCCAAATCTCATTCAGTATCATTTGGTGAATCTTATATCAAGTCTCAGAATAAAGCCACTTTTTAAAAAAGTATTTGTGAGAACATAATTTGTTTTCTACACTCCAACAGACCAGGGGGGTTCACCCTAATTGAACCGCAAGGCTTTGGAGGGTGGCTGAAAGGAACAGAAGGGCCATGTGTGTAGAGCTGAGAGGCTGGACTCGCTCAGCAGAAGGTAAGGAGGGTCCCACAAAGAATGAGCTAAAGACCACAAAATTGTGACACAACCGACAGAGTACCATGGTGATATATCTAACAATTAGAGGGCAGAATTTCAATGACCAACCTTGAATGGCCAGAAATGACCCTACAGAAGAAAAAAAAAATCAGTAACCAAGGAAAGGTTAAAATATGATAGAACTGATTTTTCAAGCTGAGAGCAGGCAATACCACATAGACTATAGGAAACATATGCCAACCTACAGCAAGAAACTTAAAATGGAAACTGAGACACCACTCTGAGGATAATTCAATGAAATTCAATAGATTTTTTTGAATAAAATGGATTTGAAGAAGAAAAAAAACATCCTGAGGAAACAGTGGTTATCACTAGATGATAAGTAGGAATGGTTTTTATATATTTTTTATATATTTATTATTTTTCTATACTGTACTTCCTAAGTTTTCTACAATAAAAATATTATTTTTATCTTTAATTATAATACAAGATTTTTTTCAATGGGTAAGATCAGCCATCCAATTGTAGAAACAGGACAATCTAAAATATTATCTGTAGATACATAAATCCCACCCCATTAGACTGAAGACACTCATGGATGAGACCTTACTTCAGTGTTGCTTGGAACCCCAGTATCTAACACAGGGCCTAAACTACAAGGGGCATGTATTAAGAAGTGTTCAGCAAGCAAATTTTGATTGTGACCAGAATCCCAAACAAGGTGACCCCTAGTATAACCTCAGGAAGGAAATTAAGAAAATGCAAAGGAAATTAGGTTGGCAGAGCTTTCCCTCAAGCATCTGACCAGGGCTTACCTAGGTAGCCGCTTCCTTTCCAAAAAGGTCCCCTTGTGGGGTGCATGCCAATCATCCCGATAGCTACATTAGCCCACATTATAGCTTACTGTCTCTTGCTATTAAAACCTTCCTGCCTAGCTCCCCTCCTTTTAGCGCTGCCTATGAATTGAGTCACGCTGTTCTGCCCAGATCTGACTTTGCTGGAAGCTATAGGGACGACCCCTATGATGTCCCACTTGTGTTCCTTGTAGAGATGACCAGTCCACTCCAACACTTTAAAGAGAACCATGGGAGAATCTCATCTTAGGTCTCAGTGCCATTAAAACAAGTCTTCTCCCAGGAAGTAATACATTGTAATTTTATGAACACTGGGAATTGTGTAATTGAGCTTTTATCTCTCTGCTTAAAGCCGAGAGCCAAAACTACAGCCCTCCTTTAAGAATTCTGTAGGACCTTATCACATATGTATCTGAAAGCTAACTTTTCCTCTGGTTTCCTCTTACTATTCTTCTCTCCCTCTACACAACCCTGCTTTCTTTATCTGTTTTTATTCTCATTTGGGATGAGGCAGGGTATAAATAAACGAAGAAACCAAAAATTAAATAAATCTCCCTCCCCCCAATTCCAAGCTTGCTTCAGACATTTTCACCCATGTAGCTTGCCTGCAGGACAAGAGAGTAAAGCTCAGTACCACTTTCCTTGCTGCTACCAACCAGGCAGTGACTTGTATGTGCTTTTGTGACCATAAAGTCTGACTGACGGCCAGAGGCACTTTCCTTTCTACTTACTGCCCACCACCTCTAAAATACACAAGACCATGTGAATGGTACACTGTGGGGTAAGGCTTTGTAGTTAAGAATCCAAATTCCGGAACCAGACTACCTGGGCTCTAGTAATCCTGCCCGTTCCTCTCCATCCAGCTGCTGACCTTGGGCAAGTTATTCAATCTTTCTGTGCCTTGCCTTCATTTCCCGACCTGTATAATGGGAACAATAATGGTACGCACCTCACAGGGTTGTCGTAAGAAGTAAATGAGTTAACAAATTTAAAATGATTAGACCAGGACCTGGTACACAGTAAATGTGGGCCAGAACTATAATAGGACAGTTCTGTTTTCAGTTAAACCAGGCCATACGAAGTTTCAAGTCTGACTGAAAGTAGTATTTCTCACTGTAAATTAGTAAATTGACAAACCGATTTCTATGGTGACCTTATTTGAGTTTGGATGTCATGTACAAATGAGGTGGACTCACAGCTCTCTCTAAACAGCACTCATTTTCAACCATTTGCTTTCTGATTTGCTGAAAAGACGGAGAAAGCAGTAGTGTCAGACAACAAAAATGGTTCCTGGGAGTTTATACCCAACTGGTAACATCATGATCTTTAACCACACCTGTGTGTGCATGAGTACTCATATAGACGAGTATTCATGTACACACTCGTGCACACACACATACACATCACTGTCAAAGCCCCTCCAGCCGCAGCACAGACACCACTTAATGTCTAGAGAGATGAAAAAGCTCATGACATGCTTACTCTGGCTATCAAAGAACAAACTCTGCTTTGCTGGATGTTTGAGGTTCTGACGTACATCTGAGTTTTGAAAGGGACCGCCTCCTACATATTTACTTAAAACGCAAATTCCTCATCAGATTCCACATGTAAAGAAGCACGAGCCCAACTCTAACCACGCCCCATCTCTGCTCACAGCAGAGCCAAAATCCCAGCAATTTCCTCCACCCCGCCCACCAAAATTCAAGTCCTCAGTGAATCACTGTTCCATATATGTGGGTATGTGCATAATTTTCAAAAAAAAAAAAAATTGACCTGAAACTGAGAATGTATGAGGGCAAAAAAAGAAAACTGAAGAATCATGAACGTTGTAGTATTTGACTAAAGTTTAGAAAAATCAAGAAAGAAACCCACTGAAACCCTATGCCTTGCAACCAAGGTTACTTCGAAATTTGATGTAAATGGACAAATTTCAGCCTTGCTGTAGTAAAGTTACATGAGATTGGAAGAAAAAACCTGAGAGTATGTCAGGGCTATTTATTTTCCATTCCCTACGTTTCCCCTAATTACCTACTAAAAGAACGCAAGAGTTGGTTACAGTATTTCATTGAAATACGTCAGTCCCCTTTAAGTTTTCGTGTCTCCCTATCACAGAAAATATTCTAAGAATAGAGTCAAAAATGAACCCAGACTATCGGCCAAGACAACGGCCTTGAGGAACTTAGGAATCGCATCGTCTCCAGTTCAGCAGGCGAAATCCACTACAAGGGTGGAGGCGCGGGGCTGCGTAATAAAGTGACACTTCGCATTGAAATCGCCGAGATTACTCGGCCGTAGCCCAGATGCTTCTCGCCACTACGTCTAGTACAGAGTTTTGTAGACGCGTTTCCCAAGATCCTGAGGTCAATTTCAAACGCTGTTCCTCTCAAAAGTCCCCAAGGAGACTCGCTCGCCCACCCCACCCTGCAAGCAGCGCACTTCCCGTTTGCTCTGGCCGGTCAAGAACTCTGACTTGACAGATACGCACTTGGGGGAAGACAAAAAAAAAAAAAAAAAAAAAAAAAAGAGGAAGTGGCTAAAAGACCATTTCAAGACATTTATTTAATTTCTTTCTTAAAGGGAGATCAATGGCCCTGTCTTCCAGGAAAGCTTCAATGGGACGTAGCCATGACACCGGCTTGTAAGTTGCAGCGAATGTCAGCGTTGCAAAACGGAAGGCGACTCCTCTTTAAAAATAAACTTTAAAAAAAAAAAAAAATCCTCGAAATCCTCTTGCTATCCAAAACGATCCCTTCCCTTTCGTGAACGCAGCAAAGCTAACGACTCCCCTGCGGGAGGGTCGGATCCCGACAGCGAGGCTCCGGGGCTGGGTACGTGCCTGGTCTGCACTGCCAAGCGGCATGGGAAGCGCAGGGCAGCGAGGCGGTCAGGGGACCCGGCGAGCCCCTCCCTTACCTGGTTTGACCGGTTTGGGTGGCGGCTTCGACATCTCGCTTCCTGGAGCAGCTGATCCTAAAGACCACGCACGAAAAGTCAACCCAACGCCCCGCCAACCGGCACCCCAAGTTTCTTTTTGTTTAGCTTGCCGTGGTGCGCCTTCAAGGACCTGCGCCCACCCTGGGCCGTCGCACCAGTGGACGCCGGCAGAGAGGCTCGGCGCAGTCCCCGCCCCACCCCGCAGCCGCCCGAGTCGTTCTCGAGCGCGCGACCGGGCCCACGAGGAAGTAGCCGCCGCTTTGCCCGGCGCTAATTGGTTCCCTGGCTGGCAGCTGCGGCGCGGCGGGAGCGCGGGCGGCGCGCACGCCGGCGCGCGCGGTGGCGGAACCCGCGGCAGCCGAACCTGGGCGCCGCGGGCTCGCGCCGGGGCCGGCCGGCCGCGCGCGCCCCCGACCAAACAGGGCCCGACCCTGCCGTGGCGCGCGCGGGGCCACGCTCGCCGAAGCCCCGCCCGCCCAACTGGGGCTGGAGCTGGTCGTCGCGTCCGGCCCGGAGGAACCGATTTCGCGACCTCTACGTAGACGGCCTCTGACCTGGGAGGGACGCGAGGGAAGGGACTGGGGGCCTCTAGGATAGCGAGCTGCGGGGTTGCGGCGGGTTGGTGGCCGGCGCGCGCGTGGCCGGCGCCTCTGCTTCTTTGCTGGGGAGGACGCGGTGAGTACCTGCTGGGCCCGCCGCGCAGCCTCGCTGGGGCCTGGAGGTGTGTCCCGAGTGGTGGGGGCGCTGGATGCCGAACCTGGTTGCATCTTGCAAGTCGGTTTGGACTCTGACAACCCTACATGGGCTGTTACGGGCCTGCCAAGGAGCGCGTGTACGCGTGACTGCTTAGTGCTTTACCGTCCGCGATAATCCTTAAAATGGGAGTCTGCCTCCAAACGATTGTACAGGTTGTGGGGAGAAGTCACCAGGGACGGGCCAGGCCTTGATCCCCACGGGAAAGGTCTTTTATTCCTCTAGTATTGGGGTTGACGATGGCCTCCCTGCCTCCTGTTGGACGGCCTGCTAACCAAGAATGACTTGTACATTTTTATATGGCTGAAAATAAAAGAATATCTTGTGGCATGTGAAAAATTACCTAAAATTCAAAGTTCAGTGTCCGCAAACACAGCCACACTCATTTGCTTATGTATTGTCTGTGGCCGCTTTCACTTCCCAACAGCAGAGTCAAACAGCCGCTGGCAAAATGGAAAACGTTTTCTACCTGGCACTTGACAGAAGTTTGCTGCCCCCTGACCTAGCACGTTGAATCTCCAATGGGAGGCAAGGGCTGGAGTATACTAGAAATGCAAAGTTCGTAAGTTCGAAAGAGCACAGTCAATATTATAAACCAGTTGTATGTTTGGGGGAAGAAACATTGAAATGAAAAAACTTTATACATGAGAGTCTACATAAAATGAAGCTTCAGAAGTTTCTACTAGGGGTTAGTGAAAGATCGAGTGATTCCAAGGGAAAGGGACATGGATTGCATATTCAGAAACTTTGACTTTGGGAGAGTTTCGTTGCCCAAAATGAGCAAAGGTTAAACAATAGCAGGAAAAGACTTCCCTGTCACGTGGAAGAAGATAATCAAAATATCCACTGAATAAAATGAGTGAGAAGTCCTGAAAACATTTCACTCTGAAAAATATCAAACTGCTCTTTCAATGCGGTGAAAAGCAGAACATTTCATTAGCATGTTGTCATCTGTCTTTGAGAACATTTGTATTAGGGACTTGCTGTTTCCTTATAATCTGCTGATTCTGCACATGCCACCTTGACCATTTTGCAATTTAGAATCCAAACTATGCCAAGTTTAGTGGTGAAATAAAAGAAATGTAATAAACACATACCAGCTGTAAAAAAAAAAAAAAAAGACTACATATTTTACTTAGGGGGGAAAAAGTATTTAAAATCATTAAAATTACTCATTTGGGGTTTGCTCTTGGATATCTTAGTCTGTTCCCCCTCTATGAAATGTTTTGTGCTGTTTAGGAAAGATTTGCACTAATTGGGAGAAGAAAGTACATAAATATCCCACGACATTGGGAATGGTATATATTCCTAGTAACTGGATGCTGTGGATTGATGAGGCTGGAATGTCTGAATGATTGTCTCTCTGGAGACATTCAGTGATTCAAGTATGTGGTTGTTCAAACTTGAGTTTGCTTCATGGAGTGTGCTGCTGCTCGTATTTGGAGCCTGGCAACTCTTGATTACAAGTTTTTTAAATGTAATTTTTAAATTGTTCTTAAAGAGGGCAGCAAGCAGTGAAATAACAGAACGTGTGAAGGTGGACAATGCCAGGCCTGAACTGAGTGTTCACCTGACGCTGACCCATGCATCCAACACTGTTTTTTAAATAAATGGCCTCTGGGATTACTACACTCACTCCTACCCCAGCCACAGTTCTTTCTTCTGCTCCTTCCAGTTCCCCACTCCTCCCACTACATTGTCACCTGTTCATTGCTAACGGACTGCGCCCCACATTTAGTCAAACACTGTCTTGGACAGGCTGAGACTGCTAACTAATATAGAACTGAGGGTGCCTGTTTTGGTTAAAAAAAAAAAATAGAAAAAGAAAAAAAACTTGTATTTGACTGTGGGAGTTCCTTCCTGAGCCCAAGGGATTGTGTAAGTATGTTCTTGACTCTCCATGACTCCTGGTTTCAGAGTTGCTAGGTTCTCCACCCAAATAATCCATTCAAGCGTATTTCCAGTGCCACGACCACACTCGTTATTTACATGCTATGTAATTGATACAATATCCTCACGTGTTTGCACAGATGTGACGAGAAACACAGGGGAACAGTAGTCCTTGCCATTCAGTGTGCACAGCAAATAAACACCCATCAATAATACATCACTAAAAGGATATCAGTTACACATGAGAACCTCACAAGCCAGCGCATGTGCAACATCCTTTCTTTGCTTTTGGTAATGAAGTGCTTTTGAGTGGCTTGGGAAGAGGAGGTTAATTTGCTTGGTCTAGTTTCATTCCTGGCTTTTCCAAAACTCACTAGCTATGTGACCTTAGGTAAGTCACGCCAATTTCTGGGCAAGTTTCAACTTCTGCAAAATTAAGGGATGGACTACGTGACCTCTAAGGCTATACTTCCCTGGGTTTGAGAGTTTAATACTCTGACAAACTATCCAAAAATAATCAAGGTGAGGGCAAGGAACGACACAGTTTTATGTTTTCTGTTTGTTTGTTTGTTTTGCCAAGTGAGGACATCAACCTACTACTATGTACTGCCAACATGACTTCACAGGAGAAAGGACATTTATCACCCTAAAAATAAGAAAGATACCATCTCAGGATAAATGGCAGTCTTTCTCGTCCCAAAAGAGGATAGTTGACAGCTTTGCGTTGAGTTAGTAAAAATAAGAATAGGGTAAAATAAAATTCAAAAGTAGAAAAATCACAACTTAAAAATTTATTTTACAATATTCATTGTATGCAATTGTTCCTGTGATAAACTTTGGCAATTTGGGTGTAGATACAGATTTTCAAAAATGCAACTCCAGATGAAACTCAGATGTCTAACTTGTTCTGTTACTTTATTTTTATCACAGTGATTATTGAATTCTTGTCTCATATAGGCTTGTTAATGAAAGTGGAACTGAACCTTAAGCAGTTGCACTTAATTTGGAATATTCTGGATAAAAAGAAGCCCAGGAACAACAGCTCTCTCTCCGCAGGTGCTTCTCCCCCATCCCCACTTTCCACAGGAGGAGCCTGGACAGAGGTCAGGGATAGGAACTGGGAGGGCTGCTGGGAGCCTCCAGCTCAAGGAGCCACTCCCCCCACGCAGGCATACAACTTAGGTCCCTGGTCACCCAACTAGAGCAGCTTAATCAGAGGCAACTCTCAGGAACCACTGTTCTAAGTTTCCCTCCAGCTGAGCTTCTCCTTTTCATTTAAAGAGGTGAAAATGGTCTGTTGGAATATCCACAGGAACTGCTTTGTTGAACCTTAGAGGTCCATGTGTGAAACTGCCCGCTATCCCTTACACCAGGGGTCAACAGACAATAGCTTGTGGCTGAAACCTGAACTCCACGCAATCACTTTCCTGATAGGGAACACTAACTTTGAAATCCACTTAGAGAAATGTTATCCCAATAAAAAAGGAATTCCATTCTTCTCATTAGTAGATATGCATTGCCAAAAAAAAAAGACTAAATTATTCTTATGTTTTGACTTTTATCAAAAAAATTTGTTTTGATTTGTTTGTGAAAAATTTGTTTTTCTCTTGTTATATAAATATCTGCTTAATAACCTTGATTTTGCCTTTTGGCACACAAAGCCTCCCATATTTACTACCTGTTTCATTTCTGAAAAAGTTTATTTACCCTGGCCCTAGACCTAGGATTTGGGATGAGGAAATAGTACCCTTAAAGGGGTGCTAACTTCCTTTTGCCTGTGACCAGCAGTTACTTCCTCCCCATTTCAGAAGGGAGAGAAGAGCTCTGCAGTTTCCCTCCGTAGGGGTAATGGGTCATCTCCAAGTGATTGAATTATGCAGGTGACAGATCACCTGGCTGAGTGCAGTATGAAACTGTAGTGTGCTGCGCGACCTAGCAACTCTGCCACGACCTTGAAAACAGACCTTCAAGGGTATATGCTTTGCCAAGGTACACACACTTTCAGTTCACTTGATTTGGGCTTATAGGCCCTGAGCACGCACCCTCTGTTGGCACTTAGCAGGAGAGTGTGGCAGAGAGAAGCCAGTACAGGCATACCTCGTTTTATTGTGCTTCACAGAGACTGCATTTTTTACAAACTGTACGCAGGACCCTCCACCAGCAAAAAGATTATGACTCCCTTTATTGCGGAGTGGCCTGGAACCGATCCCACAATATTTCCAAGGTATGCCTGCACAATATGAAGCTCTTCCATGGAATACGGATAATCCAGGGCTGGGGTAACCCAGAAATCACAGCCATCCTCCTGCTCAGCTGGCCCTTCTAATTTAGGACTCTTACCTCTTTCAACATCTGAATGACAAGCATTTGATTTTTCTTTTTCATTTTAGGAAGACGTGATTTTTGAGGCTAATTATGAACACGTTTGTCATTGGAATTGGTGGGTGAGTAATTTTGCTACAAATAGCTGATCAAGACACTCAGGATGTCCAGACTGTGTTTCCAAGTGGACATGGTGGTGGAGGAGGAGATGCAGTGAGGATCACCTGAGTCCTGAAGAAGTGATCAGGCCATTGTCAAATGTAAAACAGTGGAGTTCTGGCTACATAAATACCAACAGCAGATGGGAGAGTTTCCTTATAAACAGGAAAACAGGAGTCAGTAAGCTGTTTGTCTACTTCATCATTTATTTTCTGGAACTGATACCAGAACCAAGGCCTGATCAAATGCTACTATGTTTCCCCGAAAATAAGACCTAACCAGAAAATAAGCCCTAACATGATTTTTCAGGATGACATCCCCTGAACATAAGCCCTAATGCGTCTTTTGGAGCAAACTTTTATACAAGACCCAGTCTTATTTTCGGGGAAACATAGTACTTTGGTTCAGGATAGTTTTATTCTCCATATGGCTGCTCCCCCACTGTGACATAGGAGAAAATCTATCAATTCTTTCCTGTTTTGCCCAGCTTTGGACATATAGAAAATGGAACCACCTCACCTGACTGGTGTGATAAGCTAAAATGGACTTCCCATCTAGCCCCAAAGTGGAAAGAGATTAGGGGAAAAGAAACATCACAGAGGAGATATAAATTCATGATAGGTAGGCTTGTAATAAGCCACTCCTCCATTTTTCTCCACTGTGCATTGAAACAAAACCACAGTGAGCATATGCAGTTTTATATACTTGCATTAAAATGTGCTACTTATATTCTGTGTTGCATATGAACCCTGTAAATATTGCGCCATAGACAAAACATTTCTTTGTTTCTAATCAATAGTGGTATTAAATCTTGGTATTATACAGTTGACTTGCCCAGTAGTTGCCTTTCTCCTCAATCCTTCCCAGTTTATTTCTTGTCATTTATTGCATTAGATCTACTTATGCCTATGGTTTTACTAACAACAACAAAAAAACATTATCTATAAAAGAAATCATTTATTCCTAGATATTCCATATTGTTTTAAATACCCTTTTCTAAGATTATTTTTGTATGTTTTTTAATGCATCTTTCTTTATTTTCAATTTTTATTTTCTTTTTTTTTGGTTCAGTGTGACAAATGGTGGGAAGACAACACTGGCTAAGAATTTGCAGAAACACCTCCCAAACTGCAGTGTCATATCTCAGGATGATTTCTTTAAGGTATCTATAAAACTTCTTAGATCACTTATTTAACACAAAAATGTTTTAATAGTAAAGTTAATTGAATTACATACAAAAAGCCTTTGTTGATAAAGCTTTTGCAGTGAAGGTCGACCCAATGCAGTAGTGTTACATGTCCAGTAGATGGCACCACTTAATGGTCTTGTTCTTTGAGTTAATTATTCTCATTCAAAGCATTTATTAAAGGTTTATTGCCTCTTCGTTCTATAATTGTATTATATTTGCACTGCACAGTTTTGATGGGTACTTTATTAATTTTTCAGCCAGAGTCTGAGATAGAGACAGATAAAAATGGATTTTTGCAGTATGATGGTAAGTAGATGAGCTTGTAAAACATTGTGCACTAATGTTCTTTTTTTTTTTCCAAACCCAAATAACTTTGCTATCTATGAAGACAGTGTCAAAGTGTGTTTAAATATATTACTATACTTTAAGGCTGCCTTTGTAAAGGTTTCTGATTTTTGTTCAGATATCTAAAAAAATGAAATCATTTTGCCAGTTTTATGTTTGAAACTAAAAACACTGGAATAATACAGATTTTCCTTCTGAAGCTAGGACAAGGTGGGTTCACTGGTATTCTAGTAATCCCTGTTTGGGGAATACATGGCTAACTATACTCTCCTTCCTGACCCCCCCAGCTTTACCTGGAGCAAACTAGAAGCACTCACCTTCTGAGCTTTCCTTCCCAGTAACCAAAGTGATACTGGGCAGCTGGGGATTTTTTTTCCTTTTCTTTTCTTTTCATTGCTCAAAAAGGATAGTGAATATTTTTCAGCTGGATTAACCTCACTTCCTTACCCAGTACTATGTTTAATGATCTTACCAACTTTTATAATTAAAAAGATGATCATTGAGATCTTATACAAACCAGCAACCAAGACAATTCTCTTGAGAAGCCAGAAAATATGTTCTTTATTTTTAACTCTGATAACCTTGGAAGAAAAATGTTGTGCTGTCGGTTCTTACAGACACTTCATAGTCTTAAGAGAGGCAAAGTCCTTGACTCACTGTCTGTTCTTTTGTCTTGAGCTGCAGCCAGGATATTTTTTTCTTCTCTTCCCTTCCTCTAAAGGTTAGTAAATAAGACTATTACATGTCTACGTACCCCAGCCGGGGAGATTATTACAAAGTAAGAGTTAATCAAGGAAAAATTGTTTGCAACAATTAACAGAATGATTCCTAATTTAAATGAGTTCTTACAGACTGATAAGAAAAACACCAATATTCCAACTGAAAAATACACAAGGATGTGAACAAGCTATTCACAGAAGCAAATGGTTATTTGATAATGTGCAATAAAAAGTCAACCTCAAAGGTAATCAAAGAATCTTAACTTACTTGTGTCCCCACTTACCGAGTAAACAGATTTTTAAAGCAATAATAATTATCTAATAATGGCACCGGCTCAACAAAACAAAAACTGTCACAGATGGGAGTACAATCTTTCTAGAAAGGAGATTGAGCATATGTCCCAAAGACCTTAAACATTTATGCCATGTGTTCAAGTGTCCTCTTCCAGGAATCTGTCTTAAAGAAAAATTTGAACTTTTTATGTAAATGTGCAAATTTAAGGTAAGTCAAGTTAATATTGAAATCTTTATGATAACCACCAAAACAATAGTTTTAAAATATATAGTTATGAAGTTTGTAAGTAGATGTCCTCATTAAAATATAGTTGATAAGTCAAAAGAAGTAAAAAACAGAGAACAAATCAAAAAATGCTGGGAAAATAGAAAACAATAGTAAGCTGATAGATTTAAACCAAATATATCAGTAGCTACATTAAGTTAGATGAACTAAAATACTCCAAATATTGTCAGACTGGATTTTTTTTAAAAAAAGCCAACTACAAGCTCCTTACAAGAGATGTATTTAAGTATTAGGACATAGAAAAGTAGACAGCAAAAGGCTAGAAAAAGATAGTACACCATGCAAACACCTAATGAAAGAACACCGGCATAACTATACTAATACCAGACAAAGTAAACTTTAAGGCAAAGAGTATTACTAGAGATAAAGAGAGATAAATGGATCAATTCAACAGGAAGATAAACAATCTAAAATTTGTATACACCTAATAACATAACTTCAAAATACAATAAGCAAAGATCAACAACACTAAGAGGACAAATAGGAAAAAAATCTGTAATTATTTTGGGAGATTTTAATAGTACTTTCTAAATAATTAATGGAATAAACAGGAAAAAATTATAAACGTCTACCAGATTTGAACAACACAATCAACAAAGTTGACCAAACTCCCAACAAGAGCAGAATATACATTTTGCCCCCTCAGGAACACGTGGAACATTGACCAAAAGACAAGGTACATAAAAGGCATGAAGCAAGTACTAATTAACACAGTTCAATGGATTCAAGTAATACAGAGACATCTTCCCATCACAGAGAACTGAATTAGAAATCACTAACTAAAGAGGAAATAGAAAAGTCCCAAGTGTTTGAAAAATAATCGGTACCTTTTATTCTGAGTTTTAAAAAATTTTTCTTATGGAAAATTTTAAATATACAAAAGTTGACAAAAAAGTATAACGAATTCTCGTGAGTCACCATCTACCTTTAAAAATGATGAACTCTTGCCAATTATATTTCATCTGTACCCTCACTCAGTTTCTCCTTCTATATTATTTTGAAGCAAATCCCAGACATCATTGCGTTTTATTTGAAGTAAAACACTTCTGTATATCCCATGGGTCAAAGAATAAATCACAATGAAAATTAGAAAATATTTTTAACTAAATAATAATGAAAATATATTAAAACTAATGGCATTTCTGATTCCAGCCAAATGGATTGACCCTATTCCTTGCTATTCTTCCCTCTTACAACTAAAAAACCTAAGTGGAATACAACAAACAGAGGAAGACTCTGAAAGGTGAAAGGAAGAGAGCAAATTAACTAGGGACTTCAGGACTTGAGGAATAACATGGCTGCAAGTTCCCTGAGTTTTCTTTTTCCTCTCATATATCCTGGAAGGGGTGCTAGAAAAGTGTGCAACATGGAACCATCAATAGGTACGAAGAAACAAACAAACAAAAAACAACAAAAAACAAGAAACCCGTTCTCTAGTCAAAGGACCAGAAAAAGGGTGACCTTGAAGAATAGAAAATTATTTTGATAATATTACCCTACTCAAACCAAACACAAAAGGAAAAACCATCCTCCACTCCTGGTGTTAACAGGGCCAAGTGGGGAGCAACACTTCTGGACCCATCAACACTAGCAGGGCAGGGTGAGTTGGCCCTGCATGCCATCATGTCAAACAGTGAACTGAACTTCCATCCCCACCTAGCAGCAAACAGACAGAATGAGGCAGTGTGAGATGGTGCTGGTTGGCACTCCACGCTCTTCTCACACAGGTAGTGTCAGCTACTATCAGCAGGACTCAGTGGAGAGCTGAACTTCTCTCTTCACTGAACAGCAGTGAAGCCACACCAACCAGTATTCTGCTTTCCCCATTTCCCCCGATTCTAACCCCACCCCTGCCCAGTATCAGTGAGGCCCAGCAGGGAGCTGAACATCCCCCACACCCCTGGACCTGCACATGATACCTAAACAGGGTCACTGCTTACAAAAAAGATTAAGTAGGATCTAGAACCTAACGTAATAATGCTCCAAATTTCCAGAAAAAAACTGAATATTACTTGTCATATCGAGAACCAGGCAACTCTCAACTTAAGTGAGAAAAGACAATCAACAGATACCAACTCCGTGACACAGAGGTTGGAATCATCTGACATGAAGTTTAAACAAGTGTTCATTAAAAGGCTTAAGTGAGCAATTGTGAATATTCTTGAGTTAAGTGAAAAATTAGAAAGCTTTAGTAACAAAAAATAGAAGATATAAAAAAGAACAAAATAGAAATTGTAGAACTGAAAACATACAATAACTGAAATTTTAAAATTCACTGTATGAGTTCAACCGAATAAATATGACAAAGGAAAAAATCAGTGAACTACGAGACAGACAATGAAATTAATCTCAATAACAGAGAGAAAATAGACTGAAAAGACATTTAAGAGAAATGCAGGACAAAAGATCTAACATATCATCGGAATCTCAGAAGGAGAGGATAAAGTATGGTGCTGAAAAAGTATTTAAAGAAGTAATGGTGTAAAACATCTCAAATTTAGCATGGGACTTAAACCTACCAGTGCAAGAATCTGAGTGATCTCCAAAAAGGTTAAACAAGACTGATCAAAAAAAATAAAATAAAATAGGGAAGGCACACATTACAAATATCAAAAACTAAAACGATAATAGCATTACAGATCCCACAAATGTGCAAAAGATAAGATTTTATGAACAATTTACGCAAATAAATTAGAAAACTTAAATAAAATTAACAATTTCCCAGAAAAATGTAACTTACCAAGACTAATACCAGAAGAAAGAGAAAATCCTAACGGCCCTATATTTATTAAATAAATTAATTCACAATTTTCAAACTTCTCACTACAAACCCGCCAAACCCAGATGACTCAATTCAGTAGTTCTGGAGTGGCGCTCAGAATTTGCATTTCTAGTAAGTGTCCAGGTGATGCTTATGTTGCTGATCTAGGAAGCACACTTTGAGAATTGCTGCTATCGGTTACTTTTTTAGTTACAATTATAAGTTCAAAAAGTGTGCTCATTTTAGAGTTTGAAACTGACATATTTGTGTCCTTCGGGGAAAAAAAATTACACGGATTTTTCTCTTATTTGTCTGTAAGAGCTCTATATATTTAAAGATATTTGGCTCTTTGCCAAATACATTGCAGATATTTTCCTCAGTGTGTCATACGTCTTTCAAACTAATTTATACTTTGTCATCCAAAAACGTTAAACTTTTATGTAGTCGGGAGTGTAGAAGTTATAAATAAAGCAAGATTAGCCATGAATTTATATTGTCAAAGCTGATAATGGGGACTTGGGACTTCATTGTACTCTACTCTCTACTTTTGTATATGTTTGAAATTTTCTATAATAAAAATGTTTCAAACATACCGATTTATCAATATTAGAGTTTACATTTATCTAAAATATTTGTTGTTAGGTATTCTGAAGGATAAGTAAAATAGTCTTGTTTTATATCTTTATAGAGCCCTGGATATACTCATCATAAAAAGCTACATCATAAAACTTTTGTCATATTGATTTCATATTTTTTAATGTTTGTTTTAAGTGCTTGAAGCGCTTAACATGGAAAAAATGATGTCCACTATTTCTGGCTGGATGGAAAGCCCAAGGCACGCTCTGGTATCAACAGATGGGGAAAACGCTGAGGAAATTCCCATACTAATCATCGAAGGTTTTCTTCTCTTTAACTATAAGTAAGCATCCTCCCTCTAATACTGACTCTGAATGAATGAGGACTAAACCTGAAAACTAAATATGCTGTTATTTTAGGCCCCTTGACACTATATGGAATAGAAGCTACTTTCTGACCATTCCTTATGAAGAATGTAAGAGGAGGAGGAGGTGGGTTTTGAAATTGCCTTTGTAGATTGAAAAGATAAAATTTACAAAAAATGAGGAAAGCAACATTATTGAGCAATGTGTATATATCATTTTCAAAGAAGGGAACCCTCAACTCTTTATGTAATGAGTAAAACCTTTTTTTTCCCCCCATAGTTATCCAGTTGGAGTCATGCATATTACTCTTCTAAGAAAAGGGTATAAGCTATTTGGCTCATTTCTCCTAAATTTTCAAATGAAAATCGATTATGATTTTAAATTAGTTGGCCTATATTCTGCTACAAGCCACAACAAACACCAATTAGTTTAAAGTTTAATCAAACATATCAGTATTTCTATCATTATTTACATTGATATTTGTCTCTTAAATCTTTTATAAAGCACTAGAGGGGGAAAGATAATTATGAATAATAGTGAATTACAAAGTTAATTTTTGGATCAAGGAACTAAACCCATTTTATGGTCTTTGTAACTAGCATTGAGTTTTAATCCTGTTTAGACTCAACCTCTAATTTTCCCATTATTCTGATCATTATTATTTTACTTTATCAACATGTTTCTATCAAAGTAAAGTTTCCTACATGTTTTGATAGTACAAGGGTCTACAAGCCTCCAGACCCCCCAGGGTACTTTGATGGCCACGTGTGGCCCATGTACCTAAAGCACAGAAGAGAAATGGAGGACATCACATGGGAAATTGGTAAGTGCCTTTTCTCCCTCCACAGAAGGCCTTCTACTTGTCATTGCCTCAAAGTACACAAAAGGAAGGACTTTAGGAAGCATTTTTCTCGTGTATTATGTTATGAAGGGACACTTTAAATCAGAACACTCTGGGCTCCCCATTTTCTACAGCTGCTCTCCTGGTTTCTGTTTCTTTCCATATGTCTTTTGTCAAAAGCTTGTCAACTTCCAGATGATCATTTATTCACTAAATATTGATGGAATGGTTTCCATGTACAAGGTAGTACCCTGGTGATATCAATGGAAATAAGGCAGACCCAGCCCCTACTCTTACGAGCCAACATTCTATTAGGGAAACAGATGTTAAACACACTAGCTGCATGAGCATGTCCTTTGCAGCTGTGCAGAGTACTAGGACACTGAGTACCTTGGGAACTGCCCAAATCTCCGTGATCAGCAAAGGCTTCCTTGAGGAAGCCACATTTAAATCACACTCTGACAGATTTAACTGGACAAAGAGAAGAAGGTTGAAGGGATGGAAGATCAACCCAGACAGTGGGTCTGGTACATGAAAAGGCCAGGCAGGGGGCAGGAAGGAAGGATTAGCACTGAAAGAAGGTTGGTATATTTATGGTAAAGAAAAACCAAGGGTGAGAGGTGATGTTGGTGATACAGGAAAGATCCAAATCCTACAAGGCTATAATCCAATTAAGGACTTGGGTCATTATCCCAAGAGAAGTGGGAAGTCGTCCACAGAGATTTGGAATGATAGGTATCAAATTCTTGTTTTAGTAAGATTCCTCCAGCTATGTGGAGGATGAATGTAGAGGGTGTGATGTTGGATGTATGTACTCAGTAGAACGGGGCGATCCTGTAGATATGAACAGTGTAGAAAACTGAGGTGTCAAGAACAACACCTCAGGAACTGGCAGGTGCTAGTTCAGAAAACGGAAAAAAGTGAAGAAGTTGCAGGTTTGTACGGCAGAAATGCAAGTCTGTTTTGCACATGAGTTTGAGATGCCTGAGAGCCATAAAGCAGTGATTTAACCATGTGGATCTATGGGCCCAGGCTAAGAAAAGACCATAGTGATCTTTTGAGCAGAGCTCAAGATGGAGAAGATACAAGAGGCTGGAGAAAGAAGGCTGTTGGATGGGATGGAGGAATCAGAACTGAAGTATACTTTTCAGAATAAAGGGAGTTGCCCTTATGGTGAGAAGTCTCATGGCTTCCAGGATGGCTCTGCATCCTGAAAGCCATGCAGAGCCAAGCAGAAAGCACATGGGGCTTGCCCACAGTCTGGAGGCCATTATGATCTCTTTTTCAGTCAAATTCAACCCCACTTCCCCATCCCCGGAGCCACTGCTGAGTTTCTGGCCTCACCACTTCCAGTTTGGACCATGGTTGCAGGGACATTCTCTTACTGCCCATCTCTCCCTCGCCAGCTAAAGCAAATCGTACCATTTCCCTGCCTTGCTAAATAGCTTCAGGATAAAAACCACACAGCTCTCAGGATAAAATCCACACAGCCAGACATCAAAGCTTCTAAAGACAAAGGCATATCCTTGCTGTATAACCTCGTTTCTCCACTGTTCCTGCCTCCCCACAATCTAGCTTTTCCAAACTGTGCATCTCTTTCTCAACAAGCAAAATTAATTCTCTCCTACCTCCCTACCTTTACAGTTTTCCAACTAGAAGATCCCTTCCTTCCTTTAACATACATAACTTCTACTTTCTCTCTAAAACTGACTATGCCAATTTTATTAAAAATACATATTTTCTGAGCCTTGAGAATTCTGATTCAGTATATATGTTATGTATCAGAGCCCAGACCATGCATGATTTAAGAAGCTATACAGGTAATCTCGATGCACAAGTAAGTTGGAGAACTGCTCCTTTAAATGATTCTTTTGGGGAGACGCCTCTTCAGTTCTCCTAAAGTGCCATACTCACAATGCCACTTTATTTCTTTTAAAAAATAATAATTTTCACATGAGCTAGTGTGCATTTCTCTGTAATAAATCAAAATTTTTTACCTGTTGTTTCTGGTTATAATCTCTTTCTCTCTCTAGTGGCTATTAATTTCTTTTTACATTCTGGTCCTGGGTTCTGTGATTAAACCTATTGGTATTTTCAAGAGATAGCAGGTGCGTCTTGTAAGCATCCTATATTAAAACTGTTAGCATTCAAATTGCTTGCTTTTCCCCTTTTAAGTCTACCTAGATGGAACAAAATCTGAAGAGGACCTCTTTTCACAAGTATATGAAGATCTAAGACAAGAACTAGCAAAGCAAAAATGTAAGTATTGTCCTATCAAAGTGGATGGTGAAGGGATAACTAAAAATATAGTTCATTACATACCCAAGAATGGCATACCAGAATGCTAATGTAGGAGTGATTATATCCATTCACTCATTGCTTTGAAGATAATTCAGAATCAGAAACTCTGAATGAGTTCGGGGACTTGATTATTTTTTTAAGGGTAAAAATATTCACCCTTTGTTATATCTCTTAATGATATTTATGTTGTTTAGTTTAAATATTTTAGTAGATAGCTGTTATTTCAATGAGACTGAAATTACCTTTGGGGCAAGTGAAGTTAAAATGCTGGTGACTTTGTTTTAATATGTCTAGAGCTCCCCTTCTCCTTTATTCCTTTTAAATATGTTTCAGGAATTTTATTTCCCAAATACCTCAAAAGTAAACACAAGATTTAAAAAATTATGTAAGTGTGTTTTTAAGGCTTTTATATTGGATGACACATTTTGCAAGTGACAGAAATCGTCCTAAATCTTGAGCAGAAAGCAGAAAGAATGCTTAAGCAGAAAGAATGTATAGGGGCAGCAATCACTGACAGACATCATGTCTGTTGGAAGCACAATCCTGCTATGTCAGATAGCCGCAGTAGAAAAAGACAGTTTTTCCTTTTTCAAGATTGTCCATGAGTTGATAAATGTTGAAGTTGGATGTTGTATACAAAGGGTTTACATATTATTCTCACTGCTTTTGCATATGTTTGAATTTTTTTATTTTAAATAGTTTTTAGAAAGCATTTTCCATTTTAGCCCAGCTGAAAAGTCCCAGGGAAGACTCTGATTGGTCCTTCTCCAGCCACATGACTTTTGCTAAACCAATCACTATGATTAGGGAGGTAGCACACTCTAACTTGCTAGGATTGGATCATGTCATTGATTATATCTCCTAAGGTCTCCAGACTTAAGGGGAGAAATTCTCCAAAGGGAAAGCAGGGCAGGAGGTAAAACGCAAAAGAAGAAGGATGACAAAGCATGCTGGGAAAACAAAACTGTAGATCTAGCTGCTGTTGTATTTTAACTAAAAGGGTTTTCATGGCTAACACATGCAAAATGCTATCCTCAACTGATTCAAGAGAAGACAGTATTAGTCACTTCAGCAGTGAAGAACATTACATGTTTTTTGGTGAGACCCAACTGCCCTAGTTCAAATATCATCATCTCTCAGTAAGAATTAGATTTCCTATGTCCTCAGTAAATTCCTATCTGCCTAGGAGACTGAGCCCAGCCAGGCAATGCACTGATCCTACATATTCCTAATTTCAGCATCAGTCCTTCATGTAGGCATGAACCCATTTGAAGAAATTTCAAGACCATCTGAAAATGTCTTCTTAGTGGTACTTAAAATCCTTGCCAGATATGCCTGCCCACCCCTGCCATCTATTACTTTGATAAAAGGCAGGCCTCCCACAGTGAAGCTCAGGGCACCAGCATTGAGTGGATATAGAGAGTGTAGGGGGAAGGGAGAGGTTCTGCCTTCATAATTTATAGCACCTGAGCCAGACCCATGTTATGGGTTATTGACTCACTTTCTAATCCTAAAGAGATACCCCTTGGGGTGTTTCAGCTGTTGGATGCCTAGACTTTTCCGTCCTCTCGATAATGGCCAGTGCTTAGGTCCAATTCTCCTTTAGTGATTAAGTCATATACTGGAGTTTGGCCTTGTGATCTACCTGCTGATAAAAATGAAAGGAGCCTTGATCGTGTAGCTCAGGCAAATTGCACCTAGTTCCATACCAAATGCCAGCTTTTACCATCTGGCCCAAAGCCCAAGAATGTTGGCATGTTTTGACGGACCCTGAAAGCCCACAAGAAAGTACATGTCCATGTGTGTGATACCCCCCTCTTCCCTTGCCTATATCCTAGAGGCTTGTAAGGAAACATTCAACTATACCTTTTAAGGCTGTCTTGCTTATGTTCTACATATTTGATAAAATTTAAAAAGAAAAAATATATATAACAGGTATACTAGAAGAGACATAAAATTCAAAGCAGATGAGCTTTTCCTATTTCTGAGATCTATGTTTTTGTTGTTGTTTTTCCAGTTGCATAAATAAGTTCCTGTGTTGTATTAAGCCACCGCCTTTCCCATTTCTTCCAACCACGGTATCCTGGCAAAGCCAGCATGGATGTATCCTCAGCATAGCCTCCTTTAACTGGCAGTTTGGGAAGGAGGTAGTGGGGAGTCCTTTCAGGAGTTTCGGTTGACTACTCTCCCGGCTTCTCAGAACATCTCATAACCCTGCTTAACTAATTTTCCATTCCAAGCATATAAAATCATAATTGTGACTAAGTAATAATGAAAGGGATATAAAGATTGAATTTAATTATTAACGAAACAGTAAATGATCTAGGAGTGTAAGGATATGAAGTGATATATTTAACTCAATCCTAATTTAAATCCAGATTTTGAGACAAAATTGAATCATTACCTATTCTCACTAAAACAAGGCAGTCTAGCCACCAGGAATGTTCAAACTTCTTTAAAAATGTTTATTTTCATCTCATTGTAAAAGTACCTTAATAAAAAAGTTTTAATGTAAAAGTGAAAGAGAAAAAAATAATCATCTATATTTGTAGCAAGGCAATGTTAACATTTTAATGAGCATACATCCAATGTTTTCACTGTTCATATCAGTCTCTCTTTTATATGGTTATATGAATTGTAAGACTTGACACAGATATCTTAGTGCAGAAGATGTCACATGTCTAGTTTCAAATCATAGGAATAAAAAATTACAAAATAAAATTTTAATCAAATTTCTATTTTTCCTTTTGGTATTTTTCTGTATTGAATTTAAGATATAATTTCCAATTATGGTGTAATTGTATAATTATCTAGTTTAATAGTCCAAATTGACGTAAGATTATTGAATCATTTTCCAGTTGTTGGATATTCAGTATTCTATAATACCAGTTTTTCACTTGGCAAATAACATGCTATAAAAATATCTGTACACATTGCTGGTTTCTTTCTTTTTCAATTATATTAAGAATTTTCCAAAGTAGCACTTGCTTGGTCAAAGAGTATCAACATTTTAAGTTTTATATACTTGAAAGGTAAAATACTATACTAAAAAAAAAATGTGTTTTTTCAACATAAGCTGTGTAATAAGAATGCAGTAGATTTATCATTGAGTTTCTAAGCCAAAGTCACTAAATATTCAGCTAGGCTTCCTTGGATAAAGACAAAAAAGTTAAAGGTAACAATACCTCTTTCCCCAAATAAGGATAACGCTCCAATTCTACTGCAGCCAGCCACCCTTTGTGATATTCTTCTAGTTCTCAAACTATTTCATTCCTTGAAGTTAAGGATTATTATACCAATTGCAAATGATATTGGATATCTGATATCTTAAGATAGGCTTATTAAATGTAATGCAAGGATTAAAAGAATGAGACTTGCGCTCTATTTAGTTCTTTATAACAAAGCAGCATTTCTGGCTCCAGAATCCCTGTAACCTTAACATCCTTAGAATACTGTTGTGAGTGTGAAGATTTAATAAAATGAGAATTGGAATTCTCCATTAATTTTTTTTCTATTATACTTATTCCCAAGGTCTGCAAGTAACAGCGTAAAGATGGAATGCACTGAATCCTTCCTGGGGTAAATTAGGAAACTCGAAGGAATATATTCAAGAATCTCAACCAAGATATAATATGTACTTTGGTACACTGGCAGCTGTTGTTTCATTTGTTTTATCACAGATGATTTTCCCAAGTGAATAGTTATCTATGACAATGGATAGGAATTTACCTTAGTGAGTTGTTCTCACTCAAAGAAGTGTATGGATATAACACAGAAAGTTAGTTCCTCTAGAACAGTGATTGTCAGACTTTTCTGAATGGGACCCAGAGTAAGAAATAAGATTTACATCACAATCCAAGTTAGATTTACATCACAGTTACAATATATGTAATCTGGTGTGTGTGTGTATGTGTGTGTGTGTGTATTTGTATATGTGTCTGTGTGTATGTATGTGTCTCGTGTGTGTGTCTATGTACGTGTATGTATAGATACGTGTATACATACACATATCAAGTATCATAAAATATTTATCATATACAATGTACTCTGGTATTTTTCTGTTTTTAATTTTTTTTAATTTTGGTTACCATCCCATACCAATGCCCACTTACTGCAAATAATCGCATTACTAGGAGTAGCAGTTGCACTAAATACATCAACAATTCCCTGCAGTATCTTTTGTGCAAGTGTTTTGTCATTGTTCATTCTGTCACCGTTCTTGGCAGGTGTCTAAAACCACTGAATCATTGTATCACTTTTATTGGGAAGATGTTACAAATAGGGGATTTTTTTCCTTGTGTTTAACAATTTTGTTTTTTTTCAAACCAATGTTCTAAAATCACAGAAATAAGTTATAGTTACTTCAATGACCTAATACAGGAGACCTTTCATAGAAAAGTACAGACAGGAGATCTGAATTGTGTGATTTTTTTTTTGAGACCCCTTTCAATGTTGGAATTTAAATTACTATATTAATCAACTTTTTGTTTATAAATAACAAACATATTTCTCACAACCCTCTCAGTGCTTACAAATATAAAATATATTGTTACATTAACTTTAAACTTTCTCTACAGATTCATTTGATCATTGTTTCTATATTTTAACTAGCTTGCACTCAGTGATAATTAGGGTTTTCTTTTTCTTTGGTCACACACTACAAAAAACAAAACAACGTGGGCTCAAATTACAGTTCATCTACTTAACAGCTATATGACTTTGATCCAGCTATTTAAAGTCTTGATTTCCTCTTTTTAAGATGGGGATATCAACATTACTTATTAGGGTATAGTGTGGAATAAGGATAAAGTTCAACATCTTTAATATGGCCTCCATGGTGTTCCCTGATCTTGCCTCTGTAGCTCTCTACCCTCATTTCCCATCACTCAACCCAATACCGTTCAGCCAGAGGGACCTCCTCAACCCAGACTTACCAGAACCCTTCCTGCCTCACTCCTGGCACACGTGCTGCCCCCAGTGCTTAGAGCAAACTTCTGTAGCCCTCACCTCCCAGCAGCTTGCTGACTCCTACTCCTCCTTCATATCACCTTTTAAATCCCACTTCAGGGAAGCCATCCTGATCGCTGCTCCCCCACATGGGTGCTTTCAAAGCTCTCCTACTTTTTCTTCAAAGCCTGAATGACAATAATTATACTGCCACTCACAGAAGCACTCGTTTAGTGGCTGTTTCTCCATCTAACCTTCAAGCTCAATGAAGGCAGGACCTACCTCTGTCCCTTAATTATAAACACACCCCTAAAGAGCACAGTGTGTGGTACATGATGAACACAAAAAACTCTGCATACTTTTTTATAAATTATGGTGTCAGGAATGAGTTCACAGGCAACCAGTATATTACTTGACTAACAGCTTAAATTCACTGGGGTGTTTTTTGTTGTTTTTTTGCATAACAGGAAAATCCAAGGCAGGCAGTCCTGGGTTTATGCATAGAGTTGTCAGATCTAAGGGGAAACATGTAGCACCTCTACTTTAGACACAACTCAAAAATAATCATGAAAAAGCCAGGGTCTTTCATTCTTGGCTTGTGGACTTATCATCACGGGGAGGTCAAAAGAAGGCAGCAGAAGCTCCCTGAATAGTGACAGTTTTCAAGGAAGGAAGACAGGTGTAGGGAGGTACAGACAGCCACCCAACAGTGTCTCCAGCAGAGTTTCCTGTGTGTCTTTCAGCCCAGAACTGACTCACATGGCCACTCTCACTGCAAGGGAGGCTGGGAAGAGGATGTCACGACAGGTTTGGACCAATTATGATTCACTGCCTAGGGCTGTTGCCAAGGAACAAAATCAAGCCTCTTTTAGGAAGGAAGGAGGAGGAAACAGGTAAGCAGCTAGAAGTGTTCGCCATGATTTTATCAAGCTTGGATTGCTGTAATTCCAAATTACTGTTATCAGAACAGTAGGATTTCTTTTTTTTAGAATAAAAGTCTAGATATGATTTTTCAAACTTGATTTCCAAGAATTTCTGACATCCCCCACATAGACTTACTGTGTTTCCCCAAAAATAAGACCTACATTCAGCTCTAATGCATCTTTTGGAGCAAAAATTAATGTAAGACCCAATATTATATTACATTTATTATATATGTTATATTATATTGTATTATATTGTATTGTATTATATTATATTATATTATATTATATTATATTATATTATATACCCGGTCTTATATTAATTTTTGCTCCAAAAAAACGCGTTAGAGCTGATTGTCTGGCTAGGTCTTATTTTCAGGGAAACATGGTATGTCCCTACTGATAGAGAATCATTACATTTGACTTTTCTCCCTTTTCAGCTTGTGAAACTAGGTCAGAGAAAGAGTATTTTGAAGAGAAACAAAACCTTAACAGACATTAAAAACGGAAATATTCAAATCATTTCTGAAAGAAACACATATATTTTGTTTACTATTATCAGTGAAAAACAAATCAGGAATTTGAATTAAAGACTATCAATGCTTCATTTCTGGATCTGCGGTTTCACATCACAATTACCCTTATCAAAGCAATTAATGGGATATTGTATCTTTTTCAAAATAGAGTAAATCTGAAATTTTTACTTTCTATGCATAAATAACCTCAATCCTTTTAGATTAGATTTGCGGTAGGAAAGCTTCATTATGCTTAATATCCAACAGAGTAGGGAGTTTATAGGTTACCTTTTAAGAATATGCTTGTGGTAGAACATCGAATCATAAAATGTTGGACCAGTATCAACTGCTCCAATGCTGTATATTTCAGTATGGAAATTAAAACGAGAGTGGTGAACTTCTCAACCCCATGCAGCTAGTTAGTGGGACCAGGGCCAAGCCACAATCCTTCATCACTCAAACACAGACACACACACACACACACACACACACACAATTTTAAAGCAAAGAAGAGCGGAAAAATCACCTGCTAGAATACATCATCTCTCCCTCTCTCCTTTGAATAGAGCACATTGAGAAACCTGGAAGGATAAGGGCTACTTGTATTTTGGGGAAAATGAAACTTTTTGTTCTGGGCTATTGGAGCCTAGTCAAGGAGACAACTCATGCGGTTATCCTTGGGGCAGGGAGAAATGGGAGCTAATGTGCTGACCTTAGACTTGTGGCTCCAGCTGTTCCTTCAATACTCCATTCATGATGGAGAGTTAGGAAGAAGCAAGGATGTGAAAAAGGTAGAGTAAGCATTACTCTCTACTTGTATACACACACAGAAGTAGATGAAAATTGCAAGAGAAGCTTTGGGGCCCTAATCAAGGTAGCGTGACCTGCAGATAAGAGATCAAAAAGAATTTCTTACCAAAGTGAGCAAGCATATCCAGTGAAGTTATGCCCACAGGCCAGAAACGTCAGCAATATAGCAAAAGTAGAGATATAATAATATCCCTGGTAGCTTACAGATCCCAGAGAAGTTAGGTTGTCTTCTTCAAGTTTAAAAATTGAAACTAGAACTAAAACTCTTCCCTTCAAGCCTGCACAACAAGTTCCTAGAACAGCAGTGGTTCTCAAATAGCATGTGTCGAAATTACTTAGAGGGCTTGTTAAGACAGATTGCTGGGCTCCAACCCCAGAGTTTCTGATTCAATAGGTTTGTTACCCTGCAATTTGCATTTCTAACAAGTTCCCAGGTAATATTGGTGTCGCTGACCCGGGATTACACTTAGAGAATTATTGCTCTATAGTGGACAAATAGCAGCCTGCAGATTTGGACACTACCAGTATGAAATTATGTTTTCAGCTCCTAAAGATATTACAGAATCACTCTTGTGCTAGTTACTGATTTTATTCATTCTTAGCTCCAAATTCTTCATTTTTTGCCTCACCTGTATAAATGAATCTGGGCCCTTAAAATACAGAGGGTGCCAAAAAAAATATATACAAAGTTTAAGAAAGGAAAAAAAACTATTAAAATTGTAATAATATATACCGATAACAAAAGATGAATACAAGTCACACTTCTGCAATGACAAGAGGTGCTCAAAGTGGTTACCATCAGCATAATTTTAACAGTTTTTTTCCTTTCTTAAAATGTGTATCCATTTTTTTGGCACCCTCTGTATTTTTCCTTCGCTAGGTGGAACGATATTAAGCTTTATCAACAGAGGGCGCTGGAGAGACATTTAAAGAGAAAAGGATTTTGCTTTTTGGCTCCTGTAGGTCCACAACTGTAGCCCAAGTTCCTCTGGTGAGACATCTCCCCATGACTGGCATTCTCATAGCACCCTACATGGGAGATTTTCCAAAAATTCCAGACGATGGATTTCCAGGAAGTTTTGGTGGCGTGGCACAACGCCTACCTCCCTGCCATTCAGTGAGAAATGGCAGTGCCTTCTCTAGCAAGGTGTGGCTCTCATTCCTGGCTCATCTCTTCCTTCAGTGTTTCATCTCAGTCATAGGGGATGACTATGAACCAATCAGAGTAGCCTTCTAACTTTGGAACATTCTGTGCTGACTTTATTATATCACAGAAGCCAACACAATAGGAGGCGAACAGAGGAAGTAGTACCTGGAATCTGTAGCGACTCAATAATACAAGATGCCGTGTTTATTCAACACATTCCTTGAACTTTGTGAGTGAGTTGCTGCTCTTTCTACTCACCAGGCAAAAGATCGACCCAGCAGACTCTGTTGGAACTTGTTTATCCTGCTATTCACTTTTTGTCCCTCTTCCTGTTTTACAAATGGGGGATGTAGTAGATGAAGGCACAAAGGCATTAAGGAGTGGTCTGTGCAGATCTTCATGTTGTCTCTGTCTCGTCTAATACTAATCACAGTAGGCAGCATATACATCATTGCATTCTGTGATTCAACAATCATCTTCCAGAGTCTTGAAGTTCTTAGACGATAACCTAGCTTTATGAAAAATACATGCAAGACCCTGGTGTGTTCATGGTGGCCGGGCTTCTCCTGCATCCTGATGTGCCCTCTGCTCCTGCCTGTCCTCACATTCTGCTCTACAATGCCCTGCTCTGAAGAAACACCAGCCATCTCTCCCACCAAACCAGTGGCCTGCAGAGGAGGGCTACGTGAGGCCCCGCCTGGCCGGCCCTTGCAGCATGCCTGGGCTCTGAGTAAGAGTGCCACATGGAAGGTGGGGCTACAATCTGTATAGGGCCTATGATTGTACAGCACCACCCATGGAGAAAGCCATGGTGAAAACCAACATTCAGATAGCTTTCTTCTGGGTGTTACAAAAGAATTGCTCCACATTCTGGCTTGGCTGCAAAACACTTCATAGGTGCAGGAGCTGGTGTCATAAATGAAGAGGAAATGCTGGTTTTGTGGTGTTCAACTTGAGCAAAGAAAGTTTAAAGTCAAAAAGGGTGATCAAATTGCACAGCTCATTTGTGAAGGGATTGTTTTTAAATGCAGAAATAGAGGACATTCAAGTTTTGGATGACACTGAAAAGGATTCAGGAGATTGGGTCCACAGAAAGAATTAAAATGTGTATGTCAAGAACAGAAAATGGTAAAATGTACTTTTTTCTTAAAAAGAGTTTGAGTTAAAAAAAAAAGAAAAATACATGCAATTATAAAAACAGCTCTCATTTGTAGAATGCTTACCACAGACTAGCCATCATTCTAAGCTCCTACATGTATCTTATTTAATATTCATTAAACTCTGTTAGAAGATACCATAATTTTTCAGATGAAGACACTGGAGCACAAATAGGTTAAGTAAATTGCCCAAGGCCACAGAAGTAGTGGCAGAGCCAAATTCATGTTTGATTTCTGTGTTTATGCTCTTAACAACTATACTGTATTGTAATAACAGGTGTGACTGACCATCCAATTGATGGAAGTGGAATGACGGTTAAGAGATTAGACTTCACTGAGGTTCTCACTGGCTGTTCTGGAGGCCATGATATGTGGAGCATATAAGATGAGAAACCATCTAGACCTTTATTTCGAGGCCCTCCAGACCTAGATTTATTTCCTTACTGAAGCAGAGGTGATACAGGGTTGGGAAAAGGAGTTCCCTCCTATGGTCACCCTGACAACACTGGATTGAGGATCAGTTGCCTAACTGGTCCACAGCTACTGTCATTTCTATAACAGTTTTATTTGGTGGGAGAGCTGACATCTATATTGGTTAATCACAGGTATTTGTATTCTTAGTAAACCACAAATAACATGGAGAAGTAATGTTTACTTCTTACAATTTGAAACCTTGACTCAATTCACATTTAGGCAAATTTGCAAATTGTAAGAGCGAGTAAAAAGTTTGAGGCCATTAGTAATAGAGATGATGTTACCTGAAAATCATTCATTTTACCCAAACACATATAGCGACATAAAGAGCTTCCCATCTTTCATGCTACCTATCCTTCCACATCCATGAAAGTTAGGCCATCCTTAAGAAGTATTAACCCCACTTGACAACAAAGGAAAATGAGCTGCCAAGATATTATTTGGAGCCACTCAAGTAGTCCGCAGTGGAGCCAGATTTTTAATAAAAATCATACAAAGGTAGATGTTTCTAGAGAACTGAATTTATTTCAATAAAAATGGTAAATTGGGTCTCCTTTCCAATCTAATATACTTTCCTTTGTTCTCTTTTTTCTCTCCAATAGGCTTCTAATGGGGCTTGCAATTAAGTGATCACAAAAGAAAAAACCAAAACATACATTTTTAGGATACAATAAGCCTGAGCCCACAATTATAGGGTCCTCTGTTTTGGGGGAGTCCCATGCTGCCAGAAGAGGAAGATTAAATCAAGGCTGTAGCACGTGGAGTGGGGTCAGCCATGGTTGGTCATGCTGAGAAGTGAAGCAGCCGAGTGGAAAGCACATGGACTGTGAGTAGGAAACCCTGGGTTCTCATTCCAGCTCTGATGCTTGACCATGAGCATATCGATGAACTTTTTGAGCCCAAGAAATCTAAGCCCTGTTCAAAACTGAAATAATTAAAATCAACCTAATGGTATTTGGTTAAAAGGGTTAATGAACATACAGCATTCAGTCAAATGCCTGGCACCTGCTAAGTGTTCACTGTTACTAGCTCTGTCTTTCTGGCCCAACCTTCTTGACTCCATCTTACAAAGCTTAGATTGTTCTTAAGATCAAATAAAATGTTATGAAATCATCTATAAGACTCTAAAGGGCTCTGCAAATGTTAAGGATATTAAAGGGTTATTAAGACTGATCTAAGCCTATTACCACAGCTAGAAGTGAGTCACAGAACCCTCGGGGTTTTTTTTTAATTAGTATTCTTTCCCCCTCCAGCCTTCCCTTGATACTCATTTTAATCATTTTAACCCTATGAAAAAAATGAATGGGTATGGTGGAACATATGGTATATTGGCTCTAGGACTTAAAATTCTGTGTAAGGATGATCCTTAGCCTTTGCAACAATAAATCATCTGACCACCCCCTCTTCCTACTCAAAGACACCTTCATCCCAGCCATAAATTGTATCAAGCTGTTTCTGCCTTGCTGTCTTGGATTGCTTGATCTGTTGGCTTAAACACCAGCTTGATACATCCCAAGCCAGCCAACATATTGTGAGGACACTCCAGCAGCCCTGTGCACAAACCCTTGTGGCAAAATAATAAGACCACATACAAATAGCCAGCACCAGCTTGCCGGCCGTGGAACTAAGCCACCTCGGAAATAAGTCCTTCAACCCCAGACAAGCCTTTAGATGACTGAAGCCTAGTTGACACCTTGATTTCAACTTCTTGAGAGACTCTGAGGCAGAACCACCAGATAAGTCACTCCCAATATCCTGATTCACAGGAACTGTACAAGGTAATTTTGTTTTAAGATGCTAAATTTGGGGTAATTTGTTATGCAGTAGTAGATAACTAATATACAACCTACTCCAAACCTACTCCAAATTGTTGGCTAAGCCTGATTTGAGTTGCATTTCTGCCACTTCCAACCAAAGAAATTCTGAATAATACAACTACTGTTTCAGAATCACTTGGGATGGGTCCTCGGCATGTCTTATGTTTTGAAAGCTCTACAGATGATTATGATGGACAGCACACAAAAACCTTTGTTTTATTGTGGAATATTGATATTAAACATATATAATTATAACCCCAAGCCTTCAAATCAGCTAAACTCCCGTCTTCCCTCCATGATGCATTGCGATGGTTAGGACCAGCTTTCAGGTCAATGGAAGCTCAGTTAGAAGTCTAAACTTCTCCAACGCAGAAAAATCTGAGGCTTTTTTTTTCTTCCCTCTATCTCTAACATAGAAATGAACGAGAAAGACTAATTTTCACTCCTTTCCTCTTGAATTTCCATTTTGGCTTCACTGTTCCGAGTTAAAACCAGAGCCAGTTTGAATGCAATACTCCTGGTCGTGGAGCAATTTGCAGTGGCTCCCGTCACTTTCTCTCCTCTCTCTCTCTCTCTCTCTCTCTCTCTCTCTCTCTCTCTCTCTCTCTCTCTCTCTCTTTCTCTCTCTCTCTCTCTCCCCTGCAGCTTAGTGAAGGCTACTCTACCCACTTCTTAGTTTTGATCATTGTAGTGGCATGATTACGCAAAATATTAACATTGGAGGAAGTTGGGTAAGAGAATATGGAAACTCTCTATTACTCTTGAAACCTTCTGAAGTCTAAAATTATTTCAAAAGGTGGATGGAAAATAGACCGTGGGTGGGGAGCATATGATATTGCATCAAATTCCAATAACGTATATAGGCTGAATGGAGAGGGAGAGAAAGTGGGGGATTGGAGGGAGGGAGGGAAAGAGAGAAGGGGAGGAAAAGAGAAAGAGGGAGAAGGACAAAGATAAAGAGGGAAAGAGGGAGAAAAAGAGGGAGGGAGGGGGAGAGAGAGGGAGAATGAAAATGTATTTATGCCTGGCAGGTAACATGGAAGAAGATATAAATTTACAAGATCTCCCACCAGCCCCCCAAATCCACAAGAGTATGAGCATCCCACAATAGTAAATGTGGTTTGACTCTTTACAAACGACAAACCCTAAATGTAAGCTAGTTATTTCATCTGGTGCTCAGCTGAAGAAACAGTGATCTGTTCCAACACTAGAGGAAAAACTGACTGTACTGATTTATTGAATGTGGCAGAGAATGCCTCCCAATTTCCATCTGTTCCTTCTTCTTTAGCAATAAAAATCCTGGTTTTTCAAGTTGAAACATTGTCACCCAGCTAAAAGAAATGTAAGAGTTTCTCTATTTGGAAAAGAGACTGTGATAATGAAAACCAGAGCTTCGGTTTTAACCCAGGATTTTTAACAGGATATGTGTTCATTAAATATTAGCTCTTATTTAATGACATAGAGAAAAAGTCTCAATTTTGTAGAAGTGGAAGATTAGTAACGAGACATCCAACTATAACTCGAATTGCATGCACCATTAATCCAGGAGTCAAAAGTTTTTAAATTCTGAGCTGGTACTCGGTTTTCTTTTTTGCTAGACTTTATTCCTTTGGGTAGTCTCACATACTCTATATTCTATCTACGAATCATTGAATCATGCCAGTTTCCTAAAAGGAAGAATTCATCCTGTGGCCTAGTGACCAGAGGAGGGAAGCTGGAAAGGGAAGATGAATCTCTTGGCCTGAGTGCTAATGTCAGCCCTCTCCCCAATCAAGAGGTAGCTTTACCTGATGTTCTTTACATCTTTCCGCTTCCTTCTTCTCTTCCTTCTGTCTGTATATAATTGGTACCCCTATCAGATGGTCCTGATTACTGTGATTTGATAGATATGCTATTATTTTAAAAACAGCTGGAAGTTATAAAAAAGAATGTCAGAATTTTAATTTATGCCACATCTTCTTTATCCATCATCCATTGATGGGTGCTCAGGTTGTTTCTGTGTCTTGGCTATTATGAATAAAGCTGCAGTGAACATGGGAGTGAAGATATCCCTTTGATACCCTGCTTTCATTTCTTTTAGGGGGAAAAAAGAATTTCAGCTGTGTTAAGATAACATTTAAAAGTTGTCTTGAGAAAAAAAAGCCTACAGTCTAAAAACACATGTTTTCAGCCTAAGGGTGGAAAACAAGTATATTATTACTAACAAATAGTATTGCTGTATTACACAAACTAAACATGAGTTAGAGTATCGAGTAAATTTCTAATGAGAAAAACTGTAAAATACTCAAAATGTGTGATTGTAAACAAAACATCACAGTAGCATCGTATGACAAATCAAGAATGCTGGACTTCTTAGGCTTATTTAACCATTTAATATTTTCACTTTGAATCACATAGATGGGGGAAATGAGGTACCATAATCCTTCAGTACTTAAAATCTCGGTCAGTCTTGTCGAGCCTAGTGATGGAAATCATAGGATAAGAGAGCAGGCTTGTGGAGCAAGGAGAAACCCATTCTCCTTATAAATTTCTATTAGTAATATCTTTGTAACTCTGGCACAACCTTTGTCATCCCTTTTGATTCTTCTCTATTCATCCCCTATATTCAACTCGGTCTTTTCTTCCTTTGAAAATATTATCTGGATTTACCTTAATCTCTTCCCTTCACTATTATTGTCTAGCGTAAATCTTTATCACACCATTTCAGGATTATTCAGACAATCTCCTCATCTGGTCTTCCTGACAACAGTTTATCCCCTGGCTCTTATCCGATTAATCGTTCTATAATACTACTTTCATCATATCACACTATTGCTTCAGAATCTAAAATGAACCTCCTTTGCTTAGGGACTCACCAAACTCTTCTGTCTGACTTTTAAAGGTTCTAATAATTTTATGCCATCTGAATTATTGGAATCTGTTTTCCTCTATGTCTTCATATGGATTACAATCAGACTGGTCTTTGCGTACCTCTCCACTATGCTCATGTTGTTATACCCCCACTACACCCAGAATTGTTGTGATTTCCTGTCCAAAATTGATTGTGCCTTTTGGGAATATCTCTCAGAATTTCCTTTGGAAACTATCAAACCCTTACTTTCAGTCCATAGGTTTGGATGTGACTGACTCCACAGCCAGCTCTAAGGTGGACATGTGACCCACACCTGGCTAATCAGAAAATCACAGCCCCACAGTCACAGCAGTCAGTTCAAGGAAGAGCACGTGACCCAAGCTAGTCCAGTGGTAGCCCTGCCCAGACCTTCTGTTGGAACTTTTAGAAAAGAATAGTGCTCTTTTAGAACTACTAGAGAGCAACTGACAGATTTCTGATTATATAATTTGAGCCTCTAGATCTACCTATGCCTCTTCTTTTTGTCAGTAAGAAACAATAAATCCCCCCCCCCCTTTGGCTTAAAAGAATTTGAATTGGTTTGCAAAAAGTGCTCCCACATCTTTGCCTTTTTTGATTTACAGTCATCCTTGAGATTTAGCTCTCATGCCATTTTCAAACTCTTCTTCCTTTTCCTTAACTCCCATTACACTTACTTAATCCATACTGCTTTAATGCTAAATCATCTCAATTGTTTAATATTTTCTGGTTTTGCTTACCCACTCACTGTGCCATAAGCTTCTTGAAAGCTTGAACTATTAATTACATTTCTTTTGTCAGAACACTTAAGAATTGTTCACACTTAAGATTCAGATTCACTGATAAATTCTTGGATAGGTTATTTCAAAAAGTCAATAGTTAGAATCTCAAGAATAAATAAAACTGGACAAATTGTTGCTAATCTAATCGGAGCCCAGCTATTTTGGGTATTTCTGTTTTCATATGGCAGAAAAGAAGGGGAAATGATATCAGTGACTATGCTATAAAGTCACACTTTGAATCACCTGAAGAAATGTGTTGGGGCATTTGGAGGGGCCCAATAACAACTTCCTGTTTTAAAATGCAGGTTTTATTATTATTATTCAGGCATGGTGAGACCAAGAGATCAGGAGACAACTGCCATTGTTAATATAGTTTGTTACTTATAGATGCTAAGAGGAGGGTGCACACCACACCATGGAGGGTCTCACAGGAAGCACCAGGTTCAGCCAGGAGGCAGAAGGAGTGAGGGGAAAGCACAGGCACGAGACTTTATTGTGGTTCCCATAGGCAAGGAAAGGCAAAGCAAAGCAAGCAGGCTTTGAGGTGAGAATAATTTCAGCAAGCTATAAGGTGTAGGGGCTGTCCCAAACTGGTGCCTGATCCTGGGTTGATTAGGGCAGGGGAATATTGGCTTGGTGTGTGGAAGTTTGATAAAGGAGGTTTGGGGATGTGGTTTCTGGATAGGTCAGTTTGCATGTGAAAGGTTCAGGTGACTTGTTTGCTATCTCTAGAAATTAGCCCTGAGAAGGGCAGTCTCTCCCCAGTCAATGAGGCCCCAGAGAGCAGAGCATCAAGAATACAGAAAATAAGAAAATATAATTAATACACTCCTCTCTTTACCACCTAGATTCAGAACAAATTGAGCAATAAGACAAAGGAAAGACAGATGGTGGCCAAACTATCGCCTCTATTACTGATAAAACTTACCTTGGAGAATGTAAGAGTCAAATGGGCCTCCTAACTCCATCCAGAATTAGTCACTTACTCATATAGTCATTGGTAGTACTGGATCAGGACAACTTTTCCAATTGGGAAGGATTTTGTGGCATGAGTTATAGAGAAGAAATTGTGCTTACTGTAAGCAAGTTTACTCCCGAGAGGGGAAAAACTAAAGTCAGGAGCTGAGTGGACCATGCCTAGTTTATTCTTTCCACATGTACCAATCAAAAGAGACACCCCATGTAAAAGTCAAGGGGTACTGCTTGACTGAACTCCCTTTTCATGGATGGAAACATCAAGAGTGGGAAAGAAATATTACCTATCACCAAAAAACATTGATTTTTCTGGAAGTTTTACGAAGATAGTAAAACTAGACTTGATTACGGCTTCAAGTTTTACATTTTAAATCCAGATTTTCAGGGGCGGCCAGATGGCTCAGTTGGTTAAAGTGTGAGCTCTGAACAACAGGGTTGCCGGTTTGATTCCCACATGGGCCATTGAGCTGTGCCCTCCACAACTAGATTAAAGACAACAAGCTGTCGCTGAGCTGCCAGAGGGGTGGCCAGATGGCTCAGTTCGCTAGAGCGTGAGCTCTCAACATCAAGGTTGCCAGTTCAATTCCACCTGCAACTAAAGATTGAAAACGGCGACTGGACTTGGAGCTGAGCTGCGCCCTCCACAACTAGATTGAAGGACAACTACTTGGAGCTGATGAGCCCTGGAGAAACACACTGTTCCCCAATATTCCCCCCAATTAAAGAAATAAATAAATAAATAAATCCAGATTTTCAGCTAATTGATACTCAGAAGAATAACTGATTTGAACAATAGAGTGAAGAAATAAAATGGAATGCTCACTTTGGCAGCACAAAAATTGGAATAATACAGAGAAGATTGGCATGGCCACTGTGCCCAAATGACACTCAAATTCATGAAGTGGTACATATTTTTGTTATCCTTTGGATATAAAGGAGAAATAAAGACTTTTCCAGACAAACGAAAGCTGAGGGAAATTGCCACCACAAGACCTGCATTATAAGAAATGTTGAAAGGTGCTCTTCTACCTGAAATAAAAGGATAAAACTATACCAAATTTTGAGGAAGAGGACAAACAGAAGCAGGAAACTGCAACTCTATTTCAGAACAGGATATTAAATAACAGAGAGGTGAAAGGGTAAAAAAGCATTTTTGAAAAAAGCTCTTTGTGCTCTGTAGTCATCCCGATGGCTTGATAATTCTAGTGGTGAATTCTCTTGGTTCCAAACCTCCCTCCTTTGGTTGTATATGAAAACAGGTTTGCTAACAGTTAACATGTAGGACTTCCAAACACCAGTCTCGAAGATAAATGGACAACGGATAGAAAATCTGCAAGAATAAGCAAGGAATTGGTATCTTGTGTCTGAGGAGGGAAGATGGGTAGTTAGGGACAGGGTTAATGAAACTTCACATTTGTTAACTCTTTCACTTCCCTTTTGAATTTTGAACCATGCCTTATTGTATTACTATTTAAAAATAAACTTTAAAATGTTATAAAAATTTCGTATAAAAACGTAATAGTAACAAAGAATCACAGTACTTGTTTCAACATTGCCTTTGTTTCAATTATTAATTTAAATGATGAAAATAAAATCCACTTTCATTTGCAGTATGATTATCTTTTTAAGAATTTGTGGTGCCTGAGCTTGCTTAACTCTTCTGAATAAAACAACCTTTCCCTTTTACTTTCCCCGGTTATGTTGAAAGACTGATTTGCTGGGTGGTAGATTAAATTAAATGGAATGAGTTATATCCTAAAGATAACATTAAATGCTGGTAGGGCAGCCATTCTACCCATTAGCCTAAAGAGAAATGGGGCAAAACGTGTCTGTAGGTGAAGAAGACAAAGAGATTAAGTCTGACATTGCTAAGGGCCACCGTTACCGTCGATGCTATTGCAGTGCCGAGGCATTACCGCTCCTGGGCGCTTTTGCTCCATCCAGTTCTCTTCCTATGGCAAGTGCTAGGGAGAGTTAGGTCCCTGCATTTTCCTTTGCTGCTGCCATCACCAATCAGGGCAGGCTTAGAGTCTTCGCACGCCTCTAAACACTGAAAAGATGATGGTGTCCCCTTATGGAATTAAAACTAGAAATTCATATAAGAAGTGAATTAAAACTTAAATTAGGGTGAAGGGAAGACCTTCCTTTTAAACTGTGAAATAAAAATTCCGAATGAATTCATCAGGGCTGAACTTCCTTTCTGCTTTTCCCTCCGTTGCTAGTACTTTAGCCTTGGTTCAGTGGCCTGTTCCATAACCCCGCACTTGCAGGCTCTCGAACCCCACCCACAAGGCCGCTCGCAGGTGTCAGCCCCGCCCCAGCAGGGATCCCCTTCGCTCCGCCCACTGGTCCTTAGTTCCACCCACTGTACGCGTCGTCTTGACGTTGGCGCGCCGTTGCCCAAGACTCGCAGCAAATGAACGCAGGCGGCCGCCGCCCCCCGTCATCCCCTTTCCTGCGCGTGCGCACTCGTTCCGGGCGCTGTGAAGACCTGGCGGAGCCCCGCGCGGATGGAGGCCTAAGGGCGGCGGGGGCGGAGCGCGCCGCGAGCTGGGGGCGTGTCCGTGGCGGGCGCTGTCTAGAGGAAGGCCGAGCCGCCGCCACCACGCTTTCGGTCGCGGCGATACGCAAACGAGCCAGGCTGAGGGCCACGGCGGCGATGCAGCGACGGCGGCGCCCTTCGCCGCATGCCTCTCAGCTGCGGGAGAGCTGCGGGGGCGGCCGCGGGGGCTGCGGGGGCTGCGGCGGGAGCGGGGAGGTGGAAGTGCAGTTCTCCGCGGGGCGTTTGGGCTCGGTCGCGGTCGATGCGGCGGCGGCGGCGGCGGCGGCCCCCGCGCGCAGCCCCGAGGAGGAGGAGGAGAGGCTGGAGCGCGAGCACTTCTGGAAGATCATTAATGCCTTCCGCTACTACGGGTAAGGAGCCGGTGGCGGACCCGGCTCAGCCCGTCGGGGCGTCCGCTGGGTCGGCGCAGCCGCGCTCGCGCTCCGGCCGCCACGCCTCCGGGGTTCCCGGACCGGGCCGCCGGAGCTGACCTCAGGGTCCCCGAGTCGCCTCGCACCACCCTAGCCCCTCTCGGCCCGGTCCACCCGCGAGTCTGCCGCGCCGCCTTCCCTGCTCAGCTACGTGTCTGCTGACCTCAGGCTCTGACTAACGCTCTTGCCTTTCAGCCCTCGCGAACGGTTTGGCTTTGAGGCCGGGGAGGCCGGGCAAGTGCTGTAACCGTTGCAGATAGAAGATGGTGATGGTAAATCATTCCGTGTTGGGCATGATCTGTATGGGGTGTCGCTGTCCTCCGGACTGAGCCCACGGAGAGCCCAGGTTCACCTCCACGTGGGATGCCGGTGGAACGCATCTTCTCAGACTGTTGCCAATTCTTCTGGGAACAGCCTGAGATTTCCACCCTCCCCACCCCCCCTTGGCGCTGTGAATGGACTGGCACCTTCGTGGTGAGCGAGTGAGTGACGCCGCTCCGTGCCTGTAACTGGTGGGTGTCCTGAAGATCGGAGGTGGTCCGGACGTTCTCACGTTTGCTCACGATTAAGGAGGGACGCGAGAAGGACCGGGGGAGCCTCCTTGGCGATCTTTTCTTTTGCAAATGCGTGTCGGAGTCTCCCGGGGGCTAGGCGTGGGTGTAGGACTTTGAAACTTCCTAGCTTCTACTTTCCTTCTAGGTAGATGTTAACACAGCTTAGTCACAAAATTTTAATTCCAAAATCTGGAAGGGACTTAACTCAACTGTATTTTCAGGTAAAGATAGTACTTTTATTCTGTTGAGAGGTGAGTCCACCGAGGGACATGTTCTGGGTCTGCAGTTGAAGTCTGCAAACATGACCTTCTGCCCAAGTAAAACGGTTCCCGGAGATGGGCTTCTGCTGTACTTTATGCAGACTTTTAAAACATTGCTTGACTGTGACCTCCTCAAGGACACGGACTGAGCCTTATTTATTTTTATGTCACCAGTGCTTGGCATATGTGGTTGAAGCTCTATTTTTAATAAGACAAGTAGTAGCAAAGAAGTACATTTGTCATTCCCAAATAGTCTGTCGATTTGTGACCAGTGGCAAAATAGTTGATTACCTTGAGTTTGGAAACTTGCTTAATAAAAGCTTTAAGTTATTTAACATCTGTTTACATTTGCGACATGAATTTTTGAAGTTCAGCGATCTTGAGGAAACAATTTACTAATTAAGCACAGGAGTGGGAATGGTGGACCACATTACTCATGGAGCCCAAAGGGGAATCAGTAGCATGGGGATTTTATTTAGTATCAACAAAGGGAAGAAGGCAGACAACCGGAGAATTGAATTTGATGGAAGTATCGTGCCTGGAAGAACCATAAAGGGAGGGGAAGCAGCTGACATTAGATAGCTAAGAGTGGTAGGTGCAGAAAAGTCTGGTACATTTTACTATTGAAAAATCTAGAGAGAATGTCTTGCGACTACTGTGCACCTAACTAGTTAAAAATGTGTGTGTACCCAGCTCTAAAATATCAGGACTAATTTAGAATTGATATTTATGATTAAGTATCAGATGGGCCTTTTTGTTGTGGGGGGACTTTGACTTGTGTAGCAATAGAGAAAAGGGCACTTGTGTGCAGGTTCTAGTGGTTGTGGTACATTTTCCTATACTCTTTACCAGTTTAATGTGGGATTGAGGAAAATTTCATTTTTAAAATACAGTCCTTTTTATTTGTTTCATCTCTCTATGAAACACTTCAAATCTCTAGACTGAAAAGAGCATGTGATCAAAAAAATAAGCTTTTAAAAAATATCACTTAAAGGATTAAGGGTATGGAGAATGGACAGCAGAAAACACTGGATTGTTATATTCCAGCATTTTATGATCTTCTAGACCTGCACTGTCCAATACCTTAGCCACTAGTTACATCTGACTAAATTTAAGCTTAAATTAATTAAAACTTAATACAATTAAAAATCAATTTCCTCAATCTCAGTGGCCACATTTCAAGTGCTCATTAGCCACGTGTGGCTAGGGTCTACTATATTGGACAGTGCAGATGTAAGTTTCCATCATTGCAATAAATTCTGATAGACAGTCCTATTCTAGACCTTTGGCAAGTACTTCCAAATTTTAGAGTTTGGTTTTACTGCTAAATGTCCTTTAGTCATTATATAGGAGATTTGGATTAAAGGTCATAGGGTAATAAATGTCTTTTGGTTAATGTTTTCTCTTTCCAGTGGCTTCCAATTTTGTGCTTCCTACAGATTTTGTGTAGATGACATAGTCTGACTAAAAATGATTACATTATTGTACTGAATAGCAAAACATGTTGTTAGCCGTAAAATGTCACTCTTGTTATGAATGAAGAGATCTAGTCTCAGAAAATACTGCAGTTGAAAAATCAAAGGTCTTGTCAGAAATGTCCTACTTTTAGAAATAATGGTTAGGTTAGATTTTAAAAATTGAGATGTAGAGGTCATTTTTATAGGTGAGAGGTTAGTCATATAAAGAGATGAGTAACTTGCCCAGGGTTACACAACCAAATTGTGGAACTAAATTGTGATAGAGTCTGGCTTGAAATCCAAAGTCGTTTACTTCAAAATTTTTTACTTCAAAATTTGCTTTCAAAATTTTACCCTGCATTATTAAGCAGTGATACTAGTAAGACAACTTTACGCGTGGGTTATTTAATAAATATTGTAAATTTGAGATTGAGACAGACTTTCCTTTCGAAAAGGTGGCTTTCCTGTTTGGAATTTCAGAGTAGTTCAACAGGTGCAGAGGAATGGGTCACTGACCTTGGTCCTTGGCTCAAACTCAGCGTCAGACCCACCCTGATGAAAGGTGACCAAATCAGAGCTGGGGTCACTGCCCAGAGCAGCCTTCTAGAAAATGCTGGAGGTAGAGATACCCTTAAGGAAAGATGGCTGCTGACTCTACTTTCTCCCCTTACCTGCCAGAGGATATGGCCTCCTGATGCTGATTGAGGATAGTCTGAAGATATTAAAACATTCCTTTAAACCAGGGTTTGCAAACTTTCTTTAAGGGCCAGGCAATGAATATTTTAAGCTCTAAGGTCTACGTGGTTTCTGTTACAACCATTCAACTCTGCCCTTGTTTGAAAGCAACCATAAGCAATATGAACAAAAGAGCATGGCTATGTTCCATCCAGTAAAAACTCTTTTTACAAAAACAGACCAAGTGTGTGTGTCAGGGGAGTTTGTCATCCCTGTCTTAAAGCACATAGTCATCAGACAAACTCAAAAAGTGCCTGGAGGTTTTGCTTAGCAATAAATGATAAATATTTATTCAAGGGTCTAGGGTTTGCAACCTGGAAACACAACTAGGCAAAAACCTAGATGTGTTCCAAAACAGAAAAAGTTACGAGTTCTTATATTAAAATGTACATTCTTGAGAATAATCAGTGCTGTATTCCTTGCCCTAGGATTGGTCCAGGATAGTTATCGGTCAGATGTTAGGCAGTCTGGATGATGGATACCAGGTGATCTGGTGCATAAGTCCTTCACGGGGTGGTTAGAGGGTTATCTGGAGGCCTCATGCATGTTCAGGTATTTCTGCAGAACTGGAAAGTTCAAAAATGTAAGTTCCGAGGCTAGTTAAAACAAGAATAGAATTGTTTCCTCATAACCTCCACCTACTTGATTTTAGTAATTTATCAGCTTGACTACAGTGACTGCATTTTACTTCTTCATTCTATTTCTCATAGTGTAAGCATTTCCAGAATAGGTGAAGGTAGCCCCAATTATAATGGTATAGTAAGAATTGGACTCTTTTCTCAACTTTGGTAAGACCTGAGTTATTTCAAGAGTCACTGTGGGTGAATGGTATAGACAGCTTTGCACACCGGTAAGTAATCAAGGGTTGAGGGATATGCTATGTCTTATCCTGCTCTGTGTAGTTATATCACTTCTGTAGCAGGAATTGACAACACGTATGTGTGTGGACTCTTCTGCCCCATCCATAACTTACCTCAACTCTCCTGCTATCATGGAAATAAGTAGTCTCCATGGAGAACCAAAAGTGGCACCTAGGAAGTCTGACTGAATATTTATTGATTGCTTTTTACATATGTTGAAATGCGCAGATTAAATAGTGACAAAGATGAAACTAGCATTTTAGAATACATCTGATGTGGGGAGGGGTTAGGTTGGGGACAACATTCCTATAGGTAGCAGGCCTCTCAGTAATCTTTGGAAGACACAATAAGGGCCTGAGATAAAGCACTGGAGAGAGGTGTAATTTGCAGATACTTTTATGAAGTAGCATTAAAAGGACCTTGGGTTTATTGATTGTGTGGGCTATGAGAAGAGGCATTTTAGGATGACTTGTTAGTTTCTGATTTGAGTGGATGTATGGTGTACCATTCACCAGTATCAGCCATATTGGAAGAAGTGCAAGATTTTTGTGGTGGGACATGTGCTAAGTTTAGTTCGGATACGTTAAGTTTTGAGGTATGGTGAGAGGGAGATTGTGGGCATCCAGTGTGGGAGAATACTGCAGAATGAAGTACTAAGAGATTAACCTGTTGACAGTGAATTGTAAACTGTTGCAACTGTGTTGTTTGCCTAACGTATTATGGCCACTTTAAATAGTTCCTTTAGTGTGATACTTTACCGCTAGGAATGTAAATTGATACAATCTTTCTGAAAATCAGTTTGTACCAACAGCCTGAAAAATACTTATCCGGTCTGTCCTGGTAATTCTTCTTTTGGGAATTTGTGGTATTTTTTTTTTAAATATAGACAAATTTTTAACACAAAGTTTACAATATAGACAGACAAGAGGAAGTATCTAGATGTCCAATGTTTGGGAAATAGATAAGTAAATTTTGGTTGCAGCACATGAAATGATAAATAGTCATTTATAATCATTTGTCATGTAATCATTTGAGAACTTTTTTCTGATCTGGGAAAATTCCTTTAATAAGAATGAAGAACTACAAGTGCTTCTAAATCTTGACTTTGTATGTATGTGAATCATTTGGAGGTCTCGTTAAAAGACATGACATTTCTGTAGATCTTAGTGGGTAGGGGCAGAGATTCTCCATTCCTAAACCACTTCCATTTGATCTGCCATGTGTACTACCACATTGTGACTGGAAAGGTGCGGGATGACTTTGTCTTAAACAACAAAACAGGGAGAAATGCGCCAAAAAGTTAGAAATGGTTGCCTCTAGCAGAGGGAGTATTAGTAGCTGTTTTTCTCCTGAAGACTTTTACTTTTCTGCATTTTTCTTATTTTCACTGTAAACATTAGTTTTACAAATCGGATACACCTCCTATTTTCGAGCACTTGCTATGTTTTCAGACATTGGACTAAGTGTTTATATGTATTATTTTGTTAACATTTTCAGTGAAACCCCATTGGATAAGTAGAGCAGTATAATGGTACCTACCTCATGGGGTTTTATGGAGATTTTTCAGAATAATCCATGTTAAGTGACTTGGTTTAGTGCCTAGCATTTATTAAGTCTGAATAAATGATAGCTTCCGTAATCATTATCGTTATGTTTCACAGAGAAAGGCAGTAATTTGCCAAGCGTCACATAACAAATAGGTGGCATAACCTGGATTTCAATCCAGATCTCTTTGACTCCAGAGCTCACTGCTGTAGTCTCAAGGAGGGTAAAAAGCAAACATCAGTGCAGCCACTGCCAACTTGATGTTTTTAAATTGCCTCTAAGCACCCTCCCATAAAACCATCACACACAAGCTTCTGAAACATTGTCCAGGTTTTTGCTTAAGTTTCGTCAGGAGCTTCTTCAGAACTTCTTTTTCTTTCTCCTTTTTTTTTTTTTTAACCCCCAGTAGTTATTATCATTGTCTTTGTTTCTTTTACCCCATAGAACAGCCCTGAGAGGTGTTGAATCATCACCGTTTACAGATGAGTTCAGCTTGCCAGGATTCACACACAGTTCTGTTTTAACTCCAAAATCCATGGTCCTTTTTTTTCCAACATCATGTAGATTTAAGATCTTTACATGGCCAGAATTGCCAGATAAAATAAAGGGTGCCTAGTTAAATTTGAATTTCAGATAAACAATAATTTTAGTATGGCCAATGAAGTATTGCGGACATATTTCTTTAAATATTACTTTTCAGAAATTAACGAGTTATTTGGTATAAAGTAAAAATGAGAGTTATTTGGATAGAGAGATTCAGGCAACCAAATAAAATAGAGTATTTTTTATTTTTATTTAATACTGAATAAATGCCAAGAACATTTAAAAGAAACATACATTTATTTATTTGTATATGTAAACTGTAAAATGATGCAGTGAGCCCCCATGAACCAACCTACCACTCAGTTTTTAAAAAGAACGTTATCATATCCCTTTCCCCTGAAAGAAATTACTTTCCTGAATTTTTGTTTCCTTGTTCTCCTTGTAGTTTTTCTACATATGTGCAGTCCCTACGATATATATTGTTTATTTTTCTATAACATGGAATTATATATTTTTTTAATTAACTTTAAAAAATTTTTTATTGGGGAACAATGTGTTTCTCCAGGGCCCATCAGCTCCAAGTAGTCCTTCAATCTAGTTGTGGAGGGCTCAGCTCACTGGCCCATGTGGGAATCAAACCAGCAACCCTATTGCTCAGAGCTCATGCTCTGACCAACTGAGCCATCCGGCCGCCCCTACAATATTTTTTTCTGTAACTTCAGTTTCAACAAATATTTACATTCCTGAGTTTTATCCATGTTATTCTCTGTAGCTATAATTTATTAATTTAACTGCACTGTACATTCTTTGTTCAGTCTGTTGGTGATGGACCTTAGTTTCCAGATTTTTTGTCATTTCTAACAGTGCTGTGATGAAGATTGTTCATGTTTCATGGTGACCATTTGCAAGAGTTTCTTGAGTATGTGTCTAGGAATACATTTGCTAGGTCATATGGAGTGTGCATATTAAGCTTTATTAGGTAATGCTAAATTATTTTCCAAAGTAATTCTACTAATTTTTGTACCCACCATCAATCAGCATATAAATAATCTAATTATTCCACATTTTTAGCAACATTTCATATAGATAGGCTTAAATTTTGCCCATCTGATTGAAGTGGTGTTTCATTGTGAGTGTAACATTTAACTTTTAAAAATGATACTCTTCAAATTTTATAAATAGGTAGTCTCTCTCCATTGTGACTTTTAAAGTTATTTGGAAACTTTTGGAATGCAAAATGTGAATACTGTCATCTAAAATGCTGTAGAATTTCAGTTTTTCATTTGTTTACTACTTTTATGGTATATAAGATCTTCATGATATTTTGGAAAATTCAACTTGGTTGACTCTTAATTTCAGAAGATATTCTAAAGTAATTTCAGAACAACATTCTGTTACTTGAGGGAGAAATCTAAAGCATTCAGCTGGTTTTGCTGAAAATTTTAAGTTTGGAAATTGAAATCATAAAAATAAACTTATTGTACACTAATTCTCTCTATCTAATTTCTTTTTTACCCTCTTCTCATTGGCACAGATGTTTACTTTTCCTAGTTATGAACGATTTGTCTTTTGTTTGGTTGCTTAGAGAATTTGTACTAAGGTAAAAACATAAAATTTTCTAAGTGGATTATCATTTAAGAAACCAAAAGATTGTAAGTGACAGGACAGTATCCAACATTATAGGGAATGATTATACAGAAAGACAACTTCAAAATACGATTGGCCTCTCCTGAGAATTATTTTGCCAATTTAAAAAACACCTTTTATGTTTTAGCACCAGTATGCATGAGCGAGTGAACCGAACAGAAAGACAATTTCGATCACTTCCAGCTAATCAACAGAAACTACTTCCTCATTTTCTTCTTCACTTGGACAAGATCCGGAAATGCATTGATCATAATCAAGAAATACTACTGACCATTGTGAATGATTGCATACATATGTTTGAAAATAAAGAATATGGAGAAGATGTATGTGAAAGTTTGTTCTATTTGTTTTTATTTTAGGGCTTGACCTCTATATTTGGAGGTCTTTATCTTTCTGGATTTCATTCTTATAAGTTTGCATGGATCATTTGCTCTACTCAGAGAATGTTTTCACTTACACGTTCAGTCATTTGATTAGGCTTAATAGAACAGTATGCCAGAAACTAGATTTGTTTACTGATATTTTTTTTTCTTTCTAAGACTACTAAGATAATTTGGGGTTTTGATACACTTTCACATTGTGTTCTGACACAGAGTTTGTGACTTACATTTTTATAAACAACTTTATTAGCGATGTAAAATTAATTTTCCTTACTAAAATCATTATTTTGAGTATATTGATAGTCATCTTTTATTTTAAGAAATTATTTTCACTTATAAATCTCAAGGGACTGGCAGTAATAGAAACTGAAGTCCTCTTTTTGTATCCACAGGATAGATACAGTTGGGCCACTCCAGTGTGAGCCTCTCCATGCTGCCCCATCAGTGACCTGGAGGGACCTTCTTTCTCTTAGAGAGAGAATGTTTGGTCTCCATAGCAGTTCAGTGCTGGTCCTCTCCTGAGTAAAGACTGCTTAATTATATGGTGGTTTCATGATTAATGGACCATAATCTATTGAGGGTAGAAGGGAGACCACCAAACTCTTTTCATTTAGGATCTCAAGCTGCACTCGAACCCCGGTTGAGGTGAGAGGCCAGTGATTTATCCACTAAACCATCTGTGTAGCCCCTTAGTAGCATGTCAATTTAACCATATTCAAGATTGATTACTTTTCTCAGAAACTAATTGATTTTTGTTTTTTAAACAGGGCAATGGAAAGATTATGCCAGCGTCTACATTTGACATGGATAAGTTAAAATCCACATTGAAACAGTTTGTGAGAGACTGGTGTGAAACTGGGAAAGCAGAAAGGGATGCCTGCTACCAGCCAATCATTAAAGAAATTTTAAAAAATTTTCCAAAAGAGAGATGGTAAATAATATCTTGTTTTTAACCAATTTATTTAAGATACATAAGCACTGGAGTTTCTCTATGAGACATTTCACAGTCTTGATTCATTTTTATAGTTGCTGTGTGCCTGTATTTTTTTCATGTGTGGGTGTGTGGTGTTATACTTGTTCTTGGATGCTCTGTGTGAGGTTGTAGTTAATGTTTTGAATAATTTTTTGCTCTAGTAGTTGGGAAATTATCTACAAATTAAAATGAGAAGGTTAGATTGGATGATCATTATTAATGATATCTTTTTATAATTTGCTTAATGGCAGAGCAAAAAGCTGCAAACTTCTCATTTTCCTCCTTATGACATATTTGTAAGCAAATGAGGGGCTGATAGCTTAGAGCAGAGATTTTTCACTTTTTAATGCCATGAAAACCTCGAATAGTCTGAAGCCCGTGGTCCACTTTTCGGAATAACATTTATAAATGTATAAGATAAAGTATATAGGATTACAAAGAAATGAGTTATTTTGAAATACAGTTATCAACATACTTAAAAAGCAAATTTGTTATATAACCTGCTTTTTATCATGTATCACCAAATAAAATCTAGCAGCAAGTATTACTGTATTTTGAAAAGACTGAATGATATATATGTTATTTTGAGAATCTCAACAACTAATATGAAGTGAAAAAATGTGGTTTCTATTGGTGATAAAGTCACAAGCATTCCTAAAACTACTGTTGATTGTTGTCTACATTTATAGTTGAAGAAAAAAGTATCAGTTAAAGGTTAATGAAATTAAAGTGTAATTTTTTTTTTTCCTATCTCCTTCATAGATCCAATGAATTCCCTCCATAGACCCTTTGGGTCCATGGATCTCAGGTTAGGAACCCCTGAATTAGAGACTATATGTTTAAAGAGAACCACTGAATGAAATTCAATCTGTCATGTAAAGGATTTTTGTAGAGAGGCTCCTTTTCCTCATCTCCTTCCCTTCCTCAATGATTGACATTTTTAAGTTTGGTATATCCTTTCAGAAATTTCAGTGTGTGTGTGTGTGTGTGTGTGTGTGTGTGTGTTTCTTTTTTAAAAAACGTTTTATTTTGAAATAATTCAAAATTACAGATAAGTTATATGAATTGTGCAGAGAGCTCCCATATACTCTTTACCTAAATTAATCAATTCTTAACATTTTACGTTTGCTTTATTTCCTTTTCCTACTTCCCTCACTCTTACCTTCCCCCACTTACTGTATGTCTAATATATACATATATATGTACACAATACACAATCACACACACAATTATTTTTAAAACATTTGAGAGCAATTTGTATAGATCGTGGTTTTTACTGCTTAAGTCTTCAGAACGATAATTAATGTTCTCTTACATAAACACAGTGCAATTACCATATTAAGGAAATTTAACCTTGAATGCTGTTTTCTAATTTACAACCTATATTCAAGTTTCATAGATTATTCTAATAATATTTTTTCTAACACTCATTTTTCTGTCTAGTCTAGAATCTAATCCAGGGTATTATATTACATTTCATTGTAATGTGTTAGTCTTTAATCTGGAACAGTTCCTTGGCCTTTGTTATTTTTTATTTTATGCCATTGACAGTTTTGAAGAATGAAGGGCAGTTATTTTATAGACTATTTCTCAGTTTGACATTGTCTGATGTTTCTTTATGATTAGATCTAGATTATATGTCCTCTGTCAAAATAATACGTAACTGATGTTGTGTCCCTTTCACAATACCACATTCAGAGACATACAATGTCTGTCAGCCCATCATTGATGATTTTAATATTGATCACCCAATCAAGATGTTGTTTGGTTTCCCCACTTTTTAATTGTTGTTTCTCATCTTGTAACTAATAAGCAGTTTCTGGGGAGACACTTTGAGACCATGCAATTAATATCCTTCTATTTCGCAAACTTTCTCCCCTTTGAATTATCATTCATTGGAATTCTTGCATGAACTAACCTGTGCTATGAAGGCTGTGGAATGGTGATTTTTCTAACACTACAATTATCCAGTCAGCATTTTACTATGTCAGTATGTCTAACTATTATTAGGAAGGACTCATGATTCATTTTATTCAATTATATTTAATAGTTATAATCCATTATTGTTGCTTCATTATGTTGTTTTCAAATTGCCTTAGATTTGGCCAGCAGGAGTCCGTTTATTTGGCTCTTATGTCCTTTTGTCATGGCATGCCCCAGTCTTTTTTTTTTTTTTTAGCACTTTCTTACTTTCTGGCATGATAAGGTATATCCGACCCATCCTATATCTTCCCTAGGTCAGTCCTGGAGTTGGGTATTTTTTTTAAGGACCTGGTTCCTTTTAATGCAGAATGATACATAGAAAACCAAGATCTGGCACTAGGCATGTTAATTGTTAATAATATGTCATTGCACCTGGGCCTTTCAGTGGACAGAACACACACATACACATGCTAGAAATCATGAGTTCATCCTGATACCTCCAGTTCCGATCCAACCTCATTGGGTTCCTCTTTGATTCCCTCATTCTTTATATCTGTCATTCTTTATATATGAGGACCCTGGCTTCTGACAACATCAATAGATTTACTCATTCACTCAGTCATAGAATACAGACAAAATTGTTTCAGAATTGCTAACTCCATACCACTATGAAAGCAAAACTGCCAAAAGGAGTTCAAGATTTGCTAGCCATTTTTTTCCCTAAACCAAGAGTATTTAATAAAAATATACTTCAGAGGACGGCCGATTAGCTCAGTTGGTTAGAGCGTGGTGCTCTTAACAACAAGGTTGCCGGTTCAATCCCCACATGGGCTACTCTGACCTGTGCCCTCCACAACTAGACTGAAACAACTACTTGACTTGGAGCCGATGCGTCCTGGAAAAACACTTAAATAAAATTTTAAACAAAAATAAAAAACATATATATATACTTCACTATTCATATTAGTTCCCCTTCAACCCCTTTACCCTTGGTGTGGTTATTTTTTATTTGAAATTCAGTACATTGAGGTTTATTTGTTTCAGTTTACTTTCAGTTAGAGTTGTGTGTCCCCTGTCCCTACCTCATTCTTGTCGATTCATTTTTATTTTTTGATTTGTGAATTATCAGAGTAGACAAAACTAGACAAAAATGTGATATTCAGGAAAAGTGTCATTCCCTCCCCTGTACCTTCTACACCCCATTTTACTCCCCACCCCCAGTCCTACACCACATATAATCAGTATCATTGATTTGTTATTTATCCTTCTTGTTTTTGTTTTTTATGAAAGTAAGCAGATAAATGTTCTTCTTTTTAAGTACCCCCTTTTTTCATACACAAAAAGTAGGATACTGTATATTTTATTTTGCACTTTGTTTTTTTTCACTTAATGATATATCCTAGAAATAGCTGCATATCAATCAGTTCATGGAGGTTTTCCTCGGTCTTTTTTTGTTTTTTTTTTTTAACAGCTTCAGAGTACTTCAAACAATCTCCTATATTTGGTTATTTAAGTAGTTGGCAGTATCTGACAATTACAAATAATGCTACAATTAATAACCTTATACATATGTATCTTGGTATTATTGGAGGTGTATCTGTAGTGTAAATTCTTAGATGTGGGATTGCTATATGTGAAAGGTAAATGTGTATGTAGCATGGTTCGTGTATTAGTTATCCATTGCTATGTAACAAATTTTAACTGCTTAAAACAGCACATTTATTGTTTCACAGTTTCTGTAGGTCAGAAGTCTGAGCAAGGCTTAACTAAGTTCTCTGTGTAGGGTCTTACAAGACTGCAATCAAGATGTCTGCTCTGGTAGCCATGTTCTCAGAGACGCTTGATGGTGGAAGTGTATACTTCTAAGATCACTAGTGCTGGCAGAATTTATTTCATTGTTGTTTTAGGCCCTGGCTTGTTGATTATGGGCTGAAAACTGGCCTCCGCTCCTAGAAGCCTCATAGCTCCTTGTCTGTGGACTTTTACAAATGACCACTTCATCAAAACAGCAAAAAAAGTCTAGAGCAAGCAGGCTCCAAATTGAGTCTTACGTAATGTAACATAATCACAGAAGTGACATCTGTTGGTTAGAAGCAACTCATAGGTCCTGTGCACACTTACAGGGAGGGGACTATAAAAAAAATAAAAAGGACGTGAACAGAAGGGGGTGGGGGCCACTCTCGTCTCTGCCTCAATTATTGCCACACATCCCTATGAGGGCTGTACTATTTTTGCCTTCCTACTAGTAATGTAGGTAAGTGCCTGTTTTCTCACAGCCTTGTCAAATACATTATCAAGTATTTGAACTTTTACCAGTCTAATGGGTGGGAAATTGTATCTCGGGATAATTTTAATTTGTATTTCTCTTATGAGTGAAGTTGAACATCTTCATATGTTTGAGGGCTATTTTGTATCCTGTTTTGAGAATTCTATATTCATGTCTTTTTTAAAAATTGAGGTGAGATGCACATAAAAAAGTAATCATTTTAAAGTCAACAATTCAGTGGCATTAAGGACATTCACAGTGTTGGGCATCCATCACCTCTGTATGCTTCTAAAACATTTTTATCAACCCCAAATAAAGCCTGTACTCATTAAGCAGTTACTCCCCACTCGCCACCTTTATTTGCTGGCAGTTTGAACATGAGGTGCCTGGATGCAGTTTTCTTTCAGTTCATCCTGCTTGGGGTTTGTGTAGATACATATCACCAAATCAAATATTCTTTGCTCTTATCTTGTCACATGTATCTCCTCTCCTTTTCTCTTTATTTCTTTCTCTTTTGAGACTCCAGTTACATACACATTGATTAAACTGTTTCTCAGGTTTCAGATGGCTCTTTCTCCACACTGTCCCTAACCTCTAACTCTTTTTCTACCTGGGGTTCCAAAACAATGTATACACCTGACTTGTGTTCATCTTTTGTTATCATACTCATATATTGCGTATTACAATTTTAATACAGTTTTTTCCTTTCTTAAGATGTGTATACATTTTTTTGGCACCTTCTGTATTTTAGTTTGGGAAGTTTCTATTGACTTTACTTGAACTTCACTGATCGCTATTATGCCAGTCTGTTAATAAGCTCATTGAAAGACTTCTTTATTTCTAATACCACATTAAAAAAAAAAAAATCTAGCACTTCCATATATACATACATTTTCATGTATGTGTGTGTATTTGCTGAACTTTCCTATTTGTACATGCAATCTACCTGTTCCATTTGATTCTTTAACATATTTTTTATGGTTATTTAAAAATCCCTCTCTGATAATTCTGGCGTGTGCTCTCTGTCAAAGGCTTCTTCTCATAACAATTGATTACGATTGTTTGCTTTTTTTGCATGTCTCATAACTTTTTGATTGAATGCTACACATTGTATGTAAAGGAACAGTAGAAACTGAAGTAATAATGACAACCAGAAAAAATAATGGCAGGCAGCTAGTGTAGGGGGCTGAGTGAATATCTTAATTGTTTTTATATCTAATGTTCTTACATGTTAATACAATCACTTAAGAAAAATTTGTTCATAAACTTTATATCTAGAAATGTAGCAATATTGTTGCTTTCTGGGAAACAAAGCAGTTTTTAGTTTTCATCTGCATCTTACCTTTTACTTCATGCCCATTGATTTTAGTATCTTTCCTACAGTTGATTAATAAGAAATCTTTGTAATATTAAGAAATGCTCAAACTCTCAAGGAACATGTATATAGTTGCTTCTTCAGCAGTAAATGAACTGCTTTGTCTACAGGAATTCGTTGGTATTTTAGTGATTGTCATCTGCAAAGGATAGGATTGAGGGTGTTTTGTTATTTAGCCAGCCTTTAACATGCAATGGCTGCTAATCCACCTTATTTAAATACCTATTTGTCCGTATGCCATGTAGTCTGTCTTTAGCTGAATAAATATAAAAATCACCCATTGTATTTCTCCTTCTGTTTAGGATTTTTGCGTCTGTATGTATAAGGCATGTATGTTTCATTTCTTTATCTATCCAATTCTCAATGATAGAATTAGTTGTAGGTCCTTGCTTTTTATCACTTTGAAGATTTTTTGCTAACCCCTTCTGACCCGTGAAGTTTCTGTTGAGAAATCAGCTGACAGTCTTATGGGAGCTCCATTGTAGATAACTAACTACTTTTGTCTTGCTGCATTTAAGATTCTCTCTTTGTATTTAACCTCTGGCATTTTAATTATGATGTGTCTTAGTGTGGGCCTCTTTGGATTCATCGTCTTTGGAACTCTCTGTGCTTCCTGGGTTTAAATCTGTTTCTTTTGCCAGGTTAGGGAAGTTTTCCCTCATTATTTCTTCAGATTTCTTTGTTCTATTCTTTCATTTGAGACAGCAAGATTTCTATTCCTTGCTTTCTCTCTCTTTCTGGTAATCCTGATGCGAATGTTGGTAATGCTTGATGTTGTCCTAGAGGCCCCTTAAACTATTCTTATTTTTTTGGATTCCCTTTTTTGCTGTTCTGATCAGATGTTTTGTGGTACCTTATCTTCTAAATCACTGATTCAGTCCTCTGCTTCATTTAATTTACTGTTGATTCCCTCTAAGATATCCTTTATTTATTGTACTTTTCATTTCTGACTGGTGCTTTTTTATGTTTTGTATCTCCATTTTTATGTTTTCCATCTCCATTTTTATATTTCCCATCTTTGTTGAAGTTCTCCCTGAGATCATTGAACATCCTTATAACCAGTATTTGGAATTCTGCGTCTGGTAGATTGCTTGTCTCCATTTTGTTTAGTTCTTTTTCTGCCGCTTTGTTCTCTTTCATTTGGGACACGTTTCTTTGTCTCTTCATTTTGGCTGCCTCCCTATGTTTGTTTCTATGTATTAGGTAGGTCTTTGTTTTCTGGTCTTAGTAGAGTGGCCTTGTACAATAGGTATTCTGTGGGACCCAGTGGTGCAGTCTCCCTGGTCACCTGAGCCAGAAGCTGCGGGTGTGTCCCTTTTGTAGGTTGTATGTGCCCTCCTGTTGTAGTTAAGCCTTGGTTGCTGTTTGCATGTCAGTGGGAGGGACTGACCCTCAGGCTGATTGCTTGTGAGGACTGACTCTGACTACAGTGGAGGAGCTGTTGTGCAGGGGTTGACCCTAATGAGCAGCATTTGCTTTAGCAGGGCTCTGGTGCCTTCCCAGTGGGCCCATTGTGTGTGTTGTCCGCAGAAGCAGCTATGTGGTGCTCCATCTTGGTCTGAAGCCAGTCACTGCGTATCCGGGACTTGGGGTCTCTAGGGAGAGGCCTCGCTACAGCCCACGTTCAGCCACAACCTGTGCCCTGCCCAGTGCCATCCGGAATGAGCCACAAAGCAATCTGCAGATGGCCGTTACTTGGACTGGGCTGGGATGTGCCTGGGAGAGGCTAAACTGAGAGCTGAGACCCAAGGCTGGCTGCCACTAATGCCAGGCTTAGGGCTGCTTAGTAAGAGGTACAGGGCACATTGAGGCCACATACTGTTTGTTTGGGATTTGTGAACCTTTGAGAGATTTTAGAAAACTGCACCACGAGCCAAGACAGGCTATTTGTATGGAAAAGCTACTGGAAGTGGCTTGGGTGGTCCCAAAAGTTGGATGAAGCAGGGTCTCAGAGAATCACCAAGGCTAGGTGAAAAACATTGATGGAGACTCAGGTATGTTACCTGCCTAAGTATTTACACTGGGTGGAGTAGGGCTCAACAAAGGAACAGTGGCTGCTGCCAGTACTTCTGTCTGGGAGAAAGCTGCCCCTCCAGCCCTTGCCTTAAAGCCAGATAATTCAGTTCCTACCTATATGTCTCTGGTATCTTTTGAGCTGCTGCCCCAGTGCTGGAGCTCAGAGTAAGTGAATCTGACAGCAAGTAAGTTTGTGCACAAGCCTTTTAAGAGGAGCACCTGGGACTCCATCAGAACCTACATCTCACTCAGCCACAAGCTCCACTGGTTTTCACAGCTAGAAGTTGTGGTGAATTCTCTACCTGGTACTGAAATCTGGGCTGGGAGGCCTAGTGTGGATCTGGGACCTCTTGGTCCTCAGAGGGGATCTCAGCCGAGATATCCCTCCCAATTTTTAATTGCCACATGTGGCTGTGGGACCAGCCCGTTTCTTATCTTTACCGGTCTTAAGGTGGCTTATTTTGTATATCCTTAGTTATAGGACTTTTGTTCAACTAGACCTGAGGTGATCCTCAAAGATGGTTGTTCTGTAGTTTAGTTGTAATTTGATGTGGTTGTGAGAGGATACAATCATTGTATTTATCTACTCTGCCATCTTGACCAGAAAATTAATTCTATAAATATTTCTTGATCAGACATAATGTTCTGGGTGTGAGTCCCATAAATAGCTCAGTGAATGAGTAATTTTGAAAGCCCAGTTGAATTTATTATTCCAGCCATATTATCAAATACTAAAACAGAAAAAAAAATTATTTCTGCATGTCTAAATATGTAATGTCCAGATTCAGGAGTAGTATAAGTAATAATTCATTGCCCGTTTTTTCTTGTGCTCTGCAGATACAACTTAAGAAGTTTTTTAGTGACTTTTTGTAGAAAGAAGTTTATTCATAGGCTTCAGAGCTAGACAGATTTCAAATACTTCAGTTACTGGCACTGCTTGACATATACCACTCATTTGACAAGCTTTTAATTTACATTTTTATTGTCCACGGACTTGTCAATGTATTTTGTATTCAAGTTTTATTAGTGAGAACAAAGTATGGTTGGGGTACCTAATTTTTTATGTAACTATCTCTTCATGCTTTTTATAGTCTCTATTATCTCTGGATCAAAGATGGTTTGTCATAGATGAGATTGTATGATCTTTGATTCCTTTTTTTGCGTGTACTATTCCCTTGTCAGATACATGATTTGTAGTTTCTCCCATTCTGTAGATTGTCTTTTCACTTCCTTGATAGTGTCCTATGATGTACAAAATTTTATCAGTTTAATGATGTCCAGTTCATCTTATTTTTTTTCTTTTGTTGTTTTGCTTTTCATGTCATACCCATGAAATCATTGCCAAATCCAGGAAGATTTTCCCTAATATTTTCTTCTAAGAGTTTTATAGTTTTAAACTTAAGTTTAGGTCTTTGATTAATTTTGAGTTAATTTTTGTGTATGGTGTAAAATAAGGGTCTAACTTCTTTCTTTTAAATGTGGATATCCAGTTTTTCCAGCACCATTTGTTAAAGACTGTCCTTTCTCTATTGAATCATCTCCGTGCTATTGAAAATCAACTTACCATATAGGTAAGGGTTTATTTCCAAGCTTTCTATTGTATTTCATTAGTCTATAAGTCTGTCCTTATGCCAGTACTATACTATTTTAATTTCTGTAGCATTGTAAGTTTTGAAGTCGAAGTGTGAGTCTTATAATATATTCTTTTTCAAGATTGTTTTGCCTTTTTGGGGCCTCTTGCAATGTCATGAGTATGAATTTCAGAATCAGCTTTTCCTTTTTGTGAGAAAGGCTGTTGGAATTTTGTTAGGGGTTGTGTTGAATATGTAGATTGTTTGGGGTAGTATGACATCTTAACAAAGTTAAATCTTTCCATGAATACAGGATGTTTCCATTTATTTAGATCTTCTTGATATCTTTCAGCAGTGTTTTATAGTTTTCAGTGTACAAGTCTTTCACCTCCTTGGTTAGATTTATTCCTAAGTATTTCATCTTTTTAGATGCTATTGTAAATGGAATTGCATTCTTAATTTCCTCTTTGGATTGCTCATTTATGATGTGTAGAAACAATTGATTTTTATGTGTTAATATTATACCCTGAAACTTTGCTTAATTTATTTGTTGGCTCATGTAGCTTTCTCGTGGATTCATTGGGATTTTCTACATACAGGATATATAATCTGTGAATAGAGATAGTTTTTACCACTTCCTTTCCCATTAGAAAAATGGCTCTTGCTGGAACTTCCAGTACAAAGTTGAACAGCAGTGATGAAGGGGACATCTTTATCTTGTTCTTGGTCTTAAAGGGAAAGCTTTCAGTCTTCCATCATTGAGTATGATGTTAGCTATGGGTTTTTCATAAATGCCCTTTATCAGATTGAGGAATTTCCCCTCTATTTCTACTGTCCTGAGGGTTTTTTTTGTTTTTTTATATCATGAAAGGTGTTGCATTTTGTCAAAATGCCCTTTCTGTGTTAAATGAATGGATTGTGGTTTTTTATTCTTTATTCTTTTAATGTGATATATTGCTTGATTTTCGTATGTTAAAACACCCTTGCATTACTGAGATAAATCCCACATAGTCATGCTGGATAATTCTTCTACTATGTTCTAGGATTGAATTTGCTAATATTTTGTTGAGGATTTTTGCGTCTGTATGTATAAGGCATATATGTTTCATTTCTTTTGTGAAAATTCTTGTGAATCTTTTCCTTGTGATGCTTTTATCTGACTTTGGTATCAGGATAGTGCTGACCTCATAGAATGAGTTAGGAAATTCTCCTTCCTCTTTAGTTTTTTCGGAGAGTTTGAAAAGAATTGGTGTTCATTATTCTTTAAATGTTTTGTAGAATTCATCAGTGAAACCACCTAGTAGAGTGCTTTTCTTTGTTAGGCATCTTTGCCCCTTTACCCATGGAATATTGAGGTGGCAACATTGAAATCTGCTTTTAGTTCTTTATGAGATACGAAATCTTCCTCAGTAAGACTTGTTTTGAGGACTCATGGCTTAAATTGGAATAAATAACTAAAAATCACACAGTTCTTAAAGGCTACCTTTGTTCACGTTCATAAATGCTACAGGTTATTTTGTTAATTTTATCAGTGGTCCTACACTAAATATTCTACAACTGTTAGAATTATGATCTAATCTCGTATATTCTGTTATTTTTCATTGTTTTGAAATGATTTAAGTTTTATGAACTTTTATAAACATTGTTGCTTCAAAAGTGTATTATATTAAACTTTCTAGTTGGTGCTCTCTCTCAATGTGTATATTCAATGCTCTGTTCTATAGAATAATAGGTAATAGTTTAATAGCTTCTATAAACATAAAGTACAAGTATTTCTCAAAATTCAAAATATCTTTGTTTCTGAAAAGTAGGTTGTAAGGTATACAAGAATAATTGAATAGGTAAAAACATTTCATAGGGTTTACAATTTAATAGATTTCAAAGGATATAAAGTTTCCTTCCCATAGTTATTACCCAGACACCCATTTCCCTTTCCCTGAAAGTAATCACTTTTATAAAAGGGACAGGCATGTCTGAACTTTAAATGAAGTGTACCAAAATCTTAAACTCCTTTTTTGCCATTCTTCAACCCAATGGGAAAATCACACATTTATTCCTATATCATTTGTTTTGCCTATTTAATTTAGATCGGTTTCCTTATAGTAGATAAGATGAACTATCAAAAAAACCTTTAAAAATAAAACACAGTAAAGGCCATGTCTATATTAAAGTCATAACTTTAATATATAACTTAAAAAGTAAACTCCAAGTTCCAGAAAAGACATAATTATAGTCCTTTAGAATCCAGGTTGATTCTAGATAAATTCTGATCAAGTTTAGGTCTCGAATAAACTTCCAGGATCCTGTTTGTGCCACAGCAAGCATTTGACATCTTTACATTAGCTGGATTGACTCAAATTTATGTCAGTTAGCCTTTTGACATTAACAGCCTTTTCTAAGTGAGGTGTCTATAAAAGATAGGTTACTTAAATATGTATAGAATTAACTATTCCTGTGATCATTAAAATATTTTTTCTATGAAAATACATTTGTCTTACTACTTTGTCCAATTTGTTCTTGTTTAGAATTTTTAAATGCTCGGGTCTGCAAGCCAAAGCTGCTTTGAAGTCACAGATTGACGTTTGTATTGGAGTCTATTTATTACATAAGCAAATGCTATTTTAATTGTGCTGAATGCCAGACACTTCAATAATTATTAGCTTAAGAATTTAGTGCTATAAATTTTATAGTTGCTAATGAAAAATAGATTTCTAAGTTTGAGTCCTACTTGAAATGAGAAATCACAACCACGTAGAATCACGTTCTCTTATGATCCTGAAATTGAGTGCAAGCCCTGAAAAATCTTAATTTCAGTAACCCATTCTATTTTAGAATAATTTGAACTGATATTTTGTTTGTGGGAGGAAAATTTGTTATGTGTTTGCCTTGTAATATATGTCTTAACACTTCGAGAAGATACTGGTATACTATTGACTATATTGAATGTATTTTTTTCTTTTATATAGTTGGGCATTAGGAAAAAATTGTTGAGCTTTAAAAATAAGTATTTTTCTACTTAGATTATTACAATAAGGAATATACGTTATAATTTATGAAAGAATTCTTTTAGCTTAAAAAAGCCATTTTAAAAGACAAAACAGAGGAAATGTAGACTGCCAAAATACGAGTAGCATAGAGATTGAAAATATATTTCTCCTTCACCCTAAAAGCCCTCTTAGGCTAAATACAGCTATGTATTTCAGATTTGTTTCAAATCAAGATCTCAAGCTCATACAATCCAAGATTTCAAGTGCTTAAACAAACCTAGAGTAATAAATCAGTGGAAAAACAATCCAGTACTAATAACTTAGTAGAAAAATAGTGTGTAAGTAGACAGTTCACAGAAAAAGAAATATAAGATGCTCAATCTCATAAGAAAATGCAGATGTAAAAGCCACACTAAGATGCCGTTTTTCACTTATTACATTGCAAAGATTTAGAAAGTATATAACTACTAGTGAAAGTGCGAGGAAACACATTGCTGATGGAAGGATAAATCAATAAAATTTTATGGAGGCAACTTGGTAATATTTAAGAAAAATGACTCTTGGGATTCAATTTTGGAGAAGGATATTAGTTTTAACATACTAAAAAAAGATTGGAAAATTTCTAAATGTCCTTAATTAGCAGATTTTGATAACAGTATTGTACAGTCATGCAATAGAATACTTATTCAGTCATAAAACAGATTAAGAAAGTTCTGTGTACTGATAAGGAAAGAGGTTCAAGATGCCTTAAGTCAGGATTGGTAAACTTTTTCTTAAAGGACCAGCTGGTAAATATTTTAGACTTTACCCGCAATGTGATCTCTGGGGACTGCTCAGTTCTGTTATCATGGGAATGAAGCCACAGACAGTACCTAATAACTATGTTTCAATCAAACCTTATTTACAAAAACAAATGACTGGCCTGTGGGTCACAGTTGCTGACCCCTGTATTAAATGAAAAAAAAAAAAGTGAAGAACTTGGTACATAAACTATAACAGGTATGAATGAAGTACTGAAAGCATCAATAAATTAGTTCAGGCTTTACCCGGGATGTTGGGGAAAGACTTCATCCACAAGGTGATAATTTAACCTGAGTTTCTATGGGTATATAGGAGCTCTAAAGATTAAGGTGAGAAAAGGTGTTTTATGGAATTGGTTGGTGAAAAGTTCGGCTGATATGTGGAGTTTTTTGTTGGGAGTAAGAGGTAAGTTGGGGTCATGTTTTTAAAGGGGCTAAATACTAATCCTGATTTCTAACCCATTTTCTACTTTAAAAAAAAACATAAAAAAACAAAAACAGTACTTCAACAACTAGCTCTATTAAACTTTGAAATTTTGTTATATTTATTTCAGGGTTTTTTTTTGGTATTTTTTTAAAGAAACAGTACAAGTACAGTTGAAACCGCCCTGCAAACAGTATACAGAGCACATTCTTCTCTTTCCAGAGATAACAACATGAATTGTTTGTTACTCTAATCTTACCTTCTTACATTAACTATATGCTCATATACTTCTAAAAATACATATATTATTCTGTATGTTTTAAACATTCATGTAATGGTTTGTGATATCATTTCACAATTGTATTTTTGCTCAAAGTTGTATTTTTACAATTTCTCTGTATAGACCAGCTCTGGTCAATAGAAATATAATGCAAGTGACATATGTTATTTTAAATTTTCTAGTATCTACATAAAAGTAAACAGAAACAAGTGAAGTTAATAATACACTTTATTAACCCAGTATATCTAAAATATTTCAACTTACAAGTATACAAGATTATTGATGAGATACTTTATGTTCCTTTATTTATACTGGCTTGGATTCTGGTATCATTTTATACTTGCAGCACATCTCAATTAGAGCTGGCCACATTTTAAGTGTTAAGTAGCCAGCCACAAGTAGTTTAGCGGTTTTTAACTGTATTGGACAGTAAGTTGCTGTGATTCAATTAGAACTGAATGAATCCTGTTGGTGCTTGAAGGTAGTGCATACTTCTACCACCAGGGGTCAGCTAAGTGTCATCATGTTGACCCAACAAGAGAAAGTAATTTGTTTTGGAATTTGCTGATTTGTAACTGCAATGTCAAAATCATTGTGTCCAAAAAGGAAACCTCTCACAAGAACGTTTACTGCTGGTAAAATAAGTGGAGCACAAAGGATTATGCAAACGTGATCCACAGCCTCTTACGATACAGTGGCTCTCTGTTCTGTCCTTACAAATGTATTCTTCTCCATTCTTGCTTGTATGAAATAAACTCTTTCCACTATTATCCAGGGGTGTTGCATTTATAGTACACTGCGTCTCCATAGTTGGACCTTAATAACTAGGTAAACTTATTTGTTTACTTGCTTTTGCTAAGAATCCCGAGCAGGCAATATCTGATTTTTGAACCATATGTTAATTATATGTCTCTATTCCTGGTTTTCTAAGTTTTCTCTGGGTTTCAAGTCAACTCACCCTAAAGGTCTGTAGTTAGATTTATATTTCTCTTATTCTCCACAGAAATACCTTCATAGAAATGTCCTGGACTTTATAAGGATCCATAGCCGAAAATGCTTTTTAGAGTAACTTAGTTTCATATATATTATAATTAGAGGGACTTTCCATTATGCTGTTAATATGCCTTATATAAAGACCCAAATGAGAAATAAAACTAGCTAAGAACAAAGATTTAAGGAAAAGTTATCTCCATCTTGCATAATCATTGCTTAATTCTTGATCATTTTTTCAATTCTAGAGAGTTTGTTTTAATGTCTCCCTTCATATGCTCACTGAGATCCTTTTTGCCATAATAACAAATAACAGGTAGCTCTCTACTAACCCAAGGGCCTTACGTTAGGGCCTTGATAGGCTCTTGTGTTCCCGGGCTTGATGACAGCAGTTTTATACAGAAATTTCCTGCCACAAGGTGGGGGTAGAGAGTCCTATGACCCTGATTAGTAGGGGAGAATTTGATAATGTAGCAGTAATAAAGTTAACTTTCTTTAAGTTAAAATCATTGTTGGTACCATTATTAACAAAACTTTCCCTTAAAGTTAACGTGATTTCTAATTTCTCCATGGTATTTTTTGTTTTAATTAACAATAAAATTTACCTTTTTGGTGTATAGTTCAATGAGATGTAACATGCGTAGATTTTCATAACCACCACCAACAGGAAACAGAACAGTTTCATCACCCCTCAAAAAAACCCTCATGTTTCCCATTGTATTGACACACTCCCCACCCTTACTTAACTTGTGATAACTGCTAATCTATCACACTAGAGTTTTGTGTTCGTGAGAATGTCATAAATGGAATCATATAGGATGTCACCTTTTGAAATGGGCTTTTTCACTCCATGCCATTGAGATTCATTTAGATGGTCCTGCATGGCAATTTTTCACTCATGATCAGCCATTCAGAAATTGATTGTTAGTGATTATTTTTATAAAGATTTAAGTACTCTGAATTTATTTGCTAATCCTTTTTCTGTTGCATTCCTTTCATTTTTTAAAAAATTCTAAGCTGAAAATAGCCACTTGGGAGAAATGCATGTTTTGATTGGGCAAAATGGGAACTGAAAAAGGTAATTCTGGAGAGTTAAGAGTTTGGATGGGTCTGCTGGGAGTAGAAAATGGGAGAGTCCTGGGTGGGTGCCATAGTGGCAGGTTCTTTATGTAAGAGGTAGCCCAGAGTTCTACAGCTAGGAGTTTTTCAAATTCTAACATTAAAATTTTGTATGTTTTTCTTAGATGACTGATATAGGTAGCCTGAACAAAGTGAGACGATGTACCCATTCTCTTCATTAAAAATTAGTGTTCAAACACACACGCACACAAACATGCACACTTACATGTATAATCTAGAATAAGAAGAAGGTATTTTATTTTAGTGAAAACTATTACATGGCACCTTGGCATTAGTTTGCTCATATCAAGCATTAAATGATGTCTTACTAATTTTAATAAGCCTATTTATCAAATCATTTTTTAACAAATTTCAGTTTATACCTTACTGTATATGTAAAATTGAACAGTGATACAAACTAAATAAACTTTGTTAAGGTTTTTATACAAATACATGTTCCACATATAGATATTTAAGACTGAATGACCCTGGGGAAATTCCCTTGTTACTCTATTTGTAGACAGAATTTTCAAAAGCTCCATAGTTCTGTTTCTTTTTCATTTCAAAGTGGGAAGTACAAAGGTTATCATAGGGGCTTCTAGTAAACAGCCCTGCTGCTGTTTGAATCACACCAAACTTAAAGACCCTGTAGTTTAAAGATAGAAAAGAATTGTACATAGGAGTAGATTTGGAAATTGGATTTGGTTAGTGAGCTAAATTGGGGGGATACAGACAATAATGAAATTCCTTTTTAATTGACATGACAGTGGATTACACACATTTGTCTTTGGTTTTCTGTAAGAATACTGTTTTAGTTTCTTTAGGGTTATATTGATTTCCCAGAAGCCCAGAGAAAGGTCCTTGCTTTGCTAAGGCTGATTTTTAGCAGTTTGAAAGTGGAATAGTGGGTTTTATAGCAAAGGAAAGTTATGGTAGAGTGATGCTAATAAGTGGAGAACAGTTTGGTTGTATTCCTCTGGTTTGGTGTGATATATTTGTCGTTGTACTGTATATGCTCAATTAGAAGGCAGTTTCTCATTTTCCCCACTAGAATATCCCTCCTCCAATTCTTTTGCCAAATGAAATAATAAGCTTTTAAAGATGTGCATTGGGGTGGCCGGTTAGCTCAGTTGGTTAAAGATATACCTGACACGTTAAAATTTATATGTATTTAATCTATTTAATTACATAACCATTGTATTAGATACAGAATTTAGAAATAAAGTTGTATTTTGTTTTACTGTCTCATGATAAAATAATTCTGTTCAATCTCTTTGTATATATTGGGATCTCTTTGGGATAATTTGTCTTCCTAAGACAGTTGTTCAGGTGACAGCTACTAGGACTATGTGTGTCTTTATTAGTCTTCAGGTATAAGGTGACATTTTTTCTGAAAAATATTATTTTGTGAATAAAACCGTCATCCGACATCTGAAAATATGATAATCCTTATACCTTTATTTTTCATTAATATTTAGAAGCATGTCTCAATTTTAAGTAGTCAGAGCCTTGAGTGAGCTTATTCTTATTAAATATCTAAGTTTCTAGTTGTTAATGTGGATTTTGTCTTTTTTTTTTTTTTTTTTTCTTTAAGGGGTTGGACATAATTGCCTTATTTCATTTCAGGGATCCTTCTAAAGTAAATATTCTGGTACCTGGTGCTGGACTAGGAAGACTGGCCTGGGAAATAGCTATGCTAGGTTATGCTTGTCAAGGAAATGAATGGAGTTTTTTTATGCTCTTTTCTTCCAACTTTGTACTCAACAGGTATTTAATTTACTTTTTGCTAGAAATAGTAATTTCTCAGAATCAGATTGATTTACCTATTTCTGAACAATTCTGAATTTGAAGATAAGTATATAGTGTTTAATTGTGGTGTATTTAATAGATTTTTCTTATTTATCAAATCGCTTATACAGTTATTTTAATCAGTTGCCTAGTTAACAGAATTTTGAACAGGATGGTTAAGTGACTTTAGAAAGTGATTTGGTATTTTATGAACGTGAATGATTTCTGTGCAGAATTTTAGGACTAAATATGATCCAGGAAGGAGTATTTTCTCATTGTTCCTTAAACTTCTTCACTCTTTGTTTCTCCAGTGGAATAAGAGTACAGTGTAGCAATTATAACTTTTTTCCCTTAATCAACTTCTTATAAAATGGCCAAATAAGCTCACATGACTGAGTTGGAAAGATCTCTCAGAACTTATGTGGCCTCTTTTAGTAAGCCAGAAGAGGAGTGTTAGAGAAAAAATAATAGCTGCCTGTTTAAATAATATGTTGTCTTGGTGGCAGTATGAGTTAGTGGATGATGAGAAAGTAAAAAGGAAAAGGGTGTACAAAATAATTAAAATAGGTAGCAAACAAAATCCATATGCCATTTTTGAAAAAAATACTCTGACTGTTCTTTACTTGAGTTTGAAGTTTGGAAATACATTTTTAAAACTTTGAATGATAACATATCTCTGAATTTAACTTTTTTCTGTTTTTCAATTCATGATTGGTTACTCATCCACATATATGTGTGCATTTTCAGATAACTGGGTGGGGTGTAGTGGTAACATTTTTTTAAGTATTAATGAATTATATAAGTAAACCTTCAATCAAACAGATTATAATTTAGTGTTTAAAGTAGATTTTTCTTGGTAAAATATTTAGTTAACACTGAATTTTATGCTCATATTTTGCAGATGTTCTGAAATTAATAAATATAAGCTGTATCCCTGGATCCATCAGTTTAGCAATAACCGGAGGTCAGCCGATCAGATTCGACCCATCTTTTTCCCTGATGTTGACCCCCACAGTCTTCCTCCTGGTTCTAACTTTTCTATGACAGCAGGAGATTTTCAGGAGATATACTCAGAATGCAGTAAGTCCAAAGCAAGCATTTTGAAGCTCTTGTCCTTTATTCTGAATTTAATGAGCTAATTTTATACTAAGCCAAAGTTTTGGTCATTCATTTTGATGATAGAATATGAGGTATATACTTCAGTGACAATTTAGAATATTTTCAAGGTATATGTAAGGCAATGATGGGAAATACATAGAAGTATAAGATCCCGCAGTTAAGCAATTTAGAATCTGTTGGGTCTATTAATGTAAGACAACATATAAACAAAGTTTAAAAGTAATGAGTGCAATAAAGATGGAAGTAGGTTAATGTGAGAAGGGAGTTCTTTGTGAAGAGGCCATGACTTGAAGGATAAGGAGGAATGGCATTTCAGGCAGGTAGAGGTACAGAGATTCGAATGAAGAAGGTAATTGGGGATGGTAGAGCAGCCTGACTGGAAGGGAAAGGGAGGTTGGTTTGGAGATTTAATGGGAGCTATGGCTAGAGAAGTAGGTTGATTCCAGATTGTGGAGGACCTTTATAATCAGGCTACGAAGTATGGACTTCAGCCAGGCAAACTAATGAAGAAACTCGAAGTAGGTATTTGAAAACAGGAGATGGTAATGATGTCAGCATATCATTCACTTAACAAATATTTGTTGAGCACATGCTAAGTGGCAGATATATTCTACGCATTGGAAAGAGCAGTGAGCAAATCAAAGTCCCTGTACACGGGGAACCTTATATATTCTCATAGGGAGAGGCAATCAGAAATTATTGTGAGGAAGAAAACTCAGATGAGATAATGAGGGACTGAGGAGGGGCTGCTGTTGCATACAGAGTTACCATGGAAGGCCTTCCTAACAGTAGCACTGAAACAGAAAAACGTATGGAGCAAAGACCTGAGACCAGTGAAGAGGCAAGGCATTCAGACATTGGGGGAAACTTTGCTGACAGGGAATGGCAAGGGAAAGGAGGATGAGGGGTTTGGAAGTGCGCTTGCTCTGCTCAGTACAGAACAAGAGAGTTTGTCTGGCTGTTTGGCTGAGGGGGTAGTGAGCAGTGGGCACAGTGGCGGAAGATCAGGTTGGAGAGGGTTTGTGGAGGCAGAGTTTTACTCTGAGAGAGACAGGAAGTCTGGCAGGGACTGAAGCAGGAAAGTCACAAGATAGTAAAGGTTTTGTTTGTTTTTCCCTGAACCCTGACATTGGGAAAACTTGTAGTGTGAAGGTAGAGAGAGATGGAAGATGTTAGGTGTTGGGGATAAGTTACAGACTGAGGTCTCAAAATAGAAGTGAAATAATGGAAAACATCACTTTGGCAAGGAAAAGTAGCTTTCTTTTGGAGCAAGTTTTGAGAGAGATGGGTGAAGGTTAACCCATGGTTGGATATAGTGCTTTTATTGTACCAGCATTTGTACAGACACCCACCTTCAGTTCAGTCTATATCCATGTGCCAGCTCAGAGCCTCCAAGAGCCAAAGTGTTCTCTGCTGGGTTTCTACTCACTACTTTGATTGTCCCCACCTCCCAGCCCCGCTCCCGATTTTCACTAGAGAGTCTCTGAAGAACTGATGGATGGATGTTCTAAGTATTTTGATGCCACTTGTTTTCAGGTGTCAACAAGTCCATGCAATCTTTCTGAAATCTTTCAGAATTGGTAGTTAATTGAAGGTTAGAAGTTGAATAGATTATAAACAAAATTTATAAATATCATTTGGTAAAGATATATAGTGATAAAAGTTATCAAAAATGTTTTCCAAATTGATTATCAAATTATTAATAAAAACATGAATTGCAAAGCATCTCATGTTATTTGGTTACCTTGATTATAGTTGATGATTAGAAGAGTTTAGCTTCTATATCATTGCAGTTAAATGAAATATTAATGTGTATAAGATAACTGGTACATTTATGGAATTAATTAAAAGTCAAAATAACATTACAAATGTAGTAATTTGATTTTCCTCAAATAGATACCTGGGACTGTATTGCTACCTGTTTCTTCATAGACACAGCTCACAATGTAATTGATTATATTGACACAATATGGAAAATACTCAAGCCAGGTGGAATTTGGATAAATCTAGGTAAGTTCCTCAGTATTTATTAGGATTTTACACATTAATCTGAGGACTTATAGCTATCCTACATTTGATAACTTCACAGTACCAAATGTCCACGAAAGTTATAATTGTACATGTTTTACAATCTCTGCAGTTTTCTTTAGACTGCAGCCTAATTAATGGTGCAGTTCCTCTAGACTTCGTTAGTGCTTCCAAAACCAGTGGAAGCCTCAAAAGTTGTATATTCATACTAGGTCAGTCTCACAGAAGTCATAATTTCAAAGAGTACTAATTATTAATCTGGTCATAGTCATTACCTCATCTTCCCCACCCCTTACTTTAGGGAGACGGCAGTCCTGTTAAGAAAAGAGTGTTCTTTTTTCTTTCTATAGTGAAATATTTGAGGGAAAGCTCTTAACCTTTCCCATGGAAACTCCTCCCAATACATATATTAACTGGGAAAAGAGTAGATATGATAACCTTGAGTTTAAGAAAGAACAGAAGTATAGTTTCATATATGCAAAACACTTTTTACTTCTGGAAATCCAATGATGAATGTGATGTGATCTCTCCAGACTCTCTTGGGGAAATTGACAGTTTTATCCTCTTTCTGTAAAATAAAGGGAGAATAATGATAATATCAAGATAAATATAGTTGCCCTTTTTAGTGAGATATATAATCCATGTGAAGAAAGACATGAGAGTTAGTACACTACATAGAAGTCAGATATACATTGCTGGAGTCCTTAACCTTCAGGATTGGATTTGTTTTGTTGGTGGGTTCTGTCTCCAGTGCTTTTTATAATGATTTGACTTGACCAGAGATTTTACCAGTAGGACTAAGCCTACAGGTAGTAGTAGGCATTTTCCATTTTCCAAACTTCGTGTTAGAACTCCGTAAGTAGATGAGATCAGCTAGCTGTAAAATATAATCAATATTATCTCAAACTTTGGGTCTTATTCCCCCCCCCCTTCTTCCACCTCCCCTTCCCCCCCACCCCATACTCTGGTTCAAGCCATTGTTTCTCAGTCTAGTTGTGTAGGACACAGCTCCCTGGCCCATGCTGGAGTATTATGAGCCTTGGTCCCCGCCAACCCCCTAGCCCCCTCCCCCCGCGTGCTCTGAGGCAGTGAGGCAGTCGGTCGCTGGTTGTCAGGCTGCTGTTCATGGCAGTTTTCACTGTCTGCTGGCTGCTGGCCATTCCTGGTAGCCCACAGCAGCCCGTGCCTGCTCACGGCAACCCAGCTCCAGGGAGTGCCATTGTTCACAATCTTCGCTATAGAGGGCGCGGCTTACATGTAGGAATCGAACCGGGGCACTCCAACCACCTGAGCCACAGGGCCGGCCCCAACTTCCATATATCTCAACCACTTATCTTTACTTGCTATCTTTTTGTCTCTGTGCTGCATTCTAGATTACTTTATTCTGAACTGTCTTCCCATTTACAAATTCTCTCTTTAACTATGTCTAACGTCTTTATAACCATTGAACGTTTAATTGGAGTTGTATATTTTATTTCTGTTTGTTTTCATTTTGGTCAGCTATGTCATTAAAAATTTTTCTATTCTATTCCCTGCATATATTTTCAAGATCGTCTTTTATTTCTTTGAAAATGCTGAATATATTATGTCTGATAATTCTAATATCTCAATTTTTTGTAGGTCAATTTTTGCTTTCTCCTTTTTCTGCTGGTTCTTGCTCATAGTTCTTTGTTTCCCTGGGCTATTGACCTTAACTGTTCATTGCTCATTGCCCTTGAGAACTCACTTTTGGGGATATCCTGAGGCTTAGATTGAAGGTGTTTTTCTTCAAGGGAATTTGCATTTATATCTGCCAGAAGATTGGACCCTTGTCAGATCAGATCAGAACAAAAGAATAATCAATTCTAAATTAAATTAAAATATTAAACTAAAATCAGGACTTGAAGCTTATTGGACCACCCATATTATGTAACATTAGCCTGCAAATCTATCCTAGGGTTAAAGCATGATTTACATTTCTGGAATGCTTCTCTTTTTGTTTTTTTTCTCCTTATTTAGTAAGCACTAAGTCAGCTTTTCCTGCAGTCCCCTCAGCTTACAAGATAGAAGTAAATTTGCCTATTTCTTCCTCTGACCTTAAAGATAGCCCTTAAGATTCCAACTATAATGTTGGGTGGTCTATCAGACTCACTACCTTGGGCAGGCTCAGAACTTTTTCTTTTGTCCCCTTGCCCTAAACAATTTGTCACATTGGTACACCTGAAACTAACTTAATTTTTTTTTTTTCTTTTTGGTCAAATTGTAGATAAGTTTCATCTGGATAGTCAAATACCCTCAGATATTTGCTATAAAAATGGCATATAGGTTTATCTCTACTTAATTCTCTGGGTTCCTGGTAATTTCTTAACTTGCCAGGTATTTGATGTTTTTAAGATTTTAAAGTAAATCTCATATACCAGTTTTAGTTGTTTTCTGTAGGAGCGTTGGTCTGAATAACCTAATCTGCCTTTACAGGAAACAAAAGTTTCTTTATGTATTTTAATATTATTTTGTTATTGCTTGTTTGTTTTACAATGAGCTCTATTTTTTTTTAATTAAAAAAACATTGGAAAGGGGAAAAGTCCTTAAGAAAAAACTACCCAGAAGTGAAATAGACAACATAAATGTACAAATTATAAAACAATAAACATAAATGAACTACATGTAGGAGAAAAATCATTCACCTTCATTGCTGGTCAAATAAATATAAAAATGAGATGCCGTTTTTTCACCTATCATATTGAGTAGGTTTTTAATTTTTTTACTTAAAGTTTAGATAAGGTACAGTGAGGTAGGGTGTGCTTGTATATATATTGCTAGTGGGAATATAGTAAAGCATCCTTCAGGAAAAACAATTTAATACTACACGGAAAAATCTTAACAATTCATACATTTGGTCTGGGTTTGGCAAACTACATCCTGCAGGCTGAATCTGGCCTGCAGACTATTTTTGTATAGCCCACCAGCTAAGAGTATTTTTTACATTTTAAAAAGGGTTGAAGGGGTGAGCAGAGACAAAGATAAGAATATGTGATTGAGACTGTGACCCACAAAGCCTAAAATATTTGCCATCCAGGCTATTACATAATTGTATTCATTATTACATACTTTTGTTAGATTGATTATACTTACAGAAGTCTGTCAGAGGAAAATAAGATATGGGTAAAGACTAAAGACTGGTTAATGGATAAACATACTCAGCAAAAACTTAAACTGCACCTACATTTCTAACAGTGATGGAATGGATACATAGTTATAGGATAGCCGTACAGTAAAGTAATTTTCCAGAAATAATTAATGAATAGGGAAATGTTCCCAATGAAGGGTACCATGCAAAACTACATATATAATGTCTCATACTAATGCATCAATAAAGACTGCAAGGAGACGCAGTAAGCTTTCACGTGGTTATCTGTAATGGGTTTGATTTTATGTTTATGCTTTTTTTATGTCATCTCAGCTTTCTATTATGAGCTTGCATTATATTTACGGTCCAGGAAGAAAAAAAAAACACGTTTCCTCCTTCTCTTAGGTCCACTAAAAGAATACGAAGAGACACGAGAGGAGAAAATAAAGAACTCCTTAAGGAGTGTATCCATGTTTCATTCATCGTCATATATCCAATGCCAGGCATTTGCTAGGTGCTTGGTAAACATTTATTTAAAAACTGGGTGACTATAATAAGTATGAAAAACTGCTCCCTCAAGGAAATGCAGAGGAAATTATGTATGGCCTATCCTTTTCCCCTTGACAAATTAGCAAATATTCTGTTTAATAAAAATGCTTATTGTCTTTTCTCAAGTCAGATCTTTTGGGACATATAATTGACATATAATAAAATTCACCATTTTTTAATGTGTACAGTTTGATGCATTTTAAAAGCTAGATCGTGTAACCATTACTCTATCAAGACAGGGAACATTTCTACCATCCCCCAAAGATTCCCTGTGCCTATTTGTACTCAATTCTCTCCTCTCAATCCCAATACAGGGCAGTCACTGTTCTGTTTTCTGTTACTATAGTTTTTCCTTTTCCAGAATATCATATCAATAGAATTCTGTAGCAAGTTGTTTTTTGTGTCTGAGTTCCTTTACTTAGCATAATGCTTTTGAAATTCATCCATTTTTTTCCATGTACCAGCAACTTGTTTATTTTTAATGCTGAGTAATATTCCACTGTGTGGATATACTATATTTTATTTATTCATTCACTGGTTGACGGACATTTGGGTTGTTCCCAAATGTTTATAATTATGAATAAAGTTCCTGTAAACACTTGTGTACAAATCTTTATGTGGCCACAAGTTTTTGTTTCTCTTGAGTAAGTACCTAGTGGTGGAATTGCTGGGTCATGTATGGGATGTGTATGTAAAATTTTACAAGGAACTGCCAACCTATTATCCAAAGTGACTGTACCATTGCATTCCCACCTTTTGCTAAGGTGTGGAAGCAAGTAATCAACATTGCAATTGTGAGTGAAACTTGTATCTTTTTTGGAAAACATTTTGGCAGTTTGAATCAAGTCATTAAAAATGTTTATTCTCTTTCACTTGGAAATTCCACTTCAAAGAATGTCTTTGTGAGGAAAAATCTGAAATATGCACAGAGATATTGAAGTACTGTTTGTAATAGGAGACTATCTGTTTAACTGTACATTCATTGTTATGCTGGGCATTATGGTGGACTCAAAGGAAAGTTAAGACATATTTTCACTTATATAGCTTGTAATTTAAAAAACCATGGTAATTACATGAAAAGGAATCAGAAGTACACCACTGCGTTAAATGAGTTTTAAAGTATGCTGTGTTGAGGAAATAAGCACTAGGGCTGGAAACTAGGACAGGTCATAGTAAACATTGGTTTCAGCGAGGGTTTGGAGCATGGCTAAAGCTTGCGTTGGAGCTTTCTAGGTGGAACACAACATGAGTAGAAGTAAAATATGGTCTGAGTATGTAACAATTGTTGGGGTGTTTTTTGTAGGTTGAATAAAACAATATTGTTGGAGACTTTTAAAATAATGGAGCGGGAACAGGGTACGCTTTTAGAACTAGAAAGATTGCTTTGAAGCTCTACATTTCAAGAAGAGGAGTGGCCGGTTAGTTCAGTTGGTTGGAGCGTGGTGCTTGTAGCACCAAAATTGCCGGTTTGATTCCCACATGGGCCACTGTGAGCTGTGCCCTCCTTAAAAAAATAAAAAAATAACAAGAATTAAGCTTGATAGAGTAGATTGATAGGGGAACGTTATATTCTGAAAAAAGCACTAATAATGTAAATCACATTTGTAGTCATTTTTTCCTACTGTCTTTGTAGAATAAAAAAGGGGAGACAAATACAAATTTTGTAACCCTAAGTATGTTCCACAGAGTGGTGGGCCTTTTGGAAGCAGGCTTTGTCCTGTTTGTTATGTTTATCTTCTGTAATTAGCACACTGTATGAGGAGTGGGGGTGGGGAGGTGATGGTGGTGAGTTGGTCATGGATTTATAATTAACCCAATAAAAGATAAAGAGAAGATTGTCTAGATTAGTTCTAAAATATAACTGGAATGATAATGTTGCCTGGATGAAGCTGATGGATTGGAAAAAATGTGAAAGATTAAAAGACTGGAAAATCTGGTTTGAGTCAATTGATAGTTTTTGGATATATGGAATGAGGGAATAGAAAAGGGGAAAATGTCATTTAAAAAAGTTATTAATAGCTATATCGTTTACTTACTGCCTTCTATATGCCAGGTGTATTGCATATTATCTCACATTAAAGTCATGTTACAGATGGGGCAGAATTAGTGACTTGCCAATATGAACACATTAGGTTGGAGCCAGGATATGAGCTGCATTTAAAAAAACAGCTTAGTGTCACATCTTTCTTCCAGGAATACCTGCCTATATACCCTATTTCCCCGAAAATAAGACCTAGCTGGACCATCAGCTCTAATGCGTCTTTTGGAGCAACACTTAGTCTTGCATTAATTTTGCTCCAAATTAGAGCTGATGGTCCAGCTAGGTCTTATTTTTGGGGAAACACGGTAACTGGCCCCCTCAAAACCCACTAGCTCGAGGACACGTCTCTGTTTTCACGTGATAACCAGTTTTTAACCGTAGTTTTGCATTTACTTACAGAATTGTAATTACAGCATGCCTTTGGAATTTGAGGACTTATTCTCTGATTCAGCTAATCTTTCAGTAACTAAGAGTTACAGGTGTAAGACCCATGATGTAGAGAACGTAATACAAGGCTGGTATACTAGAGGCACATACTCACGTGAATGTAGGCCGAGCACTTGAATGTCAATTACTGGGCCAAGGTTTCAGGGGTCAGAATATATGTCCTGGGCAAATGTAAATGTTCTTTATTTCTCCTTTTTATGTTTGTTCATCCACTACCTGACTTATTATTCAATTTGGAGTCTTAACACAGCTACTAGTATATGTTTATATTCAAGTAATTCATTCAGTGTCTTTAAACCATAGGTCCTCTGCTGTACCACTTTGAAAATTTGGCAAATGAACTTTCCATAGAATTAAGCTATGAGGATCTAAAAAACGTTGTTCTGCAGTATGGATTCCAGCTAGAGGTAAGGATGGAATGAAGTATTGCCAAAGGTTGACTTCCAAAGAACTTAAACGGGCATGGTAATATTACGGCATTTACTGGCTTTACCTCCTAACCTCTCTATTATCTCATCCATAAAGTGAAAATAGTAGTTTTAGAATTAGAGGTATTTGGGATAATGTATATGTAAATGGAAAACTATATCCCTGGTGTAATCGCCTTTCAATGAATAATAGCTGACCATTATCATAATATTGGCCTTTGTAGACTGATAGATACCAAGGAGACGAGGCTCTGGGGAAGCAGATGGAGGTGGGAGGGCAGGTGCAAGAGGGATATTGTTTACTACATGTGCTTTTGTACCGTTCAGGCCTTTTTTATTATGTTCATTATTATAAGGTTTCATGATACTTTGACTATTATGTTTTAGTTATATGTTTATTTAGAAGCATTCCATTCATTTAAAAAATAAACAGCAGGTTAATTCTTAAAGATAAAGAGAAGCAATCTATTATAGTATCTTAGAGTTCAAACTCTGTAGTTAGAATGCCTGAGTGTGAACCCCAGTTCTAGTATTTACTGGAGGTGTGACCTCAAGCAACCTGTTCTTTGTAAAGTGGGATTATTAATAGTACCAATCTTATGGGGGTACTTGTGTGTGATAAATGAATTAATATCCAGAATATGTGTAAAGCAGCACCGGCCACTTATAAGTGCCCAGTATTTGTTAGTGGTATCATCATGGTCATCATCATCGTTTGCATTGCAGGTGGAAAAAGAATCTGTCTTGTCAACATATACTGTGAATGATCTCTCCATGATGAAATACTACTATGAATGTGTCTTGTTTGTGGTGCGTAAACCACAATAAGGGTCTCAAGTGATATCACCAGGAAAATAGTTCAGTAAGAGCAAATCTTGAAATAAACAACTCAAAAATAACTATCACAATGACAGGACACAACCTCAAATCAGTGGTGCCTTTTTATTCCTAACAAAATTTAGAAATAGCATCTATTTTCTTAATATGTCTGTCGCTTTTTCAGAAATAAACTATGCCATGCATATTTGTACTACACAAGTGAAAATGGAGGAAGTGTCTTCAAGTATACTTTTTTCTTGAAGCCCAGATTGTCGTTTAGTAGGAAAATATCTCCAGTGTCTTCATGAAGCTGTCCGTTCCAAGTCTGCCATCCTAATAGTATTGAAGTCTGTAGTAATCTCCTTTTTTGTTTTGTATGCATTGCACATGTTATTTTTATTAATATTAGGTTGGTGCAAAAGTAATTGAGGTTTAAAAGGTAAAAAATAATGGTAATAATGGTAAAAACCAATTACTTTTGCACCAACCTAATAGAAGGGTCTAAGGATCTCCTGTTATTCAACATTTGGACTTGAGACTTTCGTTCACTTTGGACCTAAGCAATCTATACATTAAATATGTATCTATTCTTTTATTATTCAAATTATTTTTTTCTAGCTCAGCTGAATTTAGAGAACCATCAAAACTTTCATTTTTATGAAGTGATAAATTTAATAGGGTCACAGGCCGGCCAGTAAAATGCATTCAAGTAACCGGGAAATTAGTCTTTTGACCACACTAAACTCAACGCTTTTGACAGCGTACTCATCATGGATCACTCTGAAATGCGTGAAGATCTCAACATTCTAAGTGAGGCACAAAAGCCTCTGTCAAAGGTATTGTAGGAAACGGGAAATAAGAATAAAATCTGCCCATTATAAATGTGGGATTTCAAACTATGAGTAGAGTCAGCGAGATGTTTGCAATAATGTCTTGTCTTTAGATTACTTGGATTAGCGCTTCTCAGCCTTTTGGTTAAAATCAAGTATAGATTACCTGGATTATAAAAGCAAGAACTTTTTTTTGTTAAAACAATTGTATACTAGTGAAAACTGTCATGAAGGTATTAATTTGGGGAAATTTTGAATGTGAAATTCAGGGATAAACTACTGCCTGTGGTCTGTGTCTTCAATATTATAAGCAGCACCCATTAATATAATTTCAGATCTAACACCAATTTTGTTTACCTGGGGCTAAAACAGTATAAGCTGCTTTAAATTTCTACCTCTAGCAGATCTTTATTGGAGGGAGTTTTCCTTTGTATTTTTTTATGTTTATTATTATGTTTCTAGTAGCTGGGAAAATTGAGGTGACAAATTTAATGTTTTAATCTTTTCTTGGAGAAAAGGAAGTACTCTTAAATATTTTTACAGATGATGGCAATGGAATTAAATGACCTCTGTGGCAATCTGGATTAGATAGACTAATCTCAGTAATGTGCTGGTAGCATAAATATCATGGTTTAATAAGAAAACATACTTGTAAATCTTTAAAACGTTATGGTCAGTAAGGTTGTGGAATCACTACACAATTTGGCATCATGCTAGTAGGAGCCTTCCTGCATACAGTAAGGGAACTCTTGTGGTCTTTATGCCCATTATGCAGTAAAGGATTCCATGAAGTTCATTTGATTTGTCAATTTAGGGAAGGAATACTGTAACCTGTTGAGTTGTGTTTTTTTTTAACTGTTTCTCTTTTTTGTGTCCCTCAACATTTGGCAGATGATCGTTTAGTGGGAATTCTTATTATCTATCACATGAATGAACTTGAAATAAATTGCCGGCAGAGGGGGGAGGGGACCCAAATTATTATTATTATTACTACTATTTTTAAGAAAGAAGAGACTCAAACGGAACCTAGGTATTTAAAAAAAATCCATTGAAAGAAGAATGAATACTGTTTTGAGTAATTTAGAAAGGCTTTTTATTCACTGACTAGTATTCACTTCTTTACAGCTTATATCAAAACACATGATCTTGTTTTTTCTCAGGCAGAAACAAATTGACACTGAATGGGTTGGCTTTATTACTAAAAATTTCTATCTGGTTTTATTCTTTAATAAAACTTATATTTCTAAATTATAGCTTAACTTTTAGTTAATTTTGAAATCAATTATTTTATTTGTTTTTAATTTCTCCCTATTATGAATACTTTTTTAAATGTTCTACTTAAATTTGTGTTGCTTTTTTTCTCTTATAGCTTTTGCAGTTAATATATTCTAAACTTGAAAATTATGGTATTAATCAATAATAGAAGTGTCACTGGAGGATTTAATTTTGTATTTCTTATGTGTAGTCCTACTTAAGTGTGTAAGCCTTAAAGTTTTTTACTTTTTTCTTAAATTAGGTCTATACACAAATGTTTTCAACCATTTTAATAAAGTGGAAGGAGATAGATCATTGTGCTTGCTGGGTTTTGGGGTTTTTTTTTTCCTCCATAATCTGAAATGGTGCAGGTCAGGGTATGTTAATCAAGTTAGCAAAGGTGGAATATGTAAAAAATAAAGAGAAGCTGTATAAATCACAGTATAAAATTATGAAATTTGAGAACTGTAAAATGTACTGTATTTATATGTAATTCTCATTCTGAAAGTTGCCACAAAGGTTGAACTGGAAGCTTCATGTCTGCATGAAATTTCCTGTATTTTTAATGTGTATGATGAACTTGATTTTTCTTAAATATTAAAGTCTGCCAATTGCTATGAAACAATACTTGCTTGGTTGTTTCTATCTAAATTAGTGATAATCATAGCCAGGGGAATGTTGGTTAATTGAGCACATATACCAAGAACTATCAAGGAGACCAAGTAGAAGTTCTAGATCCAGCCATTAGTAGAACGAGCACTGGACTTGGCACTTAGATACTCTGGTTTTGTTTTCTTCAACTACTGTTTGTGATCTTGGGCAAGGTGCTTTGAGTTTGTTTCCTCATCTGTATGAGGGGATTGATACCACCTATTTCAAAGGGTTATTATGAGGTCATAAGTTATATGTAAAATATTATATGTGAGTATATGAAAGCACATGGTAGACAATTAAATGTAATTTCAATCTGTGTTGACTGCTGTACAGTGATAGAAAAAGATGAAGATTGGTAACAGAACAATAGTTTTAATAATGTCATCGTGACCCTTTGAAAAAAATTTTGACATGTGCAGGTATAGATTCCAAAAGTTAAGTGGGAATTATAAAGAAGTATAATAATAGGTAATGGGAGAAAGGACACAAGTAAAATTTAATGGAGGGGTACTCTCACTTTGCAAACACGTTACTACATGTCTCTTACATATGTTTGATTATTTCTCTTCAGTGGCTATTTAGAAGTGGAATCATTTAGTCAAAGTGTATGTGCATGTTCAGTCAAGTTGCCTTTCAGAAAGACTACCAATTTTCATGCCATCAGCAGTGCTTGAGAATAACTGCATCCATTCCCTGGCCAAAACTGGAAATTGCTAATCTTTTCATTTTTGTCTATATGATAGGAAAAAGTGGTATCTAATTTTAATATTCATTTCTTTAACCATCAGGGAAGTTGAGCAATTGTGGAAGTTTAATAGCCACGGAGAGGTGTCCTTAATCTACCAGTTTGTCAGCTTTCACCAACAGACCACATAGGCCATGGGCAATAACTCAAAAGTTAGTAAAAATGGAGCAAGGTTCATCAAAGGGAAGATTGACCAGAGTCATGAGGATTAATTTGAGTTCTATCCACTGAGAGGAGTGACCACATCTGCTTTTGGTTTTACATAGCTGGCACTGAGGCTGAACAGTGGCAGCAGCCCATGGAACCCCATTAGGTTTCAATTTAGCCAATCAGTGATCTAGGCCCAGGAGTTTAGGGGAGTGTTTGTGAGTCAGGAGCCCCACTGAGCCAGCAGCTTTGCTATAGGAGCAAAGAAATTTTACCCCCAAAGGAATTAGCTGCCACTGTTTTCATAGCACCAAAGAGCTGTTGAGGACAGGCCAACTACACTCCTGAATATGCTATTTCAGTTTGCCTTACTAAGCTTGTTGGCTCCTTTTCACTTTGTTATGTATCAAGTACAAGTTGATCCATCCCCAAATGGGGATGTCAAACCAGAGTCACAAAGCTTCCATGAGTCATGTGGTCAGTTTCAACAAAAACTTAGTGGTAGGTTAATAGCTGCCTTCTTTTGTGTAAAGGTATGTTTGTGACAGTGTCAGGCAGTTGGTGCTATAGTAGTACCTGGCCATGGCCTCCGTATTTTAGCAGTCATTAAGTCTTTGAAGCTGTGGCTTCTCTTTCTCCTTTTGGGGTCTATGTTATTTCTGCTGGGCCACGCAGGAGGAGACAGTCGATGAAGTAGTCCTTGAACGTGACACTCATGGGAAGGAGAAATGCAGGCATATATCAATTCCATCATACATACATTAATTTATAATTTCTGGTGTGCGGTGCTTTAAAAATAGTCCACAGACTCTCATACTCCTCCCTCTGGGACAGCCTAATGCCCCTCCCTTTTTTTTATGTCTTTAAAGATATCATTCCATTTTTTTGATGAGTACCCTGCTGAAATTCTTATCTGTATCCCTGCAAATATGTTTCTTTTTTTCTCTGGCTGCTTTTAATATTTCCTCTTTAATTTTCAGTAGTTTCACTATGCTGTGTCCAGGAGTGTGTGTTTTATTTGTTTTTGGAATTTATTCTGTTTGGTGGATCTATGGTTTGATATATTTTCACTATTTCTAAAATGTTCTTTGCCACCTCATAGAGTGACCCACTTATAGTGCTAAAGATGCCCACAAGCACTAGATTATGTTACAGAAGAAGATCCTTGAGTTTAGGAAACCTTAATCTTTTATGATAGGCCATCAGTAAGTGTGCCTGACTTTTTGCCCTAGTAGAAGACATACAGGATAATAAACAAACCTGCTCATAGAGAGACACTGCCTCTGTCTTACAAGCCTGTTCACTGTACACATATCCTTGAAAAGATTATATGGAATAAAAGTAGCCAGTATCTCTGCTTGCAAGATATGCTAAAATGCAAAAGACCCCAGGAAAATTATCTTCCGACAGAAAATAAGAGAAGTCAGAAATTCTAAGTGTTGGCTATAGTGGAGAAACTTGTCACCCACACAAGACACCAGTGACACCAACATACCATATTTTGCCGTGTATAATATGCACTTTTTTGCCAAAATTTATGAGGGAAGAATAAGGATGCGCATTATACATGGGTAGTACTAATTCCGTATCTATATAAATGTTTTTAATTCTTTTATATATGCTTATGGGTTAAAAGTGTAACTCTAGAAATCAATAACAATATCCAAAATAATACCCTGGAATACGATAATCGGTTTTGTTGAACTTACAACAAACTTGCAATGATAAAGAGTTCTTGGCCTTCTATGATGCGTAAATATCGTAAATTTGTTACCGATACATTACAATATTTTGTACCTTGTATCTGCTCTTGTGTTTTTATATTTGTTACATAAAATGTATTGTACCATAACATGTTTTTTTTAAATGCTAAAATTCCTTTATAATACAAAAAACAAGTACATAAATGTAAACAAATAAAAATTTGAATTAAAAAATTGAAAGATTTTTTTCCCTAAATGTTTGGGCCAAAAACGTGGGTGCAAGTTATACAAGGCAAAATACAGTCATCTGAAGTAGTTGAAGTAGTCCAAAATTTTGAGCCATATGCCCTCCACCACCCATTTTCCTCAGTTTCCCACCCTATTTACTATTGATGATAGTATCCTCCCAGGAACATTTGTGCAATACTAAAACAATATGTGCACACACACATATATGTATCAATATGTATATCGATATATACACACACACAGATATATAGATATATATACTTTTTAATATATTTGTGGGCTATAAATATTGTGCACCTTTTTTGACTGTTTTGCTGATCTATATCCATACACATAAATTTACTTCATTTAATAAATTTGCACATCATCTCAGTTGACACACACCCATCTGCTATTCAGCATTATATTACAATGAATAGTCCTATATCTCATTGTTTCCATTGTCAGTACTATATCTGGAGTATACGTGTTTAAAAGTAGAAATGCTGAATGTGTGTGCATTTTTAAAATTTCACAGGTGGTGCCAGAAGGCTTTCTTAAAAGGTTATACTTTACAAGGAGAGTATCTTTCTCCATATCTTCACCAACGCAACCTATTATTAAACATTTTAGCGATGGCCCATCGCTATGTATGTTGAAAATTGTAGTACAATATTTTGAAAAAACAATGTCTCTCTGTCTTTGAGGTGGAGGCACTTTACCATCACATACAGCCTGAGCAAGGATGGAATAAAGTGGAGGAAGGTAGACCTAGCCAGTATCCCAGCCTCACTATTTACTGTGTGATCTTCACTTCTTTATTCATTGCACAAATATTTATTGAGATCCTACATTGTGTCAGGCACCAGACTTGGTCTTGGGGATGCAGAAGTCAACAAGACAGATACTATTTCCCCCACCACAGAGCGTATATAGCAGAGGAATGATATCAAACAAGTGATGATATAATTGTAAGAATTACAACCATTATAAAGGACAGATACGGGGTGCTCTGAGCATATATAAGTGAGTAGGAGAATATCAGAAAAAGCAAGACCCACCTATGTATGTTGTCTCCAAGAGATTAAAAAGATACACTATGCAAATGGTAAGCATAAGAGTGCTGGAGTGGCTATTTAAATACCAAATGAAGATGACTTCAAAATGAACAGCATTACCAGAGAGATATTTCATAAGGACAAAGAGTCAATATATCAGAGATGTAAAAATCTTGTGTGCCTAACAACAGCTTCAAAATACATAAACAAAAATTTGTAGAACTAAAGGCAGAAACAGAAAAATCTACCATTCTAAGTTGAAGATTTTAACATCCCCTTCTTAGCAATTAATAGGACAATTAGACAAAAATCAGTAATGACATATAAGATCTGAAAAGCAACCACCTTAATCAGACATTTATAGAGCACTATGTCCAACACGTGCAGAAAACTTTTTTTAAGTGTACATAGCACATGCACTATGATAATTCATGCTGGATCATAAGTCTCAATTTGAAAGGATTAAAATCACAGTATGAATTGAAGATACAATTAAATTAGAAATCAGTAACAAAAGATAATCAAGGAAAACTTCAGATATTTGGAAAATTAACACATTTATATGATCCAAAGTTCAAAACAGATATTGCCAGGGAAATTAGAGAGTATTTCAAACTGGAAGATAATGAAATACAACATACCAAATTTGTGGGTTGCAGCTAAAGCAGTGGTACAGGGAAATTTATAGCTTTAAATGTTTATATTTGAAAAGAAGGCTAAAATCAGTGACCTTAGGTTCTACCAGAAGAAGCTAGAGAAAGAAGAACAGAGTAAACCTAAATTAAGTAGAAATCAATGAAGCAGAAAACAGAGAAAGAAAATGTTATGACAACAAATTTGACGTGAATGAAATGGACAAATTTCTTGAGTTATATCTGGTGCTACTTACAACTTGAGGTAAAACTAATTTCAATTTCTAATGGAGCTTTTTTAAGAGCCCAGGAACAGCAACAATAACTCCGAGAATGTCAAAAAAAAGGGGAGAGGGACACTTTACAAGAAATATGAAGTGTCTAGGAATAACTAAACAAAAGATACATAAACTAGAAACTAATATAATATTGACTGTCAACTGTAATTGAAGCCAAAAAATTTTTTATGGAAGTAAAAAGATACATAAACTATGGTAAGAATTACAAAATATTGAAAGACATTTAAAAAGATCTAAATAGAAAACTATGTCATGAATAGGAAGAGGGCTCCATATTGGAAAGATGACAGTTTTCCCCAAGTTGATCTATAGTTTCAATGCAGGTACAATCAAAATTCCAAGAGAAGAACATAATGTTATAAAAGATGACTATATATGGGAAAGCAAAGGGCCAAGTAGTCAACATACTTCTGAAAAACAAGAAATATGTGGGGGACTGCTGTACAGATATCCAAAACTTATTAAAAAGCTATAGTAATTAAAACACTTGTATTACAAGCCCAAGATAGCATACTGACCAATCAAACTGAATCTTTAGCTGCCAAACAATTGCGTGTATTTTTGAAAACTTATGACAAAACTGGTACTGCACAGCAGCGAGGAATGGACAACTATTCAATATATGGTGTTGAGAACGTTATTCCATATGGGGAAGAAAAATGATCTTGAGTTTATTCACACCACACATACACATAAATCAATTCCACATGGATGAAATATGTAAATATGGAAGCAAAAATATAAAACATCTAGAACTTGGGACAGGAAAGGATTCATTAAACAAAATGTAATATGTGCAAACCAGAATAGAAAAAATTGATTAACTACATTAAAATTAAAATACCATAGACAGTGAAAATATAAACTGGTGAAGATATTTATAATATTTACAACACCCATTACCCACAAGAAACTTGCTTTCAAGATTATATGAATACATGACAAAAGATTTAGCAGTCCTTTTATAAAAGGCTAGATAACTAAGTTGGACCAAGAAGAGACTGGTCTTGAAGTGGTGAAAGGGCCTACTCCTGAAACGGGGGGAAAAAAAGCATAAACTATAAACAATTAAAAGATTGATAATTTAGACCATATTTAATACTTGTTCAACAAAAGGTACCATGAAGAGAAAAGAGCCATAAGTTCTACTCTAGGAATGTCCATAAACATATAAAAAGATGTCCAACTTCACCGGGGAAATACATACTGAGGCCACAATGAGATACCATTTCACATTGCTCATATCAAACCATACTAAGTTAATTGGTAAGAATGGCTAAGTCAACTCTCATCCAAAACTAGGAGTGTAAACTGGTAAAAAGCACTTTAGACAACTTTGGTATTACCTAGTCCAGGTGAAGATAAACATACTCCACAACTCAGTAATTCCAGTCTATATAAAATATGAAGACCAGACAATTAAGTTTGTGAATTCATCCTAGAAAAAGTGCTACATATCTCTTTGCTGAATATCACTATGGTCACCTTTGAAGTACTCCCCTTGGGAAGCTGTGCACCAATGCCAGCACCTAGTCCACCCTGCAAAGCAATTTTGGAACTCTTTTTCTGGAATGGCCATCAGAGCTGTCATCTTATTACCCTGGATGTCCTGAATATCAACAAAATGTCTTCCTTTAAATATTTCCTTTAACTTCAGATAAAGAAGTAATTGGGGACCAGATCAGGTGAGTAGGGATGGTGTTCCAATATAGTTGTTTACCGACTACCAGCTAAAAACTCCCTCAAAGACAGGACTGTGAGCTGGTGCATTGTCGTGATGCAAGAGCCAAGCATGAATTGTTGGGGAAAAGTTCAGGTCGTTTTCTTCTAACTTTTTCACACAGCCTTTTCAGCACTTCTAAATAGTAAACTTGGTTAACTGTCCAGTTGGTACAAATTCATAATGAATAATCCCTCTCATATCAGTAAAGACTGGCAACATCATTGCAACAAGTTCTCAAACTTAATTGTCAGACCTTGTAGACTGTCTTGCACATGACAGAAAATCAAGAACAAGTATGTTCATAGCACACTATTTGTACTGCAAAAATCTGAAAAAACTCAAATGTTTATCGACAATGGAGTAGATTCATGATAAAATACTATATTCAAAATAAATGACTGAAATACCATTACATGCATAAAAATATGAAATGTAAAATAAGGAAAATAAGAAAGCATAATCCCAATTTTTTACATGGGCAAAAGACTTGAACCTTTTACCAAAAAAGCAAATGGCAAATAAGCACTTAAAAGATGTTCAACATCATTAATCATTAAGGAATGCAAATGCAAATTAAAATTAAAATTATAATGAGATACGTAATTTAAAAGATTAAAATTAAAGCCTGACCATACCATTCATTGGAAAGAATGTGTAGGAACTGGAATGCTCATGCATTGTTGGTGGTCACATAAAATGTTACAACCACTTTGGAAACCAGTTTGGCAGTTTATTAAAAAGTTAAACATACACCTACCATATGCTCCAGCCATTCCACTCCTAGGTATTTACCCAAGAGAAAAGAAAGCCTATGTTCACACAAAGCCTTACACACAAATGTTTTCAGCAGCTTCATCTGTAATAGTCCCAAAATGGAAGTAACCTACATGTCCATCAACAGGTGAATGGATAATAAATTATGATACATCCATACAAATACTACTGGGTAATAAAGAGTAATGAACATGTAACATGGGTGAATTTCAAAATAATTGTGCTGAAAGAAGCCACATAAAAAGAGTATATATACTGTAAGATTCCATTTATATAAAACTCTAGAAAACGCAAATTAATCTATAACAACAAAGTAAAGCAGGGGTTACCTTGCTGGGGAAGGAGGGAGGCATTACAAAAGGGCAAGAGGAAACTTCTTCTAGGGGTGATGGATCTGAGCATTCTCTTAATAGTGGTTCTAGTGTCATGAGTATACACATATAAATTCAGCAAATCCAACACTTTAAATATATATAGGATATTTTATGTCCAAAAAATGGCCTCAATAAAGCTGTTAACAAAACAGCAACACTAAAAATGTTATTTAGGAATACATACACAGGTGAGGAAATTACAAAGGAATGATTGACTCAAAATTCAAAAGCAATTAGCTGGAGTTGGGGAAAGGAGGGTGGTGCCAGTAGGAGAGGCACGAGGGACCTTGTCATGTTCTCGGACTACGAGCAATATTCTGTATCTGAAACCGAGTGTTGGGTATCGTACTGTCATTCTTTCAAATACATATACGTTTTATACAACCTTTTGCATAGATGAATTTCACAATTTAGAAAAAAAAAAAAAGTCTGGAGAGGACTACAAAGCAATGAAACTATTTGCTAAACTGCACTTTTATTATTTGGGGGCAGGATATTCTCCAAACCTTTCAAATCAAAGTAAGCTCTTCGATGTGTAATCTGGGCCACTGGTTTGAAAATGGCCAACTCGTCATCTGTTTGAGACCGGTGGGTTATCGATTTCAAACAAGAAGGAATGGAAAGATCAAACAGAAAAGCTATCGTTTATTACCTAACTTAGATTTCTGGGTTTATTAAGTAAGGAGTTGCCCTGTTCTCTCACAACCTCGAAGTGTAAGGGGAGCGGGGTAATTCAATACAGGTAGTAGCTACCGGAGGACAATTATGTTTCTTGCACACATTTTCTCTAGATCGCAGCAGTCTCTCCTTTGAAAGCATTTACGTAAAATTACCTTCCTCACATTTTTGTTCACTGGGTTAGCCTTTAGCAACTATTCCGTCACGGTAAATAGACAGCTGTTATCCCTTCCTCATTTTGCTGCACATCACGATTTTGTTGCTAAGGAAGGTCTTGGAAACTCACTGGGATCACCGCACCGAATAAGCAGGGAATTCTGTGCGCTTCCCACGTAATTTCAGAACCAAACGATTTTAGGTTTCAGGTGGAAAATAGCTGTGCTCCAGGCTTGGCTCTCGAATGAGTCATTTTGGAGGAGCTGCACATCTCTGCAACTTCATCAATACATTTTTAATCAGAAGATCTTCAAGGCATGGTACACACCTCACTTTTAACAGCAGCCACTGCAAAACATACAATTCGTTGGGATTTTGACCTTGCATGTTGGTTTTAGCTACTTCCCTCAGACCCGACCCCCGTCGAGGAGTCTGACTCTAATAATCACAGAGGGCCAGAAGCTCTTAACACTAGTTTATTAAGTTTGTATAATCTCTTTGAACGTCCGGGAGACATCCCCGTGGCCACTGATTCGAGGAAGGGAATATTAACATACACATTTTAAAGGTCTTAAGCCTAAAGCGCTTTACTAAGCGCGGGATTTGCACCCTTTCCCCACCCCTGAAATAACAAGGCCACGCCCTCCGTAGGGAACTCGCCTGGGCCTTTAATAAACCCGCCCAGACTTTCCCACCTCCCCCTGGGAGGCGCACTTCCGGCCGCGGGGGCGCTCGGGAGCGCGCTCGGCGAGCCTCCACCAACCAGCGGCTCCGCCTGACTGGCGCGAGTGTGCGAGCGCACGTTTGTGCGCAGGTTCGAATATCCGCCGTTTCGCGGTTGCCCCCAACGTCCGGCCGCCCCTCCGCGGCTGCGAGCGCCGTGCGCGCGGGCAGGGGAGAACCCCGCCGCCCCGCCCCCTCCAAGCCGCCCTTCCCACCGTCGTGTCGCCGCCTCGCCCCAACGGAGTCTTGGCCCTTCTGGGCGCGCTCCGCCCCCACCCGCCGCCCCCGCCGCTGTCGGCGCTCGGTCTCCCGCGCCCGGCGGGCTCTGCCCGAGCCTCTGGGGCCCATGGCCAAGCGGCGTGCGGCCGAGCCGCTGACGTTCCACGTGCCTTGGAAGCGGCTCCTGCTCTGCGACTTTCCGGAGGCGCCGCCACTAGCGCGCTGGGTCCCGCCGCCGGCGGTGTCGCATCCCGGGCAGCCCCTCGGCGTCTCGGAGCTGCCCCGAAAGCGCAGGATCGACGCGGCGGTGATGACTGAGCCGTCGGCATCGCCGAGCAACCGCCGCGATGGAGGGGACCCCAGTGCTCCCGGCGGCGCGGAGCGTGAGGGCCGCGACGTAGAGACCGGCGAGCCGCCGCTGCCGCCGCCGCCCGAGCAGCCCCGCGGGCCGGGGGAGGAGCCGCGGGATGACCTGCCCCCTCGGGGCCGTGGCGGTGACGGGGCGGGGCGCACGGAGTCCCCGCGGGGAGGCTGGGGGCCGGCGCCGCGCCAGGTAGGGGCTGGGGGCGGGGCGGGCTGGGGGCCCCGGGGGCGGGGGCCCGCCTTTTCCCTGGCTCTGCGGCCCCTGGGAAGGAGCGGAGAGGCCGTCTAGACCCGTGTCCGTCGGCACGTCCCAAAAGGCGAGACGCCGGGGTCGCTGCACCGGGAGCGGGCGCCGGCCCCAGGCTGCACCGCCTGCGAGGGCTCCGGACGCCGCCGGGGCAGCGAGTCCCTCGGGCCGGAAGCCTTTCGCTGCAGTGAGGACAGCGCCGTGGAGCGACATAGACGCGGCCTGGCAGCGCCAGCGCTCGTGGTGGGAGCGGGACGCGGCGTGGGTCGGGACGCGCGGGAGTTGGGTGACGACGGTGGCCGAGGCGCAGGCAGACGCAGCCCGGAGGCCGCGCAGCTTGAGAAAGGCGGAGCGCGCCTTCCTTGGGTCAAGGACGGGTTTTGTGGAGTTCTGGGTGGGTTTGTTTCCAAAGCGGCGACCCGTGCGGTAGGCGTCAGGCAAAGGCGTTGTCACTCCGCCTGGTCCTAGGAGATAGGATGCTGTGGGAAAGGACCCTGGCCCCACGGCACGGCCTAGGTGAGGACCCCTGGCGGGTTCCTGTCCCGGGGAAGCGAGTCTGCTCGTCTCGGCACCTCGCAGGGTGCATTTATCTAGGGCTGTGCCCTTTACGTGTGGCAGCCACGAGCCCTGACGCAACCGAGCACCCGAACTGTGGCTAATCCAAGTGCAGACGTGCGGTAACTGTGAAAGACACATTCCGAGGTCTCAGAAAGTTTTATATGGATTACTTATTGAAATAAGTTGGAGATACTGGACTGAATAAGGTAGATTAAAATTCATTTCACCTGTTTTTTTTTTTTTAATTTTTTTAATACAGCCACTAAACATTTTAAATGATGTTTGTGGCTGGCGTTCTGTATTTATTTGACAGCTTGAGGAATTCGAGACTTAGGGATTCAGACTGCTTTTTGGTAGTTTGCTGTGGACTTACGGGGAGCTTTGGAGATTGGAGAGCCACGTGTAGGGCCCAGCAGCCACCAAACTCTCTTCAGCCGCTGCGTCATAGCGGCCGCCCCACGTCGCTCCCTTGTCTTAAGTAGCTTATGCAGAATTTTTCAAATACCTGGCCTCTCCCGGAAAAAAAAAATAATAATTTGAGGTTCCTTTGCATGACTTGTTCTTGGTGAAAAACCCGATAAGATCATGAGAATTTTATAGTTGGGCCAGATCTTTTCCTGTCTTGAGAAATTATCTTTTAGTCATAACCATGATGAGCATTTCTGGATGAAATTATAAATTGTAAATATCTATACCTCCAGCTTCCTTGGAATTTAGGAAGCAAAAGCCTTAGTTAGACTTTTCTTCAGATTGCTTTTAGGTGTTCAAAATCGGCTTACTTAAAACCGAATGATAGCACTTAGGTTTTGAAAAGAGAATAAAGAATTAGGATTTCCAGTTAAATCATGTCCGGTCCCAATGTGCAAAACCTAAAAAAAACAGAATGATAGTCATCCAAACATATTTGATACGGAGGTAAGTACTGTAGTTTGAAAGCTTTCCTCTTCGGATCCCACCCATGCATAGGCTTGTCTTTTCTACCAGAATATATGGGCTGCAGTATGCCACAAATTGATAAGGAAATAGGGACATGACAGGCAAAGAAGAATGTTTTAGTAGACGCCCGACTAGAATCTCCTAGACACACCTGTGTCTTCTACAGTAGTGACTGGACCCGGCAGCTCTCCTGTAGTCACTGCAAGCTCTTGACGGTAAACAAGCTTGGCTCTGGGGGTTCCTTTTTCACCGGGACTAGTCCCCTGTTCTCTTTTCTTTTGGCAAAAGCCCAGGAACCTTCTTGTTCCTTAAGCTGTTTCTCTTCTGCAAACTTAAGAGAGAGAGGTGTTCAGCTTTCTTCTTCCTGCCTCCAAAGATGCAGCTTTTTTTGTTTTAAAGGTTTTACATATAATTAGCAAGGGATAAAACACGGAGAAGTTAAAAAGCTTTTTCAGTTCACACAGCAAATGTCTCTGGTTCCTGTTGTGCTCAGAATAAAGCTTAAGTCCCTGCAATCACCCTTGGGATCTCATTTAGGAAAAATTTTCTCAAATATGCCTTTTCTATTTGAAGATGCAATCTGGGCAGAATAATGGTACTTCTTTTCTGTCCTAGAACCTCAGAATAGTTCCTGAGTTGTTTCAGGTTTTTGTTTTCTACCAGAGAAATAAAACCAAGCATTACATCATTAAATATTCATACTTTCTCATGTTAGTGCCACTTTATGCAGATTCGTTGCTGTTAGTGCTCACCCTTACTGTTAGATATTTTTAATAGGAAGTAAGCAAAAATGTTTTCTGTTGGAAGAAAGTGATTAATGATTCATAGGTTTGGGATATAATGCCAGGCAATAATGAGCAGTTAGAGTGCTAAACCTTAATTCACATGAGAGTCCTATGTTTTACCGATTAGGAGACATTTAAGTCAAGATCAGAGTTGGTGGTGGAGTTAGCATGCAGACCCAGGTCTGTCTGGTGACAGAGTTGGTGCTCTTAGCTACTAGGTTATACTGATAGCATTAAAGGATCTTATTTTGGTCCATGTTTATAAGTAGGTAATTTGAACAAGAGATTTTTTTCCCCCAGTGGGCAAAAAAATAGACCCTTGTTTTTCACCCTATTTGTTTATTAAAGTGAATTTTTTCTTGGCATCCTTTGAATTATTACATCTTTATTCCAGTGTTAAGAAATTCCAGAGAGACCCTTAATTCTCTAAGTTTTAGTGTCTAAGGCACTGAATAAACTTCTTAGTGAGATTTCCTTACAAACCTGCTCTTAGTAAAGTAGCCATATGCAGCTATTGAGCATTGAAATGTAGCTAGTCTAAATAGTGCTGCAAGTGTAAAATACCTGCCAGATTTTGAAAACTTAGACAAAAAGGTTGTAAAATACCTCATTAATTTTAAAAATATTGACCATGTTGAAATGGCAACAGTTTAGATGTATTAGGTCAAATACTAAGTTTAGGTATCTTTTTTTTTTTTTAACTGTAGTTACTAGAAAATTTTAAATTATATATGTGGCTCCCATTATATTTCTGTTGGATAATGCTTAGGTTCTATGAATCTAACATAAGGACATAACATAGACTACAGCTATATAGATATTCATCTGGGAAGGGTGTTAACCCTTGGGAGCCTGCACATAATGATTCCATTGGTACTTCCTTTGGACAAAGTATTTTTGGGATGCTTTAGAAATTCTGGCCAATTCTGAACTTCATTAGAACATCAGCTTCGCTTCATAGTTACTTGAAACTTTATAGTCATTCAGAATAAGCTGTGGAATTTTTAAGGCGCTAGCACTCACTTGGATTTATCAATTTTGATACATTGATTTAAAAGTCATGCCTTATTCCAAATGATATTTAATAAAATGATCAGTTTAAGATTTTCTTGCTATTTACCATGTGTATATCCTAATACTTTGTATAAGATTGTCAAAATATTTTAGCCTATGTAAAGTCAATCCCTTAAAATACCAAACCTCAAGAAAAAGTCCAAAAATAAGTTTTAAGGTATGTGTGTATTTTTTTAATAAAAATGTTTTCCTCACTGAAAGGTAAAACATTTCAAGACTGTTTTCATATGTTTTCTTTGGTTGAAAATGGAAGAAAATTTCTCAGCAGAGATATTCTTGAAGGAAACTTTTTAAATTTGAACTAACAAATACTTTCACAAATACATAAATACGAAAATGCACAGATTTGATTGAGTCCGTGAAGTAGTTTGATTAGATAGAATTAAAAATGTATATTTGTTGAAGATACAAAATAAAAGGCTGCAAAATCTTAAATGTTTGCTTTTACAAAAATTTTACTTCCTGAAAAAACTTTCTAAGTCGTTGATGTGCGTTTCTTTCCCCCTCAAGCTCAATGAAGAATTTTGGCAGTATAATACCTTCTTGTACTGGAGAAATCCTCTACCCCCTATTGATCTGGCAGACGTTGAGGATGTCAGTGAAGACAACCTGACAGAAGCAAAGCCTCAGTGCAAGAAGGAAGTGGTTGAAATTGACATGGAATCCTGACAGAGGAGCTGAAGAATGGGTTTTTCTGAATTGGAGGAGACATCTCTAAGTGAATTTATGTATTCTTAAGGAAAATAGTTATTTTCCATACTTGATGTGATTTCATTCCCAAACCTGAAAAATGAGGAAAAGTTGTTTTAAAGATAAATGCCTGTACTGTAGTCACTACTGAAACTCCCAATAGGATTTGTCAAGGATATAGTGCAATTATAGGGGAAGTATTTTATGTATGCATTCTTAAAAATGTATGATTCGATTCTAAATTTGAAGGTACAGATCATATAAAAAGGAATTCTGACAGTTTTAGAAATAGGTGGGAAACACTCAAATATGTCTCTCTGCACCAAAAAGTTCATCTGTGGTACATGAAATGAATATTGTTTTATAAGTATTAATAAAATGCTTTCTAATACACTTTATTGACTCTTATGAACAAAGAGTTGACTTAAATATCTATGCAAACTTAAAATGTGGGCGTTTCTTTATGAAAGCTGTTATTGTAAAAGAGCTTTCTAGATGTGAAATGGAATTTCCTTTTGGGTAGCCTGTTTGTATAACTTCCAATATTTGATGTTAAACTCTGCTTTGGGCCCTCAAAAATGGATAAAGAACAATGAGAAATGAGTAGGTGTTTCCCTTCCCCCTTTCTCAGAATAAGGAAAGAAGTTTATTGCATTTTTTAAATTTCTTGGTTTTGAATTGCCTCGAGGGTATGGTTTTTATTGCTCATTACTTTAGACTTGTAGTTCTCAACACTGACAACACTTCCCAAATCTTTGCCTGGGCCCCACTCTCATTTAATTGTTCTGATGTGGACCCTGGTATAACTATTTTCTAAGCACCAACCCTTCTTCCTCCCCGCCATCCCTCTAATGTGCAGAAAGGTTTGAGAACCACTAGACTAATGGTAGTTTTTCCTGTTTAAAGGAAATAACTAATTTGATCTGAAGCAATGCCTCTTAGTTACCTTTTGTTTTCATTTTGCTCTGTTGATCTCTTTGTTACAACTAAATTATTGTGTTGTTACTATTTCATTGTTAAAGAAATAAAATAAGCAGTTTGTGTTTGAATTATATGACTATCAGTGATTAAGTTAGTTAACTTTTGTATTGTGATCCCAGTGTTGGCTTTGTAATTGAGTAATTGGTCCTTGCTTGTATGTTTTTTATTGTTAATGATATTAGATCCCAAATTCAGGAAGGATGATAAATGCCAATGAGAGTTGGGGGGGGGGGGGAACTATGTTTTGTCTGTCCTGCAGGATTTAAGTATGAGTTGACATTAATAAGAATATTCTAGAACAGAAACAAATCGTACAGTATTGTGGTTAAGAGTTAAGGTTTTGGAGTCAGACATGTTTCAAAGTCCTGTACTGCCACTTTCTAACTGTGTAACATTAAGCAGGTTATTTCTCATTTCCAAATTGCTCACTTGTAAAATGACAAATAATAAATAGTATCTACCTCAGAGAGACTGTTTATTGATGTACTAAGTACCTGCATCATCTTGTTTAATTCTCTATTGTAGGTACAAAAAATAATTTGAATAAACATGTTTCCTACAGTTGTACTTTATTCCACTTTAAATTGCTGCTAGAAGTTTCAGGGTAAGAATTGGAATTGAAGAAATAGCAAGGATAACGAAGTGGGGGAAGCAGTTAAAGTACTGTGGAAAAATATAAAACGGTAAACTTTTCTTCCCTCCTTCTGTTTGACCTAGGGTAGGAAAGGGTCCATTTTCTTTCATGCTCTTCTAGTGCCTGTCACATAGTAGACTCGATAAATATTGAATAAATGGGCATTCTTGTTGGGATAGGACCATTTACAATACTAGGCCATTTTCCCAAAGATGTATGTGTAAAAAGTCCATTGCAGAGATCAAATGGTAAAACATTGGAAATATGCTAAATTTATTATATAATAATGTAAAGACTAAGACATGTCCACCAAATGAACAATAGAAGGTGGTTATTTGATGAGAAATCTCATGGGAAATTGATTAGCTCAGACAACTTTTTCAGGCATAATGTGGCAAATTAAAACCATAAGGTAAAGATTCAGAGAAAATATTTACTGTTAACATTAAAGGTTTCATATAAGTATATTTTAATTAAGCATACATGTCTAATATGTAGACTGGATAATATACATGTAGTGTGTGTGTGTGTGTGTGTGTGTGTGTCTGTGTATAGGTATGTGGAGAGATTTGAAATTCCATTTTTTTTAAAAAGTTACTAAGTAAACCTCAACTTTGCAAAATTTCATTCTTGATAATTGAGATGGAAATTTAAAAGTGATTTTTTTTTCCAAAACAGACTCAGATACAGAGAACAACATGGTTGACAGATGAGAGGAGGTTTGGGGGACTGGGTGGAAAAGGTGAAGGGATAAGAAATACAAAGTGGCAGTTACAAAATAGTTACAAAACAGGGATGTAAAGTACAGCATAGAGAATATAGTCAACAATGTAATAATTGGTGCCAGGTAGATACTAGAGTTACAAGGGGTATCACTTTGTAAGTTATATAACTGTCTAACCACTATGTTGTACACCTGAAACTAATGTAATACTGAATGTTAACTACGTATAATTGAAAAAATACATATTCTCTTGGACCCTGAAAGATAATGTCCAGAGACTACAGTTTCAGTAATACTGACTTTAGGAAACTAAAATCTTAATAATTAGAAAAATAATATTTTATAAAAATAAAATTTCTTTTTATTAAAAAATAAAAGTAGGTGTTGTTTTAAGTTGTATTCCTTTTACCCAGATTCCCTAATGTCACCTCTTACATTACCACAATATGATTAGGAAAATGAAATAATGCTATTAAATGCTATTATGAGGATGTGGAAAGAGTGACTTCAGACAACTCTTCTAAAGGATATGTGTCAAAAACCTAAAACTACAAAACCTATAGGCTGTTTTCAAATTTCACCATTGTGTCACTAATGTCTTTTTCTGGCTCAGATTTCAATCCAGGGTCACATATTTATTTGTAGTATCTTCTGAGTGTCTTCTAATCAAACAATTCTTTGGAATGTCTGCCTCTCATGACCTTGGTACTTTTTGAAAAGTAGCGTTCAGTTGTTTTTCTGGATGGCCATCAATTTTGATTTATCTGATGTTTCTCATAATTAAGCATTTTTGGTTAAGAACTCTATAGAAGTGATGTATTCTCAGTGCAACAAGCTAAGAGGCACTGGATGTCAACTTGTCTCGTTGGGGATTGTAACTTTGATTACTTGGTTAAAGTGGTGTCTGCCAGGTATTTCTGTTGTACACTTTTCTCCTCTGTAATTAATAATTATCTTCTGGAAAGATACCTTCAGACTATGTAAATATCCCATTTCTCATACTCATACCCAGAAATTTTAGAACCTACTGATGATTCTACCTGAAATACTTATTGCTATGGTATATTTCAAAAGATAATTTTCTATTTCCATCATCCCTTCTACATTTATTAATTGGAATTCTACTGAGAGCTTTCCTTTCATCTCCATTTCTTGATTCAATTATTCACATCAGTATAGACTAATGGGTATATATTTTATTCTATGTTATTCTGTCATATCATTATTTTGTTGCACAAATTATCCCAGATTAAGCCATTGGGAGACCCATTAAGTTGGCTCTTGTGCTCTTCCCCTGTCAAAATGTATTTTTTTATTGTGTGAATACTGGTTAACATGGGCAGTGCATTTTTGCATTTACCAGGTTCATGGATGGAAATCCGTGCCAGCTGTACAACACTGTCATTCGCTAAACAATTTGAGCCTTGGCATCCTCTTCAGAAAATGGGGGCACTAATACCGTCAGAGGAACAGAGTGGGATAAAATGATCTGAAGGCTGTGGAAAACCCATAGTGGGCACTAAATACATCTCTCTATATAGTACTTGAAATGCATGTTTTCATTATGTTTCTGATGATAGACACATGGATAAACTAGTATTAGTGATCTCTGACAATACCTGAAGTTGATTGAAGCAAACACTGATAAGAGGTTACTTTTAAGGAATTTAAGCTATCAAATGATCTGGAGTCCACAGACTTTAACAATAATATTCTAGCAATTTATATCTGTTGATGGCTGTCTTGTGTCCTTTTGATGTGACCCTTTGGTAGGCAGAATTCTAAGATGTGTGCCAAGATTCCCAGCCCCTGGTGTAACATCCAGTTATTCGATCAAACACTAATACAGGTACTACTGTGAAGAATTGTACAGATGTAATTAAAGTCCCAAACCAGTTAACCTTAAGATAGGGAGATAATCCAAGTAGGCCTGATCTAATTATATGATCCATTTAACTATGGGTGGAGATGTCAGAGACAGAGGAAATCAGATGCAAAGCGTGGGAGGGATTGGACATGAAATTAATTCTGGCTTTGAAGATGAAGGGAGCCATGTGCCATGAACCTGAGAACAGGCTCCAGAGGTTAAGAGTGAGTCCCCATGGCCAGCCAGCAAAGAAACGAGGACTGTATGTCCACAGTATATTTATTTTCTCAGTTCTCAAATATACATAACATAGTTTGGGAACTGCTAACACACACTTCTGTGAAAAACAGGCCTACTACTCAGAGTGAAATATTGGTATACACTTTTTGTCTTTATCTTTTGGATATTCAATTAAAATATTGTTTTCCAAAGTTAGGTTGATTTTTTTTTTCCCATCCCTCCCTTCAGAGTGGTTATGTTATTTATTTGTAATATAGTTGGATTCATTTGCTTCTGTTTCTATTTCAGTTTTGACTTCCCATCTATTTTTTTAATTTTATAAGTTTGTAAAACATTCACATAATTCCATAAGTCAGAACTATACAAAAACATGTAATAAGTCACTCCCCCATTTTTATTCCCCATTTTTATTCCCCTAGTTTTCCCACTTTGTTCCCCTTACCTCTGTAAGCAAACAATCTCATTAGCTTCTGGTTTGTTCTGGTGTTTTGTTTTGTACTAATGGTCAGATACACATATAATTTCTACTTAGTTCATACATTTATAATTCATAACAAATTTATAATTAAACTATTTTTCAAATAAATGGGTATTGAACATGGGAAATAGTTTACAAAAGAAAAAATATACAAGAGCATGAAAAATAAACATTTCTGCTCAATTGTGATCCCAAATTTTAAACAAGATACTATTTTCTTATATGAACTGGCAAAAGTTACAGATAATGCTTTATTTTATCAAAGCCTTTCTGAAAAGCAATTTGGCAGTATGCTTTAAGACCATTATTGTAATCTTTAAACTAGTAATTATCTTAAAATGTATCCTAAGGAATTTATCTGAAAACTAGATGCAAATTTACATATCAGTGTTATTTGTAATAGTAAAATATTAGAAATAAGTAAAAAATAGCTTTTAAGAAAATGGATAGATAAGTAAAATATGTATAATAGAACCCAAATGAAATCATAAAATGATGTTATTTAAAGTGTTTTAATGATATAGGAAAATGTTTTAAAATAAGTGAGCAAAAAGTGAGGACACTCAGAGCTGATCAGACGGAGTAAGCTCACTATACTCTTTCACACTAATTACAACTAACAGCTTTAGTTAAAATGCACCTGTGGTCTCTGAAAACTAAATGAAAGCATTACTAGATTGGGATTGGAAATCAAACTTGGTAAAGCAACTTACACAGAGCTAAGTTATCTGGTTTTATTTCTTACTCTTTCACTCCTAGCTTTGAACCAAAAATGAACACCCAACAGAACTTCAGTGGCAGTATGGGCAGCCCAAACTCTAAGAGTAACCTATCTTTTTGACCAGAAGACCAGGAAAAGGAGCTGCTTTGAGCAAGAGAGTGGGAGGAATTCTGAAGACGAGAGAGCTAGGTAAGTGAGCCCATAATTCTGTATGTAAACTGGCACTAGTTCTAGGCTTATCCCTTAGGTACATATGCATGAGACAAATTGAAAGCCATATAGCAAAGGCTTTGAGAACTAAACCACAATGTAAACTTCCACCCAAATTCCACACTAATGTCTGAGAGATGCATGCATGGTACAGGCCCAAAGCAACATAGCCAAGGCTTTGAAATTAAACTGACCTTAGAACCATGCCCATAGAAAAGACAGGACTTATAGTCTGAATGAAAATGGGTTGAGTACTTACTTAAAAAAAAAAAAAAAATAATAACAACCTCTAGAGAATTTTAACAAGACCTAGAGTCTCACAACATAATATTACAACACAGTCCAACATGCAAAGAAACAGGGAAAGACATCAATAGATGCCAATTCCAAGATGACAATGTTACAATTACCAAAGATTTTAAAGCAGCTATTAACACTATTCTCCATTAAAAAAATCTTTCAAAATGTTCTCTGTATCTATAAATTTCTTTTTGTTTTGTTTGTTTGTTTTGTTCTTTAGATTCGACATACAAATGAAATCATATGGCATTTGTCTTTCTCTGTCTGACTTACTCCACTCAGCACAATATCCTCCAGGTTCATCCATGTTGTTTCAGATGGCAAGATTTCATTCTTTTTTATGGATGAGAATTTCATTATATATGTATGTATCACCTCTTCTTTATCCATTCATCCACCGATGGACACCCAGGCTGCCTCCATCTCTTGCCTATTGTAAAGAATGTTTCATTGAACATATGGATGCCCATGTCCCTTTGACATAGTGTTTTGGGTTTCTTCAGATACCCAGAAATGGGATTACTGGGTCCTTCTTTGTCTCTTGTGAAACATTTTTTGTTTTGTTTTGTTGTTGTTTTGTTTCTTCTTTAATTTTTATTGGGGAATATTGGGGAAGAGTGTGTTTTTCCAGGACCCATCAGCTCCAAGTCAAGTCATTGTTTTCAACCTAGTTGTGAAGGGCGCAGCTCACTGGCCCATGTGGGAATTGAACCGGCAACCTTGGTGTTATGAGCACCACCCCTAAGCCTTTGTCTTAAAGTCTGTTTTTTTTTCTGGTATAAATATTGCTACCACAGCTTTCTTTTTCTTTTTTTCCATTTTCATAAGTATCTTTTTCCATCCCTTTTCTTTCTGTCTGTGTGTGTCTTTCAATCTAAAGTGAGTCTCTTGTGGGCAGTGTATTTAAGGGTCTTGTTTTTTCCAAGTCAAGTTGTTGTCCTTTCAGTCTTAGTTGTGGAGGGTGCAGCTCAGCTCCAGGTCCAGCTGCCGTTGCTAGTTGCAGGGGGTGCAGCCCACCATTCCTTGCGGGAGTCGAACCAGCAACCTTGTGGTTGAGAGGATGTGCTCCAACCAACTGAGCCATCTGGGAGGCAGCTCAGCTCAAGGTGCTGTGTTCAATCCTAGTTGCAGGGGGCCAAGCCCACCATCCCTTGCGGGACTCGAGGAATTGAACTGGCAACCTTGTGGTTGAGAGCCCACTGGCCCATGTAGGAATCAAACCGGCAGCCTTTGGAGTTAGGAAGCACGGAGCTCTAACTGCCGGAGCCACCGGGCAGGCCCAAGGGTCTTGATTTTTTATCCGTCCAGCTACTCTGTGTCTTATGATTGGAGCATTTAATCCATTTACATTTGAAGTAATTATTGATAGATATGCACTTATTGCCATTTAATTATTCATATTCTTTATTTTTGTTTTTTTCTTCTTCTTCTTAAAGAAGTCCCTTTAACATTCCTTGTAATACTGATTTGGTGGTGATGAACTCCTTTAGCTTTTTTTTGTCTTGCAAGCTCTTTATCTGTCCTTCAATTCTAAATGATAGCTTTGCTGGATAGAGTAATCTTGGTTATAGGACCTTGCTTTTCATCACTTTGAATATTTCATGCCAAAAACCATCTGGACTGCAAAGTTTCTGTTGAGAAATCAGCTGATAGTCTTATGGGAGATCCCATGTGGGTAACTAAATTGCTTATCTCTTGGGGCTTTTAAATTCTTTCTTTGTCTTTAACCTTTGGCATTTTAATTAGGATGTGTCTTGGTGTGGGCCTCTTTGGGTTCATATTGTTTAGGACTGTGCTTCCTGGGCTTATATATCTAATTCCTTCTTCAGATTAGATAAGTTTTCCATCATTAATTCTTCTAATAGATTTTCAATTCCTTGCTCTCTCTCTTCTCCTTCTGGTACCCCTATGATATGAATGTTGGTATGCTTGATGTTGTCCCATGGGCCACTTAAACTATCCTCATTTTTTTGGATTCTTTCTCTTTTTTGCTGTTCTAATTGGATGTTTTCTTCTACCTTATCTTCTAACTCTCTGATTTGATCCTCTGCATCATCTAATCTGTTGATTCCCTCTAATGTGTTCTTCATTTCTGTTATTGTATTCTGACTGGTTCTTTGTTATGTTTCTACCTTCCTTTTGGTTTCCTATCAAAGTTCTCACTGAGATCATTGAGGATACTTATAAACAGTGTCTTGAATGCTGCATCTGCTAGGTTTCTTGTCTCTGTTTTGGTCTTTTTCTGGAACTTTGTTCTTTTGTTTGGGATGTGTTTCTTTGTCTCCCCATTTTGGCTGCCTCCCAGTGTTTGTTTCTATGCATTAGGTACAGCTGCTATGTCTTTCAGTCTTAGTAGAGTGGTATTATATAGTAGGTGTCGTGTGGGGCCCAATGGCACAGTCTCCCTAGTCTCTAGACCTGGGTGATTCAGGTGTGTCCCTTGTGTGGGTTGTGTATGTTCTCATGTTACAGTTGAACCTTGGTTGCTGTTTGCATGTTAATGGGAGGGATTGAACCAAGCTGATTAGTTGTGAGAACTGGCCATGACTAAAATTGAGGAGCTTTTGTGCAGGGGCTGACTCTGTGGAGCAGAATTTGCTCTAGGAGGGCTCTGATGCCTGCCCAGTATACCCTTTGGGCTTGTCATCTGTGGAGGAAGATGGTGGTATTCCGGCTTTGTCAGAAGCTGTCCTCAGGGCATGCCAGCCTCAGGACTTCCTGAGAGGGGCCCCACCACAGGCCAAGTTCAGCCCCAAGACTGTGCCCTGCCGAGGACCACCTAGAATGAGCCACAAAGCAACCCACAGATAGTCACCACCAGCACTGGGCTTGGCAGTACCTGGGAGAGACTAACCTGTGAACTGAGGCTGGCTGCCAACTAGTGTCAGGCTTATCAAGGGTTACAGGGCACACTGAGATCGGTTGCTGCTTATTTGGGGTTTGTGAACCTTTAAGATATTTTAGGAAACTCCACAGCATGAACCAAGATAGGCTCTTTGTATGGAAAAGCCACTGGTTGCAGCTTGGGTGTGCCTGAAAGTTGGTGGGACAGGGTCTCAGGGAATCACCAGGACAGGGCAAACAGTATTAGGCAGGTTGATGGAGATTCAGATATGGTGGTTACCTGCATCTGCATGCTGGGAGAGGGAATGGCTCAAAAAAGGAACAATGGCTTCTGCCAGCGCTTCTGTCTAGGAGAAAGCTGTCCTTCCAGCCATCACCCTGAAGTCAGACAATCCAGTTCTTCCCCGTATGTCCCTGGTGACTTTCAATCTGCAACCCCAGCACTGAAGCTCAGAGTGAGTGAGTCTGTCTGCGAGTGAGTCCATACATGGTCCGTTCAGGAGGAGAGCCTAGGACTCCAGCAGCCCTCTGTGTCCCTCAGCAACAATTTCTCCTGGTTTTCACAGCCAGAAATTATGGGGACTTCTCTCCCTGGCACTGGAACCCTGGGTTGGGAAACCTGGTGTGGGGCTGGAACCCTTCTCCCTTCCAGTGGGGCCTCCACAGCCGAGATATCCTTACCGAATTTAACTGCCACACACAGGTATGTGGCACCAGATTGTTCCTATCTCTGTCCCTCCCACCAGTCTCGATGTGGCTACTTCTGTATGTCCTTAGTTACAAGACTTCTGCTCAGCTAGACTTCAGGTGATTCTTGATGGTGGTTCTGTGCTTTAGTTGTAATTTTGATGTGGTCATGAGAAGAGGCAAGCACAGCGTTTATCTACTCTGCCATCTTGACTGGAAATAACATGCTTTTATTGTTATTTCTTGATTAGCTTTATGCATTATGTTTTGACATCTCATACAGAAACTGAGGATTTAACTCTCTTTTACAATCCCACCACACATATACACCCATTTTCCCATATGGAAATATTATAACTTCAGTTAGTTCAATATCCAGGATTTACAATATCATAACTATGCAAATGCTATTTACAGGTGATATGTAATGTACTATGATTACTTTTTCTTATCTGCTCAGAAAAGGAAAATATACTGTGATTATTCTTTTCCTGGAATTAATAATTTGTTTTTATTGCTTGCTTCATTTTCTATGTATTTACTAGTATTTTAAACCCCAATTCTTCCCAAATTTGTAAATTAATCTCAATATGTCCTAAAAGTTTTATTATTTGCAACTTATTGAAGAAAATTTCCCCACATTCCCTAGGCCTATTCAGTTCTGTCTAGTTACTCCCTGGGCCTGCCTCACAGCTCTCATCTTGGGCTCTTCTTTCACTACTATTCTGTGGATTCTCTTCACTCTTCCTTGTATTGGATCTTCTGTTCCATGAATGTGATACTTTCCTAGTGTTGGTTTATTCCTTTGTTTTTATGGAGCCAATCCTCCAGTAGTTTCTTAAGAAGGGGAATATGAGGGGAGGGGGGTTGGAAATTTGGCATCTTGAATGCCTGAAAATATCTTTAACTTCACATTTTATAGTCTAGCTGGATTTGCTATTTTGAGGGAAATAATTTTCCCTCAAACATTTGAAGCATTGGACCATTGGTCTTCTAGCATCCAATATTGCTGTTGAGATATCCAATGCTCTTCTTATTCTTTTGCTTTTGTATAACATTTTTCTCTTGAAAGCTTGTAGAAGCTTTTATTTGTTGCCACTGTTCTAGAATTTCACAATAATTTAACTGTTTTCATACTTTGTGTTTTGTGCTCAATGGACTCATTTAATCTGAAAATTTAGGCTCCTGTATTCTAGGAATTTTTTGGAATCTATTATTTGATAATATTCTTGACTGTGGTTTTTCTCTGTTTTAGACTTTTTGGGCTGGTTTACTAATTTTCTTAGCTTTCCATCGTATTTTTTACATTATTTTCTTTTTGTTTTACTTTCTTTTTTAAAAATTAAAATATTTTCTTTTTTTAAATTAAAGTTTATTGGGGTGACTGTTTTACTTTCTGGGATATTTTTTTCAATGTTATCTTCCAGCCACCTTATTGAGTACTTTTATTTCTGCTACTACACTTTTAACTTTTTTAAGAGCTTTTGTTTATTCTCAGAATATTCCCTTTAAAATAATAATCCTAGTCTTGTTCATGGAATCAATATGTTCCTAATTCTCTAAGGATAGGAATGATGTCTTTCAGGAACATTTTTTTCTCCTTACTTTGTCTTGTTTACACCTATTAAATGTTTTTTTAATAACTAGTTAAATTTATTTAGAATCATTTTACACTACAGCATTGAAAGAGTTCAAACTTGCTTAATTTAGTGGTGGTAAGGGGCAAGGAGGGAAATGCAACTGAGTTTCTAAAAGAAATTTGGCAATTTGTGTAAATACCTCAGGAAGGATGATAAGAACTCTTGGTCATCAGGCTACTTCCAAATCAGCAATTTAAGGGCTATGAGGAAGGTGAAGTTTATAGCATTAAAAAACACAATGGACAACTAGCTCTAAAGATATTCAACACCGTATTTGAGACCCAGTGTTGACTTTCCTTGGCCATTTGCCAGGAAATGTACTATCTACTTTGCCCTGTTGGTGGAGTGGAATTCCACCTAACAGAAGCCATGCCTATATGCAATGTCATCACAGGCTCCTGTTCACAAGAAAGACACTGCATGGAAGATTATCTAAGTAAATCTCTGCCTTTTCTTTCTCATATCTGGGTGAGATTTTTTTTTTTTATTTCTTCATTTCTGATGAAGAAACGATCGCGTAGTAGTTGGTATTATTAACAATCATTTAAAGAAAAAAAACTGTTTGATGACTTTCTAGTGCCTCCGAGTTATGTACACCTGTTAATTAGTTCTTGCCCGTTTTTCCATGTCTGGTTTCTAAAAGAGTGAGAACCAGCAGTTCAAAAAGACACTGACTGAAATTTTTAGATTCAAGCATGGTTGGGAAGAGAACAAGACTGAGGGAACACAGAAACACTGATAAAACTTCAGAAGAAAAAGGGTCTAAGTGATAATCCATCTTTTAACGTGGGGCACAGAAATGAAAAGTAAAAATAAAACCTTTTATAACAACAGTTCAGTAAAAATCATCACTAACGAAGTTGGCAGAGATTCTGAATACATTTTCACTTGAAACAACCTCACACTGAAGTTGAGCTCTAAGCCCCACCTGCACGCTGAACCCCACCTCAGGTGGATAGTGATATAAATGAGAACAAGAATGTGGACATCACCATTCATCAAATGCTACTTTGTCATAAATTCAGCAAAGTTTCTGAGTAAACCCCATGATGTTACCACCAAGAGATCAGAACAGCGGGATGAGACCCAAACTTAGCAGACCTCCTAGAAATCTTAAAGGAGCCTAATTTTGAGACTGCCAGTAAATGAAATTGTTTAGAATGATCTAAATTTATCAGAAACAGCAGTTGTGGAGGCTCACAATCCAGGAGACATTCATTTAGCAATTAGAATAAAGGAAAGACATTTAGAAGGGATGCTGGTGTGCCTCTTTTCATAAATGTAATGCTCACAACACACATGCCCCGGTTGACAAAGTTCCCGCTGCCCCCCGCCGAGTTCCTGCAGCTGGAGGGCCCAAGCAGATGACGACAGGGCTGTTAATCATTTCCCGGACCAGGCAATCTTAGTCACGAGGTCCTGCTTAAAGTGAAATCACCATCTCTGGTTTAAAAACAGCCAGAAACTTTTTACTCAGGTCGTGTTGCTCTTTCTCCATTTCAGGTTAAGCACATGGAAATTTGTTTGGCAATTCTTTTTACGGCACTATTTCCATTAGTTGCTCTCAGAAACTGGAGTTTATCTGATTGTGTGGTAGATGAAAACTTCAGGATAAAATTCAATGGCCTAAGGCTGAGTGAAGTTTACCCTGGCTGTGGTTATGAAGAGGGTAAGTGAATGAACCTTTTTGTCGTTCTTGTATTTTTTCATATGTCAGATTTTATACACCATAAAATGCAAAAGGTAAAATCTTGCAATTACAGTTAGTAGTCGTTTAGATTTGCTTGATGATTGTTTTTAAGTGATCACAGGCCAAAACCATGAAATTAAAACACACAATTAAGGATACATGACAAATAAAATTGCTGCAGTTTCCTCCCGAAAAATGTATTTTTATTAATTAAACAACTTATTTAATTAACTAAGCTGTCATTGAATTTTTATTTATTTATTTATCTATCTATCTATTTATTTATTTATTTATTGCATTGGTGGAACACCAACTGAACTGTTCAATAATAGACGAGACAATTTTATGTGAATGAAAAGACAAATAATTTTGATTATTGGAAATAGCCAGGTAGGATGGACCATCTGGAGGTAGACTTCAAATGTCAGATAATCCTGGTTCTAATAGAAATACTGTTTCATGGCTGTGTGTTTCTATTCAGCAAGATAATTTTTTTTGTTTCTTGAAAACTATCTGAAGTAGTAATAACAGTTTTAGAAATGAAACTCCTATCAATATTTCAATTATTGTCTTTCTTAAAAAGAAAAACGATATTTGGGTATCAGAAGGAATTTCATTAGAAGAATACTGACTCTGTTTTTGCCCATTTCAATTGTGGTGACCTTTAATTTCAAGAAAAATACAAATTTCTCTTCTTTGAGCCTAGAACAGAGCTGGGTACATAGAAGATTTTATGGAAATAACTTGATTATTTATCTGTTTTTTAATCTGCACTTATATTAATGGATTCCAGAATATATTTTCTAGTCATTTGTGTAAAATCTTAGTAAGTACTCAATAAGGCAATGATGAATCAAAAAGGAAGTAGATAGGGTTTTTTACCTAAAAGGAATTTAATTCACATCTTTTCCACTATGGATCAAACCATTCCATTTTGGAGAACTTTAATTAACACTTTCTTCTGAGTATTTCAAAAATTATAGAAATGACATACATTTTATTTTTTTAAACAACACTGCTCATTGTGAAAACCTGGAAACAACCAAATGTTAATGAACAGGACAGTGGTTAAATACAATGGAATATGACATACCTCATAAAAAGAATGAGGTGAATTTATATCTATTAACATGAAACCAATCCAAGTTATTTTGCTAAGTTAAAAAAGACAAGTTTCAAAAAATAATAAGTATAGTATATTCTTATTTTTTTGTAAAAACAAATAAATACCAGTATCTACATTTATTACTACAATGTCTGTAAGAATATACACCAAACCATTTACAGAGGCCATTTTGGGTGGTTGAATGAGAACGTTTACTTTCTGCTTTGTAGACACTAGAATGGAACTGGTAGGGATGTTGTTTTATATTTACTGCTAAAACTTCAGAGTATATAACAGTGTCTAGCACATAATAGGCATGCAATAGTGTTGCATGAAGAAAAGAAAGAAGGCAGGCAGGAAGGAATGGAGGAAGGGATTTCTGCAGTCTTCACATTTTAAAAAATTAGCATAGCTAATTAGCAAACAGATAAAATCTACAAAGTATCTTATTTTTTTAGTTAAAAAATTATTTAGAATAACTTCCAAAGCTGCTAATGCCTCTTCCCCTGATGTGAGCTCTTCTTTCCCATGTTTTGCAACACTTTCCTTTTTTTCCTAGCTAATTTTGGTTCAAAGGAAAATGGAAATGTTATGGTGTCTGTGCTCACTTAAGATTTTCTGCCCAGGCATCTTAGTTTGGGTTTGATGTCCATCCTCAGGAATTCACGCATCCAACAGCCTAGATTTCTGTTCACCTCTTTATGTGCATGCCATCATTCCAATTTGATGGCAAACCTTGGTGAATATACACCCTGGCTTATGACCCTTTCTGTCCTCAATACCTAGCACAGGGCCTCACACACAATAGAGGGATGCTGGCTATTTTTCCACAAACATTTGTGCAGTCCTTAAGGATGGTGTACCACTGTAATTCCTTCTCCTACGGCAAACATTGTATACAATAAATACTCATTTCATGTTTGTTAAATGAATAATTAGGGCGTGACTGGCACATATTCTCTGTGTACGCGGGTGATTGGATTTGGTTCCAAGGGAGATGAGAAGAGGTTGTATGAGTTTGTGATTGTTTTGATTGCCAATGACAGAAAAGGTGAGTACAATTGGCAGAAGCAGAAACAGAGAATTTATTGGTTCACATAGCAGTTTAATGGTGCACCTGGCTTGAGAAATAGCTAGACACTGTGGCTCAAATGATCTCTCTCTCTTTGTTCCTTTTTCTCTTATTATGTTTTCAGACAGGCTTGCTCTTTGTGGTTGTAAAATAGCTGCCAGAACCTCCAGGAACCATATTCTTTTAGATTGCAATCCAGCAGTGGAAAAAAAGTGTGTCTTTCAGTAATCCTAGAAAACTAAATCATGACACTTACTCAGAGTTGACCAATGTTAACTATAGCTAGGAGAGTTCATATACTGGTTTCAAAAGCTTTTAGGGCCAGAAGCAAGCCTCAAGCAGGCCAGGTGGATTGAGATTGAGGGAGAGGTGGCTCTCCAAGTAAAAATCAAGGCTGTTGCCATGAGAAAGGGCAATGGATGCCAGATAGTAAACAACAAACGTCAAATGCAAAAGAAGACGATTATTTCATTCTCTTTTTTCCACTGTCCTTAATATAAATATATCCAAATATGAGTAATATGCAAGAACTCAATCAACTCTAATTTTATAAGAATGTGCCTATAGGTACTAACAATTAAAGAGGAATCAGATGCAAAGAAGGAAGACAGGGCTTCTGAATTGATGGAAGCCACAGTCCTAGTCTAGAACAATGACTCTCAAATTTGATACGTACTGAAATTATCTGGGGATAATTCTGATGCCCAGGCCACTCTTTATAACACTTATGTCATAATATCTAATGTTGGGACCCAAGCATTTTAGGCTCCCAAGTACTTTTAGGTTCCCAGGTATATTGTGTCATAGCGAAGTTTGAGAACCAGTGGTCAAGAGAGGTATCAGGGAGGATTTAGAATAATTTTAAAGATACCTGAAGCTGTGCCTTGGCTATAATAGATCCTCAATAAGTATCTGATGATTTGATTTGAAGGAAGAAAAGAAGGTGACTAGGCAATTTTTGTGGACTGTCTCCTGTTCGATTTTCAATATACGTTTCTCACTTGATCTTCATAGTCAGGATTTTTAAAAAAAAGACAAACTCCATTTACAGTGAGAAAATAGAGGTTTAAAAAAACTAAAGTAACTTGCCAAAAGGCCAACCAATGAGAAAAACAGGTTCAATGGGTTTCAAATGACATATTCTTTCACAATATTACAATTGCAGATATCAGACATGGGTTTAAAAGGAAACTCAGATGTTGAGTGTAGCAACTAAAGTTACCTTACTAAAGAATAGAGTATGGAGCAGATATGAAGGCAGTCCTGAAACACAGACAAAAGTGGAATCATCTATTGCACGGGTTGGCAAACTAGGGCCCGTGGACCAAATCCGCCCACTGCCTGTTTTTATAGGTAAAATTTTATTGGAACACAGCCACATTCATTTGTTTATGAGTTGTCTATAGCTTCTTTTGCACTACAATGGTAGAGCTGAGTAGTTGTGAAAGAGACCATATGGCTTATAAAGCCTAACATATTATCACCTAGCACTTCGTAGAAAATGTTTGCCAACCTGTGACCTAGAGTTTGTTTTCATGTGATCAGTAATTCTGAGAAGGGATGAGATTGCTATTATCATTCCGGGGCTGATAATAATCCTTGTGGCTGTATAAGTAGAACTCTCCAAGCTTCTATACATTCATTCAGTCAGTCTATAAACATTTTTTAAGCATCTACAAAGTGCCAGATACTCTGAACTCAGTTAAAATACAGTGCAATAAATAGGATAACAAAATATGGTAGCTTCTGTCTCTGACCCTAGGCTATGTGAGACCAGGGTTTGGTTCTCTTTTTGCTCATCACTGTAGGCTCAGTCCCTAACAGAGTGCCCTGTAGGCAATAGGGGATCACAAAGCATTTGATGAATGAACTAATGATCAATTAATATGATACGTGCAATCAAAGGATACCCAAGGAACAAACCTAACCCAAACGCTGATGGGATGAGGTCAGGTTATAAAGCTGAAGAAGTGGAAGAGGTGAAAGGAGAAAAGGCTGTAAGCAGAGATGCGAACAAAGGGGAAGGGGCTCTAGTAGGAATTCAGTGGACCTGCCTTGGACAAGGTCAGTCGTTGTGGAGCTGGAGAAAAGAGAACTATGATTCTGAGCATTATTTGGTGGGAGATTTGATGTGCTATATAACATAGAAAAATCTATCCAGTTCCTGACTCAAAATCTTCCAGAAGCTTCCTGCTGCCTCTAGGATAGAATTAAGATTCCTTGATGAGGCCTTCAAGTCTTCTATAACTATTCTCTGCTGATTGGATCTTATTGCCCTTGCATCCTTACCTCAGTTTCCACTGTATGGTTATTTGTAGAAGTAAGACTAAATGAGCATCAAAAAAAAAAAAAAGTGTATAGTATGTAATGGCTATATTATCTGAGAATGTAGATACGGTACAACTATTTAAAAAGGGGAATTATGGTAGCATGTGCAAAAAGTTTTTTAAATGGTTTTCAGAAATTGTAATGATTGGTGGTAGTATTGGAATTGTTTTCTGAGACAGTTGTGTGTTTGTGTGGGATAAAGCAAATTGCTAATTAATGGATAGTTAATTTTATTGCCTCTGACCTTAAGAGCCGGGAATCTTCATGTAGTAGAATCAGATTTAATATAAAAGAAGTTAAATAAAAATATTTAATCCTGAATCGGAACTAGAAATTTAAGTATAAATCACAAGATATTTTATCCCTCTACTGAAAAGCTCTAGAAATGACAAACTATGCACCCATGGATGGCAACCAGACTGTGGTCTTTCTCAAGACCATTTCCAATAAACAAGGATTTCCTGGAGAAATAGCAAATTCTAGTTTTGGAGCAGGAAATTAAGAAAACCCTGGGATCGCCTCCCATTTTAGATTGCAGAGAAGCTATTAAAGACTACTAAGATTATCTCAAATAACTCAGGAAACAATTTGAGGAGCCCCCACTAACCAAATATGGGACAAATTGAGTGTCAATAACAATAAGAATTGCAATAGATTGAAAATTAGTTATCTATTGCTGTGTAACAAATTGCCCCAAAGCGTTGCTTAAAGCCACACCATTTCTGAGAGTCAGGAATCCAAGAGCAGCTTAATTAGTCGTTCTGTCTCAGGGTCCCTGATGAGATAGCGGTCAGGATGTTCACTGGGAATTTGTTCATTTGAATCTGGGCATGGAAGATCCACTTGGGAAATTACATGGCTCTTGGCAAGAGCCTTCAGTTCTTCACCATATGGGTCTCTCCAGATGGCTGCTTACAACATGGCTTCCCTCAGAGTGAGTGTAGAGAGACAGTAAGAGCAGTCCAGTAAGTGAGCACCAAAGATGGAAGCTGCAGACTTTTATAATCTAATCTCAGAAGTGACATACCAACTCTTTTGCTGTAATTTATTCATTACACAGACCGACCCTTGAACAATTATACAAGCATGTAAATTCCAGAAGACAGGGATCATTGGGGGGCCATCTTAGACTTTGGCTCCCATAGTCTGAAACCCATCAGATATGCTTAAATCCATGAGTTCACAATTTAAAAACAATTTTTTTTTTAAATCATCTCACTGATTAGTCTCCTTTTGTGGATGACAGAGAACCATACATTATCTTGAAAACTGAAGAAAGGAAAGAATCAAGGTTTTCCTGTATAAACTGTAGCATTGGGTAACAAAAGAGTAGGTGAGTGGAAGACTCTTCTTATAAAATTATTTCAGCTAATGAAGTGAAATGATAGGATTGGAATATTACCATATTGCAATCCCCAATAAGTTAATGAACCTAGGCATTGAACATGAAATGCTGCTGACAATGAAGAACAAAAATCAGACATTATATGTCATCTGATGAAAGAACACACCACCACCTAGATCTTGTCAAATGGTCTGATCAATTCTCTGGATTCAGCTGTCAATTTTCAGGAAAAGTGATAGGAGGAACATGTTGAACTATACTATAAATATGCAATCAGCAAAATCCAGACTGGGAGAAATCTCTATAGGTTAAATGGGCTGGGTTATTCAATAGAAAAAGTGTAAGGAAAGAAAGGAGGGAGAACCTATACTTTATTAGAAACAGAAAATATTTTTTTTAAATGGTCAAGACTACAGAAGCTAGGAATACATGGTTGGTAAAATTATAAAGAAATGCAAGCAAGTTATTAGAGCCAGGTTAGTGGAAAGAAATGATTAATATAAAGATAGTGGTTACTTTGGAGGAAGGGACAGGATGTGATTGGGGTAGAGCATGTAACAAGCTTTTGGGTTCTGGCAAAGTTTTATTTCTTGACCTGGTAGTAGTAACAAGAGTGTTTACCTTATAATAATTCACTAAAACATTAATTTGTTTTATGTAGTTTTTTTATCTATGTTTTATTTTATAAGATAAAAAAGCAATATTTCTAAAGGTAATACATGAATGTGGTAAAATATTCAAACAGTTGAAAAATGTGTACAATGAAAGGCAATCTTCTTCCCAACCCATCTGCTAGTCCTTCAGTTTTTTTCACCAGAGATAGACATTGACACCTGCTTCTTGTGTATCTATCCAGGGAGATTTCATGCATATGAAGCACATGCAAATACATGTGTGCATATTATATATGTATATGTGTGTACATGTATAAGTAAATGTATAAAAATATAAAAGTATATAAATAAATATATATATAATTCCCTCTCTCATTTTAAAAGCACAAATGGCAAAATTAGAATACCATGCACCTATTCTGATCTTTGTTTTTCACTAAATATTTTATTTTATAGATTGTTCTATATCACATAGGGCCACATTGGATAAACAATTATAGTTAGTCATTCTTTCCAGGCTACAACCAACATATTTTAATCTGTAAATAGCAGTTTAAGTAAACAGGTACTTTTTCTAAGAATATACTCTATTAAATCAATAGATATATTTTTAATTTCTCAGTGTGGAGATACCATTCATATTTGTTTGAAGGTTCACATTTCTCGTAAAGTTTAAAATTGACCTGTTCTTGTTTTCACCCAAGTTTTCAGCTTAACCAAACCTGCTCAGCTCTCATTCAGACAAGATTACCTGGAAGAAAGGTGGATTCCAGAGTTAGCGAAGTGCTTCTTCAGCATTTTCCTTAGTGAACTTGCAGAAATATTTTATGGCAAGTGTTAAAACAACACACCTGTGACTAACCTTTGTGCTTCTCAGTTGATAACTGCCTGTTCATGGTAATAACTAGGATTAAAGGAGACAAATATACTGTCTTCTACAGCCTTTAAACTCTAATCATGGCATAGTAAATGTTTTCTGGGTAACAATTATAGTCTTAAAAAAAAAGAAAAACTTGGTCAAGTGTTTTAGCTATCTCTTTATTTCCTTTAATGTTTTTTGCTTTTTCAGTACCTTAAATAGTGTTTATTGAGTACCTACCATGCATCAGCCATACAGAGCCATGAGGTAAAGACAGAAAGAGCTCATAGCCTTGCTTGGGAGTCATGATATATACACATATGAACAAGCTACTGGATAAGACAGTATTAATACAGTCTGTGTTATTAAGTCACAATATATAAAACATGTGCAAATATATGCAATACATATGTAAATATACATGAATGGTAAGTGCTGTAGCACAGATCATTGGAAAACAGGCAAGATACAGTGTGGAAATTATGTGAAGGGCCTTTAAGCCAAACCAGTTGGAAATTGATGGGCATCTGGTTGTCAGGTAAGACTCTGTGCTGTAGAAATGTGTGGAGCTGAGTTTTTCTTTTGAAATAATTATGGATGGACTCACAGAAAGTAGCAAAAATAATACAAAGAGGTCTCCCGTATCCTTCACCCAGCTTCTCCCAATGGTAACACCTAACAGAACTACAATACAGTATCAAAACCAGAGTGTCAACATTGGGACAATCTCCAGATCATTTTCAGATTTCAGCTGTTTTATAGGCACTCATGGAGCTGAGTTTTGATAAATGAGTTCGCGGGCAAAGAAGAGGAATGAGGAAAAACTAGAGATACGCAAAGCTTTGAGGAACTGTCCTCTCCTTGCTCTTCCAATTCTTGGCCATTCTACACATAATTTACATAATCCTATGTAATTTAACATAATCCTATGTAAATTAACCACACTGCTTTCCTCACCAGGTGTGGGTTTGTTACCCTCCTGTTCACCAATGTTACACAAGCACTTACCCCTGTTCTCTTATACCAGTGATCCAAACATAGTCAGTCTCCCTCCTAGAGATCATTTATTTTCTTAAGTTAGTTTGTAAGTAAGTCATTTGGAACCCAGAACAGATTTTCACATGGAAACAGAGGTACATAGGTTATGGGTTCCCTGGCCTAGCTCCAGGCCTATGAAACTCATAATGTAACTATTCTCTATAGAGAGCAATATTTATCATAGCTATTCATGGTGGATGTGATGGTTAGGGAGGAGGCATGTCTTCCATCGCAGATGGACTCCTGTCTTAATAGGAACCATTCTATTGCTACAAGCTGCCACTCCATACAGTGGGTAACATTAAAGGAAAGTTCTTTTTTGATGCTTTTAATTACACAAAGTAAAATCTTTTCTAATTCAAGTATTCACCCACTTAACTATCAGTTCTATAAGAAATGACATACGAAGTGCAAGACGTGGCTGCTGAGGAGAAATAGGCCGAGAGATACTGAAAAGAGAGCTTCTGGAAGAAATACAGCAGAATAATACCGGGGTTATCTCTGAGAGGTGGAATTACCAGTGATTCATGATTCATTCTTCATATTCTCGCGCTCCAGTCCCCCATTCATTCTCTCTCTCTCTCTCTCTCTCTCTCTCTCTCTCTCTCTCTCTCTCTTTCCCCCTCCCTCTCCCTTATAACTTTCTGAATTCTCCAAATTCTCTACAACTAGGATGTATTGCTTTTATGATCTGAAAAATTAGAGTGCTTCTGGAATGAAAGGGGTGCATGCACATTTTGAAGTAGCTCCTAGTGTGGTTGGAAGGAGAGGAGGTGGGCTACAGTACAGTGTGCTCGAGGTAGAGCTGAGATGGTTTCTAGGTCCAGCAGCATTGGTAGGAGCCCTCCAAGTGCGCACAAGCACGAACGTGATTCAGAAATTTAGAGAGATGAGGTATCTACCCAGAGAAAGAACAGATGCTGAACTTTTCTTGGTTTCCCCAATGAAATATGAAGCCACTGCTAATGCCGTCAGACAGGGTCCTGCCAGAGTCAAGAAAGGAGTCCATTTACTGCTAGGCCATAGTCCTTTAAACACTGGGTTTATATCACCATTCCAGAAGGTTGTATTGAAAACCCTGCACTTCCATTAAAGCCATATTGACAAATATCAGTCTCTACAAGTTCCTGAATGAAATCTGCTGTCAGTAAGTGCTTATCCCCAACAGGGGAAGAAAGAAGGGCAAGTATCCAGTATCTCTGAGTACTTTTGCTTTCAGGAGTGGGTGGTCCTGATAATGATTTTGGTCCCATGGTCATGATCACAGATCCTTTCCCATGTTTGCATAGAGTCTCAAACAGCAGAGATTGGGCTTTCTGGGTCCTCTGTGCTGTCCTAGATGGGACTTTAAGCCTATAAAATTTATACATACTCTGCCATGCCCTTTAGATATAGTTTACTGCCCACATGAAAATGTTTGTCTTCTAATCTCTGCTTATCACAGTGATAAGTTGTATTATTTGCAGTGGCATTCATTTCCTTTTGTGGTTTTTGATTTCCATTATGCAGTTACAATTTTGTGAAATATTTTATGGAAATATGAATATGATACTAATACGTGTGCCCTGTACATAAACTCATGCTGCTTTACCCTGTAGATATACTCATGCTGGCCTAAGCATACTAATGCCATAAAATATAAAATGCTTCAACTTGCTTATTCTTCATTTTTTTAAAAAAATCAGAATTCCTGAGCTGCAGAAAATATAGATTCTTAGCAATTTGCATCCATTTTCTGATAACTTTTAAAGTAAGAAAGGGCAATTTGCAGCAAGTATGATACTTTTGTAAAGAATAGAGATAACAAAGCTCCCACTTTAATGTAATTGGGTTGAATAAACATTTCTTGCATGCTGGACCATATAAATGCTAGGTTCTGCAAAAACAAGAAAGAAGCAGTTCCTATCTTTACAGGGTGTACAATCTAATCAAAACAGAACAAAAATCTGTGACAGATTTTAAATGAATATCCCTTTTGTCTTTGCACCAAAGGAGACCTGTTAATATTCAGAGGTACCAAAGTGATTGCAAAGAAACTCCTGGCTGAATGGAAATGGGTTGTGGGTGATGAGAGAGTTAGAATGACTATATAAACATGGACCCTTTTGAGAATAAAAGGGGGTGCTATTAATATTTATGCCTGTGCAAAAAGCATAATCTGGGTCCCTTTTAGGCAAACAAGGAGTTATGGTGCTCTTTGTTAAAAGATAGGATTGTAGAAGAATTTCCATGAATCTAAATGGTAGGGAAGTGTATTAGTTTGCTAGGGCTGCCATAAATGGATGGCTTAAACAATGGACATTTTATTGTCTCAAAGTTCTGGAAGTTAGAAGTCAAAAATCAAGGTGTCAGCAGGGTATGTGCTTTCTGAAGGCTGTGAGAGAAGCACCTGTTCCAGGCCTCTCTCCTTGGATTCGAGAACGTTTTCTTGTGTCTTCATATTACCTCCCCTCTATGCATGTCTCTATGTCCAAATTTGCCCTTGTTATGAGGACAGCAATGATTTATAGGAAGCAATCTCTGTGTTGGCCTGGATCTAGCTTGTGGGTCTGGCAGCAGTCATATCATGGAACAATCTTTCCTCTACACTCCACCCCTTGTGACTGGCTCTTACAATCACATGCACCCCTCTCTTTTGCAAGGTGCCCTGAGTGGTCCACAAGGGGCTTCATTAGCAGATAGGTAGCTCATTCGGTTGCCAACTGACTGACCACAGTGGAGACACAGTCCATAGCAACAATATAGATATATGCAAAAAAAAAAAAAAAAAAAGAAAGAAAGAAAGAAAGAAAAAGAAAGAAAGGCAAGAGAAGCAATCCAACTATTAGCAACAGTTTTTTTCCATCATGCCCCCTAGGACCTGAACCAGTGTGCCAATCGGTTGTCTAAGGTTGGGGTTGGATCCCTCAGAGTATTTACTTGAGCTTTTATATGTGCTAACAAAAAAGAAACATTTGCAGATTCACCTGGTATAAAAACACAACATTCAGTTTTCATGATGGCACAGGTGCCCCCTTGTAACCAGACACCACAGGAACAGCAGATGTCTAAGGTTGGAAAGACTAATATTTAGTAGGGACTTGAATTAGGAGGTCTTCTTCTTCTGTGACTATGACACTTGTAGTCGGATTTTTGGATGTTAATTTAGCTGCCACTTTGTGAAGATGGCCAGGCTGTGTTGGCCATACACGTTGGCCAGGGGAGGTGGTGTTTTCTGGCCTGAGCAGGTGTATAGAGGGAAGACTACGCCAGACCAAGACCCCTACCTTCTCCCCTCTTTCAACAGTGTGTGTACAGATCCACATGTAGCTTGTCTCCATGGGTCCTGACTGCATGTGGATTATAGGATCCTACTGGAGATTTAGCCTCTCCATTCAGCAGGGTGAAGTAACTGACCCATCTTGGCGGAACGTCCCATTGCAGATTCCAGTAAATGGTCCCCGTTCTGAGGACAATAGGGCTTAGTGCCTTCATTGTGATAGTTTGTTGGCCCATGACAAGCATCGAGACTGTTGCCGTGTCCTTTGTTTGCCACACCTTTACTGTATATTGAGTGATTCAGTCTGAGTTCCTAATCTGGCATGTGGGCCAATAGGCCCCACAGGTTGGTTTTATTTAAATGTATTAACACTTGGGAAAGCACCATATTCCACCTGGCCCAGGTAGGTTTTCCAGTGAGTCATTTTATCTGTTGCTTAAAAACACCATTTTCCCATCCCAACAGCCCAGCTACTTGCAGGTTATAGGGGAGGTGAAACCTCCATTCAATATCACGTTCCTTTGTCCATTCTTGTACATCATGTCTTTTGAAATGTGACCTCTGGTCACTATCTATTTGACGGAGTACCCATACATAATACTTAGCTTTTCTAGTCCCTTTATGGTAGTGGCTGGATTAGCCTGCTGACATGGGAAGGCTTGAGTTAAACCAGAGGCAGTGTCAACACGCACCTCGGCATATTTGTAACCCTCACTCTAGGGAAGGGAGCCTGTGTATCAATTTGCTTGTGTTGCTCCCCTTAGCTGAAGCTCCAGCATCTCCGCCTTAGCTAGGCACCATCCTACCTGGATGCTTTGGTGTCCTCTTTTCCGATGTACCAAATTTGTTGTGTCCACTGATAGGTCAGTTGATAAAGTGTATTTTTGCGAATGCATCTGCTTCCTGATTACCTAGAGCTATGGATACCTTATGGGCAGGGACAAGGAAAACAAGATTTGCATCAGGTTCTTGCAAGCGAGTCCAAATGTCTTTCCACATTTCTTGTAACCGTAGAGGTTTGTTCATGATCATCCACCCCGTTGCCTCCCTTGTCCAAGCCACAGAGTCCATCCGTCCTGAACGGCCCAAATGTCAGGACACAAGGTCAGCAGCCAAGGTTCGTGCATGATTACCAACCAGACTACTCTTAACTTGGCCCATTGGCTACTATGATTTGTTCCGGTTTCCATCTAGATAGTTTCAGTGTGGTTGAATGGCAACTGCCATCCAGGTAGGCAGGTTGCCCCAGCTAGGGTCATCAGTGTACCGGTCGCCAGCCGGAATTTTCCTTACTCCTTTGCAGGTTACAGGGGCCAACACAGGGGTTGAAGCAAGAGGTTCTACATATTCAACAGGATCTAATAGTTTCTGCATTTCTGGAAACAGAGTATTCCTCTGTTGTAAATAGGCATGCCATTTAGTCAGCGAAGGAGCCTGAGTCATGGCAGAGGCTGGTAGGTGAAACATGTCAATCCACATGGGAAGTTCTTACTGTAACTGGCTGTTCTTTCAGAAGAGACTCCACCTGCAGGAGCACTGTACACACTGCCAATAATTGCTGTTCTATTGGGGTATCATATGATCTATGCCCTCTTCCATAGTTGGGACCAAAAATCAAAGGGGCAGTTGCTCCTTTGCTGTGTGTGTCATAATGCCCAGCTTATACCTTTCGAGGTTACTGAAACATTTAATTCAAATGGCAACCCCATGTGGGAGATTCCAAGAGCTTTAATCTGTTTGACCAGTATTTTTGCTTTCTCAAAGTAGCCTATTGTTTTGCTCCCTGATCCAATATATATATCACTTCTTAAGTAGGCGATATAATAGGCAAAGGCATTGTACAACATGGGGTATAAAAGTTCGCCAATATCCCAACATTCCCACAAAAGCCTATATACTTCTCTTACATTTTTTTTTTTTTTAATGGGATAAGCTTGTACTTTGTCTGACAGTCTCAGGGAAAACACAAGTCTTACCCAACCTTACGACTCCTACAAACTTTACCGAGGACTTTGAATTTTCTGCAGATTCACTGCCCATCTTTTTTTGTTGTATGTGGTCCACTGAGGTTTTCTGTTGCAGATATATAAGTAACAAAAACCAAGTTCTGGTTCAGTCAGTCATCCAACTAAATTTTTAAAGAATGCTCATTATGTTCAAGGTGTGCGTAAAAAATACAAAAAAACAAAGAACAATGGACCTTTATCACCACTCAGGCCTCTGTTTAAATTTTCATTGGCTTCACACCTGATGAGCTGTGACACAAGTGATACTCATGATAAAGACTTCTGACGCTTAGTGAATCCTCAAAGAGATTTTGTGCAGAAAACACTGAGGAAAACAATGAGAAAATAAACTGGGTTACCTATTGCCGCACAACAAACAACTTCCAAATTTAGTGGCTTGAAATACCAGTTGATTATGTCTCATGATTCCGAGGGTTGGCTATGTGGTTCTGAGGGTTGGCTGGTTTCTCCAAGTGTCTTTCTCCCCAGGATGGTGGTCTCTGAGCAGAGTTGAATAGGGTGAAGGTCAAAGTTGCAAGGCCACTTGCAGCACAGGCTCAGTAACTTAAACCATGTCATTTTGGCTACAAGTCCGGCTCAGATTCAAGGTTGTGGAGAAGAGACTGGGCCTCAGCATAGGAGGGCTTTTTGCAAAGTCACATTGTAAAATGGTATGCTGCTGGGATGGGAGGAGTTTGTGGTCATTGAACAAACTATAGTCTCAACTGTGTTTGTTTTCAAGAAGCTGAAGAAAATGGCATCTGTCAGCTGACCTGGCACTTTGGTACAGGCACTCAATCAATCTTAATATTCCTCCTTTCTTCTCTTCAAGAATCATTCAAAATTAAATGTGAAGGTACAGTTCTAAAGGAGCTTAGGCTCAGTGTCAATGTTTGTAATGCACTTTTAAGGAGCACCCACAGCTGCCTGAAGCAACCCATGTAGGCTTGTGTAACAATCTTGTGTGATAAGGTGCCCAATTAAACTTGAATTTCACTTGATCTTAGCCAAAAAGCCGAGAAGCGATAAAACTTGAATTTCAGATAAGCAATGAATACATTTTTAGTATGTCTCTCCTTGTTAACAGTTTGGCATATATTCTTCTAGAACTTTCCTGTGACAATGTCGATGTTAAAATGTGCAAACCTGTAGAAAATTTATATAAAAACTTATTTAAACAAAACAGAGGATATTCCCTAAAAGCAAGATCTCAATAGACTGAGAAAAATGTTTCAGAGAATGGCAGTTTGCAGCTTCTTTTATGCATTTGGAATTAAGGAGGAAGTAAGGAAGATTACATGAAGGTGGAAAGCAAGGGGTGCGGGGATTGGTTTTCAGGATAGTTAACAGGATTACAGGCTTTCTTGAGGGTGGTTACTTTGAAAAAGGCATTTTGAAGGTGTGTTAACCTAGACACACAGAAACAAGGGACAGAGATGGATTAAGGCAAAGATAAAGCTTTTTCTATGTCTGGGGCATGACTACCCACCATGGCCTGTCTAGTTAGGAACTTCTGATCAGATCACCCTGTGAGGTTACTTTCTGTAGAACCCCATCGTTTTTCACACTACTTACACATGTAAGTTTTAAAAAATGGAATCATTTCCTAGTTGCTGTTTTCCCTTTCCATGTCTGTACATTTAGATCTAATGCATTCTTTTAAAAACTATATGCTGTTTCATGGTATGGTTTATTAACACAGCTTCTTTATCTAAATGTCCACTGATGGCTATTTGGATTATTAGCAATCTTCATTACAAAGAGTGCTACTACATGTATTCTTATACATGTATCTTTGTGTATTTCTGAAGTATGAAGTGCTAGGACTGGATTGTGATGAGAAAGGATACACCCTGAATCCAGGTCATTAAAATGCCTTCAAAAAGGCTGTCATTTAAAATTCTCACCAGAAGTATTTGAGGGTCGCTGTTTCTCCACCTTGCCAACCATGAATATTTTAATCTTTGCTTATGTGACAGGAAAAATATGTAATAATCTGTTTTCATAGCAAATAGAGAAACACATTGGGAGCATAGTGCCACAGAAGCAATGAATAAGAGAAAAATTTATTCAGCAAGTAGAAGAAAATATTGCTTTATTTCAAAAGGAAATTTGATTTGTAGCAGTTGAGGGGAATGAATGGATGGAACTCAAATTCAACACCTTAGCTTTGAATAGGAAAGTCTGAAAACAAGCAGTTATACAGGAATGGCTTGAGGAGAGCTGAATTTCAGTCCTCATTACTGGCAATACGCCTTTATCCGACTTCTTAAATGAGTAACTCATATCTTTCCCCGCTTGTGGAACTTACCCCACTGTGGACTGCCCTCTAGGCTTATCACAGTTTCCATTACCCCCTTCAGATTACTACTGCCTTTATTTTGTTTCCTTTATGCTTCTGAAAGGGAAGTGGTGGCAATAAACCAGAGATGACAATGTACCATGATGGATTGGGCAAGAATTTTCCCATGGTGCCCTTTCTTTACTTGGTGCAAAGACATAGAGCTATTTATTTCTCTTTTTTTTTCCCCCCTGGGCTGTCCAGAGAGATTGGGAAGTATTACTGTGCAAAACTCTCAACAATTCTTGTCCTTGTTTAAATAAAGGAAACTGAAGCAAAACCAAATCCAAGCTTGAAACAATTTTTTTCAGAAGACTGCATACATTTGAAACTACCCTTTAGTGGCTTCCAATTGCTGGGACTCATTAAGATCTTTCCAAGTTAAAAAAAAAAAATGTCGTTATACCAATTTTTCTCTACTGAGAAATCAGCTATTCCCCTCCATTCTGAAATCATTAGGTTGACCTTAAAAGTTGGAGCAGTATCTTAAAACCATGTTTGATCAGGAATAAGACATAATATCCATGGTAAAAAAGGGAGGTCTAACAAAAAAAGAAAACATAACAGAAAAGAGTGGGAAAAGGAAGAAAGGGGTAGGGAGGGCAACAAATAAAAAAATAAAGCAGTGTTTCTGTTGACAAGTGTTACCCATGGTGCTCCAGGTACTGTTTCAGTTTTGATTGTTTCTCCTCCTACAAACTCAAACTCCTTGCAGACTGGACAATGTCTTATTCATCTTTGTTTTCCCAGTGCCCAGCAGGATGCTTGACAAACAATCTGTGTTCAGGAAATATTTGTTGGCCTGAAACAAACCACACTGGACTGCTAATGAACATTCTAAAATTTAAATTTCATGGCCAGTTTCTGGACATAGGTGTATTTATGGCCAGAAGACTTTTATAGACAAGCTTTTAAGTTAACTGATGCAATTGTGAAAGATACAGATTTCAGGGCCCCACCCAAGAAATTTCAGTACAGATGGTCTGGGTGGGTGGGGCCTGGGAATCTGCACTTCCAACAAATGCCTCTAGTGTTTTTGGTACAGCTTAGGAATCAAATTCCAAGGTTTAAGATGCCTTAAACCTTGGAATTGCCCTAGTATTTTAAACTCTGTGCCTTGAAGCTTGATCTGAAAAGAATATATGACCACCCTAACATGTAAATTTACCAAAGAGATTAACCTAAGAGGTGGTAGTCACAGTGCGCCAAGACTCTTAAGAATCTGGGGTTCCAAATGTCTGGTCTTCGTGGGTCTTCACATTTCTGAGATCTCCCAATCTCCAGTGCTGTGAGAGACCTGACAGGGAAGATGTATGAAGGAACACCAATCAAGAGGTGTTTACTTGGTTTTAGGGGGGCTTCTAAATCTGTTTAACTGCTTACAGATCATTAACATTTTAAAATAAGTCAAGAAGAGGAAAGGAGATTAAAGGTGTTGATAGAAAAACAAGAACAAAATGGTAATACACATATGACATGTTCAAGTTTTCTGATAAAGAAATATTCATTAAAACCATTAAGAAATGGGGGTGGGGAGGGAACTGCTAACAGCATCTGCAAACGTGAGCTCACTGGGCACATATCTAGAATAGTCTCAATGGGTAGGTGCCCCTAATTTAAAGTCAATTATCAGGAATGAATGGTTAGCATTATTAATTACAACACTTGTAATTAGTGAGCATTACTTCTGCCAACATACTGGGATACACCCATTGTCACTGATCACAGCCTTTATCAAGACTGCCTAGCCAGGGGAACCCTCCCAAAATAACAGAAATCAGGAAAGCTTTTGTACAATATTTTATGGATTTCTTTGTTCACTATAACCTCTGAGGAAGGTGGGTTTTTTTTACTATCACTCCCAGTGCACAGATAAGTGAACTCAGGCACAGAGGGGTCACTTGACACACCCAGTAATTCCTAGGTAGTAAAAGCAGTGCTGTTAGGTTACATCTCCCAAGGCCTCCCCCCATCAAACTGACTCAATAAGCACAATACAATACTATAAAATATGTCTAGGATGAGGGTCGACATCCCATTTGACTGTCACTGTATTTCTTTGATCTATGCAGGAGGTAAATCACCTCCTTTCTACACAGGAGGTAACTGAGGCCAAAAGGTATTGTGACAAATGAACGGGGCTGTAAAAGGCAGCGTGTGGAGGTGGAGCCCAGATCTGACTCCACAAGTTAGAAGCTCAGATAAGGCTTTGATAGCGGGGCCTGAGAGTCAAAGATGAAAGCCCTATCTACATTGGAGCGCGGACAGGTAAGCTGGACTGCAGGCGTCGGTAGGGCAATGGGCCTTAGGCGATTTACCAGATCTGAGCCCAGGGCCCTGGGTGGCTGTGGGTGGGGTTAGTCGCACCAGTATCTAGCTAGTATCTAGAATAGCTAAGACTTACGAAATATCCTTCCAAAGCCCTCAGGTTTGCACTCTAAGCTGATTATCATATCTGAGAGTTCGGCTGCCTAACGCAGGGCATCTACTAAGGGGCAGGTCCCCCGGTCCCCACTCCAGGGCCAGCTCAGAAGTGGGTCAGAGCCGACACCTAACGGGAGCCGGGGGTTCAGCTTAGGGTGGCCGGGACACTTCCAGAAGAGAAGGCAGCACTCTGATTCCACTCCCTGCCAGCGGCAGAGGAGGTGTCGTGAGCTGGGATCCGGGAGGAGAGAAGGTGCAGTTTGGAGCGGCCAGGGGCACGACCCCTTGTGCGTCCCCGCAGGCCTCGCGCGAAAGGCCCGGAGCGATGAGAGTGCAGGTCAAGGTAAACACCGACCCCCGTCCGCCGCTCCGTCCCCTACCTGGCGCCACCGGGAACTCGCAGCCTCGAGTCCCGCGCGCGGGCTTCACTGCTGGCGCAGAGCTCAACAGGAAGTTCTGGAGGATTGGAGAGGGAGGGCGACCACGGCTGCTGGGGACACTTGGGAAAGACGTGAGCTCGGCGAGTTAGAGAAAGGACTGGAGACCCAGGCCATGTCTTGGTTTCTTCTAAGGCAGCCAAACCTCAACCTGGCTATCGCTTATCTATTTTGTCTGGACTGGCACACACTCTGTGTGAGTAAGTACCATTTATCGAGCACATTGTGTTTTAGGCAGAGTACAAGGTGCTTGACAAAGCGAGCTCGTTTCCGCCTAGTAGTCGGGTTGTGAAAAAGCACTTCTTTGGAGCCGGATCACCTGAATTAGCCTCCCATTTCCAGCACTAGCTATAATCTTGGGCAAGTTACTTAACCTCTGTGCTTTGGTTTCTTTCTCTGGGGATGGGATGATATTTATAATTTGAAGATTAAATGAGATGCTACATATGCAATGCACTTAGAATAATGCCTAACATATTGAGCGGGTTGCAAGAGTTTCTGATTATTATTTAATCCTGACAATAATCCTATGAGGTCTACATATCATTTGCACCCCACTATACCCCACCCCACTGGTTTACAGGGGAGGGAGAAAAACAGTTCACATTTGAACCCAGGTCAGTACTTTAAAACACTAAGAGCATGGGTAGTCTGTCCATACATATGATTTTGATCATTCTAAGGAGAAAGTGGATCACCCTTAACTGCCAGAATGGGAACTGAGTTCTTCAAATTCTTTTCCCCTGTTTGCAAATGTTGTTGTTTCATCTTTCATCTGCTTGCATTTTTCCACGACTGATAAAGATATTCTGACTTGACTGGCATGTGGGTTTAGCTGTAAGACTGTTTCTGAGGTTCCCTCCGACCCCACCCCACTCACCTGTAAAACATTTGAGATGGAACTGGCATGAACTTTTTTTGGGTAAAATTGGGGGCTAGTACCCTAAGGTAGTATTAAACTTGCCTTGATAGACAAGGGCTTAAATAGCATTTGAGTTGCATGCACCCCAGAGGAGAGGGGAAGGACCCAAACAGCATACTGGTTGTATGCCACAAATTTTGGTCTTACTTTACCTATTTACAGTTCTCTACCACAGCTAATTTTTTTTTTTTTTAAGTAGGACATCTATGCCAAAACTATCAAGCATTTGGTAAATAATGGACCTGAAATATGTCTTGCCTTTTTTTCTTTCTCACTGGGTTTTTAATCATGGGTTTTCAATATAAGTTGAAGAACCCACACATCCTCAGAGCGACTTTCATCAATCTTCTGGTAGAATCATACAGTGTTGGAAATAAAAGTGGTCATTCTTCCTATAGCTCCATTATTTCTTCGCATCAGAAGTCTGCATGGCAACTATATCCTGTGAAAAATCATCATTGTTACATAAAGTATTCTGATGTGAGTCTCAGTTGTACATTTTTTTCCTCTTTAAAAATATAGCACACTTCATGAATTTGTGTGTCATCCTTGTGCAGGGGCCATGCTAATCTCTGTATCATTCCAAATTTAATATGTGTGCTACGGAAACGAGCACTTGGTTGTGATATTTTTTTTTCCTTTTTGTTTCTTAGATTTATTGAAGTTGTACATACATACACGTAGTTCAGAGTCAAATAATTGCATAAGGTTTATTACTAAAACACAGTAGAAACCTCCATTATTTCCTGCTTTTCAGAAAGAGCAATCATGTTCATCTCTTAGCTAGTTGGTGCTTATTCTAAATCATGCTTATATTGCCCTTTCTTTTCCTTGTTAAAGAAAATGCAGATGCACAGATGTTTTCCTGAATGTGAAACCTCTTGACCTTTACATTTTACTAGTTGTTTCAAAAGATTTTTAAACATACTTTACAGACTGAACAAGACACACTTGTGGCCTGCTTTCTTCCTGTGGGCAAAAACATAGGGTATGTTTATTTTGTTTTCCACTATGGGTCGTTTTCTCTCTTTAGTTCTGCGACCGCCAGTCTCCTGTTTAAATTTTTAACAGGTTTATTGAGAAATAATTCGTATGTTATATGATTAACCCATTTAATGTGTACAATTAGTTGTACACAGTCAGTTTTAGAACATACTCATCGTCCCCAAAAGAAATCCCACACCCCTTAGCTGTCTCTCTCCATTCCCACCAGCCCTAGGCAACCATTGAGCTGCTTTCTGCCTCTATATATTTACCTATTCTGGGCATTTTGTATAAATGGACTCGTAAAATATGTATTCTTTTGTGACTGGCTTCTTTCATTTAACATATTTTCAAGGTTCATCCATGTTGTAGCATGCTGTAGCATTTATTTCTTTGTATTGCTGAGTAATATTCCATTGTACAAATACATCACATTTTATTTGTCCATTCAACAGTTGATGGCTATTTAGGTTGTTTCTCCTTTTGAGCTATTATGAATAATGATGCTATGAACACTTGTGTACAAGTTTTTATGTGGGCATATGAGTGTGAGTTCATTTCGCTTGGGTAGATACCTAGAAGTGGACTTGCTGGATCATGTGGTAATTCTATGTTTAGCCTTTTGTGGAACTGCCAGACTGTTTTCCAAAGTGGCTGTACCACTTTACATACTTACCAGCAATTTATGAGAGTTCCAATTTCTCCCCATCCTCATCAACACTTTGTATTGTCTGACTTTCTGATTATAGCCATTCTGGTAGGTGTGGAAAGGTATCTCCTTGTGGTTTAGATGTTCATATGACTAATGATATTGACATCTTTTTCATGTGTTTACTGACCATTTGTCTATCTTCTTTGCATAAATGTGTATTCAGATTCTTTGTGTGGCACTTATTTTTGATCCAGCTCTTGAGATTTTCTAAGTAATGCACATATTCACATCCACACAAAAGCTCTTACACAGTTTCTAGGAGTTCATAACCCTTTGATATCTCCCTATGGGTCTGAGGATACCCACAGAGGACATGTTATATAGTGGGGATTTTTCTGGGCATTTCATGTGCGTAATCTCATTCATTATTATCTACTGGGGACCTCACAGTATTTGTGTGGGGATCAGGTATTCAGGAAAGTCATTTTGTAAACCCTAAAAAAAGTATACAGCTTCAGGGACAGGCATAGGTGCACGTTCTGAGGGTAAGTGATGGTGAAATGAAGTCGTTAAGAACATGAACTCCAGCTAGACATCAGCATATGAATCCTAGTGTCATTTTTATAAGCTGCTATGTCCTTGGGCAAATTACTGAACCTCTCTGACTCGGTGTCCTCATCTGTAAAATGGAGATAATAACTGCACCTACTTCCCACATGCTCTTGGACAGAGTCAGGATAAGCAAATTGCTTCGCATTGTGAAGGTGTGTGCATAGGCAGTTCTGAAGAAATTGTTAACCTGTGTTGTGGACTGACTGTGTCTCCCAAAATTCATGTTGAAGTCCTAATCTCCAACGTGGTTGTATTTGAAGGCGGAGCTTATGGGAGGTAATTAGGTCTTGAGGATGTTTATTTATTTATTTATTATTGGGGAATAGTATTTTTCCAGGACCCATCAGCTCCAAGTCAAGTCGGTTTTTTTTTGTTTTTGTTTTTTCTTCAATCAATCTAGTTGTGCAGGGCGCAGCCCACTGGCCCATGTGGGAATCGAACTGGCAATGTTGCTGTTATGAGCACTGCACTCTAACCAAGTGAGCCACCTGGCCGCCTCTCTGTGTTTTATTTTTTTAATATTTTTAAATTGAAGGAGTTGGATCACTTCAGAATGCTTTTGGAAGGAAGTTGAGTATTAATAAAAAATAGTATAGTTTCCTAAATCAATTAAAATGCTTTGTATTCAGTATGTCTATTGTTTAGAAGTTTTTAGTAACTCATACCTTTTGCTTATAAATGTGTACAACATGTATGGAGGGCAGTGTGGCAATATCTGAATTAACTTAGAAATGTCACTTGTAGGTTTTTATCGGGCAGATATACATGCACATGAAAGCTCCGCTGTGTGTATTTTGGTTAAATAAATTATGGGACTGCATACAAAGGAATACTTGTCAGCACCCAAGAGTGAAGCAATTCTCTGTGTACAAAGATATAAGGAAATCCAAGTTTATTAATAAGTGAAGAAAAAGCATGATGTAGAATGGTGTGTATAATATACCTCTATGCTTATAAATACATAGAATATCTTTGGAAAAATACACAACAAACTGTAATAGAAGTTCCTTTGGGGGAAGGAACCTGGAGGGCTGGCATACGAGGGTGTGAGGGAGGTTTAATTTTTCCCTGTATTATCTGCTGTACCTTGTGGATTTATCCTGTTTGCAAAATTGCCTGTAAAAAAGTTGTTATTGCCTGGCTAACATGTCCCACAGGGTGAGGGCTTAGGATACAAGAACTAAGTGCAGCTTTCTAACAATTATACAAGCAAATCTGTTGTTTTTTTGCTGTGTGGCTATTAGGCACATAGTTGTAAAAGATTTACCTGAAGTGATTATAATTATTTTTTTTAAATGGAAGTGGAGTGCCTATTCTAAGTGCAGCTAAAGGAATGCTCATGAAAATTTACAGCTGGAAATTACTCTAACAATCCTTGGGGTTAACCACCCAAGGAGGACAAGATTTCTCCCGTTCGCTGATAGAGATTTTTTTACAGGCTAGTGAGGTATCAATAATTTAAATGAATGAATAAAACTATTCTTAGAGGTATCATTATTTTAAACAAAGAGTGGATGAACTGATAGAGTACATCCTACCTATAGGTTCAGAAGGGCTGATCTCACATTTGTCATCCTTCGGTGACATCCACGGGAGGGAGGATGTAGTAGACACTAAAATCAGCTAAACGTTAAAAATGAATGCAGTTAAAATTGTCCTTCAAAAGTCCCTTACACTGCTCATAAAGTATAGAACTACATGAAGATTTGATCTCTAATTATTTTTTCTCAATGTTGGAACTTTCTTCAGTTGAATACCAGATTAAATGGGGGATGCTGAACTATTAATACTACAATACTCTCATTGGGGTGAGATACACAGACTAAGACGTGCATGTGGGACCTGAAACAAACTAGGAAACAGTAGATCCTGTCTCTTACTGACGCGCACCCTAGTGCCTACATGCAGAAGCTTCTGAGCAGTGCTTCTCCAAGTGTGGTCCAGGACTCCTAGGGGATATTGAGGCCCTTTCAAAGGGTCCTCAAAATCAAAATTATTTTCATCATGGTACTAAGACATTATTTGCCCTTTTTACTCATTCTTTCAAGTGTGTACAGTGGAGTTTTCCTGGGGTTATACGACGAATCCATAGTATTTAAAAAAACTATTAAAATACTATTTCCTTTTCCAACTACATGTCTGTGGGAAGCTTATTTCTTTACATACTTCAACCAAGACCACTTATTTCAACAGATTGAATGCAGAAGCAAATATGCGAATCCATCAGTCTTAAGCCAGATATTAAAGAGAGTACACAAAAAATGCAAGACAATGCTCATCTCATAAACCTTAAAAGTTTTTTCATGAAAGTATATTATTTATGTTAACATGTAATAGGTTTTTTATTATTTTTAAATTAACTATCAAGTCAATATTTGTTAAAAATCCCAGTTTTAATTTCTAATATGTAAATATTGGTAGACATATAAATGAAAGAGTTTTAGAGGTCCTTGGTAACTTTTATGACTATGAAGGAGCCCTAAGCCCCAAAAGTTGGAGAATTTTTCTTGGGCGTAAGATACTTTTCTGAAATTGCAGTGAAATTGCCCAAACTTAAAAATTTGTTTTATCTTCTCTTCTAACCCTCTCACTTGTTCTTTTAGCAACGATTTTGAATTTGTTTAAGTTAAGTATGTGGTTTGGGTCACCACCAAATTTTAAGAAGTAAAATCTTGTTGCAGTGATCTTTGTGCTTTACTTCACTGAACAAATGAAACAGGTAATCTCCATTGTATATATAAAGCTTACTATGGAAGACATAAATATAATTGCCTTTACCCTGTAATTCCTAATAAAGACTTTATTTTTCCAGAAGATGGTGGGTTCCCTAAAAGTCAGTTGTTTAAGAGTGTAGCTCCACTAATCACCCCTAGAAAAGATTTTTCAGACAATGCGGTTTACTCAGACGTAGTACTAGTAAACTTTTGGATAATTTAACAAGATGTTTGGAACATAAAGACCATCTTTGTACATAGTCATAGGTAGTCACGTGGATATTTTGCTGCTTGGAAATTGGAGGACATTGAGTGTATCCAATTTGAAGATCTTAGCAGATTAGGGTGGTTATACAACAAATAGGTCAACATTCGGTTAAGCTCTGTGTTTTATATCTAGGGACAGCTGCAAAGAATACTCATAAAGGAAGCTTCCTTTTCCTTTTCCCTTCTTATCAAAGTGATTTAACAAAATACAAAATTATAAGTGTTTTGTTTGCATGTTTTATTCCCCAGAAGACTGGATAAAGCTCAAGTATGTGTGACTGTAGGGGAAAGGATGTCTCGTCACTGCTATTTGAAATTGTGTTTTTGGACTGATATAATGAGGGCTTTCACCAATTTGGGGAGAGTAGGAATGGGGTTCGACATCATTTTAGTTTGAACCTTTATATGCTCTACTTGGCTGGTCACCGTCGAGTACTAATTCCACACTAGACTCTGTGGAGAATTCATAAATGTTTTACTCATGTACTCATAAGTTTATATTATCTTGGAATTCATTCTGAAGTTCTAAATGCCTTTGCTCAACAAGGCTGTATATGAAAATGTTCGTGTCTTTCTGTCAGTGGACACTACTAAGTAAGCATCATTAAAACCACCCCTCCCGTGGTCATTGTCTAAGTTAGAGTTTCCCAAAGAGCCTGAACAGCTGCAGAAAAGAAACTTCATCAGAGGTTTGAGCTTTTAGACAACCGATGAGAGTCAGAGGAGCCATTTTGAGCAATGGGGAACGTTCACAGACTGTGTGGTGATGAGAGATCCAAGCACTAAGTGCTCCAGAGTTTTTGGGTTTGTCACCTATGCCACGATGGAGTACATGTGGGTACATGTGGGTACAGTGGGTACAGCCATGAAGATAAGGCCACACAGGTGCGTGAAGAGTTGTGGAACCAAAGAGGGCTGTCTCAGGAGAAGATTCTCAAAGACCTGGTGCCCATTTAATTGTGAAAAAGATTTTTGTTGGTGATATTAAAGAAGATACTGAAGAACATCACCTAAGATATGATTTTGAATAGTATGGAAAAATCGAAGTGATTGAAATCATGACTGACTGAGGCAGTGGCAAAAAGAGAGGCTTTGCTTTTGTAACTTTTGATGACCATGACTTTGTAGGCAAGATTGTCATTTAGAAATCCCATGCTGTGAATGGCTGCAACTGTGAAGTAAGGAAAGCCCTATCTAAGCAAGAGATGGCTAGTTCTTCATCCAGCCAAAGAGGTCAAAGTGGTTCTGGGAACTTCAGTGGTTGTCAAGGAAGTGGTTTTGGTGGGAATGACTTTGGTTGTAGAGGAAACTTCAGTGGTTGAGGTGGCTTTGGTGACAGTTGTAGTGGTGGAGGATATGATGGCAGTGGGAATGGCTATAGTGCATTTGGTAATAATGGTGGTTATGGAGGAAGTGGCTCTGGTTACTCTGTGGTGGGAGTGGCAGCTATGACAGCTATAACAATGGAGGAAGCGGAGACGGCTTTGGCTGTGGTAGTGGAAGCAGTTTTGGAGGTGGCAGAAGCTACAATGATTTTGGCGATTACAACAATCAATCTTCGAATATTGGACTTATAAAAGGAGGAAGCTTTGGAGGCAGAAGCTCTGGCCCAGAATGTTAGTGGAAGTCAATTCTTTGCCAAACCATGAAACCAACATGTCTATGGCGATTCCAGAAGCAGCAGTAGCTATGGCAGTGGCAGAAGGTTTTAAGCATTGCCAGGAAACAAAGCTTAGCAGGAGAGGAGAGCCAGGGAAGTGACAGGGAAGCTACAGGTTAGGAGCACAGTGGTGGCAGGGCCTAGCTGCTACAAAGAAGACATGTTTTAGATTACACTCCTGTGTATGGGCAAACAACTTGAGTACTGTATTTGTTACTAATTGCATAACAGGTCATTTTAGTTTCTGTTCTGTGAAAAATGTAAAACATCCAACAAAGCATTTTAATGTAGATTCCCCTGAGTGAAAATCTGTTATCTGGAAACCCTGAAAAAGTCCTAGTGTAGAAATACTTTCAGTGAGGGAAGGGATTAGTTCATGTATAACTACTGCTGGGGGTTTAGTCTTTGGACATTTTTTTGCAATTCCTCACTCTTACTTCAGGCCTGGGATTGGATGTAAAATCTGATTGTAATTTAGGGGCAGGCAAACTGACCAACAGTGAGCCTGGGACTAATACTATTTTCCATCTTTGTCCTCTGCCTTTTCCTCTCCCAAATAACAATTGAAAAAACAACAAAACCTCCCAGTATATTAAAAACAAACAAACACCCAGTTAATAAACACTGACACTATGGCTACAAAAATGTCATAATCTCCATTGTCAGCTACCACTGCCTTGACAGTTTGCTTCTCCAAGCGAGAGAAGACAGCACATTGACTATTTGTCCTATGTGTAGATTGGGCTATGCAGGTAAGATATGGGAGTTTTAGGCAGAGTTTCCAAGTTCTTGTTAATGGTACAGGTTTCCTGTTTACACCTTTGGAGGGAAAATTGTGCACATGGATTTCTGAAGTTCTATTTTAAGTGTGTTCATTTCCTTGCTCATTCAACAATCGTTGGGTTGGGCCCTGGGGCAGTAGGAATGACTGGGCTTTTAGGAGCTGGAGTCTAGCAGGGGAAAGTGGACCTGTAAAAATCATTTGAAATATGAGAGGCCCTAGGTGGAAGGTTTAGAGGTCAGAAAGCATTTTTCTATGAAAAAAGGAATTACATCGAAGTTAAGTTCGCAGGTCACCAACCAAAAGCAAATTTCACCTTTGATATTACCATTACTGAGCCTTAGTAAGTCCCAGGCAGAATTATAAGCCTTTATCTATTCTTTTCAAGAGCCCTATGACATATTATTATTATTATTATCATCTCTATTTTTAATAGATGAGCCAACAAGGCATGAAGAAATTAAGTAATTTGCCCAGATAGCCCTGCTTGAGTTGTCCATCTAGTCTATAATAAAGAACAGAATAGTTGAGCATAGTTTGCTTAATTTGTACATACAAGCTCTGTAGGAAACTCCAAACCTGTAAAGAATTTTTATAAGAGTTTATTTGAGCCAAAACTAACAATTGCTGGGAAGCAAGATCTCAAATGCTCCCAAGAGTGACAGTTTTGAAGGGTTTTTATTTGTGTGTGTGCATTTGGAATTAAGAAAGGAAGTAAGGAAGATTACTTTAAGGTTAAAGAAAGCAAAGTGGGGATTGGATTACTGGATAGTCTACAAGATTATGTTCTTTCTTGAAGGTCTGAAAAAAAGAGGATTACTCTGGGATTTCAAAGGTGTGCTAACCTAGAGGCACAAAAACAATGGGCAGGGCTTGGTTAAAGAAAAGATAAACCTTTTACTAAAAAAGCTGTATGCCTGGGAAGTGACCAACCTCCATGACCTGTCCAATTAGGAATTTATGATCAGATCACCCTGTGAGGTTACTTTCTTTAGAACCACTTTTCCTCCACAGCTTCTAAATTAAGGACCGTATTTGAAGCTATTTCTAATAGTTAATTGGTACACATGAGGTTTAACCACATCAAATTTGTTATCTGTGTCTTCCTTTTTATTTTAAGTTCTTTCAGAGCTTGTCTAATTTGCCTTAGAATTCCCAGCATGCAGTATGGAGGTCTATCCCAAAATATTTGTTGAATGAATTCAGATATTTAGAAATTCAGAATGAAGAGCTATTTGAGCACCTGCTACTCCCCTGTGGCACATTTCTTGGTGCTTTGTAAAAATTAGGTATTTTATAAATGTTTGGGGAATAAATGAAATTGTTAAATGTTTTTGAATAGGTGGCAGGGCTTGCTGATTGTGTCATTTCTTGTTAAAATAAATAGATACTGAATTTATGTGTTTAGTTCATTTTAAATTTTGTGACTGGATTTTTTTCAAGTTTGTATGTCTTTATTGTTTTACTAATTTAATGAATGTCTTTTAACACATTAAAAATGTTGCTGGGCCGGCCCGGTGGCTCAGGTGGTTGGGGCGCAATTCCCACATGGGTCATTGAGCTGTGCCCTCTACAGCTAAGATTGTGAACAACAGCTCTCCCTGGAGCTGGGCTGCTGTGAGTAGCCGGAGGTCGGCGTGAGCTGCTGTGTGCTGCTGCTGCAAAAGAAATAAGAGGGTGGAATGATTTAAGCTGACTGTGGACTTGATCTGGGAAGTTTTCCTTATAGATATATTTAAAATGCACAGAAGACAATAATCAATATCTGTGTCCTTATCTACCCCTATCTCTTTTGTTCAGCATGTTCAGGATCTGCTTACACTGCTAACCTAAAAGTAAAAGGCCTTTTAAAGTTCCTTAGAAGACTTAGAAAAAAATCCTATTAGACTTCTAATTTTGCCAAATTTCTGAACATAGAGTTGTTACATTTTTTGAAATATCTTGTTAAGTTTCAGGCAGGACAAAGAGTAAGAAATTTTGGAGTACCTGCTCAGATGGCCAAAATTTCTTTTATGATTAATTTAGAAGTTATTTTGTCTTTTAGAAACTTCTGTTTATCAATGAAAGAATTCATTTCATTGTCCCGGAGATGTTTGGATTCTCTCCTTACGAATTTTTTTTCTTGTGCTAAGCAACAGACAGTAACAAGAAAAAGAAACAAAGGAGGGCAATTCAGTGAGTACTTACCCATGAGAAACAGCATTCCTTGCTCCTGTGGCATCCCATTTCATGCTTGCTCCTGGAGCCATTGCCTCCTGGAGAGAAAAAAAAAACTCCCTTAAAGGAAAAACTCTCAACAGATCTCCAATGAAGGCATTTGACCTCAACCAAGAAGGAAGGACGTCTGACCTAAGAGTGCTTCACAATCAAGGAGACTGTAGTCGTGGAAGTGGTGAGCACAAAGAGGCTCTGAAGGTACCATACCTGGTTATAGGGGCTGCTGAACCATGAAGATTAGGACAATTGAGATCCTGTTCAACTACACCAGATACGTCAACCTAAAAATAAAAGGCCTTTAAAAGTGAGAGGCAACAAGCATTATATTTGAGATCAATAAGTACAGCTATTCAGGAACACTACTTTGAAAGGCCTTTTATTTTTAGATTAACCGCTCACAGTTCTATTTAGTAGTGAACAGTTATGTTTAGGGTTGGTGCACATTGAGCAAGATCCATGAGTTAAATTTTGAAGTATGTAAAGGATTCTATAAGTGACCTTATTTGTAATTGTAGGGGAGGAAATACTTTTCCCCTGTTCTCCTAGGTTTGATAGCGGGGTCTATGAAATAAACTGACACAACCAGCAGACTAACAAAAAAAGGATATACAAATTTATTAATTTTAATATTAAATTTATGTTAATGCCCAAGGGCATCACAGGAAAACAAAAGTAAATATCACCAAAAGGGTGAGATTTGGGAATTTACTGTCTTAGTAAAGGGAAGAGGTGGGGGATGTTGGCAGTTTAGGAGAGAGTAATGATTTTTTAAAAGAGAGAATGGGCCCTTAGAAGAGTGGATGGGAGACATGACAGTTTGTGACAAAGTTTGTCTGATTGTCACTTCTGGTATGGATTCTCTTTTGTGATAAGAGTTAATCCTCCCTGTTGCTGAAACTCCCAGGGAGGGAATTTATGACAATTGAGTTCCTCTCAGAAGATCTGTCTTTAGGCTGATAAGGGAGTTCAAAGAAAGCCTCTCTGCTTTTGCTTTTTTTTCAAGTACCTATAGCTCTGAATAATCAATATACCAAAACAGCATATTTTAGGGTGGTGTGTCTTAAACTCCTCCGTAATCATCTGGAAACCTGTGGACAGTGTGATAATGAGTTTCCACAGCTGGATTTGTAACACGTTTTCTGGCCCAGGACATTTCCTTCAACTGTAGCTTGAGTAGTAGGTGTAAGAATGAGATGGGGACTGCACTAACAGAAAGTCTGGAAAAACCCCCTTGTAGATTCTGGCTCACTACCCTTTCATCACTGCTCGAATACATATATGTGTATTGTGGACGAAAAAGTGGTTCTGTAATAAAAGTGACAAGTCCAGTGAGAGAAAGTAACCTCACAGGATGATCTGATCATAAATTTCTAACTGGGTAGGTCATGGTGGGTAGTCACACCTCAAGCATATAACTATTTTTTTTTTTTTTTTTTTTTTTTTTAGTAAAAGGTATAAGCAAGACCTATCTATTATTGGCTTGAGGATGGGAAATGATTCTCGACAAACTTTCATTGATCAGGAGATAAGTGTCAGTCTTCTGTAAATCAGACATTTACAGGAATCAGTCTCTCAGTTCTTAAGCTCTTCTGAGGGAACATTCTTCATTTTGTATCCTCCTGATCCATTTTAGTTTAAAGTTTTTTTTTCTTTTATTTTTTAACAGAATCTTGTTGAGGTTGATTTTCTCTTCTGATACTCTTTCCAGCGTCCTGAAATTTTAGCCAAAGTGGGACATAATGAGTGAGAATTGAAGTTTGAGAGCTTGATATTCCCTCTGTACGATTGTGGTGTAAGATTTAAAAATAATTTATAGTGGAATTAATAGAACACATCAGTTATAGCTTTACTTCTTTGCTAGAGTTCTGTGCATTTAGGGATCTTTCACTTAAGATGAGATTATGGACCAATTAACTTTGTTAATGTTTTTGTGTTCTCATTTGCTTTGTATGTGTCTTTGTTGTCTGTACTAGAAACCAGTAAATGTTTAGCCTGTTTGGGGTTGGTCTTGGCATTTTAATTAGTTTCCATGATATCTAAATATATCTTGCTTACCTGAGCTATTGTAGTTACACTGTTTTCTCACTTAATTAGAATATAAAAATAACATTTTCTGTTTAGTCCCAGAAATCCTGGATTGAAGGAGTGTTCGACAAGAGAGAATGTAACAAAATCATACCCAGCTCTAAAGACCCTCACAGGTACAATTTTTAATTGTATTTTTCTTTTTAAAGCAACAGTACTTGGAAGACTGTTTTTCGAAACTTAAAGATATGACTTGTTTAAACGATTTGACAATGTTCATAAAGTTAGTATTTATTTTAATTGGTTTGTCTCTTTGTCTTTATAAAAATCATACATGATTATTATAGAAATTATTAGCAGATTTTCTGGTAAGAACAGGAACCTTGTCAATTTTGTAACTCACTCCAACCCGGGGGCCTACTAGACAGTGCCTGCCATATAGTAGGCTCCTGAGAAACATCTGTTAAATGACTTAATGAAATATAGAGAAAAAAAGTGCATCATAATGGTATCCACTGTTAATATTGTGGTGGAGCCACTGTTAATATTGTGGTAGATTTCGCTTAGTTGTTTTATTTTTGATGCTCCTGTACCTCTTAGTAAGAGGATAGGTGTCAGGGAAATATCTACTGCTGCAGCCATTCCATCGGGTTTGGATAAAAAATTTACAGCTTCTGAATATTGAATATTTAAATTATTGTGAATGTACTTTATCCCCAACTGAAGTATCTTTGGAAAATACCAGGATACTTCAGGATATTTTGCTCAGATTATGCACAATTAATTTTAGTTCCATTTTCCTCCCATAGGCTTTTCACTTGAGCAGATAACATGATTTGAGTTTGACTGCTCTGAGTTCTTGACAATGCTTTGCAAACTCTACTTGCAGAACAAAATTCAGAACAGCAGCCAGTAAAGGATGGGTGGGATGAGTTATGAAAAATTTCTGCAGGGTGATTGGGTCCATGAAATAAGACTGGGTGGTATTGACTTTGAGGAAAAGAAATGGAAAGGAAAATAGAAGAGCAGTACAGTTGACCCTTGAACAACATGGAGGCTATTTTCGCTGACCACCTATACAGTCAAAAATCCATGTATAACTTTCGATTTCCTTAAAACTTAATTATCCTCAGTGTTTGAGAGAGATTGGTTCCAAGACTGCTTCAGCTACCAAAATCTGCGGATGTTCAAGTTCGTTTTATGAAATGGCATAGAACACTGCATACGGTCGTCCCTTCACATCTTGGGTTCCCAGTCTGGGATCATAAATACTGTTGAATTTGAGGATGTGAAAGCTGGGGATGAGAAAGCTGGGGATATGAGGGCCAATTGTATGTTTATTGAAAAATATCCATGGATAAGTGGATCTGCACACTTCAAACCCAGTGTTTAAGGTTCAACTGTATTTTAATTAGGAGACCACATGATTTTTATATCCCTTTGAGCATTTGGTCTTTTCTTCATTTGAAGTTTAGCACTCACAGCTATGTGCTTGTGAAAGGTAGCATGGTGAGGTTAGTGAAATTCTAGTTCTTTGGGGATGACTAAAATAGTGTTCCTTGTCTTTGTTAAATATTGATTAGTCCCACCCTCACTGAATTACCTGTAGCTTACAAGCCTTGTGATTAGAAATTCTCCTTTTACCTTATAAAATGCTCTTTTATGACATCTTGTAATGGCACGGTGGCTGCAATGGAAGGCAGATTGAGCTCAGGTGTCTCCTATAAAATGGAAAACAATCTTCACAATCACCTTGAACCTCATGAAAAGTGATAAACTATAGGTCACTAGCCCATAGACTCAAGAAGAATATCAATGATCATAATTCCATTACTGGTCCAAGATATACTACATTTTATGGGGAAAAAAGAAGTCTCCATTTTTGTGTGATAAAAAAGTTAATGGATGATTATGACTATTCCTCTTGCACCAACATTTTTCTTAGAGCCTTGTAAGATTCTCAAAATTGTAGCTTCTATACGTGGTTCTTCCTTATGGTGGTACACAGGAAAGGGTGGTAGTTCACTATTTTAAATTTAAATAAAAGTTTGTCTTTTATTGATTCTTTTTGTAGCTTCTAGTAAGAAATAAATTTGATAGACTTGATTACAATGTCTTTTTCCTTCTCTTTTGAGCTTGTTGAAGTAAAACTTCTGAGAAAAGATATTCCCAAAAGTCTGGGACAGGAAGAAATGAAAGGCCTGACTATTCATTTCTGAATTATTTAGAAAGACTCTGATTCTATGAACACTACCTTTCCCCTCATTATTTTAACTAGACTTCTCTTCTAGTTCAAACTTTTTTACACCTAAAATGTGACCACTGATGACCACAGTGCTAGCCCCTAAATCCAGAAGGTTCTTCCTTTTTTTCTTTTCTTTTCTTTGTTTAAGTGTGTTTTTCCTGGACCCATCAGCTCCAAGTCAAATAGATGTTTCAATCTAGTTGTGGAGGGCCCATGTGGGGGTTGAACCGGCAACCTTGTTGTTAAGAGCACCACACTCTAACCAACTGAGCTAACTGGCAGCCCCCAGAAGGTTCTTTTGAATCACAAAAAGGAATGATTTAAAATAATAGCAACTGTCCCTTGATTTGATAGTGTTTTATGGTTTTAAAATTGTTTGTATATGTATATTTTCTTACTTGATTTTCAAGAATTGTTTCATCTTTACAATATAATAATAGATACCATTATTATACATGTAATAATGCTATGTACCAGGTACTTTAAGATACTTTTCATACGTTATCTCAGATAATCCTTTTAATACCTTTATGGGGCAGATATTATTTTTAGATGTGAAAACTAAGGCTTAGAAGAATCTTTAAGTCAATGAGACTTAAATCCAGGTCTTTCGGTTCCAGACGCTTGTAAATTAAGTCATAGTTGCTGTAGCATAACTATATTTCATAAATGACATGGGAATATTTGGGGAATGATGTATGACTACTCAGCAAATCCTGATTTCCAGACTATGGAAGATAGCAGATATTTACTGTATAGCTATTAAATATGTTTTCAAATATATCAGTAAAATAACAGAGTTTATTTCTTTAATTTAGATGTACTGCAGGATGCCAGGTCTGCCAGAATTTAATCAGGTAAGATTTAGAGACATAAGATTTCTTTTAACTTTTAGGCATTCCATTTAAAATACATTGTGTAGTCTTTTCACATCTTAAATGGACTCAGTGAAAGGGCTTTCTTGGTACATCCTCTTTACCTTTCCAAGGGAAGTTTTAAAAAAAGAAATGTGAGATGTTTTTTTCTGGATGGAGAGCAATTGATTATTTGAATGTAATAGATTATTTAAATTAGTGAGACATGTAAATAGTAAGAGCCTTTGACAAGAGCTTTTACCAACTGAAATACTTATAAAGCTTTGAAGTTTCATTTTACTAACTTATATTTTAATTGGACAATGATGATGCTTTGTGCACATACAACACTGCATGATGATGCTTTGTGCACATACAACACTGCATTTGATCTGTGACTGGTAATTAAGTGATTCATACCATATGCATCATACCATATGGCAGGCATATGCATACCATACTCCATACCATACTCCAAGTCTGACACTAATGCTGATGTGTTTTTTTCCCCAAGACCACCAAATAATTAATTCTGACCCTATCTAGAGATAGTATCATCTCTCATAGGTTAAGTGCTCAAGGCTATCCCCAACCTCTAACCTTCCACTTCAGATACTAATTGAACGTCCAAGTTGTCACCTGTGCTTCTGACCTGTGGGTTATAGATTGGAGGTTCCCACGACCCCCTCCGTGGTTCAGTTAATTTGGTAGAGCAACTCCCATAACTCAGAGAAACATTTATTTATGTTTACCAGTTTCTTATAATGGATATTATAATGGATGCAGATTAACAACCTGATGGAAGAGATGCGTAGGACAAAGTATATGGGAAGGGGCACGAAGAAAGCTTCCACGTTCTCCCCAAGTGTGCTACTCTCCCAACACCTCCGTGTGTTCACCAGCTGTAAGCTCTCTGTACCCCACCCTTTTGGTTTTTTATGGATGCTTCATTAGATGGTGTGGGGACAGAGCCAGGAGTGCAGTTTCCAGGTTCTCGGCCTCACGTGGAAAGGTGATGGCTCAGGTAGCAAATAGATATCAACTGTGATTGGATGGCCATCAGCTGTGGCTAGTTGGCTGTCAGCTGTATCCAGTGAGCCATTGGCCACTAATATAACTGCCGTGGCTACGCTAGCAAAAAATGGGGGCTAGCAAGAAGATGGTGGCTGAGCTAGCAAGAGCGGATTGCAGTTAGCATGGTGGATTGCAGCTAGCGAGTGAGGTTGGTTGGCAGAAGCAGACGGCAGGTTGCGGATTGTGTGGCTCCTGCCTCCTGTGTCTCCAACCCAGCCACCAGCAAGAATATAGTGGTGTGACTCCCCTATCTGTGGCTCCGTGAGTGTTCCTTTTTGGCCTCACAATGTCCTGCGTTCTTATGTGAGGAGTGGGACCAGAGGCCTCGCATGCCACCCTGCATGACACATGGACATGATTGATTGAATCATTGGTCACTGGTGATTGATTCAACTTGTAGCACCTTTATCACTCTCACCTTTTAGGAAATTCCAAGGGTTTAGGAGTTCTGTGCCAGAAATGGGGAGAAAGACCAAATATCTATTTATTGCAAATCACAATACCACACAAAATTATTGACAAAAGTAACTTTTTAGTGCAACATAAATTTTAACAATGTTTGCATTGTAAACTATGTGTTAATGACTGGTTTTACCTTTCTCTTTTGTAAGTAGAGGAAAATGAAATTTTTAAAATTATGATCATATCCTGAAGTAAATATCATGGATTGAACCCAGGTTAAATTTATTTGGTAAATAAAGAAATTCAGAATCCAAAATTTAGCAAATCATAGGGAAAGGAAAACACTATCCACAGAAGGATAGGGCTGCTGGGTGTGTTGGTCTACTCAGGCTGCCATAACAGAATACCACGCGCTGGGTGGCTTATACAACTGACATTTTTTTTCTCACAGTTCTGAAGGCTAGAAGTCCAAGATTAAGGTGCCATCGAGGTTGGTTTCTGATGAGGCCTCTCTTTCTGCTTTTCACACAGCTCCCTTTTCTCTATGTCCTCACATGGCCTTTCCCCTGTGCATTTGCTGATAGAGAGTTCTGGTGTCTCTTTCTCTTCTTGTAAAGACACTAGCTCTGTATGATTAGGACATACTCTTATGAACTCATTTAAACTTTAGTGCTGCCTTAAAGGGCTTATCTCCAAATATAGTCACATTGGGGATTAGGGCTTCTACATGTGAATTTTGGGGGACACAATTCAGTCCATAACATTGGGGAAAAGTTTCCATTTGGCTAACCTCTTTCACCTTTTTCTCAATTTTTTTTTTCTTTTTAGTAATTTAAAATTTTGTTAAAATTTAAAGCAAACATAAAAATTTACTGAAGTGAAGAGGCTTCATTTACTCCTTCTTACATTATTCTTCATAACCTCTCCCTGTCAATAGTCTCTCAAACTTACAATCTTCAGAGGTAACTAATGTGAACAGTAGTGGAATAGCATCCATTTTTACACTATCCAGAAATGAAAAAGAGTTAAAACTTATGCTTTTTGCACCTAACTAGGACATATTTTTATTGTTTTCCATATGGAGATCCCAATGTCTCAGTATCAGTTGCTGAGAAATCTGTCCTAGCTTCATTCATTTCTGATGTCCTCTCTATTATATGCCAACTTTCCACATGTCCATGGCTCTGTTTCTGAGCTTTCTTTCCAGTCTTGATCTGTTTCTTTTGTTCCTGGTGAATGCCCCTCTGTTTCATTATTACAGCTTTGTAATATATCTTGATACCTGATAGGGCAAGTCCTCTGTACTTTATTCTTTCTAAAAATTGTTTTACTCTTTTGGACACTTTTATACATCCATCTGAATTTTAGAATCACTTTGTCATGTTTCCTGGAAAATCCTTTTAAGATTTTGATGAGTATTTTATATAATTTATAAAAACAATTTGGGAGTGAATTAACACTTGGCATTTTTATAAAGCTGATTTCCAAAGTGAGCTTTTAGTACTTGTTAGTGAGGTATAACTATTTATACTAAGTTATAACTAAAGGGATCAACATGGAGTCTTTTTATCTTATTTTATTTTTATTTTTTAAATTTTGGAGATGATCAGTTTCTTCTTTGGAGTCATCTTGCAACCATTTAATGAACTGGGAAAAACTAGAATAAAACGATGTAGACTCAAATTAAAGGTATTAGACCAGAAAAATACTTAGAACAAAGGGTGTTCAAACTCTCCAGGTGTGAATTGTGGTTGCTCCATTGATGTTCTGTTTAGAAAAAGCCACAGTGAGATGCATCATTCAGTTTATGAAGAAGCGCTTTTTCATTTTCAAGAGTGACTGATCATTGCTCCAAAAAATGACCAGATGACACATTACTCACTAGTCTATTCTGATCATGCATATTCTCTACATTTGGAATTGTTCCTCCTTCCTTTGAGTCAAGAGCCCCTCCATACAGAACCCAATATTTTGCTCCATTTTCTGACTTCTTGTTTTCTCTTCATTCTATTTCCTTGCTTAGTTGGACCCCACAATTTGTACATGTGTTTATGTTGCTTTCTACACATACACAAAAGCCTGAATCACTTATAAAGCTGAATAATAACCTTTGTAACAGGCATATGATCTGACATATTTAATACAAATAATTTTCTTGATCTGCAGATATGTAATTTTTCATTGTAGAAAGTATTGAAATTTTACATATTCAAATTGTAATTTTTCCTTCTCTTTGTTCCTAATTCATCAAAGATGAGAAGTTTATCATTCTTTTACAAATATGCTATTGTATTTTGTTAAGTTTTATGTAGTTTCAGTTTCAAAAAGATTTAACCTTTTATTTTGCTTAGTTTACTTTGTTGTATAATAGAAATTATGACTATGAATATGAAATGGTTTCTAAAACTGCTAATTATTTACAAGAATATTTATTACATTTTCCTCTCTTTAAAATATAACATATATTAATTTATTATTTAATTTATGTTTATAGTCAAGTCTCCTGGCTCTTTTCTTGTGATAGTTCTGTTTACATATTTCTCTGAAGTATCATCTATTTTTTGCATGGGTTAACATTCCTTCCTTTTGATGTGCATACTATGTTTTACATGTGGACATTTTCTTACTCTCCTTAAGTATTGTATATTAGAGGTTTTCAGGTTTTTAAAAAACTATTTTGTTGAGGTATAATTGACATAGAATAAACCACACATATTTAAAGTATACAATTTGATTTTTGTTAACATTTTAACTATTTTTAATTGTGTAGTTCAGTAGTATTAAGCATATTCACATTGTTGTGTAACTGATCTCCAGAACTTTTTAATCTTACAAAACTGAAACTATGTCTATTAAATAATAACTCCCCACTAGCCCCTCCCCCCAGCCCATGGCAGCCACCATTTTATTTTCTTTCTCTGGATTAGACTACTCTAGGTACCTCATATATGTGGAATCATACAGTATTTGTCCTTTTGTGACTGGCTTATTTCACTTAGCATAACTTCCTCACGGTTCATCCACAGGATTTCCTTTCCCTTTAAGGCTGAATAATGTTCCATTGTCCACATTTTTTATACATTCATCTATTGATGAACATTGGGTTGCTTCCACCACTTGGCTATTGTGAATAATGTTGCTATGAACATGGGTGTACAAGAGATTTGTAGTATTTTTTAAAACATTCCCCAAAATGATTCTAATATACAGCTAAGGGAGAGAAACACTGAAAGTGTTCTAAATTTAGAGGACCATCCAGTGTTAAAATCTATAAATATTAGTGTGGAGTTTTAAAAATTATTAATATATGTCATCTATGCATTTCCCTAGAAAAACTATGGAAACATTACATCTTTGTTTTTTATCCAAAATGTAAGGTGTTACTGTGGGCGATTGATTGGAGACCATCATGGGATAGATTACGCCTGGACCATCTCAGCTGCCAACAGTGATGAAAATGAACAATGGTCTGTTGAAAAGCACACAACAAAAAGCCCGACAGATACCTTTGGCACTATTAATTTCCAAGATGGAGAGCACATCCACCATGCCAAGGTTTGCTAATAACCCATATTATTTTGCTGGTTTTTAACAGAGGATATAACCTCCAAATTGTATCTTCTGCTGTAGATGATTAGGCGACTGGGCTTTATTGCAAAAATAGATCCTTGTTACTGACCTCTTGACAAAAATGACCTGATCCTTCTCTTTTCTTTATGTCTGAGGGCATTTTTCCTTTCCCAGGGGTGGTATGGCCAGCCCTTTATTTTGAGTGATCTCTTTCAGCAAGCTTACACCCTCTGTGGAAGAAATGGCTTTTGCTCTTGAGACAATTGTGAAAGGGCTGCTTTTAAGGAATGCAGAAATATACTACCAAAGAGCAGGCTTTAGCTGAAGCATGGCCACAGCAATGACCATTAACTTGTGGTTGTTCATGCCTGCTATGTCCTTGTGAAAGCCTCTTCTCTGGGAAAGAAATGGGGGAATTTCTCTCAACACCTCCTGAATTGTAGTACTGGGCTCTCCAGGCCAATTTTTTTCCTGTCCCTCATATGGTAATTTGCATGTAATTTGCATAGTATTGATAGATCACTTATCTCTCAGATGTTTTCTCTTTTAGCTTGTTAACCACCTGCTGCGTTAGTAGAGGCAGCACTCCCTAGGGGAAAACACAGGGTGAGCCCACCTCAGGAAAGCTCAGAATCAACTGTATGCTGGAATGGGACCATCAGCTGGATGGATTTGAAACAACAGTTCTTTTAATAGTGCAATCATAATAAAGTTTCAAAATATAGTTTTACAGTAACCTACATTTCCAGTTATTATTCCTCTTGCATTTAACTTTGTGTGTTGTTTTCCTTAGTTGGCAGGAAAACTGCCCTCATTCTCCTCTCCAATTCTTTTTAGAAGCTGACTCTTAGTATATATGTAATTACTTTGTAATTTCTCCATTCAATATTAGTCTTCTTCCTTTTGTTTCTTATATTTATTCATAACCACCTTCATTTACTTATGTTTTTCATCTATTCAACAAATAGTTATTGGGTGCCCAAACTTTGTGATGTCCCAAAGAGCATATGTTGCCTGTATTAACATTGGCTACAGTCTAGTGAAAGAAACATGAAATAAGTATGCAATTTGTATAAAATATACAATGTATTTGTATATTTTGTATGTACAGAGGTGGGGGTGCTATGAAAAAGAAACACAGGATTCTTCGAAGGAATACAAAGAGTAACTCCTTTTTTTCTGGGGTTGTATGTGAGTGAAGGAAACCACAGGAAAGTAGGAACAGTTAAGCTGAGATCAGAAAGACAAATGAGATGTTTGGCACCTGGTGAGGCCAAGGGGGTAGGACCCCTCTAGGCAAAAGGAATAGCTTGTGCAAAGGCCAAGGGAGAATATGGTACTTTCAGGAAAACAGAAAATATGGTTAGGTAGACCTCCTGATCACTCCTACATTTTACACTTAGCATTTGGCTCCTGTTGGTTACATCCTATGTAGTACCTGAATGCATTTTATTTGATCTCCAGAAGAGAACAGTCTATTCTTCATATTTAAGCCCAGAATTGCACTTGAGGTGTACCTTGAGCAGCAGGGAAGCTTGTGAGAGCTGGCTATTCATCACCCTCCACTGCATTCCCATTCCCAGTTTCTCCCTACTACTGCATTCCAGAGAGGATTTGAGGTGAATCTTTGACAGTCTGAGTTTGCCTAACCTAAGGGAGTTAGTTATAAAAGAGGAGGAAGGGAAAGAGCCATTAACCTTTAGCATAGTCTTTGATCGGCCTTTGGGAGAAAAGACTCTAGTGCTGGTAATTTAGTTAACCAAGGTTGTTTATCCTGAAATCTCAAGGAGAAATATCTTCTAGGACTTAAAGGACTTATAGTTGAAAGAGAGGGACACCTAGGAGAATGAGTTGGCATAGAGAGAAGAACTAAATCTGAACTGCCTCCTCTGCCCTTATTCACTAACCGGAGAAACATAAACCATTTCACAAAAGTCAACTTGTCTTTTTTTCCTACTATTTGAGTATTTAATAAAGCCATGGCAACGCAGTCTCCTCACTTGTAAACTGAATTCTAGTTATCTTTATGTCACGTGGGATATCATGTGGGGTCTCAGCTCCTGCTCCCCACATAAGAACACAGGATATGGTGAGGCCAAAAAAGAACACACATGGAGCCATAGATAGGGGAGTCATACCACTATATTCTCACTAGAGGCTGGGTTAGAGACACAGGAAGCAGGAGCCACACGATTCACAACCTGCCATCCGCTTTTCTGCCAACCAACCAACCCCTTGCTAACTGCAATCCGCTATTGTTAGCTCAGCCACCATCTTCTTGGTAGGCCCCATTTTTCTGCTAGAGTAGCCACGGCAGTTATATTAGTGGCCAATGGCTCACTGGTTACAGCAGACGGCCAACTAGCCACAGCTGATGGCCATCCAATCACAGTTGATGGCCATTTACTATCTGAGCCAGCACCTTTCCATGTGAGGCCGAGAGCCTGGAAACTGCACTCCTGGCTCTGTCCCCACACCTTAGATTTTATTACTCACATTCTGTGATGGCTGCACCATCCCGATGTTCAGAAAATCTAATATTTTATTTATGACATAAAGGGATTATGTTTCAAGAATTTCAAAGGTAAATGGAAAATTGTTTTAAATTGCTATTGTATTCTGGAGGATAATGTGATAATTCCTATTTGTATATCCAGCTGTGGTTAATTTTGGCATAGTTTTATAATTCATGGTTTCCTATTGCCCTTGTTTCTTCCTATAACTCTGACTTATTCTTGCTGTTGGTTGGCTTATGCTGATGAAGGCAAATTTGTCTCAATATGGTTTAACAGTTTGTATGTTGCTGTGTCTGTTGGAAAAAGAAAGCCAGTCATACACTCTTGCATCCTGCACAACACAAGCCTTGGGAAGGCGAGGGAGGCGGTGAGGGTTAAACTATCATAAAGAGACAGAGACTCAAATATAGTCAAACCACAGAGGACCAAGGGACTCACAGCCTCAAGGGACTGGAGCCCCGAATCGGTCACCATGGGTATTTATTGATTTTTCACAATAGAAATCACATGATTAAGAGCAGGGTCTGTGAAACTCTTACACCATACAATAATCATTCATTCCAAATCCCATAATTGTCCCAAAGCAACCGATGCATACCATCCCCCAAATGACCAAGGTGTGGTGTATACAATCCCTGGGGGAACAAGTCTCACAAGATAAGATTATTCCATGAGCCAAACAAGAGGGGCGAGATGCTATTGTTCTAATGGGTCCATTACACCTGAGGGTAAAGGACAACAGTTGAGGCATGAGTCAGCAGCTTCTCAGAAGGAGAGGCACAGCTACCTCCTAACTTTACTTTAGCTTATGGGGGTCCTAGGGGGGTCCCGTCTGGCTTAGGTTGTTTCTCCCGTGAGAAAACTTACCCATCTTTGACTGCAGACCCTGCTTACAAGGACCAAACATGGAGACTTAGAGTAGCATAAACTCAACCCCAATGAGGGACAATCCCACAGGGTCACCTTTCCCTAAGGAAAGATTGGAGGGGACAGACTGCTAGGTTGTTGTGTGACTACAATACACTATGATTTTAGGCAAAATGCAAAATAATTCTGGGGCTACCTGATGGTTTGGATTTTCATATCTTTCCTTTCAGTTACATTGACTAGTGAAAAATATGAGTCTTTTGTGAAAAGTATTTATTTTGGGAGAAAACAATTTCAGAGGGATAATGATATATAAAGGAAATGGTTAGAATGTAAAGTTTATAATAAGTTAAATGCATATACTCCTGGATCATAATTTAAATTATGCAAATATGGGAAATGGTCAAGTTAAAACCATATCATATTAAAATCACATCGAATCATATCAAAATAGACGTATATTTAAAAGCACTTTTTTTTAACGGGTTTGCTGGAGTAGTGATTTTTGCCACTTTGAAGTATGTCTGCCTCAAGACTTTCTTAAGAACATTCGGTGGGCCAACCTTGAAAACCAGAGGAAACCTTCCTACCATGACTTGCAATTCCCACAAGGAACTTAAAGGGGGTATGGGATCCTTTCAAAGTAAATATTTCCATTATGCAAAGATGAACTCTTAAAAAGATCTCAGACACTCCCTTGCAAGTTTTGGCCATTTCAATTGCATTTCTGCGTGTTTATTGTTACCTCTATGTATTTTTTTTTACTGTTTTATGTACATGTGTAAATGTTTATCTTCCAGTATATTAGAACTTCTTATGATACAAAGTTGGATCATCTGTTACATCTGATGCTGAAAGAGTGGCAGATGGAACTGCCAAAGCTGGTGATTTCTGTCCATGGGGGCATCCAGAGCTTCAAGATGCCCTCCAAACTTAAAGAGATCTTCAGCCAAGGTTTGGTCAAAGCTGCTGAGACAACGGGAGCATGGATAATAACTGAAGGCATTAATACTGGTAAAGTACATTTCCTTGTTACACACTTTTTTTTTTTTTTTTAATTTCCCTTTTCTAACTGAATCAAGCAAGATAGCACCTAATCTCTGCTCTGCAGTACTCTCAGGAGACGTGGTGGCATGCGGGAGAAAGACGAAAAGTGTATGGCCTGAAAAACAACCCAGAAGAACCATAGACCTTTTCTGGAATGTGGTTTCATACCATGGTTAAAAGATGCTATTTTAACATAACTTCTGGTAAAAGTTTTAGGTCAAAAGAAAATAATCTTTCATGAGCTTTGGACTATGGTGAGGTTAGACAGGCTATGGAATCCATGCAAATGTGTAGTATGTAGGCATGGACATGAGCTAAACTCACCATGGTCCAGTTCCCAGGCATTGAACACCAGTGAGGACTGCAACAATTGCACTGAGTGTATTGGGCATGAAGAGATAATTAATTATACAACTGTCATTTCACTGACTGTATCACTGGTTTTTCATACTCCTTGAAATCAGGCATAGAGAATTACCTGGAGGCTTTAAAAAATACAGATACACAGACCCTACCCCAGATTAATTAGTTTTTCAGGGTGGAGCTTCTGAAGGGTATCTAATATGCAGCCAGGGTTGAGAACTAGTAACTTTGTAAACCCTCTTCTCTTACCAGTCTGTTACTAACCTGTTTTGATTCTCACACCAATTCAGACGTGTGGGTTCTTTCTCCACACAAGGGAATTCTATGACACCAAGTGGGTGTCCTACAATTCAACTCAATTCTAACACTCTATCTGGAAATAGTGTTAGATTCCGTGGGTTAAGGATTCAATCCCACAAGTCTCTCCTTATTTCAGATGCCAATCACAAGTCCAGGTTATTACCTATAGTTCTGACCAACTGGCTATAAGTTGGAGGTTCCCTTGACCGCTTCTTTCGGCTCAAATAATTTGCTAGAGAGGCTCGCAGAACTCAGGAAACCAGTTTACTCACTTGATTACCAGTTTCTTACAAAAAAAACCACCAAAACTCAGGAATAACCAGGTGGAAGACATGCATAGAGCAAGGTATGTCGGAAGGGGCACAGAGCTTCTGTGCCCTCCCCACTTCTCTACATAATCACCCACTTAGAAGCTCTCTAAACCCTGTCCATTTGGTTTTTATGGAGACTTCATTACATAGGCATGATTGAATAAATCATTGGCTATTGGTGATTCAACTCAATCTCCATCTCATCTCCTTTTCCCAGAGGTTGGGAGGTGGGATTTCATTTCCAACCCTCCATTCACATGGTTGGTTCCCCTGGCCACCAGACTCATCTTTAGGAGCAGTCCAAAAGTCACCTCATTAACATATTTTTGTCATGCTCATCACTTAGGAAATTCCAAGGGGCTCTATGTCAGGAATAGGATGAAAGCCAAATATATATTTCTTATCATAAATCACAATATCACACTGTGGCTTTCCATCTTCCTTTTATTTCTCCCTCTTTTGATTTTTAATTTTAATTGTCTCTAGGCAATATCTCTTATTAAATTTAGCCCATTCGTTAAGATCTGCAGTAGGTAGAGGATACTTCATGGGTGCAGCCTCTCTCAGCTCACTTTTGTGTATTAATTGCTATAGCACATTTTGCCTGTAGCAATCGTAGCATGTGTGTGTTTGGCCTTACAGGTTTGGATAAGTCCGTGTATTAGCTCTTTTTCCTGGTTGTGAGCTAGAGGCCAGGGCCTGCACGTCGGCTAGGCATTGGGTAACACGTGCTGATTTAACAAATTATTTCTTCTGACTAAAAGGAATGAAGGAAGCAGTGATTGAAAAAAAGAAAAGCAAAATAAAACCAAGGGATGTAGCCTGTCACTAATGGGTATCTTTGTTGTTTCTCTTTTACATTTTATTGAGATCATTATTGTTTCCCATTCTTGGATGAAAAGCGAAGGTGGCAATTCTCAGTCCATTGTATAGGGCTTACTTTGTTTCCAGTAAAAAAGCGGAAGGGTAGGGAAGTTTTTCAGAGTTCAGAAAAAGATAACCGTGGTCAAGGCCTTTTCTTTGAATAACGAAGTGCATCAGTGTATGACACACTTTATGTTACTTACTGCACTTTTTTTCAAACAGTTGAGGTTAGGGCCAGATAAGGAACACAACAATAATAGTGTGAAGACTATTGAAATAGTTTATATAAACAAAAGGAATGAGGAATGTGACATACTTGGAGCTCCCTTAAATAGTAATCAATAATCTGACCTGATTCAGCCACAGCTCCTCAGAGGCTAACTGCTCCAGGAGCACCACATCCCGGGGGGCTTACGGGAATGCAGATCACAGGCTCCTTCCCAGACCAGCAGGATCAGGACATGCAGTTTCATAACATCCCCACACGAGTCTTATGCACATTTAAATTTAAGAAGCTCTGCTGATGAGATTCTGCCTATTCTTGAGAGGCTTCTTAACTTAATTGAACATTACTTGGCATGCGTTTTTGACATTTACTTAAATTGAATGCCAAAAGCCTTGAGAGTCTACTACATATAAAGCAATTGGGTGGATGCTGTGGATGAAAGATGAGGATGATATGGGCCCTGGGTTTAGTGGTGAGGTGTGTTGTGACAAATAGACAATAAGCAACTGACTGAAAAATCGATGCTGTCTGGGTCATCAATGAGATACAAAGAATGTGTTTGGGAGTCAAAGGAAGAGGAAGGTACATTCCAGTTCCAAAGAGGGTACCTGGGAAGGCTTGGAGAAGGATATATCGCTTAGTGTTGGCCTTGAGAGAAGAGTAAGAAGATGTATTCTAGGCAGAGGTGGCAGCTGTAGGTCAGGCACACAGCTGGAGATTAACGCATGTATAGAAAGAGATGATAAAGCCATCAGCTGGGTCTGCCATGTGGCAGAAGCAGAGACAGCAAGGGAGACTGGAGCCAGATTGGGTGCCATGCTGATGGGCTGAGGTTTTATTCTCTATGTAGCAGGCAGCCTTCAATGGATTTTTGAACAGGAGAATGAACAGGGAATGAATGACATGGTCAGATCTGATTTTACAGAGAGTCTCGACAGAAAATATGTGTCAGGATCACATGTGGGCAGCTGAAACGCCAGCACCACTACCACCACCACCACCACCACCACCATCACCACCACTACCACCACCACCACCACCACCACAGTGCAGATAACACAGGCCAAACCTGTGGAATCCAAATGTCTGTTGTAGTGAATGGCTTCATAGTGGATAATAATGTGTGTCTGTGGTTTAGAACTCTGATTCTAGAAAATGACTCTGGGAGAAGCGCAAAAGATGAGCTGGAGGGGAAGATGCAGAGAGAGGGAAATGATTTAGGTGCTCTGCTTCAGGTGCATGTAATATGCAAGGTTTTTCTCCTGTGCTAATGTCACATAGAGAGTCAGTACTATACATAGGATGAATAAGTGGTACAATGCAGTGTTAGATTAAGCCAATCTCAAAGGACTACAACTATATGATTCCAACTATATGACATTGTGGAAAAGGGAAAACTATGAAGGCAGTAAAAAGATCAGTGTTTGCAAGGGGCTAGATTGGGATTGGAAGAGGGCTGGGGTGAATAGGCAGAGTGCAGAGGATGTTTGGGGGGTTAAACACTGCACGAGACTGTAATGGTGGATACATGTCATTTGCACATTGTCCAAACCCATAGACTGTACAACATCAAGAGTGAACTCTAATGCAACTACCATGTTTCCCCAAAAATAAGACTTAGCTGGACCATCAGCTCTAACGCATTTTTTGGAGCAAAAATTAATATAAGACCTGATCTTATTTTACAATAATATAAGACCAGTTCTTATAAAACATAAGACTGGGTCTTATAATAATTTTTGCTCCAAAAGATGCATTAGGGATGATGGTCCGGCTAGGTCTTATTTTTTGGGATGCACGGTATGGACTGTGAGTGATTATGATGTGTCACTGTAGGTTCATCGATTTTAACAAGTATACTACTCTGGTCAGGGTGTTGATAGTAGGGGAGTCTATGGGTGTGTGGGGGCAGGGGTTTTATAGAAATTTCCTGTATGCTTAATTTTACTTTGAACCTAAAACTGCTCTAAGAAGTGAAGTCTATTTATAAAAAGAAAAATCAGATATCCAGGATTGGAATACGAGCTCTACAAAATACCAGTGTTATAACCTTGGGCAAGTTACTTAACGTCTTTGTGCCTTAATTACTGCCTATAAGATTGACTAATAAACTAAGAAAAGTTTCTACTTTAAGTATACCTACATTTAAAACACTTAAGAGAACACTGGTGCATAGTAAGAGTTGGCTGTTATAATTATTGCTATTATTATTAATTCCAGAAGGGCAAACGTTAATGTATTAGCTCTGGAATATTTGTATATATAAAGCTATTCAATTAATTTGCCTTTATTAAGCAAGGGACACACCTGCAGAATGTTTTGATGGGACAGTAGAGAAGGTCAGAGAAAAAAATATTTAGAACATTCATGATTTCAGGGCTGGGCTTGCAGGACATTCTGGTCAGTTAAGTGTAGGGGCAGAACCGAGGTTGTAAGCAGAAATACCCATAGGGAGAGGAGAATTGTTCAGGTAAAGAGATCAGGTAAAGAAGCGAAAGGTGTAGAGGGAGTAGTGCAAGCCAAGATACAGAAACTAATACCACTGTGTCAGCAACTTTTCCTAACAATGGCCTTTTGCGTACTCTTATGCTTGTCTGTTTGTCTCTTTCTGCGGGTCACGGTGTTTTGCATGATTTGTGAGTTAAAGCTTGACTTCTGAACTGGTTGTTCATAGGAGTGTCCAAACATGTTGGTGATGCCCTGAAAGCCCATTCCTCTCAGTGCTTGAGGAAAATATGGACAGTTGGAATCCCTCCTTGGGGTGTCATTGAAAACCAGAGAGATCTTATTGGAAAAGATGTAAGTAGATAAACCTTTCACAACAAAAAGAAATGAACGTGTATCTGATTAGAATTATACCTGGATGTCTAATAGATATTTTGAATGTGATATGTCCAAAACCAACTCCTGATTTCCTACTGCTTCTCTTACCCTGTCTTAGAAAATGACAATCACTTCCTCGCAGTTGCTCAAGCCAAAAACCTTGGACTAGTCCTGGAATGATCCGTCTCATACCTCAAACCTGATCCATCAGTAAATTATTTCAGCTTCACTTTAAAAATATATCCAGAATCTGACCTCTTCTCATTATCTTTACTGTATTGAGCTGGTTCAAGCTACCATTTTCCATCACCTGGATGATTATAATAGCCTTCCCTGCTCTTATCCTTGTCTCTTATTATAGTCTATTCTAAACACAGTAGCCAGAATGATTCCTCTAAAATATAAATCAGATCATGCTACTACTTGAAAAACCCTTCTATGGATCCTATCTCACTTAGAGAAATAGCCAAGCTTCTTGCAATGGCGGCATGTAGTGAAACAAGGGACATTCATGATTTGGCCCTTCTCTTCCCTTATACCACTCTCTTCTTCATTCATTCCTGTGTATTGATGCTTTGATAGTATCTGTTTGTTGTTCTAAAGGGAACAGACTTGTTTAATTACATTTATGACTAATATATATTTTTTGGCAAAAATCTCAGATATTACAGAAGATATGAAGAAGAAAGATAACCATTGTTAATATTTTGGTGTGTATTATTCCAGAATTTTTTCTATGTATGTGTACATGTGTATAGTAAAAAGACTTTGTGGTAAAAAAAGTAATAACAGAAACCCACTACTGTGAATCTGTTTTTTAGCTTAACTATTTAATGTAATTATTTTTCTATGTCAATTAATATAGACATGCTTTTGGTTTATTTTAACTTTTATTTTGGAAAATTTAAATATATATTTAAGAGTGGATAGATTCAAATAATGAACTTCTATGTACCCGTCTCCCAGCTTCAACAGTTATGAACTCAAAGCCAATTATTTCATCTATTCCCTTATCCATTCCACACATCTTTCCTCCATTATTTTGAAGCAACTTCTAGACACCAAATAATTTCATGTTTTAATAGGTATTTCTAACCAACTGAGCTAACCAGCCACCCCTTAATAGGTATTTCTAAAATATATGGACAATTAAAATAATACCATATTGTCATTTTCATACATAAAAAATTAACAATAATTCCTGAATGTCATCAAATATCCAGTCTGTGTTCAACTTTCTGATTGTCTCATATTTTTTTCAGCTGTTTGATTTCATTATCTAAAAAAGTGCCCTACATTGTGATAGGTTAATATTGCATCACTTATGTTTATTCCTGAGTCACTTTTAATCACTTTTTCCCTCTATCTCCTGTTGTTTTTCTTTTTGGTGGTGTTGTTTTTTTTTGCTTTTTGGCAGTTTATTTGTTGAAGAAACTGGGTCATTTGTCCTGAAGAGTTTCGCACAGTTTGGACTTTGCAGATTTAACCTATTATAGTAGATTTCTCTGTCTCTTGTCTTTCCTATAAATTGGTAGTTTGATCCAAAGGTATAATCAGATTCAGGTACTATTTGTATAAGTTTATGCCACAGGACATATGTCCTTACCTTACAACGTTGGATCATCCCTCTTTTTATGATATTATTACCTACATTCATTGTTTTAATAGTGTTGCAAAATGCTGGTATTTATTATAGTGTTCCTTTTTCATTTATTAGCTTAAATATAGAGAAAAACATTTTTGTATCAGCCACTTGGTTTACCTTGTCGTACAGTTGTATAGGAGAGGGAAGAATAAATGCATGATTCTTTCTCTTTATTTTCCAGTTTTCAAAGCATTGAGTAGGTTATCTACCATCCTCCAAGGTGAACAATAAGGTGTTTTTTTTTTTTTGATTCTTGAATTTAAACGTTCAGTATATTTCAATTTATTGTTTATTCATTATTTATTTTATATTTGTTATTTATTATATATTTAATTTATTATAGTTATTATTCTTAATCATGCTCAAATCATCTCCTTTTGCTCAGTGGAATGTTTTCAAGATGTCTCCTAAGTCCTTTTAACACAATTCCAGTCATTTTCCATAGCTTCCTTGCATTTTGGTATGAAAAAATGTTCCAGGCTCATTGTGTATAGTTTTTTTTTTTGCTGCTAGAGAAATTGTTGGTTGCTTTTAATGGGAAATAATATTAACAGACCAAATTTTGGGTGCTAAGGGTGTATTTTGATTTTTTATGTCTCATAGTACTCTGCTGTATTAAAGTACTATAATTTATTGAGCTATTTCTCTATTATTGTCTATTTCAGTGATTTCCTGTTTTTCACATTTGTAAATGAAATTAATGTTGTGATAAGGTACATACATAAATCTTTGAAACTAGCTGGCTTTGTTTCATTAGAAATAATTATCAAAGTTGAATGATTGGGCTAGTTGATATCTACCTTTAAAAATGTGACTCATTATCTTTGAGAAAGTTGGTAACAATTTACACTCCTACCAACAGGGTATGAGGGTGACCATTTTGTTCCATTGTCAGCTCTGGATATTCTGGCTTTTAAAAAAAATTGCCACCTGATAAAATTATACCTAATTGTTCTTATTTACATATCTCTGATTACTAGTGAGGTTCAATATCATTTCATGTAGGTTTTTGTTGCGTCCTGCACAACACAAGCCGTGGGAAGGCGAGGGAAGCGGCGAGGGTTAAACTATCATAAAGAGACAGAGACTCAAATATAGTTAAATCACAGAGGACCAAGGGACTCACAGCCTCAAGGGACTGGAGCCCAAATCGGGTCACTGTGGGTATTTATTGATTTTTTACAATAGAAATCACATGATTAGGGGCAGGGTCTGCGAAACTCTTACACCACACAATAATCATTCATTCCAAATCCCATAATCATCCCAAAGCAACCGATGCATACCATCCCCCAAATGACCAAGGTGTGGTGCATACAATCCCTGGGGAAACAAGTCTCACAAGATAAGATTATTCCATGAGCCAAACAGGAGGGGCGAGATGCTATTGTTCTAATGGGTCCATTACACCTGAGGGTAAAGGACAATAGTTGAGGCATGAGTCAGCAGCTTCTCAGAAGGAGAGGCACAGCTACCTCCTAACTTTACATTAGCTCATGGGGGTCCTAGGGGGGTCCCATCTGGCTTAGGTTGTTTCTCCCGTGAGAAATCTTACCCGTCTTTGACTGCAGACCCTGCTTACAAGGACCAAACATGGAGACTTAGAGTAGCATAAACTCAACTCCAATGAGGGACAATCCCGCAGGTTCACCTTTCCCTAAGGAAAGATTGGAGGGGACAGACTGCTAGGTTGCTGTGTGACTACAGGTTTTGTGCATTTTCAAGCATGGTTTTTATATTTTGAAAGGCCTTTTATATTGTAATTCAGTCTACTAACATTTTTGTCATGCATGCTGCATTTCCTCCTTTTAATATTATATAATTTATGATCATTTTTCCATAAATAAAAAATATGCATTAAATAAACCAAGTATGTTCTTTTTTGATTTCTGGCCTCAGTGTCATGTTTAGGAATTATAAAGGTAACTTTTAAGGAATATAACTTTTAAGGAATAATGTTTGTAAAGCTTAAAATGCTTTTTATGTCCATTATTTCTTTTAAGCCTCACAACAACACTCTGATGTAGGGATTATTATTATCTTCATTTACACATGAAGAAAATCAGCCTGAGAAAGGAGCCTGAGTAAGTAGAAGAATGTGGACTTAAATTTGGGCTCTGACTCCAGATCCTGTCCTGTCATCTCTAAAAAAATAAGAATTGGAACAGCTTAAGGAAGCCTCAATAAATGTTAATAAAGATGTGGATGTTTTATATAGAATGAATTGCCATTTGATTGGCTGTTACTCTTTATTTCATATGAAATACTAGAAAAAAATTCAGTGTCAAAATATTATTCTGGAATAGACCTACTAAAGGCATATTTTCTGTACAGTGATGTACAGTGATGTTTTGTGTACTGATACCGATCCTTGAATTGTTAAAAACCATCTGAAGTAAGGTAACTATCAAAATTGAAAATAAATATTTAGAACCATTTTTAGCAATGTGGTAGTGTTGTAATAGCCAAGCATATGGTCAGTGGACTTATCTTGCTGAGCATGGAGTGTGAAGAGTGTCGTTGAACTTGTGTTGCTGAGTCTCATGAGCAGAACTGCATAATAGTCACGCATTGTAGGACCACATATCGGTCCATAGAAAATGGAAAATTAAAAAAAACACAAGTTGATCCTTCACCACAGATAGCTTGAGAAGCACTGCTCTTGGTAGCAAGTTGTGCTTTCTAATCTCAACAAGAACTCTGTAGTGCATAGAGATAGGCCTTTGGAGCAGTTGAGCCAAGGGAAGGATCTGAAAGTCTGACCCTCCCCATCCTTGCTGTCTTACAGGTGGTGTGCCTATACCAGACTCTGGGCAACCCCCTCAGCAAGCTCACCACACTCAACAGCATGCATTCCCACTTCATCCTGTCTGATGACGGAACTGTGGGCAAGTATGGAAATGAGATGAAGCTCAGGAGGAACCTGGAAAAGTACCTGTCTCTGCAGAAAATTCATAGCCGTGAGTACCATGGGGCTTCAGCCAATGGGTCCTGGCTGGGGACCTGCTGTGGAGCAAGGTGATCCATTATTATCAATACAGAGTGGAAAGGTCCAAGGCAGCTTTGGCCTGAAATGAATGTGTGTGAACTTACAATCAGAAGAAAACAGGGTGTGAGTTGGTACAAATCCATGGGTGACAGTTGGGAGAGAGGAACAGTATAGACAGGGAGACAGTATAGATAGGGACGGTTTTGTGGAAGAGTGGAGACTTTAGCAGAGCCTCCAGGAGTCCTTAGGGCTGGATAAAGGGAGGGAGAGTGGAGGGAAGTATCAGTGCAGGACTGGAAATGACTCAAGAGCAATCAGGAGACTGGCCTGATCTCACTATCAAAAACTAACCATTGTTAACTTTATTACATTCATGCTTTCAGAAGTTTTCTAGACATACAAAGAGCAGCATTTTAAAAATGAGCACTGGTATAATATCCATAGTTCTTCTATAGTCTTCCCCCAAACATAGATGTTATTTCCACATCAATAAGCCTAGTTTAGCACATATTTCTTTTTTAACTTTTATTTATTTTAAGTGTGTTTTTCCAGGACCCATCAGCTCCAAATCAAATAGTTGTTTCAATCTAGTTGTGGAAGGTACAGCTCACAGTGTCCCATGTGGGGATTGAACCAACAACCTTGTTAAGAGCACTGCGCTCTAACCAACTGAGCTAACTGGCCGCCCTAATTTAGCACATTTTAATGGCTACATAATATTTCATTATATAGGATTAAGAGATTCTCTTATAAAAGTTTTTTTAATCCATTTCAATAATTCAATGATTAATGAAACACACATCTAAATATTCTTCTGTTACTTTTATGCTTTAACATACCATTGTATCCCTTTCATTTAGCTTTTATAAGACTATATTATTAGAGGACTCTTATGACTATCAGTATATTGTATGGGAGGAAGAAACTTTTCCTTTCCCCTTCAAGTTTCTTTTGGCTGGTCTAATAATTAAATCTCAATGAGATAGATTAATAAGAGAACATAACCACATTTAATTATATACGTACATTTGGGAACCCCATGTACATGAGAGAATCAGAGACCCCACATGCATGAGAGATTCAGAGACAGAAAGTTCAAATGAGTTATATATGATGTTCTGAGCTAAGGCTTGATGTAAGTTCCTTTGGGGCTTCAGAGGGGAGGAAGGTTATTGCAGGGTGATACGAAGAGGACGTGTTCACTAATCAGTAGTTGGTCCTCTTCTACAGAAAGGTCATAAAAAGTTGTCTCAGGTGATAACTCTTATTATGGGCAAGGCTCCTCACTTAAATTCTTCTAGGTAGTTTTGGGTGGGAGGGGCAGAAGTTTCTCTTGAGCCTACAGTGACTCTGTTGCCTTAGCTCAAAATAATCCTCATGCCACCGAGGTACAGCTTGCGGTGACTTGTTCTGAATCCCTACACTTTCTTAGGTTCACTTTTTAGTGATGGGGGAAAATAATGAGGTGGAGGTATATGGAAAAAGAAATTAGAATGACAGAGCAATGAAATGGACTGAAGAAAGTTTTCAGATGCTGCTAACAGGCCCAACCTTAACATTTGCAGAGTACGGTACAAGGATACATGTGGAAGTCCGCATACTATATAACAAAATACTTCAAACCCTTACATCAAATTAGGAAATTGTATACTGTTCTATCCTTTTACCTTTGCACATATAGATTGAAGGCCAAGTTTGAGTTTAGAATCTTGGATTTGAGGGAGTACTGAGCCAGAATGTGGGGTGAGACAGAGCCAGCACGTTGGCCCTGGTCTACAGCCCACTCTCTACTTCTCTTTCTAACCTTGGTTCAATCCCATCATGCCATGGGCCTCACACACATGTGGTCACCTGGACACACCAGCCTATATTTTCAAACTCTCCATCTTACGACTACCCTGTTGCCTTTTGCTGTGGCAAGTATGTCCGTGGGAAGGACATATCTTGGACAGAGGCCCACGCAGTCCCTGGTAGCAGGAATTTGGGGGTCTGTGGCACTCTTATAAGTAGAAGAGGGGGCACAGACTTTCCTCAGATGTTGGCCCTGCAGACTCCTCAGTGTAAGAGGAGGCACATGGGTAGGAGAAGGCCCTGTAAAACACGTGGCCCAGAATAAAGCTCTGGTTTGAGAGTGGTATTGCCTACCAATTTTTCTTCTTTTGAAAAGTAAAATAAAATAAAATATTGATTTAAATAGTGTCAATACATGTGTGGTATAAAAGTTAAATCAAATAAGTAATCTATAGAATAAACAAGATCTCTTTTCAAAATGCACTCAAATCCCCAAATTCTCCCTCCCTTCTCTCTGCTATTAATAGTTTGATGTATATACTTCCAGAATTTTCTGTAGATACAGAGAGAGCTACATCTATCATCTATCTATCTATCTATCTATCTATCTATCTATCTATCTATCTATCAATCAATCATCTATCATCTATCTATCTATCATCTATCATCTATCTATATCTACCTGTGTATATGGTTCAGAAAATATAAACAGGATCATACTATACAAATCATCCTGTAACTCTTTTTCATTTAACACCTTTTTAAAAAGAATGACCCTACAGTATTTTTTTTTTTTTTGTCTTCCTTACTTTAATGAAAGAATATATGTGGTCAGAAGAAATTCAACAATGAAAAATGAAATAAATTGAAATGTAAAAGTTCTTTGAGAGTTACTCATCCCATCTTGTTTTAAAAATAACCACTTTTAAAAGTTGATTGAATTGGTGAAAGGTTAATCATTTTTGGAGATGAGTGATACATACATTGGGATTCCTTATATCATTCTGTTTTCTTTGAGATAGGTTTGAAAATTTTCAAAATGAAAAGTTAAAATTTCTTGAAGACTACTTTTTAAAAAAAATTACTGAAAGCCTTTAGCTATTTTTTTAACTTGAGAAATTTTGAAGATGCTCTCATCATATTTATGCTACTTTTATTTAAAGTCTAAGCTTCTGGCTTTGTCTTGAACTACACAAGTCTGAGAGAAGAGCTAGAGAAAGTAATGAATATATATGTGGTGATTGAAACACTTGTGTCTGGAAATTAAAATGGCTGATTGGCTGAGATAGGGTTGCTTTGTAACAGTTTGGTATTGTTTGTCATCTGAAATAGGCTCAAGACAAGGTGTGCCCATGGTGGGACTGGTGGTGGAAGGAGGTCCCAATGTCATCCTCTGGGTGTGGGAGACTGTGAAAGACAAACATCCAGTGGTGGTGTGTGAAGGCACTGGAAGAGCTGCTGACCTTCTGGCCTTCACCCACAAACACTTAGCAGATGAAGGGTGAGTCATTGACTCTTCATTTTTGAAACTGTGGTGACTATTTATTCCTCCATTTCAGTTCTTTAAACTCTGATTTTATTTGGGCTCAACATCTTTGGAGGACAGAGGTAGAAACCGGAATTCACTTTTCAATGATTTTTGTATTTATTAATCAATATCAAAAAGTGCTCCAATAATGCAAGTTGCTACTTTCTTAGCAGAAAAATGGCATGCATTTATAAGGGATGCTTGAAACTTGTCTGAGCTTTGGGGAAAAACATTTGCAGGGAGAGTGAGGGAGGAGATGTCCCTGCAACTGGCCATTATAGCTGAAAAAATTCTTCAATGAGTGAGGAAACCAGTGTTGGCTCCAGGTCACTCTCAGGTTCATTCACCATTAGTAAAAATAGCAGGAATTGGGAAAATCGACATCCTGGCATTTATATAGTATATGTTGTGCTTATTCAAGATTTTAATTTTCACCTTTTCTTATTCTTCCAATTTCAAAAGCATGATATTTTTACTGTGTAGGTAAATATAGTGCTAATCAATTAAAATATCGACCCCACTAATTTATTCAATAAATAGTCACTGCTTATAACTGCTCTCCAACAACTCTTTCCTTACAATTTCTGTCCCATTTCAACCCTTAGTTCTCTACTCCCACCCTTTATCCCCTTCCTTATCCTTTCACACCTCTCCTTTTGTCAAAGTCATCCTCGCTGAGTGGTTCTTAAACCTTTTGGGGTTTCAGATCCTTTTGAGGATATGATGCCCTTAATTTCTGGGCATGGACAGCTGCCAGAAAACCTATCATCTTGAGAAACTTGCCCCAGGGTACAGTCATTCCAGGATTATGGCAGATCACTCTATTCTTGCTTTTAAATTCAGACTTCTGGTGCCGCTTCTTGTTCATTTTCTTTCTTGCTCCTTTTTCTTCTTGCTCATATTTTTTTTTCCCTTTGCAAAACTGTGCATAAAAACCTTCTCTGTTAGGGAGAGCAGATAGTTTTCTTTTACTGATGTTGTTAGCTTGTTGCCTTCTCTGTATTGTGTCAAGTCATGACCATTTATCTCTCTCGCAGGGCCCTTCATCCTCAAGTGAAGGAAGAGATCATCTGCATGATTCAGAACACTTTCAACTTTAGTCATAAACAGTCCAAGCACCTTTTTCAAATTCTGATGGAGTGTATGGTACACAGGGATTTTGTGAGTATGATGAAGTGATGATTCAACCGACTTGAAAAATGTTAATTTTCAGCAATTGTACTATTTATTTTCGCACTTTTTTAGGTATAGAATTTTTTTCATTTTTAGCTTTGTATATAACTCTACAGAACTTGGCCTTTAGTTCAGTAACTTGGCTTCTTGTCCCCCTTCCACCCTTTTCTAATTCTCAATTGTACCTCGGAAAAAGCACTTAGTATAGCAGTAATGCATAGAAGTGATCAAGTTTAGTAAAAATTACACATAAATATTTTCAAAGGTTAAACAAAGAGCTCCATGGCTCAAGTGAACTCAAGTCTGTTGGGGTAGATGCCTGCTTCACGGCATCCTGCATAAATCCTACAGATCACTAGGAATGTGCTGGCAATGGGAAATGTGAGAACAGGGTGTTATGGGCTATGAACATAATATAGATTCCGGAAAAGATTTCAGGGATTTAGGGTAATGTGATCAAAATTTTGTCAATGACTTGGATGATATGAAGCTGACAATTATAGTAAATATGCAGATATGTCATGATTCATAGTGATCTCTCCAGAATTTGAAGGCTGGACCAAATAATACAAGATTTTGGTAATATTTTGGTAATCACCTGGCCTCAAAAAACCAATTGAATAAGTTCAGCCTAGACAAAACGTGGCAAAACACATGTGAAAAACCCTTTGGGATTTTAGTTGACCTAATAACAAAAATAACAACCATGTCTACAATGAGCAGTGTGGTTTTTTTGTTTTTTGTTTTTTGTTTTTTTTTAAATTCCGTCCCCCTTTTCACCTAGCAGTGTGCTTCCAAATATATATTTTTTACCTGAAGTAGTCTCATGAATGATATCAATACGGCAGTGATTATTTCCTTTTCAGAGATGATGAAGCTGAAGTCAAGAAAATTTAAGTGATTTACTCAGTGTCATGCAGTTATGAAATGTTAGAACTGAAACTTGAGCTCAGAGTTGAAATCTTATACATGGTTTACTACATGTTATGTTTCCCACAATGATCAGTAAGTTAAGAAAAGGACATGTTAAAGAGATCGTCCTTATATTTGCGTCTTCCTATCATCAAGGAGAGTTACTAATAAGCTGTGTAATGATCAAGAGGGAACTAGAGGAGGCAGCTAAGGGTTTGCACATTATAGGAATTAGGTTCTCAGTTCCTGTACTATTGAAGGTGGATTTTTATTGATGCACATAGAGGAGCTGTTAGGTGCAGGGATCCCATGTGTGAAGTGTAGAAGCATGGTTTTCCTATCTTTGTGGGAACTTAGAGATTAGGGTCCTTCTCATTTTATGGGTGAGGAACCTGGGATTGTGTGGCCATAAGGGATCTACCCAGAGCTAACTAGTTAGTGGGATGTCTGGGGCTAGAATTTGCCAGTCTAGGCTCTTTTTTGTTGAACAGCTCCCTATATTGTATAACATATACTTTCATTTGGAAAGAATGAGATACATGCATTAATAGCAGGGGACCTTTTATAATCATAAGGAATATCCTTATCGGTCTTTAAAAAAATCAGCTGCATTTTTTTAAATAAAAAATTTGATGCATTGGACACTTTGACATTGTGATGACAGTCTGTGCTGTCCATTCTACTTGCTCACTGAGTGCATTATAATTGCCTCACTTATTTTATGACAAATCCTTGAGGATACATTTCTCATTAAAAAGCAACAGTCTTAGTTTCTAAGGTTAGGAGAACAGAAGGATCTCATTTGGCACTCCTTCAAAATGAGGAATGATTGTCTTTACATGAGGAGTTCATATTGAGTTTCTTTTCATTATAGCATGTGCATAGTACATGAATGTAGCCATGTTCTTTCATATATGTTTCTTCTGGGATACATGGAATTTTTTTAGGTAATTTTCTCCCCTTGTATGCCCACAATTTTTCATTACCCTACTAAATTTTTTTTTCTTCAATAACTAAAAAACAAAAAATTTTTAACTTTGTCATTTTTGAAGTTAATGAAGTTTGTTTTCCTCAATTCATTAGCTTGAGTGAATTTTTTGTGGGTACTCTTGAAAGCATTTCTTTGCTAGTGCCCCAAATATATGGCTTTTGTTTTTCAACTGTTATAGATTACCATATTTGAGACTGACTCTGAAGAGCTGCAAGACCTTGATTTAGCCATCCTAACAGCTTTGCTGAAAGGTGAGTGTCTGAATAGGGTTAAAACTGCTTCTCACTTCCTCTTGTCACATTCCATGACATTTTGTGTATATTTATATGTTGATGTTTTAAGTAAATTATATGATCATTCCTTTATTTTACCCTAGGCACAAATTTATCAGCATCTGAACAATTAAATCTGGCAATGGCTTGGGACAGAATGGACATTGCCAAGAAACATATCCTAATACACGGACAACATTGGAAGGTATAATGAAAACAAAGTTATTTGGAAAAAAACTATTTTTTGTGTTGGTTTGTTAGTGAGGGGCAAAAGAGAAAGTTGGAGGAGAGATACATTGGATTGGGAAGGGTGTGGGGTACTATCTCTGCAGTGGGGTACCCAGGGGTCTCAAAGACATTTCTCTCATCTACTTTGACTGAAAACATTTTTCCCCCTCTGGCTCTGCAGCCCAATTGAAGGTAACAAAGGAAATTGGGGGAAAGACAAAATAGAAAGCCTTTTTATTTTTTTTTTGAATGGACAGATTTTTTATATTGTTATTTGAATCTTAATTTTTTGCATTAAAGTGTAATAAATGCTCATAATAAAAATTAGTGAAAATTGAAAAAACAGAGAGATGAAAGGTTATCTATAGTGATTATGATAATTACTATTAACTTTTCATTTTTAAAAATTACAGTTGTGACCACATCACAGGTGTATTATTTTGGGATCAAACTAATACATGCACATTGTTTAAAACATCAAATGGTACTAAAAGGCTACTTAAAAAACAGTAGTTCTTTGCCCTGTTAATCCCAAGAGCCAAGTACTTTCGACAAATTTTTTTGACTGTTCTGGCATTTATAAATCTCCATATTTCTAAAAATAAGTCATATTGCTGTTTTTTGAATCATCAGTTTCAGAGACCTTTCAATATTTCTGTCTGTAGTCCTCAGTGCTGTAATCTGGGCTGGTTGCGTGCTATTCCTGGTGCTGGACTGTCGTCCTGCATCATTTGAGGGATTTCCTCTTGTGTTAGAGTGCCTGTTTTTGTATTCTCTGTATTCCTCTTTCTTGGTTTACTTCTTTATTTTGATGGTGTGCCTCCTTCAGTAACTTCAGTAACTCCTATCCTGAGAAAGGTAGGATGGGAGATAAAAACTTTGAGGACTTATGTGTTTGAATATGTTTTAAGATTGGAAGTAATTTCTCTTAGAGAATTTTGAATGCTTAGCTTCTAGAACCCAGTATTCCTGCTGAGAAGTAAAAATCTTTCTGTTTTCTGATCCTTTGTTTGTGACCATCCCCTCCCCCCCACCACCCAGAAGTTTAAAATAATCTTTCCTTTATGGAGTGTTCTGAGATTTGGAGTTGTTTTGAGTCTTTATATCCATTATGCTGGACACATGCTTTCAATTTGGCAATCATGTGTTTCCATTCTGGGGAATTTCCTCCTTGTTTTTTCTGTTCTCTTTCTGGAATATCCCTTTACTTAAATGTTAGATTTAAATAGATCCCTCCTCTAATCTTATCTTATTCCTGTTATCTTCTATATTGTTTCTTTGGTAGATTTCCTCAACTTTAATTTTCATGCCTTGCAGGTAGTTTTTTGTTTCTGGTAGTATACTATTAATTTCTGCAAGCAAATTTATTCTTTGATTGTCGTTTTTTTTTTTTTTTAAATAGCATCCTGAATACAAATATGTTCCTTTATTTTTGAGACTATTAATGATAATTCTTTTGAAATTTTCTTCTTCCTGCATTGTCTGATACCTCCTAGTTGATGTTTTGTGGACTATTTGTTCTGGACTTTTTGTTTAAGTATGGAGAATAGAAAGCACATTGGAAATTCTGAACTTGTAGGTGTGAGCTTCACAGTGGAGTGATCTACCTGCCATTTGTTGGGGAATCTAAGATGTCAGCATATGTATGTCTTTTCTCTTATACAAATCATAATACCAGAAAAGAATCCTCCAATCTCTGCCTCCAGGTAAAATCCTTGTTGCTAGTGTTATGGGAGTCAGATGGGGGAATATGATTGGAAAGGTCCCAACATTAGGAATTCAGCATGTGTGCTTTTATTTCATCCTGATACTGCTAGAATTCTGTGTCATAGATTTATTTGGTTTTTGACTTTTTCCAGTTTCAGTTTCTGGGGACTTTCACTTTCTGGCTTTCTGGAGTCTGCTACATCAATTACCATCGACTACCTGCTTTCCAACTTCCAAAATGTTGCACTCTTGACTTCCTTATTTTTGAGGATTCATTTCTTTAAAAAAAAAAAATAAAAACCCTTTACTATAGTTTTAATGGAGTTTTAGGCAAGAGTAAAAGTAGGTAAGTTTGTTTAATTTGCCATTTACACCCAGAAGCCAGGTGTAGTTTAAATGGAAACATGCCAAGTTACCAAAAAGGAAAGAAAAGAAAGAAAAAGAAGCATTGGATTTTTATTAGAAATGCATTAAACCTGTACATTATTTTGGGAAGGGTTCAGATATTTACAATAGTCAAGCTTCCCAGCCAAGAACAAATTTATTCAAGATATCCTTTATGTCTTCAAGTTCACTTTTTGTTATTTCTTCACTCAGGTCGTGAACATTTCTTAGTAAGATTTTTATTTTATATTTATTGTGTCTGTATAGTTTTGAATACAAATACACATAATACTTTCATTATTTCTGTTTTCTTAATTGACCCTGTATCTTTTGTTTATTTTACCCTCTGAAGCCAGGCTCACTGGAACAAGCAATGTACGATGCTTTAGTGATGGATCGGGTAGATTTTGTGAAGCTCTTAATAGAATATGGAGTGAACCTCCATCGCTTTCTTACCATCTCTCGACTGGAAGAGCTCTATAATACAGTGAGTACTGAAACATTTTATCAGTCACCTTTACCTTAAGATTTAGCTTGAATGTTCAAGCCTCTTGAATGTTCATGTACAAAGATAGCTTATAGAGAGACAGATTTTTCAACCAAAGGAGAAACATTCTTACCAGTTCCATTTTGTCCTATGGACATTTTTGTATTTCCCATTATTAATTACACAGAATAGAAGTGTAAAGGAACTTAAGAAAATATTGTAGTAAGATCATAATTAATGCCTCAGATGTGAATGAGACCACATTAGTATTATTGAGTTATTGAAAGCATCTTAACCTAAGGCCACTGTTAAAATTCTGTTACTGAAATGTTCCTGGGACAACCCTTTATGGAAACTAGACTGGCTTAGTCATTTAAAAAACACCAATTGCTTAAGCCGTGTACCCTTCTTTTTTTTTTTTTTTTTTTTTATTAAATTTATTGGGGTGACAATTGTTAGTAAATTTACATAGATTTCAGGTGTATAATTCTGTATTACGTCATCTATAAATCCCATTGCGTGTTCACCACCCAGAGTCAGTTCTCCTTCCATCACCATATATTTGATCCCCTTTACCCCCATCACCCACCCCCCACCCCCTTACCCTCTGGTAACCACTAAATTATTGTCTGTGTCTATGAGTTTTTGTTTCTCATTTGTTTGTCTTGTTCTTTTTGGTTTATATACCACATATCAGTGAAATCATAGGGTTCTCTGCTTTTTCTGTCTGACTTATTTCACTTAGCATTATTCTCTCGAGATCCATCCATGTTGTCACAAATGCTCCTATATCATCTTTCCTTAACGCCGAATAGTATTCCATTGTGTATATGTACCACGACTTCTTTATCCATTCGTCTATCGAAGGACATTTTGGTTGTTTCCACGTGTACCCTTCTTGAAATGTCCTTCTCCGTCCTTTGAATTTTAGCCCTTCTTCAAAGCGCTATTCAAGTCCTGTCTTCTTGAACACTTTGGTTCACAGTGATCTCGCCTTACAAATTATTTGCAACTCTTTTGAGCACATCCGTCTTCATATTGTTGGTTATTTTTCTATATAAGTATCCACTCTCTTCTATTACACTGTAGAAACTCTGCAAAGAAAGTACTTATGATCTTCATTGACTCCCTCAGAAGCTTGATTGAACATAATAAGTGTTTGATAAATATTTGTTGATGTAATTATGTGTGGAATTTGTAATTGTGTAATTTATATGTGATAAAGGATAGTTTATAAATTAGTTAAAATTTATTTCTGCCTCTTGTGACAAGTTAATTAAGTCCTTACTATCTACCTATAGATAGCTTGCTTTTAAAAGTATTTCAATCTAATTACATCTTCTCTTGAGGAACATCTTCCCTGGAATTAATTTGGCTTAAGCTTCATTACTAAAGATGTTGAAAAAAATTTTTAATGTTATGGATTATTTATGCATTCTGAAATAAAGTTTTTCCCCCCAAGCACATGGTAATTAAAAGGTAATTAAAAGTTTTCCTTTTATTCTTTATTACAGAAACAAGGACCTACTAATATGCTCTTGCATCATCTAGTCCGAGATGTAAAACAGGTAATCTAATTACGAAGGTGTGCAAATGTCTTTGTGTATTGCCTTAACTTTGTGATGGAGGTGTCACCAGATTTTGCTTTGTAAAATGTAGCTTTGGACGTCTTGGTGAATGACCTATGCTCTTTATCAGTGACGGAACAATTTTATCACTGAACTGCACTTTTATATTTTTTTCCTATAATTCACTTTGTGTTCTTAGAGATTCGATCCACCAAGTTAGCGACATTAGCTAGTAATTATTTTCTCTTATAAAATATGAATTAGAGACATACAAAACTTCTAATCAGAACTTTGGCTCAACATGATACAACAAACAGTATTGCCAATGATGATAATGATACCTGTTGAAAATAAAAACATTTCTTAGTTCTGTTCTCTTTATTGGAGGACTAATATGTGATCTCCATTAGTTTTGTTATTATTGTTTTGACTATTAGTGATGGCTTGGGGACTCTCACTTCTTCTGTACGTCTAAGCATTGTGCTAGGGAACCAGGATGAATCCCGTTGCTGTATACACTTCCTCATATTTTGGTCGTTGTATTCTCGTTGAATCTTGAGTTAAGTCATATTTAAAATAATCTATCCCGTTACTTACCAAAACTTCCCAACTTTAACGGATTTTTATGCCTCAATCCCTTCTCTTTTAATTACCAAGAACTTTTATTCATATCCGCAGTAAACTGGGAGAGCCTTTTATTTGTCACCATGATTAAAATCCATCCATAGCACCTTTTTAAAAAAGTTCTTTCCTCATTTTTCAGAAGTCTGGTACCTTGATGAAGTGAGTGTGGGCTTTCTGGTTATGTGGACTTGGTAGGAGAGCCAGAGTGAAAGGACTGCAGAAAGAGACATTTAGTTGGCAAATTAGCAGTAAGCCCAAGTATCCATGATGATGTGTATTTAGTTTGCATTGATTTGTGCTAGATCAAAATGATTTTCCTTAGAGTATATCCTTAAACTCTGATTCTATCACAGTAAACTGAAGAAGAAGGAATGAAATAGGTTAAATATGCTCATAACTAGCAGCAAATAAGTATAATTTTTGGTGTTCCTGTTAAACAGTAAATTATGAATGTGAAAAAGAAATGAAGTTGTTTACATGTACATATGTGTATCACCTTATTTCTTGTTCAAAGCTTTTGAACATTATTCATAATCTGTTCCTTTCAGAGATCTTATTCAGCACTGTGTATGCCTTTAAAAATGTCCTGTGAATTGCAGTTCAGAACTAACAGTTTTGAAGGGTAGTAAGGTGGGCTTTAAGGGGTCAAAATAATTTTCATTTAGATTAAGATCCATGTACTTGGATGTCTGCTGCTCAACTCTCCTAACAACCTTGGCATAGCGTCATGTTTTGATGCCTCATTTTGTTCTGCCATTCCATGTTCCTTATTTGTATTTGTTCTACTTCCATATTCTTGTTTTGAGTATGATGTGATCAACACAATGCAATGTGTTATAAACATTTTAATAAGGAGAGAAGCTGAAGATTTAACCCAATGTTAATTTTGGATCACATACATTCAGTATATCTTTCAGTAATTTTACTTCTGTTTATAGTAGTTATGTCATTTCCAATTGAAAACCATCTTTTATACCAAATTTAAATGTATTTTATTGTAAAGCGTATGTATGCATGAGAGATAGAGGGAAAAGAGAATGAATGAGCAGATATAAGCAGACATTCAATGTCTATGAAACTAAAACTATGTTAAGGCTAGGTATCCATTCCCATTTGAAAAAGCAGATTGTATCAATAGCTGGTTATATTATTTGATCAGTTTGTAAAGAGATTGAAAAGTATGAATGCATGTCTTTGCAGTTGATTTGGTTATGTTCTAATGTCATGGCAAAAAAGATAGAAAAAGAGAACTGAAAGTTACAATTGATTACATGTTTTTGTTTCAGCATACCTTTCTGTCAGGCTACAGAATAACACTGATTGATATTGGATTGGTAGTAGAATACCTCATTGGTGGAGCGTATCGCAGCAGCTACACTAGAAAAAGTTTCAGAGCCTTCTACAGCAGCCTCTACAGAAAACAGAAGGTAGCACAATTAAAAAATACCCTAGTAAAATTAAGAAGTAGTATAAATAATACTTTAAAAAAATGGCTTGGGAAGTTCAGATGGGATTGTTTTTAAAATGGGCATTCTGTTTATTGACATCTATTCAGTATCTGGTATATGTAAGGTCCTGTGCTAAGTGCTGGCTTACTGGCCTGGGCTGGACATAAAGATCAGGAGTTTAGAAACTTGTAGAGGAAACATATTTATGAATAACTGACAATAATACAAAACATCATATAATATGTTCTATATTTACACAGAATTAATGTGATAAGAAAAGTTAGAGGGTGAGATGATGAGTTCTTTCCTTTTCTTTCTTTCTTTTTTGAAAATACAGAAGTCTAAAGCTTAATAGGATTAGATCTATAAACTCACAGTAGTTCATAGTCTGAAGATGACACACTTTGGACAACTGTAGGGATTGTATCGGAAGATGCATGCAGAGTGTACTTAAAAATACATATAGTATGTATTTATTTTCCCACATAGTTTTGAAAAATCTAGGAATGTAAAATTAGACTGGTTAGGTGATTAGCAGAGAAAACATTGCTTGTTTCTTAAAATTTCCCTTACAAAACAGTAAGCTAAAGGGACTAGTTCTTATTAGAGGATAATGGAAGTGTTAGAAATGGTAGTTTTGGGCATTTTGGGTTGATAGAAGAGCAGGACAATGGAAAGCACAGCACTGTGGACATCAGGGTACGTTTTTGCAGTGACAGGGAGGTCTTTGTCACTGGAGAAGTGCCAAAAAGTTGTGAAAGGATAAGACTGGAAAGGTAGTTTGGGGTAAGATCACATGAAGAGTCCAGAATATCAAGCTACTTTTGACCTTTATTTGTAAAGAATTAGGTGAAGTGAAACCCAACTTGGCTTAGGAAATGAAAAAACTAAAACAAAAAGAAACCCACCTCTCACAGAGAAAATGTGCTTTATTGAAATTTCAAAGGCATAGGGATCCACTCGCAGTATCAGCTCCTTCATTTAAACAAAATACACCTTGCTGTGAGGTGACCAGTGGCAGGTACAGGGACTGACTGTGGCCTTGGTGCAACTCAGAGGGGAGCACGCTAAGCAAGTTCCCTAGTGGCCTTTCTAGACAGTTGTGGGAAATTACCCAGTTCTGATTATTTGCTAGTGAAGTACAGGGTTTATTGTGTTTTCTAGTAAATTAGACCATAGCGGTTACAAATACATGGTTTGGAGTCAGAGAAATATGGAACTGAATCTTCATTTTGCTCATTAGTAGCTGTGCAATCATCAGCAAGAAATTTGACCTCTCTCTGTGTCAGTTTCCTCATCTATGAAGTGGGAATAATAATAGTACCCCTTTTATAAATTCATCAAAAGGACTAAATAAAGCAATATTTGAAAAACTCCTATTTCTGGGTTTTTCATAAGAAGGTATAGAGTAACTGTTAATAATAGCCATTGTGATTATTATTAATCATACTATTAGTTCTGTATTGCAATGGTAATTGAGTATCTTTAAAAAAATCTTGACCCTATCATTTTTATGTCTAATTTATAGCCATAAAACAGAAACTAAAAATAAATAAAATAGTTCAAAGCCTGTGGTTTGTATCATTAATTTTTATGTCAGTCCCTTTACAATACTTCTTTTTGTTTTTTTTTCATTGATGAAAGTTTCATGCTGATGAGCAACGAATTATGTTGTTGACCTAGCTGCTGGAATTCCAGTGGCGATATTGTATAACGTGTGGAGAAATTCCAAAACTTTCTAACTTAACCTTGGAGCCGTTTGGGAATGGGAACTTTTTCTTATCAGAACTGTGTATCTTTATTGCCTATTCTGAGCTTGTTCCAGGTATAGAACATCCATTGATTCTAATGGAATTTCCACATAGAGATGGAATGCAAGTTTATAATACGGAACAAAAGAGCATGTTTTCTAAGATGTTAGGAAATAACAGTGTACTTAATCAGAAGGAAATCATGAGATTGAGGAGATCACTCTTTTTGGGTGAGGGAGTAATTAATCTCTGATTAATGATTACTAATCATAGATAAGAGAGAGAGAACCATTGGATATTTGGTAACACAATGTTATGTTTGGTTTTTATTACTGTCTAGAAATAAAATGTTAATTGTTACCACTATAATCTTTTTCTCTTTTTGTTTTATTTTAAAAATAAAATAACATGTACCAGAGAGTGACCAGCTTTGCTCAAAGTTATTCCCAGCCCCCTCTTCACCAGAGATGTGCTTCAGGAAATAGAAAAGAATCTGCAGAAAGCACGTTGCACTCCCAGTTCATTAGAACTGCACAGCCTTACAAATTCAAGGTACTGTTACTTCCGTTTAGATTTCCAACTAAAATTGTTCATTCATTCTGAGATGGCTTCTTTATTTGAAATTGGAAAAAAGGTGGTACAAATTGAGGGACCCTTTACAAGTATAAACAGATGGCACAAATCCAAAGCATAACACAGCTGTCCTCTAAATGTTGAGCAAAGGCCCAGGACAGAGCACTGGGAACTACATGTCTGCCAGGGCTGGCACTTCAGCCTACCTTGTTTCTACTGCCACCATGTCCAGATGGTGACACAGGAAAGCAGTCCATGGAATGCCATTAAAATGTAATTGTTAACCCAACACTGAGCCCCCATCCCCCTTTCCCTGAGGCTAATTGGATGTGACTACTTCCTTCTCTTTTACTGCTCTCTCATATTGACCTTTTGCATCTTATTTTTTTCCCTTTGATGCCTTCTTGAAATTAATTTTAGCATAATGTCACCGTATGACAATATAATGTGTGTGTGCCTGCTTGTGCACAATATCGATATTCCCTCTCTTCCCATACTACCTCGATCCCACTTTTCTTTGGGGATGAATGCTTTTACTCGAGTTTTCATGAATGGTTCCTATATTGGCTGAAAGAGGTTTGCTTTCCATAACTCCTAGAATGAAAACATATTTTGTAAAATTACCCTTCATCATCACCAATGAATACAAATTCCCTTTATTTATAGAAATAGAGGGAACTTATTACAGTTCTTGCTATTACTCCCTTTTAATTAAAAATAATAATTATTAAATTTTATTATTTGCCAGGCATTATGTTGGGTGCTTGGTTGAATTTGGGATGCAGGTAGATTGGGGAAAATGTAATGATGACTGAGAAATAGTCCCACCCACCCCAAAGTAATAACCATAGTGCAGTATGTTGAGTTTTGACGTAGAGACACATCCACAGTGATACAGAAAATGGAGGTGGTTAGAAAAGTAGCCTTTAAGATGAGCTATACAGGGTGGTTAATAGTATTCCATTATTACCATCACTAGAGGAATGTATTCAGAATAAAGGAAACTCAAAACCAATCTATTTGGATGCATGTTGGCAACACTGGTAACATTTCTCTAAGGGGAAGATAATGAATCTATTTGTAAGGTGAAATTAGAGTTTTTTAATAGTTCTCATTTATCCAATATTATTTCAATCCATTTCCTTGGGAAATTAAAAGCTGCCATACAGTTATTTAGTAACTCTGTTCCAAAAGTGTAGTGTCTTGAGTTGCGCTAAATGAATTTAAAGTATCTCACCTTAGGGACCCTGGAACTATTAGTTGCAATAAGAAATAGATTACCTTAAAAGGACAAATTTTTGGTTTCTGGTTTATAAAGTGCTCTTATTATTTTCATCTCTTTTCAGTGATTTAAAAAATAGTTCTAAGGTACCTGATGTGTTTCCTTAGGTAGACAGCATGTATCTCAGTATTTGGAAACCCATTCTTATTTTCTAACAGGAAAAGACTGCAGTCCTTCATAAATCAAGGAAGAAGTCGAAAGAACAAAATATAGCTGATGACCCTGAGTCTACGGGCTTTATTTACCCTTACAACGACCTGCTGGTTTGGGCTGTGCTAATGAAAAGGCAGAAGATGGCCATGTTCTTTTGGCAGCATGGAGAGGAGGCCACGGTTAAGGCGGTGATTGCTTTTATACTCTACCGAGCCATGGCCCGTGAAGCTAAGGAGAGCAACATGGTAGATGATGCCTCCGAAGAGTTGAAAAATTACTCAAAGTAGGAGTTCTCTCTTCACTTCATATTAAACATTGACAGTTCTCAGAATAGCTAGGCACTTTTATATCTCCCTCACCTTTGAACTGGGAAGATGAGTGGAACTGTTGTTGTGCATTTCATGGACTCCTATAAATAAGGATCTTTAGGTATTTTAAGGAGCTTTGTGAAATGAAAGGAACAGAGGTGGCCTTCAAGTCAGGAGACTTGGGCTCTAGTCCTTGCCCTGCTGTTTATTGGGGAAGTCAGCTGACCAGATTTTGGGACTTTAGTTTCCTCACTCTGAAATGTTCAGTTAATGATTTTGAAAGTCTCTCCCAACTCTCCAACTCTTTGATACTAAGTTAAATTAAAACTTGGGGTTTACTTTAAGTATCTCTCAGGCAGAAAAACAAGTAAATGTATTATGTATTAAAGAACCCGAGCGTGATGGTGGAAGATAGAAAAGTTAGAAATGTTTTTGTTTTTTCATTAATTGTTAAGAGTAGTGAGGAAAGAAGGGAAGCTAGAGTTAATAGAAACTAATAGAAACTAATTTCGATCCACAATATTCCAGACAATGACAGCATCAACTTTTTAGAGGGAAAAAACTCACAGAAAGTATCTCCAGGTCTGGTCTCTTACTTAAGTCATTTTGTAAAACCTTAAAAACCTTAAGAAAAAAAAAGTAGTCCTACAAATTTTCTTAATTGCTAGTCACTTTTGAACAGTATTTTCTGTCAAAAAATTCTTTTCTGGTCTTATCAGGGAGCCCCAAACCAAGGTATATATAGCCTGTTTTGTGGTGTGGAGTAGCTTTTCCCCACGAATAGCTCAGGCACTTCGGGTGTAAACCAAATTCTACATGCTATAGTGTAAGCCCTCTAGTTCTGTTCCTTCAGGAAAGGGAGAACAATCCATATCCCGAGCAACAATTCCTTTAAAATAGCTTCTGCAGACTGAGATTATTAAATTGCTGTTCTTGCTTTTGTACTGGTCTTTCCTATGTCTCCTATCCAATCTTTTTAAATGTTTCTGAGTCTCTCACCTGCTTTTGTTTTCATTGATCCCCACTGTGTCCTTACAGACAGTTTGGCCAGCTTGCCCTGGATGTATTGGAGAGGGCATTCAAACAGAATGAAAGAATGGCCATGAAGCTGTTGACCTATGAACTCAAGAACTGGAGCAATTCTACCTGTTTGAAACTGGCTGTGTCTGGAGGATTGCGGCCCTTTGTTTCGCATACTTGTACCCAAATGCTACTGACAGACATGTGGATGGGGCGCCTGAAAATGAGGAAAAACTCTTGGTTAAAGGTACATTTACTTGCTTTATAGATATTAGTTTAGTCTGAAGGTCTGTATGCTTAGAGTTCATTTATTCCTTGTTCCAGAAGAGTATCTTCAGGAAATCAGTTAGTATCTTTGATTCTCACAGGTGAGCTGAGAGCTTTCCAACGGAATCTCACAACTACCTTATCCCCCACTACCACAGTTTCTTTTTTAAAAAATGAGGGTAATTGTACCAGGTTTGTTAATCACAAAGGCATACTCATATGAAGGTGGTTAGAAGATGTTAATAATATATACAAACATATGCAATATTTCATTAGTAGTAAACTCTGTTGCCTCTGATAATTATAACAGAAGTAAATGAGACTTTTTAGTGTAATTTTGCTCAGTTTAAGAATATTAACCAATAATAAACTAAATAAAATTAGCAATTTCTGTTATTCTGCTCATTCAGTGTGATGTTTCAGGGAATAAATTGTGGTTTTATAAAGCTTCCCTCAAGGGGTAACCGGTTAGCTCAGTCGGTTAGAGCGTGGTGCTGATAACACCAAGGTTGCTGGTTCGATCCCTGCATGAGCCACTGTGAGCTGCCCCCTCCTTAAAAATAAATAAATAAAATAAAATAAAATAAAATAAATAAATAAATAAATAAATAAATAAAATAAAGCTGCACTCAAATATATTTGTTCACACCACTATCTCCAAATTCCTCTATTCCATTACACTTTAGTCTCATCTCTCATCTTGAATTATCGAGAGTAATTTAGTTAACAACTAAAGACATTTGACTTTTGACATCAAATCTAAGCCTAAGGCTTTAGGTTGTGGTTAAGCTTAAGAAATACATGCATGTGCTCATGAAACTGAATAAGATGGGATAAAGCATAAGCATTAAGAAGTATGTAAGACTATATTTTATATTTTAATTTTATTTTTCCTAGAGTTCTTAAAATATGATGTGTTCCAAATAGGATGATGTTCTTAAAAATATATTTATGGTGGATACACTATAGAAACACAAATAAAATATGTAAGAAAAATATATAAAAGAGCTTGCACATTTTAATTCCACTGAGACTGCAGAAATAAAAGAAAAGTCAATCAAAAATTATTCCACATAGATTCCTCTTTGAAAATATCAGAGAAACAACAATTGTTTCTAGAAGAAGTTCTTTTATCTGTTTCGACTTCAGACTTGGAAATGATGAAGCAGAGATGTGAATGGGTCCACCTACACAAGCTCTAACAATAACCTCTTTTAAATGTTCAGAGAATGAGATGGGGTATAGATAGCTGAAAATATGAGAAATAGTTTTCCACATAAAGTATATACAGGCTGTGTCTTGTATATACTTTAGTTTACTAGAAATCCTTCTTACTAAGAACTTAATATCTTTTTGCTTAATATACCTTATGTCAATAAACTTCACTTGAGTTAAACAAAACTAAATGTTTTGCCCCAAAACATAGTGAGTTGACAAAAAAAACTTAATAACTACTTAAAATTTCTGAGCTTCAGTGAACCATATTGTTCTCCGTACCCAGATCCTAATTCATCAGTGCTTACCTTGTGAGTTTTGGGAACACATTTGCGAATAATTGTGAGATGTCCTGGTTAGACTAGTTTCAAGTGGATGAAGACTGGAAGAAGCCCTTGTAGGGTTATGTAAGAGGAAAACTCATTTAAATGCTTTTAGGGTAGTAGGCTCCAACCTAGCCTTTGGAAAAGGGATATTGATAACACTGAATAGTGCTTCTCAAATCAATTGTTGCAATGGACATGGGCAACAGAATGTGGAGCCTTTTCAGGAAGTGGGTTCGGAATTAGTGTGATATTATTGTTGTGCCTGGTAACTGATGTTTCCAGATCTAGAAAATTGCACGCATTTTGAGTTTTACATCTGAAAAGAAAATGACATGCAAATAAATCCCTATCAGAACTGGGGAAAGTCCAAAGGACCTTCACAGGAGATCAGCTTTAAAACAAAACAACAAAAGGTAATTTCAGCATGAAAAAAATGAATGTTGACATGGATTGACTTCAATTTATTTAATCATGAATGGTATAAAGTCAAGGTTAATCCTATTTTATTCACTGAATCCGAGAATACTAAGACCTAATTTTAGCTAGAAAGAGGTGGTGTTCAGTAAGTTGGTTTTCACAACATTTAGTAAATTTTCTAAATTTACTTTGATTTACCTTGATTTGATTTACCTTGAAAGACCATGGAAATTGAACATAAAAAATTTTTGAATAGACTATAAGTTAATGAATGATAGCAATGTAATGAGAACATTATGGATGTCTGGATATATACATTTCCTGAGTTTTACTGGCAGAAAATATTTGTGTAGGATGGGAGTGGATTTAACAAAAGGTGACACTTGGTATGTTTTTATATACATATATATTTTTTTAAGTGACAAGGAAACATTTTCTTTATTTTTTTAAATTGGGGTATGTTGGAGAAAAGTGTGTTTCTCCAGGGCCCATCAGCTCCAAGTCAAGTAGTTGTCTTTCAATCTAGCTGTGGAGGGCGCAGCTCAGCTCCAGGTCCAGTTGCTGTTTTCAATTTTTAGTTGCAGGGGGCGCAGCCCAACGACCCATGTGGGAAGTGAAGCGGCAACCATGTTGAGAGCTCACACTCTAACCAACTGAGCCATCTGGCTGCCTCTCTGGAAGCTCAGTGGTGGCTTGTTGTCTTCAATCTGGTTGTGGAGGGCTCAGCTCACTGGCCCATATGGGAATTGAACTGGCAACCCTGTTGTTCAGAGCTTGCGCTCTAACCAATTGAGCCATCCAGCCGCCCCGTTTTCATATTCTTGGTTTTATAATATGAATGAATTTGAATGTTTATGTGACAATATCTACTTAATGGCTTTAAAGAATTATTATAGTAACATGCTCTTTGAAATATACTTCTCACTTCCCTGCCCCTAGGGATAAATAACAGAATGGTACAGTAGTCCCCCCTTATCCACAGGGATTACGGTCCAAGACCCCTAGTGGATGACTGAAACCTCAAATAGTACTGAATCCTGTGTATACTATGTTTTTTTCCTATATATACATATTTAATGATAATTTTAAATTTATAAATTAGGCACAATAATAGATTAACAACAATAATTAATAATAAAGTAGAACAATTATAACAATATACTATAATAAAAATTATGTGAAAGTTGTCTCCCTCTCTCTCAAAATATCTTATTGTACTGTACTCTCCTTTTCACTTAAAGGAAGCACTTTACAGCTTCTCTTTGGCATATCCAAATGGCCAGCATCGCTATTCTTGTGCTTCGGGTCCTTTATTAAGTATAATAAGGGTGACTTGAAAACAAGCACTGGGATACTGAGATAGTTGATCTGAGAACTAAGACGTCTACTAAGTTTTAACAGGAGGGTAGTACATTACAGCCTTGGATACGCTGGACGAAGGAATGAGTCAGGTCCCCAGGGGGACAGAATGGGATGTTGTGAGATTGCATCACACTACACAGAATAGCCCACAATTTGAAAGTTATGAATTGTTTATTTCTGGAATTTTCCATTTAATATTTTTGGACCATGGTAGATCATGGGTAACTGAAACCATGGAAAGTGAAATGATGGATGGTGGGGTGGAGGGCTACCATATACATATTTAAAATTTTTAAATGCATATTTATGTGTATGAATATTTTTTAATTTTCTTTTTTTACAAAAATGGGATCACACTATATTGTTCTACAACTTGCTCTTTTCCATTTAACAATGTAATTTAGATACTTTTTCATAATATTCCAAATTGCTTTTGTGTTTCTAATGGTTGTATAGTACTCCCAGCTAGGTTGTAAGTTAGTTTGTCCCATACCAGCCATCCCTCTAAAGGCAGACATTTAGGTTTATACCTGTTTTTTATTTTTTCTATTACAAATAACCCTACAACGAACATCCCTATCCACATGTGCTTGCGTTCATGAGTATTTCTGAGAGAGACACTTGTAGAATTGGAATTGTTGAGTTAAAAGTATGTGAAGAATCCGAGTATCAACTGAATTGGTGACGGGTCTGACATTTTCTATACACTAAAATCTTAATTTTGTTATTTGAATAGTACTTGTGCCTTGTGTAATCCCTACTATTGATTTTGCTTTGTTTTCTTTTAAAGATCGTCATAAGTATTCTTTTACCACCCACCATTTTGACATTGGAATTTAAAAGCAAAGCAGAGATGTCGCATGTTCCCCAATCCCAGGACTTCCAGTTTACATGGTACAATGGTGACCAGAACCCCAACAGTGCCAAAGAAAACGCTTGTATGGTTAGTGCAATATTATAGTAAACTGAGTTTTCATGCCATCGACTGCATACAAATATATACATACATGAAGTTTATTTGTTTAACAATTTATTTAACAGTTTTAATCACGTTATAGTATGATCAGGTATAGCATGTATGATAGAGCCACTTAACCGCCATAGGTGCTTAAGCAAAAGATCACATTTCTGCCTCAAACCCCAAATTAAACACTTTATTATACTTTGGCAGCTGCTTAACTTTTCATGTTGCTTTGTGACTAGCAGAATAAATAGACTAAAGCTGCAATGAGGACTGTCTCATATCCTTAAAAATCTAATTATAGTAATGCAGATTTAGAATTTGTATTGATCTTCACTACTCCCCCATTTTTTTTGTTGTTGTTATATTCAGTGACTGAATAGTTTTAGTTGAGTTCCCAGGTGTATACTCTTTCATGGGTAACTTCCATTACTTCTCTTATAGCCCATCTTTACTGGAGCATCTCCAGTATGCTGTCTGTGGATATATGGTTTACTTTTTATATCTCAACTTGAATCATTGCTTATAAAATTGTCGTTTACTGTGAGTAAACATCTTATGTGGTACTTAATACTTTAATGAGGCATTTTAGCCAGCATCTTGTCTGATGTGCTTTTGCACGTATGGGATATTTGTTATAATATCCCATAACATATTTTAAACATATTTGATAAATATTAAATGAAAAATTATCAATTATAAATTTGTTTTCATGCTGGGAGTCTGTTTTGATTGGTTGAGCATGCATTCTGATTGGTTAATGCCCCAGCCAGATAAGTTAAATTTTGACTGTTATTCCTGTTTGGGATGTATATGTTCCTTTCTTCTTCTGTCCTTTCCTTCCTCCCTCCTGCCTTCTCTTCTTCCGTTTTCTAAGCCTGAAAGTTCCATAGGCAAGCAAAATAAATTTCCATGAGACGTTTAAATCTTTCCAGCTGCTAACCTCAAAAGCATGACTTTTGATGACATGAGCTTTCTTAGGAACAAATTATTGTAAGATGGCAGAATGTATACCCTAGGGGAAGAAAAATACTTTTCTCACTGGGGGTCAGGAGATAAGGATTAGGGACTGAAGACAGCTTCATGAATGAGGTGGTGTTTGAACTGTGATTTGAAGATATGGAGAGAGGAACTAGCATTTCAGTGGGAGGGAAGACAGGCAGGAAATGCAAGGCTTATGTCAAGCATTGTAAGTTGTATGGTTTGGCTAGAGTCCAGGTTATGGGGGACATGGAACAAGAGAGAATATTTGCAGGTATGGCTGGGAAAGTAGAGTGAGGCTAGATCTTTTCATCTTGTATAACTTATGAAGGAATATGGTTTTTATTCTATAGGTAATGGTGAGCCAGTGAACATATATGACTAGAATAGCAACATGATCTGACCATTAGGAAAATTATTCCGCTTCTAGTGTACTCGATGACGTAGCAAGAAGACTGGCTGGAAGCAGGGAGAGAATAATCTAGTGTAACTATCCAGGTGAGAAGTAATAAGGATTTTATTCAGGATTAGTAACAATGGGAACAGAAAGGAAAAGACAGATTTTAAGCAAATAGTCAAATAGAGCTTAAACATGAGACATGGGTGAGAGGGAGATAGCAAATATGGTTGAGAGGTTGATAGTTAAAACATCTTGGAAGGACATAATGATGACTAGAAAAAGAACAGGTTTGGAAGGGGAAAAGTGAGCTTAGTATTAGACATGTTGATAAATCACAATGAAAAGATATTTTTCCCCCTTTGTGCTGCCTCCCCCTCCCCCACTCCGGTTCAAGCTGTTGTTTCTCAGTTTAGTTATGTAGGACACAACTCCTTGGCCCATGCTAGTATTATGAGCCTTGCGCTCCCCCTGGCTGAGGCAGTTGGTTACGCCTGCTGCTGGCCACTCACACCAACCTCTGGCTGCTCAGGGCAGCCCAGCTCCAGGGAGAGCTATTGTTCACAATCTTAGAGATAAAGGGTGCAGCTCACTGGCCCATGTGGGAATTGAACCAGTGACCTCAGCATTAGGAGCACGGTGCTCCAACCACCTGAGCCACCGGGAACTGAAAAAGTTGAATAATAATCTATTTAGTCAGCACACCATTAAGTGGGAAAGATGACTGTAATGCAATAAAAAATAGGAAGGAATTGTAGTAGAGCTGATTGTTGTAGTTATAATTTTAGTCTGTGTGTCTCCTTATATCAGATTCCTAGTTGAGAGAGAAAAAGAGAAGGGTGAGGGGAGAGGAGAAAGGAAGGAAGGGAGGAAGGAAGAAAGAAAGGAAGAGAGAGAGAGAGAGAGAGAGAGAGAGAGAGAGAGAGAGAGAGAGATTAAGATTGAGGTTGAGATTTGAGTAAAATAAAAGCTAAGAAAAATATTTTTGTATTTACCTTCTTCTAAGGAAAAAAAAAAAAGCCTGAACCTGAATTTATATTCCCATGCTATCTTCATCTTGGCAGTTTTTGAATTCAACTCAGAGATAGGCTCAATTAGTACTTTATAACCCATGCCAAAATGCCACGAGTAATTAAAGACCCAATGAAACGCTCTTAGAAAAAATAGTAAGGGAAGTTATTTAATGACAAGGTTAGTACTTAAACTGCTTTCTGAATTCTTTCTGTAGTGGTACTGCTGTCATTAAAATCATAGTAAAAGATGACTTTTCTAATCAGTTCAAAGCCATTTTAACTCTAGGCAGGTTCAAACCTGTCAGGAACCAGCTCAGTTCCTATGCCTCTAAGTTAGACTCTCACGTCTGCTGCCCAAAGTGACATGAATGATATTTACATTAGGCACTGAGAGAACCCATTTAGATGCCTGAGGCCTCAAAAATGATATTTTCCTGCAATTATATGGACAATGAACAAAACTTGATTTATTTCTTGGCTTGAAAAATCTTGCTAATCATGCGGGTCTGACACTAGAGAGAGATCTTTTGTGGATAGGTTGAAGAAATGTACTAGTGTGAGAGGCATCAGAGAACATTCCTTTTATTCATTTTTCAAAAACTCACAAAAGTAACTCTTTTTCTGTTTAAAAGTTAAAAACACAAAACTCTATAAAGTAGGGTGAAATCTCTTTTACTTCTTTTTCATTCCTAAGAACATTCCTAAGTTCTCTCTTTTCAAAAACAATCAGGCTATAGAGGTGCTTTTTCCTTTTCTTTTCAATTATTTTTTCCCCTTCTTTTTAAAGGCTCTTCTGTATGGGCACCTGTAGTCACATTCACACAACTACTCTGTCACACAGCTATTCCTTACTTATCACCTACAAAGGGTTAATCCCTTTAGGCTGACATATAACTCTCTGAGAAACCGATCAGAGATTTGATGCTTTCCCTAGAAAAATCCACGTGCAATGCAAATACTTGCATATAGTTGCAGGAGACTCAAGGACTCCGGAGCTCAGAGTCCCTGAACTTCAGGTAAAGAATCTCTGCTACAAATGAATGGAGAAGTTATCAAAAGCAGAATCCTAAAACGAACACTGTGCCTAAGTTTCCTATGGATTGGAAAAGATGTATCATCAATGGATTTCCATTCTGGCCTCCTGCATTATGGAAATTGGTTATTGATCTTACAGGGATTTTATGAATATTTTTAGATTGAACAGAACAGGAACAGGGACCATTTTAAAATCCTTGGAACTCTTAGTTTAACTAGGTTTGATTATTAGAGATTCAGCTTGCATTTCAGAAATACCTTGTGCTCCTTACCTGGTCAAAGATTTATATAATACATATTATTTTCTTTCCATTCAAGCATAAGGTTATAATTTGGAATGGTAGCTGCCCATCTAATTTCTAATATATTTATTATATATTTATTATTTTTTTTTGATATTTGTAAATGTCAATATTTTAGTTAAGCTCCTGACAATAAATGATTATTTGTTTATTTTACAGAAAGACCGTGATATGGAAAGGGGCCCTGATGAGAAACAAGATGAAAATCAGCACTTTGTTTTAAAGAGTGGTCCCCAAAGCCTTCCATTGACCAGGAAAGTCTATGAGTTCTACAGTGCTCCAATTGTCAAGTTTTGGTTTTATACGGTTGGTTTCATAGCAACAATTCATGATAGTTATTAGCTGATGATAATGTTGATAATGATATACCTGATTTGCCACCTTGTGATAAAATGTACAATTGCAGTAAAAAAAATGGGATGAATGACAAAGGAGGTAAGAAAGAAGATTGGAAGGAGACAAGTAAAGGTTAGAACAGATCTCTCCTACATTGGGAGTGAAAGAATGAACATTTTTTTCTTTCTCAAGTGCTTCTCATTAGCAAGCTGGGACTGAGCATTTGAAGCTTTTTGGCATAATAAAATTAACAGGATTGTAGAATTAAGTGACAGAGATGGATTCTTTTCCCCATCTTGGGCAAAAATATCAGCAGTTTAGTCGATTTTTTCTTTGTAGCAATAATGTATAATAGAGGCAAAAAAAGCAAGTGTTTGGTTTTTGTCTTCAGTGTATATGCTTATAAATACGTTATAAAGGACAATAAAAATTGTACAAGTTGAACTGTATGAACAAATACTAAACCTGTTATGGATATAGGGATACAGAGAAAGCATGAACTGTACGTTAAGTGTATTGAGTGCTTTTCATGTTTATTTAATAGCGTTATTTTTCTAATGTTTAGCTGTAGCTAAATTGCTCATGGACAAGATTATGCATTTCCAAAACATTTGAATTGTGACTAAAAAGAATTATCTGAATGTGTTATATTTCAAAATATTCACTTACCCAACCACACACTTATTTCATATACTTATTGAATAAGTACAAAGTTCTGAATGACTTTCATCTGTTTTCAAAAATCAAATCTCTTTTCAAATGATGAAGTTTTTGTGAATATGCACCAAAATATCCCAGTAACTGAGAGAATTTTAACCATGGCCATGTCATTGGTAAAAGAGTAGTGAAGTATTTCTTTCCTTAGAAATTTCTAGCTTGCGAACTCTTAGAGACAGGAGCAACACTGAGCAAATATAATAATAACAACAAAAATTGTTAACAAATAGAACAAATAACCCAGCCAGATCTTTCCACCATAACAGATGGTGAACACAGGCATTTTAGTCTTGGCAATCACTTTGCTAGGTTACGGAGTGTGTGCTTTATTGAAACAATGTCTTATTATAAATGTTATGATAAAAAAAAGTAACAATGTAAACAATTTTGGATCTTTTCTTAAAAACTGGAAATGCAAAGAGTCAGAAGAAGTACCATCAATATCTACAGTGTTTTATGCAGTGTCTTAATACCATGAAACCAATTACAAAAATGTAAAAAATGACTCCTTGATAGAACAAATTTATTAACTTATGTCCCTAAGGAGTCATCCAACATGCTCAGACTTTGAGACACAGACCTAGGAAGTATAGAATTAATGGACTTCACCTTAACTTTCTTATATGCTTCTCTACTGTAGCGCTTTAACTCATAGACAGTAACACCCAGTATGCCTACCTGAAATACCACCTATTGTATATAACATCCTATTGTATAGTCAGAAGTGGTTTCCACCATTCTCTATGTAGAACTAAACTTAGAAGACTGATAAAACTTAGGTAGAGCTCAAAAAGATATGAGAAATAGGGATCCAAGTTAAAATATATACTTTTCGTGAGAATGAATGCACACACACCCATACCCATTTTTCTCTCTGTTGATTGGGGATTTTTAATACAAGTATTGATCAGCTAGCATCTGAGGCTATTTAAAGGGCTGTACCATCTCATGCATTGTTGGTGATCGTGGAAATTGGTAAAGCCTTTCTGGTGGGCAATTTAGTATATGTGTCACAGTTTTAAATTTGTGTGCTCAGCTATTCTACTTCTGGGAATATATCTTAAGAAGGTGAAAGTGTTAGAAAAGATTACAAAGCTATTATCACCATGTATACATATGTGTGTGTGTGTTTACTGTTTTAATTCTTTGACAAGCTTGGAAATCTAGGTTTAATATACACAGTTAGCAATTAAATATACCTTTCTTGAATGTCTACCATGTGTCAGGCTGAGTGCTGTGCACTGAGAATAAAAAATATCAACAGTCTTTAGTTACAAGGACTCACATAAGTTGGATAACACTTTCCCACTAACCAGAGTATTTTAATCAGCATGAAATAAAACTCCCAGCAGTAGTAAATGCCATGATTTATTACATTTGAATATAAGCACCCACTGAGGCTACTCATTTGGCGTGCTTGGCACACGTTTTTTCTGTTTAAATGGAGGGAAGGTGTGTGATTCCCTCTTGGCAAGTGCCCATGTTGGAATTAGCAGGGTTCTGGAAATTCTGGTCAGGAGCTAACAAGATGAGACAGTGACCTCTTCCTATGCATTTGAGAACAGTGATTTTTCATTTCTGCCGCTTAATCCTAGAACAGGATTCTTGTGGATGCTTGTGTTTTCCTCAACATTAGGTCATCAATAATCAGAGGATGGTCCTGGTTGTATTTTCGTGTTTTCACTTCGAAGTCTGTGTGTGTTTCTGCTCATCTTGGTCTGAGTGTGCTTGGCCTCCTCCATTCTGACTATCACTCATGTCCAGGGAATGTGTGTCCCCCTCACAGATGGCATATTTGGCATTCCTCATGCTGTTCACTTTTACTGTGCTGGTGGAGATGCAGCGTCAGCCCAGCGTGCAAGAATGGCTTGTTATCATTTACATCTTCACAAATGCCATTGAGAAAGTCCGGGAGGTGAGCTATCCCTTCTACTTTTGGCTTCTACACACCTCTGCTAGAGGTGTCCTGAGCTCTGGTGAGGAAAATAGATAGGTCAAGGGTGAGGGTCAGATAGACAGTCCTGATCCTGATTTGCATACTACAGGAAAGGTATTTAGGGGGCAGTCTCTGATCCCAATCCTTTCTCCTTGCCAAATACTTTTTACTGGTTGCTGCTCTTTGAAAGCAGTTGTTTTCGAGGACATCTGAGTGTGTTTATCACTAAGTGAGGCTGTCTAATTGTTATTAGATCCTCCAACTATTTGATTTCCTGGAAGTGTGTGTGTGTATGTGTTTTAAATAAGATTGATTTTTCATAGCCTAGCGTTACTTGCATATTACCAGTTTGTCTCACAGAGTGACACATAAATGGTCAAAATTGTATAATAAATAAAGAATTCATTTATAGCTTTTAAAAGATCCTACTAAATACCTTTAAAAATTGAAATTGAAAATTCTTCTGGGGCAAGTAGTCCAAGAAACAAAACAAGTCAAAGTTTTTGTTTTTAAATTGCAATGAGTCATTTAAAAATAATAAAAAAAACCATTTCCATGCAGTTATATATGCAATCATACACAGTTATGACTGTTTTAGATATTAATATATATATGTATGAGGTGTGATCACACAACACAGTGAATGTTTAAATAAAAAAAAATTACAGTAAAAGACACATTGCTATTAATTCCCCTCAAAATGCTCCCCCTCACTTCAAATACACTTATCCCACCATTCTTGCCACTTTCTGAAGCAGTTCTGGAAGTCTTCTTTCATGAGTGTCTTTAGTTGTGCTGTCATGGCTGCTTCAATGTCCTGAATGGATTCAAAATGTTTACCTTTCATGGTCATTTTGACTTTGGGGAAGAGACAGAAATCTCACAGTACCAGATTCAGTGAATAAGGTGAATGAGGACACACAATAATGTTTTTATTTGACAGGAATTGCTGTACCAGAAACGATGTGTGACACGGAGCCTTTCAGTGTGATCAAAATATACAGTGAATACTACTGCCGAGTGCCATCCAATGGAAAGGCAGGAATCTTCAATACGTGAAGTGGTGCTTCGAACCTTAGTAAGTGTGTGACAAGTTTCAACTTGTTCGGTGCAGTCAGTTGGGTGTGAGCTACGGTTAAGAGAAGGTGTGTTTTATATTGTGCCATAAATCATCCTCCATCATGACAATGCTCCGTGTCACACATTGCTTCTGGTATGTGGCAGTTTCTGTCAAATAAAAACATTATGGTGTGTCCCCATCCACCTTATTCACCGGATCTGGCACCATGTGACTTCTGGCTCTTCCCCAAAGTCAAAATGATTCAGGTCATCGAGGCAGCCACAACAACGCAACTAAAGACACTCATGAAAGACGACTTCCAGAACTACTTCAGAAAGTAGCAAGAATGATGGGATAAATGTGTTGAAGGGGGAGTATTTTAAGGGAGATTAATGGCAATGTGTCTTTTATTGTAATACATTTTTATTTAAATAGTCACTGTATTATTTGATCACACCTCTTGTGTCTACCTCCATCTATGCATTTACATACATTGATTTTCTCCTAGCGTTAATGTGACCAACTTTATGTACTAAGAAAATGTATTCTTAGTAGTTATACCTATATGGTCTGCTAGTTACTATTGTGAAGTTTATAGATTATAGAAGATAACTCAGAAGAAAAATGTTATCTGAATTCTACCATTTTTATGCTTTGGGGAAAATAGGTTTACTATTTTACACATCAGTTTGTCTGATATTTTGTTGCAGGGTTATTTCTTAAAATAGTGAGTTCTAATATCACATTCTGAGTAATTTGTCAACAACTCACTAAAGAGGACCAGGCTATAGAATTCCTTGGTTTCAAACTAGTCTTTTTTGCACTTGGCTATACTTTATGAAATGGAATTGTCCTTATCGAGATCCATTGCAATATTAAGTTTTAAAATGTCTTGCAGTTTCCCTGTGTTAGTTTAGGATTAATGAAAGCTAGAAAAATTACTTAAAAAAACCCTTCTGTTGGGGTGTTCAAATAGCTGGCTAGCACTAACAGTGACATTAAATTATATTTATCGAATTGTCTAAATAATTCCTTACCTGAGGATAACTTAGTTCACCAAAATCCCCTTGTGATCTAAGATTTGGCAGGATTCAAATTACTCTTTAAATGAGCAGTTGATATATTAAAGAAGGTGATATTGACGAGACTCTTGGATTATACCTCATTCTTTAGGTTTCTTTCTTCTTTTAGGTCTGTATTTCAGAACCTGAGAAGTTTACTCAAAAGGTGAAGGTATGGATTAGTGAGTACTGGAACCTAATGGAAACTATAGCTACTGGCCTGTTTTTGGTTGGTTTCAGCCTTCGGTGGGGTGATCCTCCTTTCCATACAGCGGGAAGACTTATATACTGCATTGACATCATATTCTGGTTCTCACGACTCCTGGACTTCTTTGCTGTGAATCAACACGCAGGTCCATATGTGACCATGATTGCAAAAATGGTGAGTATAGTCTGCTTGTATATTCTGGTGTTCTTTTTTAATGCTTCTGCCTAATTTCATGGTTCACATTCAGTAGTTTAACTTTTGAAATTTTTTACAGAAGCACAGAGAGCAAGATCATTTCATCACTGCTTTCCTTATAACCACCAACTCATATTTAACAAATGTCCTTGGATAGCATATTGGGTAGTTGATAAGGATTCTCAGTTTACCATTTTGGGGTAAGGGCCAGATGATATGGGATTGAATCAAATTTGCCTCTGAGCACAGTAATTCCCAAGGGTCAAATTTGTGTGAGGCTACCACCAATATTATTTTTCTGCTAAAATATTGATTTATCTTTGTATCTCTTCATCCCCATCCAACTCTTAATTAGCGATTACTATGGGCCACACACTCTTATAAGTACTTTGAATATATTAACTCATTTACTTTTCAAAACAACTTTATGAGATAGGTATTATTATTCACATTTTACATACAAGGAAATGAAGGTAAAGTAAATTTTCTGAGACTATTAGTATGGGAGCCAGGATTCAAATCTGGGCCACCTGGCTCTCTCTGTTTGTCATTGACACTCACTACGCAGTTTTATTAGCCTTGTCCAGATGAATTTGCACAGGGCCTAAGAACCACACCCTAGGAAGTACAGTACCTCAAAATCATCTTTGCTTTTTCTTCTGGCAAGTTCTTGAGAAGGAAGGGTAGTGCTGAAATGAAGGAATAGGACAGAACAGGGAGTACCTCCAGGATTCCAAAGATAGACTTTTTCTTCACACTTTTCTCTTAGACCAGCAATGTCTTCTCTGGTCTTCGTGACATTGGTATTTATTCCATAAGCTATGCTGAGGTGAATAACATATATAAGCGAGTTAGCACAAGTTTATTTTTTCCCTAATGCAAAGCTTAATGAGTACTCATGGGGGCCATCCTCTACCCAGTGACTCAGGGATCCAGAATCCTTCCATCTTGTGACATAGTAATATCAACATGTGGCTTCTAACGTCTCCTATGACAGGACGTGATAGTGATGGATAAAGTCTTACGGTTTCTAACTGCTCTGGATAAGAAGTGACTCAATTCACTGTCACTCCATAGCTCATTGGCCAGAATAGGTCACATGGCCCCAGCCTCGTGGAAGGAAGGCCAAGAAATGTAGAAAAGCTAATAGAATACTCATGGAACAATTCTCTCTGCCATAGTGAACAAATGAGGTGAGCTGATGTATGTTTAATAAGTGAAATGAATTATTTAAAAAGGCCTTAAAAATTATAATACAAAGTTCAGTGCTCTATAAACAGCCCTCTATTGTGTATTATAACAATAAAGCTTACTTTTAATACAAAGACTAAGTGGCAGTTTTGAAACATTGGATTTAACAAACATCATTTCACAGTGGCTTTTTGCATGTTTTTGGGATCCTCCACTTTATCAGGGTGCTCAGTAGCTTGGAATTCTTCAGCAGATTCTTTGCCTGATTCATTTCTCAGACTCCAACCAGTTCTTGAAGATAACTGTGGGGATAAGAAGCCATTTTACTAACTTGAGTATCCCTATTTTTTTCTTTTCCTAACCTCTGGCCCAATTGGTGAAAAGTTGGATATTAGCCAATCAAAATTTGTTCACATTTCATTACTTCTTAAAAAAAAGAAGTACAAATTCTCTTTGTTAGTAAATTTGTGTTATTCCATAGACCACATTGACATGACACACATATTGTACAGCAAAAACAAAATGGTTTTACCAAAGGAAATCCAGCTATTCATGGACTAGGGCATTTTGGTCAACCACTAGACAGACCTTTTTATTGGCAGGTATAATTATGATGGTTGCTAGTGTTTGATTTGTTTTAAATTTCAAATCTGTAGTAAAATTCTGGTTGTGCTATACTACTTTTACAGACAGCAAACATGTTCTACATTGTGATCATAATGGCCATAGTCCTGCTGAGCTTTGGAGTGGCACGCAAGGCCATCCTTTCTCCAAAGGAACCTCCATCTTGGAGCCTTGCTCGAGATATTGTGTTTGAGCCATACTGGATGATGTATGGAGAAGTCTACGCATCAGAAATAGATGGTGCGTAGGAGATCTGTCATCAAACAGAAATTGAACTTTTGTAGATACTCAGAGGAAAAAAAATGAGAAAAATAATTATCTGGATTTAAAATGAAAAATTGGTATTCTGCTGTTAATGTGCTAAATATTTAGAGTCATAGGACTGTGATTCATCTTATCTCATTCTTTTTTTGCAGTTTGTTCAAGTGAGCCATCCTGTCCTCCTGGTTCTTTTCTTACTCCATTCCTCCAAGCTGTCTACCTCTTTGTGCAATATATCATCATGGTGAACCTGTTAATTGCTTTCTTCAAGTAGGTTATTTTAATTAAATATGGTTATTGTGTTTAAATCAAAATGTGGGCAGGTGTTTTGAGTAGATTCACATGTGTTTTGAGCATGTAGCCATTGGTTTTTGTGTGCTCCTTGTCTTATTACTGCGGTTTTAGAATATGGGCACGAAATTACTGGTAGGAAGGCATCAGAGCATGAGAAGAGACAAAACAATAAATAGAGAGAAGTATCATAAAAGCAGAATGAAAGGAAATCATGCATTGTAATTAAATAATACACTAGAATCATGGAAGAGTAACAGTTGATGAGGTTGAAAGTTGGCCAAGGAACGCTTGATATTCTTTCTTCACTTGGCTTTCAATGCAGCATATCTTATTCTCTACTTTCTTCTATCTCACTTTTTACTTGTTCTCAGTCTCCTTTTCTGGATCATCATCTTCTTAACTTTTCAACATTGGAATGTCCCTGGGTCATGACCTTGCTTGTCTTTTATTTGTGCTTTCTTTGGTGATTTTGGCCAGTTTCCTGTATATGTTGCCAAATTGTAATTTATATCTCTAGTCCAAATCTTTTTCTTGAACTTAAATCCTATAGATCTAACTGCCCCCTTCTATTACCAGTTGGATGTTTAGTAGACTTCTAAAATTTCAAATGTTCAAATTCTTGACCCTCCCTTCTATCCAAGATACTATTAGTCTTTCCCAAATCTATTAGAAAGACCACAAGTTTCTGTCAAAGTTCCATCTTTCCAGTTGTTCAGACTGAAAATCTTGGAGTCATTCTTAATGTCTCTAGTACTTCTACCTCTAAACTGTCAGAACACTTTTTGACTCTACCTTCAAAGAGATCATCAATCCAGCCACATCTTACCACCCCACGTCTACCACAGAGCCTCCTAATTTATGTCTGTGCTTTTGTCTTTGGTCCTTATATTCTGTTATCAACACAGAAGCCCTAATGACCCTTTACAGACATACGTTGGGTGCTGTCACTCCTCAGTTCCAAATTCTTCAGTGGTTTCCCATTTTCCTCTATGTAAAAGTCAAAGTTCTTACCATGACGTAGAGGGTGCCATGTGATTTGGCTTCCCTCTACTTCTCAAATTACACGTCACACTACTCTCCCCCTAATCCATTCCTCTCCAACCACACTGGCCCCTCACAGTTTTTCAAACAATACAGGTGTGTTTGCACTTGCTGTTCTCTCTGTCTGGATATCAGTGGGGTGCATTCCCTTACCCCCTTCAAGTCTTTGCTCAAATGCCCCCCTTTTGATTAGCCCTAAGCTAAGGATGATATTTACAAGGGTACCGCTCCCCATTTCCTTCAGCTATCTCCTTGGTATGCCTGGTCCTTCTTACTTTTCTTTCTTTACACCCACTTATATATGCAAATATGTTTTATAATGTACATATTGTGTTTTTTCTATTTTCTGGATTCTCTACTGGAATATAAGTTCCACAAGGACAAGTTAGGCTGCTTTTTTGTTCTTGTTTTGTTTTGTTTTTTGGCTTTTTTGCTCACGAATTTATCACAAACACTGAAAAGATAAGAAAAGGGAAATCAATGAATGGAATCTAAATAAAAAAAGTAGAGAAGATAAAGCCTGGAGGGAGGCAAAATAAATCAGAATACTTAAAAAAATGACATATATATAATATATATTATATGTATATGACATACCTTCCTGCTTTTTACAAGATTGTATGATAGCTATCATTACTTTTAGCCCCAGCATTTAATGAACTTTAAAATTTGTTGGTGTTTAGTTATTATAGCTATTTTTGATTTTCAAATAATACTAAGAAAAGGACATGAGATTTTTTTGATTCTCAAAAACATCAGGTATCAAAAGAGAGGTTGAGAAATCCTCACATAGACCAGTTTTCTCACTTCAGAGATTGAGAACCAAATGAGCTGAGAAACCCAAGCTCTCACTACTTGTCTGGGGACCTTTTCCAGATTCTTTATACCAATAATTACAAAGAACCTGAAATACACTGTGAATATCGCCACCTGCTGATGGACAGGCTATAGTCACACGTGGAGTGGCAGAAGCATGTGATTTGGTGGTTTTTAAACTTGATCGTGCAGAATTACCAGGAGGGCTTGCTGAGATACAGATTGCTATAATATTTACCTCCAGAGTTTCTAATTTAGTGGTTCTGGGGTAGGACCCAAGAATTTGTGTTTCTGACAAATTCTTAGGTGATGCTGTTGCTGCTGGTTCACTCACCACACTCTGAAAACCACTGTTAAAACCCAGTTATATACGTTTCCTTCATCTACTTTATGGACTCTGTGATAGGTATGTTCCCGCTCCTCTTATCCTAAGCTGGTTTTCTCCAGGATAGTTCTGGTTCCTTTTCTTTTTTATTACTCCAGTTTAAGGTTGCCTGTATCTTTATTTTGCTAAATGTCGCTGCCCTCCTTACGTACATCTCTGCCATTTTCTCTAAAGAGACTCAATTTTATATTAGCTTAAAAAAAATGTTAAGATGGACATTCTATCGTGACAATCCCCTGACTCCCATCATGTTATAGACTTAAAGGTAAATAGTTAAGGATGAAATGGTATTTTAGAATAACTACCACCCACCAGAACCTCCAATGCAAGTTCTATAATATCAATATATTTATCACACTATCTTCATATTATAATTGATGTAATTAAAGGGAAAATCCAAGGTGTCCTACCAATGAGAGTTACTTTTATTGTAAAGCTAATCTGAGTAATATATCTACCTTCTAAATAGAAGCTCTGCTGATTGGTTTATTTTAGGATGAATTGATTGTTTCCCCCTGTCTCTTTCTCTTAATATTCTTTTATTTGGGTGGTTTAAGTAGGATTATTCTAGCAGTTTTCACGTGCGACATTAGGAGAACCTCTTCATAAGGTTTCTCATATAGAGGAACATTAAAGCTGTTTACTGGGACGTCCGGTTGGCTTAGTTGGTTAGAGCGCAGTGCTCAAAAGACCCAGGTCGCTGGTTTGATTCCCACATGGGCCAGTAAGCTGGGCCCTCCACAACTAGATTGAAAACAATGGCTTGACTTAGAGCGGATGGGTCCTGCATAAACACACTGTTCGCCAATATTCTCCAATTACAAAAAGAAAATGAAGCTGTTAACCATGAATGCTGAATTGTGGACTGAAAAGTTTTTTATGTGAGAAGACATGGTGAACCAAAGATAGTGTTGAGTTCCAGAGGGCACTATCTTTTCATGGCATTTAAAATGTTAGTATTTTCTTCTCTCTGATTTTAATTTCTACCTTTTGTTTACTATTTTGATTAGCATATTTTATTGTAGAAAGTGATGAATGTATTTTGTTTTGTGGAAGAAGAATCAGAAATGCAATGGGTATCATTTTTATTGGCTAATTGCTAGTAATGTCAGATAAACCAATCATAAAACCTGGAAAAAAAGGAAAACAATGTATTATATTTCAGGATTTTTGTATTAACGCATTGTACCTCTCTTACTACAACTTACAGTAACGTTTATCTGGATATGAAATCCATTTCAAACAAACTGTGGAAATACAATCGCTATCGCTACATCATGACTTACCATGAGAAGCTTTGGCTGCCTCCACCTTTCATTCTGCTCGGTCATGTTGGTCTCTTCCTACGCCGTCTTTGTCATCGTCGAGCTCCAAATGACCAAGAAGAGGGTGATGTTGGATTAAGTAAGTTTTCATTGGTGGGACAGGAGGAAGAGAGTAAAGCATGGAGATGCAAGGTTGAAGACACACTGGACCATTGGCAGTTAAATTCAGGGCACAGGATGGAAGGCTCTGGGAGTTAACTGACAATAGAGTAACAGCTGAGGACGCAGGTCTAAGTAAATACATTGATCTCATTGTGTTGTAGTGCATTTTGCCAAGATTAACTGATACTTTGAAAGAAAAGAATAGGTAGGAACAAAATCTCTGCTTGACTGTGTAAAGGTTTTAAGTCACCCAGAATACCTGTGTTTTCTCGGCTGACTTGGGACTTTGTTAGAATAACTCCTAGAGAGTAGTTACAATGATCCATACTCATTTCCCCATTGTTGAAGATGGAATCCAAATAGGAAGAAGTTACAGAAGGCCTTGTGGTCTGAGGGAGATAGATAAGCAAGACTGATTAACGTATTAACCAGAATCAGGGTTCTCTGGTTCTCTAATCTACTGAATACGGAGGTGATTCTGAATGGATGTTTTACATCTTCAATCTCTCTCTCTCTCTCTCTCTCTCTCTATCTCTCTCTCTCTATCTCTCTCTCTCCCTCTCTCTCTCTCTGTCTCTCTCTCATGCGCGCACGTGCACTCTCTTTCTACCTCCAAAGCTTAAATCAACATATTTTGAGATTATCCTCGTTCATTTTGCTCACTCATATCTTGACTGCATGATATGATGGTCATACTAATTGTCATATGAGGAGAACATTTTTTTGTGTGATTATGTAGATCTTCTGTAGTTCCTCTCAAGCAATTCCACAATTGATACTAGGCCCATTTCTAGATAATTCCTAGATATAGAGGAAATAGTTGGCGTAAATCCACAATCCTTTATTCCAATTACTAAATCAAAAGTACCTCTGAAAATGGAAAGTCTTTTTTTCTTTATAAATTGTGGAAAGACTCACTTGGGCAGAAGTAGCTTACGGGAGTAGTGTGAAGCTATTTATTCTCTTTATCCCATGTAGTGTGAATATTCATCGATTTTGCTGCAGAAATAGTAATGTGTCTGATTACAGGAGACTTCTCTGACCCCAAGTAAAGAGTTTTCATTATTTACCACTCTTTTACTTTTGTAGTTTTTTGTAAAACTAGAAAAAAAATCTAAATTCTAAAACACATCTGGTTCCATGAGTTTCAGATAAGGGATTGTGGAGTATTTTGGTGAGCTCGTTTTGGTGAGCTCTTCGGGGGACAGATGTTACTGCAAGATTGTCAGGGTAATATGCTTTTGCACTTGGTAGTTGACTGTGTGAAGTGTTTTTCTCCTCTTGAGTCACTTGGAGATTTATTTTTCTTTTTCGTTCCCCCCCCCACAAGAGATTCAGTCTTTATTAGGAAGCCAAAGCATAACTGAAGTTAATTTAAAGGCTTATAATTATACTGTAAGTTTTAGGCTTCTAATAGAGTGCCATCCCAGGCACTGGCTGCAGAACCATTGCAACCTAATAGTAGAGTGTGAACCACTTGAGAGATACTGGAATTAACTAGGATTTGGCCAGATTTCCTAACACCATACTAAAGAACCTTTCCTGGGTTCACCTTGATCTGGGCTTATAGGATGATTCTGGTATAACAATTAAGAAAATTTTCTGTTCATCTCAAGCTCTGGAAAATTCTTGAATTTTTGTAAGATTGCTTCCCATCCTCTCTCTGTATTGAGGATCAAGACGTTTGCATATGTTGCAGCAGTGCCACCTGGCGGACAGTCCCAAGAATGCTCCATAGGCTACAGGCTGCACCTGTTACTAGAATTGCTCTGTGGATTGTTTGCTCTCACGAATTCACAGAAGGTTCAAATCATGACAATTATGAAGTTTCTTGTTCATACTTTGTTTTCCTGAAAATCAGACCTAACCGGAAAATAAGCCCTAGCATGATTTTTCAGAATGACATCCTCTGAACCAAATCCCTAATGCGTCTTTTGGAGCAAAAATTAATATAAGACCCAGTCTTATTTTTGGGGAAACATGGTGGGAGATTCTTTAATTTAGTGTTAGAGGGATACTGTTTTTTTTTTTTTTTTAGTATTTGAAAGTTTTCCACACCATAAAATCAGAATACATTGTGCATTTGAGTTGTGAACATATATTATGGTTGAGTATTGTTTTATTTTTGCCATGTTTTTCAATTCAGAATTAATATTTTTGTCTTTTGTATTATTGAAAAATATTGGAACATTTTCACTGCTGATAAATTCTGCAGAACTCTAATTGCTTCCCCCTCTAATTTAAGTGAAATTATTGAAGGAAGAGAACTTCCCAATTTTATCATTTTTGTAACACTATTATTATATTTTTCAAGTGTTAGAAACTTGCTTAAAAAAACGTATTTTCCTTTTAGGTCAGAGTGAGAGCCAAGGTGGTAGCCTGAATGATTGCAGAAGTTTGACAAGAATTGCATTAGCTTCAAAATATCACCAAATGATGTGTCTTGTAATGAATTTAATTATAATTCTGTTAGGGAAGGTGGGTAGCCTTAGTTGGCTATTGACTGGTAATAATATGTTTTCTTTTTCAACAGAAGAACTTAGTGTATGCAAACTCAATGTAAAAAATTAAAACTTTTTTATACATACTGGATTACTTACTGTCAAAAGACTTTGACTTCTAGCTGTGATTTTAACCTATAGGTTACTCATTGTCATTTTGAGAGATAAAACAGTTGGTGGGGGTGGGGTGGGGAAACACAATCACTTTTGGGGGAATTAAAAGTTATGTGTGGATTTTCGACTGAGTAGGGGTCAGTGCCCTAACCCTCACATTCAAGGGTCAATTGTACAGTGAATTTTTGTTAATGTGTAAAAACATTCTAACCTGTGAAAATATTGAAGAGAAAGTGTCTGTTCCACATGTGCCATCTTCACACTACCATGCCTGTTTGTAGAACAAATAAGAGAGACCCAGACTGGCGTTTCCAGTTGTTCCCTCTTAATACTTAATACATGCTACTTCCCCCTTAATACTAGGACTACAGTCTGACAAGGCAGCAAAGTGTATCATACAAGCTTCAGTCTATCAAATTTCAACACAAGTGGAAGAAAAGCCACTCATACATTGTATTGGCTTCCTACTGAAAGTGAATAATGATTCTTTTTATGTACCATACCTATTTTCACAGAACTCTACCTGAGTAAGGAGGATCTGAAAAAACTTCACGATTTTGAAGAACAGTGTGTGGAAAAATACTTCCATGAGAAGATGGAAGGTCTAAATTGTAGTTGTGAGGAACGAATCCGAGTGACATCAGAAAGGTAAAAGAGCATATGTATTTTTCCATCCCCAAACTGCTACCCAAACCCAATTCTCTAGAATGTCTAAAAAGGCACAAAGATCTACTTAAAAAATTCAGAGGTTTAAGTTCTCTAAAACGTTCTCAAGTAGCACATAATGTACATACAATTAATGCATATTTATTGAACATTTGCTCTGTTCCAGTTACTATTCTGGTTACTGGAGGTAAATGGTGTATGCGAGACAAGAGTGCCTGACTTCATAGGACTTACATTCTAGTGTGTACATGTGGAAGCGTGTGGGGGGTGGGGGACAAAAAAATAAAAAAGCAAACCCATAAAAGAAATACGGAATTTAATGTCAGGTAGTAAAGGAGCAATGAAGAAAAAATAGCATAAAGGAATGGAAAACGATGGTGGCAAGGGGTCTGCTGGTATTGGGGGTCGGGTTGAACTATTTTGGGTAGTCTGGTGCAGGAAGGTGGATGTGAAGGGATTGAGGAGGAGAGACCCGAGGAAGGTGTACCAGGCAGAGACATCTATCTGGTGGCATGCACCTGGTGGAAGGAGCAGCAAATGCAGGTGCCTCAGGCAGCCAGGTGAGTCTAGGAGCAGCCCGCAGGCCCGGGGGAGGTCCAGTGTACCATGCTGGTTGTATCAGGGCACCTGACCAGCCATTGTTGTGCAGTGGAATGGATGGCTGAAGTGGGTGAAGGGTGCAGACAAGTGGAGACAGCAATTACAGACAGCTTTGTGGGAAGTATTTCTGTGAAGGGAGGCAAGGGGTGGGGCGTCTGGGGACATGGTAAGGTTCTTCTGTTTTGTTTCATGTGGAGTTACCAACAGAATTGTGGATGGTCCTGGAAATGGTCCACCAGCACTGACCTGCTGGAGTAGGAGAGAGGAGGTGATCTGCCTATGGGAATTTCTCTCAGAGGGGCTTAATGCAGCAGGAAGCCAGGAGAGAACATGGCCAGTGTGCAAAGGGATGCAGCTAGGGTTGAGAACAGTTGTCATGGTAGAGTCATCAGCTGAGAATGCCTGTGGGCATGTGTGATTTTGGGTGGTCACTGCTGGAAGGCCATCCAGAGGTTTGAGAAGAGAGGAGAAGATGTGTTGGAGAGAGTGAATATATTCAGGAACTGTAGTAGGATCAAAGCTGTTATGGCTGCACTACTAATTGTGGGTACATAGCGTTGTGTTAAAATATGGAGGACAGCATGTGCTGATGGGCACTTTTTAAAACATAGAACTGCTCTCTTAACTGGAAGCAAATTGACAGAAGTTAAATGTGTTCCTTCATTTTTGACTATACATGGACCTGACTATAAAATGGGATACCTAATTATGTGTGTATTTTTCTGATGTCCAAATAGATAGTTAGTGAATCCTCACATATGGCTTTATTTAAAATGGAATAACATTTTGAGGTGTCTAAATGGTTCATTATGGGCATATTATATTTCTGGACTTGTCTAATGATAACATATTTATGTAAATATGTGTTTAGGTAGCAGATTGAGTTTCAGATCAAATTTTAATATTGAGAAGAAAATTAACTATCAAATAAAGATATGTGAATCCACAAAATTCTATTTTACTTAACTAATGTCTTTAGGTCAGAGCTTTATGAGCTTCCTTTTCCCTCTTCCATACATGCTGCCTTTTTTTTTTTTTACAGCTGTGCTCATTGATTCCTGTAGGACAGCATGGTTCTTAGTTTTGTATGAAACATTCCCAGATATGGGTTTATAGAGCTGGGAGAAAGTCCTGCTTCTGCCACTTCCTAGCTATATGTCCTTGGGAAAATTTACTCTGGGCCTTGGTTTTCTTATCTGTAAAATGGGAGTGAAAACAGACTACCTGTTAAGAGTTGCTGTGAGGATTACATGAGATGATGCAGATGAACTATGTGGTAGAGAGCAGGTAGACCGTAAGGCTGCAGTGAAGTTATCTACAAGTATATAAACACAGGCTCCAAAAATTTTGAGTATAATTCCTTTTTAAATACAAATTTCCTTTCAAACCTTAAGAAAAGGGGAATAAGTAGATAAGATGGGATCAAAATAGCCCCTTCCACTCCTAAGATTATGAACAAGATCGTGGAGAGACCCTTACTTTACAGTATAAACTAAGGAAGAATTTTAGGTGGTCAGTCATAAGGAAAGATTTACCTTCTAGGCAGATTTCTTTAGTCATAGAGTGGATTTGAGGAATCAGAATTGGTAGAGAGACTACTGAGAGATTGATGCAGAAGATGGATGAGTCCCAAGGGTTGAAAAGAGGTTATCTTGGCCCGTTTGGGCTACTATAACAAAATATCACGGCTTATAAGCAGCAGGAAGTTATTGCTCACTGTTCTGCAGGCTGGAAGTCTGGGATCAGGGTGCCAGCATGGTCTGGTGAGGGCCCTCTGCTGGGTCGCTGACATCTTGTGTCCTCACATGGTGTAAGGGGCTAGGGAACTCTGTGGGATCTCTCTTATAAGAGCACAGTCTCATTCATGAGCAGTCCACCCTCATGACATAACCACCCCGAAGGCCCTATCTCCTAATGCCATCACATTTGGACGTTAAGATTTCAACATGTGACATTTGGTAGGACACAATAACTCAGGCCATAGCCGAGGGGATAGATAAAGACATATTTAGAAAGGACAATTCATGAGCTAGGGATTGAATATTGAGCTAAGGGAGAGGATGGAGTCCAGGATGAGTCTGCAATCAGTAGCAGGGGTAATTAAGTGAAAGATGGCACCACCACGATAAAGAATGTACAAAAGGGTGGGAAGCAACGAAGTTTAGATTTGTTGAGTCTGACACTCTGTGGCACATGTAGCCAGAGATGTCTGGGAGGCTGGAGATGTGTGAATCTGAAGCCCTGAGGCAAAGTTTGAATTGAACAAGATTTGGGAGTCATCTGCTTATTATAAAAGCAATAAAATTATGACAGAGGAAGTGATTTTGCCCAGAAAGCATGTACAGGGAAGAAACTCAGTGCGCTGAAGGTATAGCCCTGGGAGATGCCAACACCTGTGTAATCGACTGAGGAAGAGGAACTCATGGAGAAGACTAAAATGAATGGATCAGAGGAGTATATGGAAAACCAGGAGAAGGTAGTATGATGAGTCACTACAGAGTGAAAACTTTAGAACCAGACGTTTACAAACAACTAACTCAATAATAATAACAATAATAATAATAATAATAATAATAATAAAAACCCTAACATCATTAATCATCATAGACAATTATATTTCTCCTGAATAGTTTTTTTGGAGATTTGAGTAGAGAAAAATTAGAAGATAAATTATGAACAATATTCTAGATGCGTTCAAAGGCTTTAGAATTCAATTATGAAGCTCTAATTTTACTTCAAAACATAATCAGTATTCCCTCCGATAGAGAGATCTATTTTACCAGCCCTCTTTTATATCATTACTCTTGTTGAGGTCATTTCTGGGGAGCTCACAAATGAGGGAGGGAAGAACATTTTTCTGAGGTAACTGAGCAGTCATTTGAAGAGGGAGAGGGAGGAGATTCGGAGGATATCTGCATGTTTGCCTACCTTTAAAGAAGAGATCACCTATGTCCTTATAGAATTAAGTGAGTTGTGAAAGTAGGAAAAGAGAACATATTAAGGCTGTTTTATATCTTACTTTCTCTACTTGGAATGCCAGCTACTTTTCGACCTAGTAGTAAGCTAGCATTTTCCCCTTTGTTCTATGGAGTAAGATGCTCACTAGGTATTTCTGTATATTAAACATGTTGGGTATGTTGTATTTGGGAAATGCTATGTTTTTTTTAAAGAAGTTCAAACACTTGCACAACGTGCATTGTGACCCAGTAGAGTTATAGTTTGAGCAGGTCCTGTTATTATTTGGCTATGAAAACTTATTGAGGAACATTTGTTTGGTCAAACACTTACCAGCATGAGAAATGTTGATGTAATTCATTTAACACTTCACAGGACTCTAGGACCCCCCAAAAGAACTTTGCCTGGATCCCAGATGAGTTGCTGGGAGGTGGACCGTAAGACTGACCATGTGACCTAACCTCTTTTCATGAAAGGGTTAATAGTAATGCTCACCTTATAGGGCTGTCATGTGGATTAAATAAAATAATAATGTAGAGCCTTTGTAAAATGCCTGCCACGTAGTGAGTACTCAGTGAGTATTATAATTGTCATGATGATCATAATTATACTTGTTATCATCTCATTTTAAAATATCTTCTCCAAAGGCCCACAATAAAACAATAACCATCCTGGTCTTCCTTCCACCCACAAACCTTGCACAGGGGAAACTAAAATTGTAAGAATTTATTTTATGGGTCAGGATGACCGAAAGGCTAGATTAAATTAATGTAGTTGGTGGTCAAGGAATATAATTAAAGTATGTTTCACAGGACATAATGCTTTAGAAAATAAGCGCCTATAAAAGCAGGAGGACTGGATTTGAGGGTGACCAGGTTATTTGTCTAACAGGTCTTTATTGTACCATGTTACTTGTTGCTGTGAATAGTTGCTGATTTCTATTGTATCCATTTGATGTGACTGCTGCTAATGGAACTTAATGAGTCTCCATTACTGCTGTGCAGACTGTACTGTTTTTGAATTAGATGAAACACTGCACTAGATGGAGAGGCTCTAATTAAGCATATTTGGAAGGGAATATACATATATTTTGTGTTCCTTCCCTCATCAGCTTTGCCAATTCTAGTTTTGCAGGTTCCAGAAGGTCACGAAGCATTTATTAAGCGTCTATAGAGTTATAGAAGTTGAATTCTATAGCAGACATGAGAGAGTGTTCTACCTGCATAGACTATAATAAAAACGGAAAATACCACCCTTCTTTTTATTTAATTCCTATGTGCAAAACTCCCAGAAAGAAGAAATGGAAGGTATCTATGGGACTTGAGGGGATCTCAGGAGAGGGGATGTCTTAACAGTCTTTTGGGAAGTACTTGCTATAGTTGACTGCTAAGCTCTTCGTGGTATAATCACTTCTTCTCCCAGGCCCCAGATAAGACTGGGGATCATTTTTTATTTCTGTGTATAGTCATATCAGCCACTAAACTGATAGTTAGATTCCCTCCCTTGCTGTTTTTTTACTTTATTTCTGTTTATCAAAGATTTTCATTATTAAAAAATTGGTAAGTATACTCTTTCCTTCAAATAAAAGAATAAAATGGGAAGAAAAGAATGAAACTATGTTATAAACCAGAGACCACTGTGAAAATTTTGGTCCTTTTACATTTAGTCATATATATATATTTAAAATTATACAATTTGTATTTTGTCACCCCTTATAGAAAACAAACAGCTCTTCAAATTTATCAGTCTGTGTAAACATTTTTTAACTTTTATTGTTTCTGTACTTATAAAGTTTTTATATCAAATTTAAAAGTATATAATGCAGAATGTAACAGAGCCCCACCCAGCACCAGAAGTAACCTAAGGAAATGATTATTAACGATATAAGCATGATATATTTTTTAAAGATTTTATTGGGGAAGGGGAACAGAACTTTATTGGGGAACAGTGTGTACTTCCAGGCCTTTTTTTCCAAGTCAAATTGTTGTCTTTTCAGTCTTAGTTGTGCCCAGCTCAGCTCCTAGTCCAGTTACCATTGCTAGTTGCAGGGGGCACAGCCCACCATCCCTTGCGGGACTTGAGGGGTTGAACTAGCAACCTGTGGTTGAGAGCCCACTCTCCAACCAACTGAGCCATCTGGGAGCTCAGCGGCAGCTCAGCTCAAGGTGCCGTGTTCAATCTTAGTTGCAGGGGGCACTGCCCACCATCCCTTGTGGGACTCGAGGGGTCGAACTGGCAGCCTTGTGGTTGAGAGCCCCCTGGCCCATGTGGGAGTCAAACCGGCAGCCTTCGGAGTTAGGAGCACAGAGCTCCAACCTCCTGAGCCACCAGGCCGGCCCAAGTATGATTTTTAATGGCTCCATAATATTCTATATCATAATGTAAAGAATATCTGTATGCTTTAGCATAGTGAAATTATAGCCTCTTTATATATGTTGTCTAGTTGAATGTCCCAATGTTTCATACTTGTGTGTTTACATAACGAGGTTGAATATTTTATCATGTTTCCTTATCTGTCATATTTTATCTTTTGTGAATTGTCTGTTCATGTCCTTTGGAGTCTGTAATTTCTTTCCCACTACAATTTGGAAAAGCTTTTGATTTATTAACGGATACCAACACCTCATGATATGTGTTAGAATAATTTCCCACTTATTTTGTTTTAAAATTTTGTATTATATTTTTATGTGTATGTGTTTATTTTTATATAACCAAACCGGATATATTTTGTAATTAATTGCATTCATAAACTTAGATAACCATTATTAGTTTCCTACGGTTGCCATAACAAAGAACCAAAAATTGAGTGTCTTACAGAAACAGAAATGTATTGTCTCATAGTTCTGGAGATTAGAAGTCCAAAATCAGCTTGCCGGCAGCCACATGCTTTTCCTGATGGTTCTCGGGGAGAATCCTTTCTTGCCTCTTTAGATTCTGGTTTGTTGGCAATCCTTGGTCCCTTGGCTTACAGATGTATCACTCCAGTCATAGGATGATCTTCTCCCTGGCTATCTTTACATCGTCTTCCCTCTGTGTCCAAATTTCCCCTTTATTAGGACACCAGTCATACTGACTTAGGGCCCACCCTAATGACCTTATTTTAGCTCGATTACCTCTGTAAAGACGATATTTCCCAGTAAGGCCACATTCTGAGGTACTGGGGGTTAGGACTTCAACATATCTCTTTTGGGGGAGACTAAACAAAACCCAGTCACATACAGAGATATTTACAGATCAATATTAATCAACACTTTCTTCCTTCTTTTTCTCTCTCTAAATGAAATCAATTGTTACATTTCATTTGACTCTGCTTACAGTTTACTTTTGTGCTTGTGTAGCTGAAGATGTCTTGTGTTGCTTTTATATGAATCAGTGGCTGGACATCATATTGTTGGGTTCAAGTATTCAAAATCATTTTGAAATTTTGCCTCAGGTTTTCTCTGAATGTAGGTCTTTTAAAGTAGGTTTTGTTTCAAATTTGGGAAAAGCGTAGTTGAACTGTAGACTTGGAAGTTTTCTTTTAAGATCTATACATTTTTTTTTTCTAATTGAATATTTTGTTATTGATTCTGTTCTTGGCATTCTGGTTTCTACCTCAGGATCTTCTTTCCCTACCAAATTAACACAGTGCTTGCCAGTAGGAGATGTTTAATTGGTTGCAGATAAATTAATGAATATATGAAGGAATATAAATGGGCTGATTGGTGACATGATTGAAGGGATAACTAGCAGGAAGGTAGGGATGTGGTTCTGAAATATTAGAGAGAAATAATGGCTAGACATGTAGATTCGTAGTTTTCCTACATTGAGGTGATAGTGGGAATTATAGGAGTGGACAAGATTACCTGAGATGAGAGTATCTATTAGAGAGAGAAGATGGCAGAAGGCAAATTCCCCTTGGAATGCTTAATGTGTTAACTGGTTTTCTTCCTCCCTTTACCATTAGGGTTACAGAGATGTACTTCCAACTGAAAGAAATGAATGAAAAAGTATCTTTTATAAAGGACTCCTTACTGTCTTTGGACAGCCAGGTGGGACACCTGCAGGACCTCTCTGCCCTGACAGTGGATACCCTAAAAGTCCTTTCTGCTGTTGACACCTTACAAGAGGATGAGGCTCTCCTGGCCAACAGAGAGTATTCTACTTGCAGAAAACTTCCCCACAGCTGGAGCAATGTTATCTGTGCAGAGGTTCTAGGCAACATGGAGATCTCTGGGGAGAAGAAATACCAATACTATAGCATGCCCCCTTCTTTGCTGCGGAGCCTGGCCAGAGGCCAACACCCTCCAAGAGCACAGAGTGGGCCCCTTCTTGACATTACAGACAGTCAGAGAGAGACTTCACATTTAAGAAATGACCAGGAAGAGCAAGAAACAGAAAAGAGTATAGTTACTTCTAGGGTATCCCTTGACAGGCAAACACACCCAAAGTATGGAAAATTTCTTCTGGTCCCTTCTTACCGAAAGCAAGTTCCTTTTTCTGCAGAAACTGACTTGCCTCTGTCCAGACCAACTGTGGAAGCAGGTACAGGTGTGCTGGCAACTGAACAAGTCATCCAGAGTGAGGTCCCTGTTCATCTGAGTTGGCAGACCCCAGTGGTCTCAGATCAGGGCTCAGTGGCTGAACCCAAGGTGCCGTGTGATCCAATCATTCAAATACCAGGCAGACATGACAGGGGAGAGCAGGTTCTACCCACTGTGATTTGCACACCTGCACCCATGAAAGTCGCCTCCTTCCCTTCCCAAGCTCAGAACATGCGAACTAGATGTGGATATGTGAACTGGGCATTTTCAGAAGGTGATGAAACTGGTGTGTTTAGTATCAAGAAAAAATGGCAAACCTGCTTGGCCTCCACTTGGAACAGTGACTCCAATCAGAGTGGACAATCCCGGAGGCAGATCCTGGACAGATCCCTATCTGATAACTCAGCAGAACTGGTCCAAAGTAGTGATTGCTCAGAGGTGGGACCAGGGCTCCAGTCAAACATGTCTTTTTGGATCAACCCTGTCCACAGAGACAGGCCCTTCATTCGGAGTCATAGTTTGAAATTCCACAAGGAGGAGAAATTGAAGATCTGTAACATTAAAAGTAAGAAGTAAATATTAAAAACAAACCTCAGTATTAAATCTTTTGCATTGCTACTATTTAAAAATAAGTCTATGACTTTTGATTGCATTCTCATTTTCCCCATTCTCTCAGTCCTTTCCATAAAACAAAATAGTTCCCTACTGTACTACCTTAAACTTTCTCTTGTAAATCATTTCCCTTATAGGTCTTTTAAGATCTTCGGAGATCGGGCAGTCAGCATGTATCAGAGCAAAAACTTTAACCAAGGATAGGAAACTGTCAAAGAAAAAGAAGAAAGTACAAGGACTACAGGTGCCAGTAAGTGTCTTATGTTTTTGGCAATTCAGGTAGTAGCCAATCTTAGTTTGTTTTCTCCTTGTTCTAAAGTGCCACATATACAAAATAACATTGTACTGGAAGGAGTGAAGATATAAATTTAGGGGTCATTAGCGTGGATATGCCATAATTCATTTATCAGCTGCCATGGTGAAGGACATTTGTCTTATTTTCAGTTTTTGGCTATTCCAAACAAAGCTGTTGTGAGCATTTGAGCACAAGTCTTTCTGTGGACATATGTTTTAATTTCTCTCTGGTAAATATTTAGGAGTGGAATGTCAGAATCATATGGTAAGCAGTTGTTTAATTTTAGAAGAAATTTCCAAACTGCTTTCCAAAGTGGTTGTACCATTTCACATTCCCACCAGTTTATGAGTAATAGTTTATGAACAATCCAGCAATCTACATCTTTACCATCGTTAGTGTGCTCAGTCCTTTTAATTTTAGTCGCATCAGTGGGTGTGTAGTGCTATCTCATGGTGGTTTCATTTGCATTCCACAGTGACTGCTGCTGCTAGGTATCTTTTCACATGCTTATTTGTCATCCATATGTCTTTTTGGTGACATGTCTGTTCAACTCTTTTGTCCAATTTAAAAATTGGGTGGTTTGTTTTATAATTAATTTGTAAGAGTTGTTTTTATATTCTAGATATATGTCCATTGTTAGATACATGCTTTGAAAATATTTTCTCTCAGTTGGTGGCTTTCCTTTTGCTTTTCATAAATGTTCTGTGAAGTATATACATTTTTATTTTGATCAAGTCCAAAGTTCTATTTTTTCTTTTATAGTCTATGCTTTTTATTATAGTATTTAAGAAAATTTTCCAGACCTAAGATCACTAAGAGTTGCTATTTTATTTTCTTCTAGGAGTTTTATGTTGAGGTCTAGCACCCATTTTGAGTTAATTTTTTACATGGTGATAGGTAACAATTGAGGTCCCACCCTTCCTCTTTCTTTTCTTCATTCCTTCTCTTCTTGAACACAGATATCAAATTTTTCTACTTTTTTTTTGTGTGTGTGAAAAGATGATCTTCTTTTTCTATTAAATTACACTAAGAAATTAATTGAGCATTTTTGGAAATTAACTGACCAAAAATTAATTGACCATAGTGTGGATCTATTTTTGGGCTCTGTTTTGTTCCATTTATTTATGTCTATCTTTATGCCTATGTCATACTCATATCTTGAATACTATAACTTTATAATAAGTCCTTAACTCACATAAGTCTGCCAATTTTTTTTTCTTCTTTCTAAAAATTGTTTTGGTTCCTCTAGTTTCTTTGCTTTTCCACATATATGTAGAGACAGCTTGTCAATTTTTACAAAGAAGCCAGCTGGAGTGAGTAGAATTGCTGTGACTCAATTTGGGGAGAAATTGGCATCTTAATAATGAGTTTTCTGGTCTATGAACATGACATATCTCTCTTTGTATTTAGGTCTTTAATTTCTCTCAGCTTTGTTTTGTAGTTTTCAGTATACAGGTCTTGCACATGATTTTTAAAAAATGTATCTAAGTATTTAATATTTTTTATTTTATTATATAAATACAATTATTTAAAAAAATTAAATTTGATTATTTGTTCTATTTCATTGATTTCTGCTCTTAAGTTTATTATTTCCTTTGTTCTGTTTACTTTGGGTTTAATTTGCTCTTTTTCCTCCCTAGTTTGTTAAGGCAGAAGCTTTGGTCATTGATTTGAGACTTTTAGGCATTTAGTCCTATAAAATTCCCTCTAACCATTGTTTTAGCTATACCCTACAAGTTCTGATATATGATGATTTCATTTTCATTTAGTGAATATTTTTGTTTATTGTTAGGAAGCCTTAGATCTGAGTTAGCTGTTCTACAGGACCTCACCTTTCATGATCTTAATGACCTGTTTCACTTTTTAATTCTACACACATTTCTCCATATAATAATCTTGATACATTTTTTAAAGCATCTCAGCTCTTTTTAGAATGAGAAGCAGAAACAAAGAGGTAAATGTTGAGACAATGGTATGAAATCACTGAGAGATGTAGCTTGATAAGGAAGGCTCTTTTAGAAAAATGCTATGAGTTTGTGAACCCCATGAAATTGGAATTTAAATAGATTTTGTGGAATAGTTAAAATGGCCAGAGTTTAACTAGGAATTGCAACTGGGATCAAGTACTAATAAGTTTCATTTGCTTATTGCTTTGTAGTTTATCAATTTACCTCATTTCTTCTCTGCCCCTGGAAGTACATAAGCACCATTGTTTTTGGCTATGTATTATTTTAATGATGAGGGAATGTGACTGATAGACATTAAGTATTTTGCCCAAGTTCATATAGCTTCTAAGTGACAGAGCTAGAATTCCAACACAAGTTCTCTGGGATCCAAGCCTTATTTTAATTTTATTTTTCCCCTTTTGTTTTTTCATACCGGTGGTTCTCAAATTGTGGTCTCCTTTCAGCAAGGAAACTTACTAGAGATTCAAATTCTCCCTCTCTCCAGACCTATTGAATCACAGATTTTGGGGGGGTGGGAGCCAGTGTTCTGTGATTTAACGCAGTCCTGGGTGATTCTGATGCACATTCAACTTTGAGAAGCCCTTCTCCCCCCACTTTAGTTCTTAATCAGGACTACAAATAGAAAAGTCATATGGATGCTTGTGAACTGCAAGCATGAGTGATGGGAAGTCAAAGCTTTCTAGGTGATTCTAAAGTGCAGCCAGTGTTAACAACTACTGCTCTTCATATAGTACCTCTATTAATGTGACTCAGTGTTTTCAGATTAATGTCACTGTCTTCCAATGAGTGTCTTTCTCTCCAGGTCATAACAGTCAATGCCTGCTTTCAAAGTGACCAATCAAATTCAGTGCCAGGAGAAAATAACACCTTGGAAGAAGAAGAGTGCAGGAAGAACTGGCTGACGGTGTCCAAATTTAGTCAGTTAAGTATGTAACAGTCTGCATTCTTGGATCCCCAAAACTCTGGTACAGTCTCCTCTACCTGGCTATGGTCTTTAGACCACTAGTAGTTCTTGCTGTTCTTTCAGTTGAAGATGGAGGAATGAGAGGCTGACACACCTTTTTAGGACAATAGCTCTTTTCTGTTTTTAATTTTCATGAAAGTGACAAAATTTACATTTGTTTAATGGAATAGTTGTCAGAATCCAGAAAAGAAAAAGTTAAGATTTATATAGTATTTTATATTCAGAGCTGTTGAATCTGGCTGTGTGTCCCTTTCGTCTGATTTATAAGGTGGAGTTTGTCTAATTTTGTAATGTTAAGGTTCATATGACATTGATACACATACTTAGAGCTCAGTGGATCAAGTTGAGTTGGTTATTTACTACTGCTGACAAATAGTGTTTATTCCATGAGCAAGTATCCCTTAAATTTAATAATCATGGTGTGTGCGGAGAATAGAAGATGGGTCAACCACATAGGAACGAAGACTACGCTCTAGGCATAGAGTGTGAAATCAGCCAGGACAGGTAAGATGAAGACAGATTATGAACTGAGTTGAGAGCAATAATTAGAACTTTGAACTTCTTGCATTAGTTAATAAGAGAATTTACTAATTTTTAAAGAGAAGGGATGATGTAATTAAGGACTCATGAAGATTAAAAATTATTTGAAATACTCAACTTAAGATGCAAATAGATGTTGTATTGAAACCTATGTTATGATGCTCCTTTAAAACTTGCTTGTTCTTATGAATGGTGGTTACCAACCAAGGGGCAGTGGCCCAGGGTGCTGTTAACCATAAACAATGCATGGGCAGTTCCACCCCTAACAAGGAGTCATCCAGCCTAAAATGTCAAGGTTGATAAACCCTGATTTATATTTTAAAAATACTGAATTGTCTGTTAAATCGCTGAGAATCAAGAGGGCTCTAAACCAAAAGAGACGTTAGAAATTAAATTATTCAGAACACCCTTAATTTACAGATAGGATTTGAGAGCTTAATTGTCTTGCCTTAAACCACACAGTTTAGTAGAACCCATAATTTTGAATCAATCAAATCTATACCTAAAGATATGATTCTAGGACCAATTGTAAATGTATTCGTTTTATTTATTAATATATATTTATATTATGTGTATATATATATATTTTAAAATAAATTGTCTGATATTTAAGTTATTGTATATCATTCTTACTTAAATTATTTAAATTATTTTTTTATTGAAGTATAATTGACACATAGCTGTGTAAATTTCAGGTATATAACATAATGAATTGATGTATGTATATATTGTAAAATGATTACCACAATAAATTTACTTAGCATCCATCCCCACACATAGTTAACAACTTCTTTTTCTTGTGATGGGAACTTTTAAGATTCAACTTCCAACTATAAAATACGATATTGTGAACTATACTCACCGTGCTGTACGTTACATCCCCAGGACTTACTTATCTTCTAAGTGGACGTTTGTACTTCTTGAACACCTTTAGCCATTTCACCCATCCTCTTCCCCTGAAATTATTTAAATTCTTTCCAATGAATTTCAAACAGAGAAAGATGGGGGGTGGCAGGAGGAGTCTCGGAAAGAATCTCATTAAGTCCAATGATCAGAAGGGTAGAGAAGACCTAGGGAAATAAATAGTCCAGGTGCCTGGACTCCTCAGATTATGAGGCAAGGAAGCCCAGTATCTTCCTTGAAACACGTCCTGAGTTGAGAATCTTATTTTTCTGAAATGTGTCCAAGTTGAGTTAATTGAAAAATAATTTAAAAATAAATAAAGCCTTGAGGGTGGGAATTCATCTGTCAAGTAGTTCTCTTTAAACAAAAGTAAAGTTCTGAGGAAATTAACAGTGAAAAGGAAAAAGTATATTTTTAGCTTTATCTATAGGTATTTTATTTTAATTATAATACTGTGCTATCATTGCAACCATAATTGTCATAATTTTATGATATTACAAAGAATATCATATATGAAATTTTGTGATTTTATAATATACTCTTTTGTATTTCTTGTGTACTTTTTTACCCTCAGCACAACATTATAAGGAAACAAAAATACAACTGTTATCTTCTACATTTAGTTAATAAGTATTATTCTCAGAATGAATCCAACCACTATATGTCAGTGACTCTGTAGGTATCAGATATTTAAAAATTAATAACAATGATTCTTGTCTTTTTTAAAGAAAGTCTAAAAATTAAACCCACCTGCTGGCATTTCTTTCCATTTTTTTTGTTTGTTTCTGCTTTTCTGTTTCTTTTCTTTTTTTTCTTTTTTTTTTTTAAGGTAGCTCACTATCATGCTTGATGCATTTGTTAAAGAAGGATTCCTAACGAATTTGGAATTAAACTTTTATTTATTTTAAATCATGGACAACATGCTGCACGAGAAGGTGTTGGGCAGGTTATGGATAACTTAATTCTTGACTTTGATAGAGAAGTATAAATTGTTATAAATGTACAAGTGACTATTAGAGAATAGAAATAGGATACATAGCTTTCAACCACTTGAAAAAGAGGACAAAGGATTGTTGGTAAAACTTTCTAAAAAAAGGAAAAAAAAAAGCCTATCTTCAAATTTAGATGAATGCACTATGTTCAGATCTTTCTATTTGGGAACTGTGATTTGAATATAACACATTTTCATGTTTTCTCCATTTTTTTTTCCTTTTAACAAAGGTCTAGAACGTAGTGCGTATCAGAAAAGGAAAACGAAAGAAATTGAACTGCATGCTATACAAGTCAGTGATTATCTAAAGCAATCTCAAGAGGTAAAACCCTTTTATTTGATAGCCATACTTTGTAAAAAACATTCATGCACACACTACTTCTCTAACTTCTTAACTGTATCTGGTTTACTTTCATGCCCCTTAATTGGATTCTACATATTACATTTAAATCTTTACTTTGAATATTTGCTCAGTTTTTTTACCCTCCCCACTTTATTTTTTTCTTGTTTTTCTTTATGCAATTTATCTACTCAATAATTTAACCTGGGTATTTTTAGCATGAAATAAAGAATCCAGGAAGTTTTGAAACTGTTTTCAAATATATGAAAGTTGCCATGTAGAAGTAAAATAAGATATTTTCAAAACGCTTTTAAGAGGTACAGCTAGAATCAACAGATAGAAGCTACTGGGAGACAGATTTCAGCCTAATTTGAGGAGGAATTTTTAGCAAGTGAAGCTTTCCAAGGATGGAATCGTTTATTTCTGGAAGTTACTAAGTTTCTCACTTAGTGTGGTTAGTCAAAGTGGCTGAGCAAACCTCTTTGCAGATGTGTTGGAGTCCCTTTGGGATGTGGGCATTGCAGGGTAGAGGACCCTCAGTGTTTCTCCAACACTGAGGTTCTGTGACTCTGCAGTCTGTTTTTTTTTTTTTTTTTTTAACCACTTACAAAACTGTGCTTGTTTTACTGCCATCTACCATGTGAGGAATTTGATATAGTTAGACTAACCAAGGATATCTAATTTTGTTTTGGTTTGAACATTATCTCTGAATTTGGGAACCACATACACATTACCTGTATGAATGTATGCTGGCAACCTCAGATGTTCCTGTAGGACTGTAACCTGGGAAAGGTTTTGAAAGTAAAATGTAAGACTGCTTGAAGGCAAATGGAAGCAGGGACCTGCCTGCCCTGTCAAATCCTGGCTCTGCCACATCCTAGATTTCAAAGCTATGTACGTCAATTAACCTATGAGTTTCGGTAGCTGTATCTCTAAAATGGGGCTAAGATATCCTTACGAGATTATTGATAGTGGATAATAAAAATAACACCAGTGAAAACGCCTAGAGTAATGCCTGGAGTGTAGGTTTCAATAAATAATAGTTGAATCTAAGTAGGAAATAGAATGAGATAATTTCAGGGTAAGGTTATTCTAAATAATCAACTGAAACAATAATCTCCTGATGATAGGACATAATAATGTAAAGATTGATGTTTCCTTTCAACGGTGACCTTCATTTCTTCTTTCATGTTATTAACTGATTTTATACGTTCAGTCTCATTTCTGTAAAAACCTGCATATTGCATTTTCTCTTTGATGTCCTCATAAAAGTAATTTCATTCTGTTAAAGTCTGTCAACATTGAATTACTCTGACTTTGTGCCAACATTATGCATCTTTCTAGCCTATGCTTAGTAGGTTTAGTAAAAGAAAATGTTGAGCTAGAGGAAGGGGGAGAAAAGGAACTCTACCCTCCAAGGAGTATGTTTTACTGGAAGCTTGGGGTGGGAGAATGTTGGGTGAACATGTAATGACCTTGCCCTTCTGCTCAGGATCTGAGTAAAAACTCCTTGTGGAATTCCCGGAGCACCAACCTCAATAGGAACTCCCTGTGAGTATTTCTGAATATCTGTCTGGAAGCACCTTAGGCTTCTGGTTTTTCTAACCTGATTGGGAACACAGGTTTAATTTGGTCAGAAAGGAGAAAAAAATGTGGGTCCAATGACAATATTTTTCTTTTGTTAGCAAGAGTGAATGAAAATCATTTTTTTTCTCCCAGTTTTCCTGCTTCTGGCAATAAGATCTCATTTCAGTGCCTTTTAAGAATATAATGAAACACCTTACTACTACAGCAAATTAAACATTTGTCTTTTCGGTGTCAAAAAAGCATGCATGGAATAAGGAGTATTATATCTTTTCTGATGATTGTGAAATTTGCATTAAAGAGTAGAAATAAAACTATCTTGCTAAAGAAAAAGACTTAGACTAAAGACCTGATAGTTTTTCTTTAATTTTAAAAATAATTCTTGTTAAAAAATTTCTTTTCTTCTTGTTTATGAGGTTGATCTTTTTTATTTTTGTTTCCTCATTAACATCCTAAGTGTTTGTCAAGGCAGTTACTCTTTGAGAAGAATGGAGACAGAGAGAGAAAGGAAGATAAGGATAAAAAGAGAGAGAGAGGAGATGGAGAACTCACATGATTGTAGACTTGAGTGTTTTCCTGGAATTTTAATTATTCAAAGAAATAAAATTTGAAAACCAGCCAAGCAAAGATTGGCTGAGAAATAAAATTTGAAAACCATCTACTCTGCAAAGGGCCAGATGATACCAAGCGGGTGAAATGTGACTTGCAGTTTGCAGTCGGCTCCTCTTGAGATGGCCTTTTTCCTGCAGCACCCTTTCCTCTAGTCTTAAAGTGCACATGACTTTCTTCTCCCAAAGGTTCAGTAGTTCGTGCTCATGCAAAGTAGTGGGTTATTGCAGCATGAAATTAAACAATAATTGTAATTGTACTTTCTTCCCTGAGGACCTTAAATACTGGAGATATTCTTTGAATGCATTTATTCAAACTTGCCTGTGGCCACTTGTGCACTTAAGCAGGGCAAGTAACAATTTAAAGAGAGCTAATTTCAGCCCGTGAACATTTAGGGGCCACGTGGGCTAATGAAACTGATTTGTAGGCTTGTCTGGAGACATACACAGACTAATTTGTAGGCATCTGTTTTGCATAGTTCAGGAACCCTTTAATTTAATTGATCCAGAACAATACAAACACAGTTAAATTTTATATATGTTGTGTGATCACATAGCTAATTAAAACCAAAACCAACAACTGGTTTTCAGATAGCTTAGGGCATATACAATAAATGAATTACATGCATATCTGGTACTCATTTTTCTATGAAAATAATTATATGGCTGTAAACTATTTCTCTACTGATGAAGATAGGGATCAGATGTAGCTGATACTTTTCTTTCAAAGCAATACGCATACACACATACATGTAGACTGTATTGTTACTGTCTAACATATATTTCCTTTGATCATTGAAAAATTTAAAGCATTATCTAAACAAGTTTAATTTTTCAAACAGGTTGAGAAGTTCAAATGGAGTTGGCAGTAAGTTTTTATATTTAAACATTTTGTTTTTTCATCTTGTTAATGATGAGGTTTACTCTTCTGCTGAGATGTTTGTCGTTCTGGAAATTCTATCTATGATTTTTATCTACTATGCAAAGTAGAAAGTTCAGTAGAAAAGTAGAAAGTTGACTATCTTTCTCCAGATAAATCAGGTCTGATATCTGCTTTAAAATTTTTTGAATTGACTATTTTTGACTAATTTTTCAGTTTTCTCCGTAACTGAGGGTATAACCACTGAGCTCATTTAGACTGTTTAACCACTCTTACTGTCACTTTTCTACATATTGCTCATTAAGAGCCATTCATAAAATTGTATGTGATTACTTTTTCCTATATGGCTTCAGTAGGACTCGGCCCCAAATGGCTAAGTAGAGCTAAGCCATGTTCGCTCATACAGATTGATGATTTCATACTTTCAACTCCCAAGTAAAGTCACTCTCAATAACTACTGTCAAACTTCACCACAATCTATGGGCTTTTTTTCCCATATTCTTTACTCCTTGATACAGATTGGGCATCTTTTCTATGACCTTGTTTCACCCTACTTACTGGGTTTTCCATACTGGTATCCTTCTCAATTCCTTCTCTTCTACCTACAAACAAATAATGTCATTTTCTATACAAAAGAAGAAAATAATCTTTTTCTTGATTTTACCTAGCTTTCAAACTGCCACTTCTGTCTCTCCCTCACCTCCAACTTAATTGATAAAGTATTAACATTTGATCATCAGTCCATGGTGTCGGTCCCTACCACTCTACCGAAACTCGACTCTAACTGCTAAGTCACACGACCCCTTTTTAATCCTCATCAAACTCATGGTATTTGATGTTGACCATTTTATCCATTTCCTAAGTTTCCGTGAGACTATTCTTCCCTGGCTGTTCTTCTTTTTCTTTGTTGATTGATTCTTGGTTTCTCTGATAGCCTCCTCTTCCATCACCCAAGCTGGAAATCTTAGTCATTTATGTGCCCTTCCCACCACCACTCTTAGCTATCAACTTCGCCTTCTAACTCTATATCATCACTACCTCCATCTTTAGATGCTGTCCGTTTTGCTCTACCCCACTGATCCTGCCTTAAAACCTCCAACATTTACTTTCCTAAATAAAAAGTGTATACTTTCTTTTGCCCTTGATATTGTGTTAGCATTGTGATTGTTTTCTCTCCCATCAAACTTTCCCATGTTCCTATTGGAATTATCTTTCTGAACAATCAATCATCACTTATGTGGAAACCTTCAATGCTTCCGTTTACCTACAGGATAGGCTATAAATTGCTTACTCTTTCTCTTGACTGCCTGGTCTCGGTCCAAATTCCCAGGCTCGCATTCCTGGACTTTTACATTCAATACTTCTGCCATGCAGAACATGACCACCTACCTATTAACACCTCCACGTGGTGTCTAGAAGGCATCTTAAACAAAATGTTCCACCTTTCTTCTCCCCCATCTCAGGAAGTGGCAGCTCCTTCCATCCAGTTGCAGAGGCCAAACCCTTGCAATCATACTTATCTCCCATTTTCTCACATCCCCGCAGCTCACCCATCAGTTAAGTTCTTTAAAATATATCAAGAATATGATCACTTTGCTACCACTACATACCACTCTTCATCTCTTCCCTGGATTACTGAATGGCCTCCAGACTATTACTATCTATTTCCAGAGAGCAAGCAGAATAACCTTTTTAAACTGAAAGGCAAATTAAGTCACTCTTCTGTTCAAACAGTGTTCCATCGCACTCTGTAAAAGCAGTCTAAACATGATATGCAGGGCCTGTTAATCAGCTTCCCCTCTTCCAACTCTCCAACTTCGTTTTCTCTCAGGACAGTACACTCTGGCCACACTCTCCTCCTTACCACAGCCAGTGTGGTCCTGCCTCAGGGCGTTTGCACTTGCTGTTGCCTCTGCCTGGAATGATCTTCATTTATCCATGTGACTTTCCCCCTCTCTTTCTTCAGGTCTATGTTCAAATTTCACCTTATCAAAGAGGCCTTGCCTAACCATCCTATATAAAATAGTAATCTCCCTATCCTTCATATTTCCTAACCCTCTTAACTTGATATGTAAATAATATACTATGTACATTATATATTCTTTTGTTTGTTTCTTTTCTATTTCCCTTTACTAGAATGTAGCCAGAGACTTTATCTGTGTTCATTATTGCTCTTTCTCTTAAGCATAGACCAGTGTCTGGTACATAGTAGGAGTTCAATAAATATGTGTTGAATGAATGTGAACAAGATCTCATAGCTCCTTAAGTGGCAAAACTAGGACTGACATTCAGCTTTATCAGACTTAGATACCCATACTCTTTAAGTATTTCCCATTATTTGTCTATGAGGGTTCCACAGGCTTATGCATACAACTCTATTATATAAATTAGTAAACTATATTGTGATTATAGTTTACATGTCTTTCTATCCCAGTGTTTTATATTTGCTTTCCTCTAGGGTGGGAGATACATTTTATTCACATCTGTCACACCTAGCATAGCCTATAATGGAGGCTGAATACTTTATTATTATTAATATTATTGAATGAACTCCGAAAGGAAAAGGCTTTTCTGCTGATCCCATTTTTTACCAAGCACCCCCAAAGGAAGGGATTTTTGTTTCTTATCCAGCAACAAGAAGCCAGAGAGATCTATGAAATTGGGCTCATTATGCTGCGTACTCTACTAGGTATAAAGTAGCTACCACCATGAGACTGAAGTTCTCCACTTTAATTTTGATTTTATGAAATGGCAAAACTGTTGCAAAGGATTTCTCTGGAGCCTTGTAATTTAGGACTGGAGCACACAGAGGAGAACTGGTTAAATTTGCAGGAGGTGTTCCCAGCATAGTCCTTCTGTAACCAAACAAATCCCTTGGTGTCATATTCTCCACCCATTCCTTTGTTTCTGGTATATACCTCTTAATGTGTTTCCATCATTTTGTTGTCATTTTAGGTCAGTGAAGTCGTCTACTAATAACTTGGTATTAATAATGTCTTTATATGGGTACCGCTTCTTGGTAGGGAGCTCAGAGAATTGTGCTTCTGGGATGTCATGAAGTGTGATGGGCAGCTGAGTGCCTTCTGCAACCCAGAGGTGTAATTGGTTCAGAGGAATTACATCTTTGAGGCTAATATTACCTGTCTTTCTTCAATTCCCTACATAAATATGTTTGGAGATATTGCATTGATGATTGGAAACTGTCAGGGAACCATGTGCAATAATGTGGTTAAAGAATATTAGGCAATCTTTCTCGAATACCAAGAAGCCATTCTGATTAACCTGTTCAACAATAACTTTGAAGGCAATATATTTCAGAGACATGTATTTATCTGCAGCCAAGTAATTAAAATGCCAATCTTCTCTATAATTTCAGAAATCTCAGCCTCCTTAAAGAGCCCTCAAGAGCCTCCCCATCATTATTCAGGTAGGGTGCATGTGCACAGAGACATGTCAACTGAGCTAAATGTCTGTGATTCTGCATTATAAACAGAAACTTTGATGAATTTGTGGTATTGATATAGCTCCCAATTTGAAAAGTTGTTCACTCTGATGAGAAGAACATTTAGATTTCTTACGTTGCCATTAACTTGGGAAAACATGTTGTTAAGATTTAAGAAAATTTGTTTTTTTTTTTTTTTTTTAAAGTTTGTATTTGCACGTTACATGTTGTGAAGGGGAAAGATGACCTTGAGATCGAACAAGTCCTTACAAGCTCAAAGTCAGCCCAAAGCCGGAGATCTCCACATTTTGCATTAGGGAAGAGATAGGCCTGAGACTAGTTTTTTGAGGAGGTTTTCTGTACCCTCACTGGGCTCTCAGTGAACATAACCATTGAATGAAGGCCAGTCCCACAGAGTAAGTTCAACAAAGACATCTTACAAGGATGTTATTAAACAAGGTGTCAATGGTCTTGACTCTTAAGCAACATCACTTCACAGTGCTTCAGGTGTCTTTCTTTCAAGGTGAGAATCATTGCACTTGCCTTTCATGAGGAACAATCTGCCACCTGGCTAGTTGAGAATTAAGAAGGAAACACTTTGAAATGCAAAGCAATATAACCCCCAACTGGACTCATGCCATTGGGTGGTCTTTTGGGTGTCACTGCTCGCAGCATTGCATGAAATAATACATAAGCTAGCTTTTTACGTGAGCTGAAGCTCAGTACATGAGTAAGAGTTTAATAGTGTGATAATAACCATTATTATATCAAGGTTGTTGTGCGGGGCAGTCTGCGGGGTCTCTGCTCCCGCTCCCCACATAAGAACACAGGATATGGTGAGGCCAAAAAGGAACACCCACGGAGCCATAGGTAGGGGAGTCATACCACTATGGTCTCACTGGAGGCTGGGTTCACACGACGTGCAACCTGCGGTTCGCTTTGCTGCCAACCGACCGATTCTCCTCAACTCTCCTCGACTCCCCAACGTAGCTGCGGCAATTATATTAGTGGCTCAATGGTTACAGCTGACGGCCATCTACTACTCGAGCCAGCACCTCTCCACATGAGGCCGAGAGCCTGGAAACTGCTCTCTGGGGCTCTGTCCCCACAAGGTTATATGTTTGGAGTCTAGTAACAGAATGCCTTAGCCTGAATTCTCCTCTGCAGTGAACAGTGCTTCAGTGGATTCCAGACTCCACATCCCAGACTCTTAAAACAGTCTTTCAGCTCAGCTGTAATCCATTATTTTGACTTCAGCTGTCAACTTAAGAAAGTCTCTGGTGAGGAATACCGTAACTCATATGGACTCTGATCTGTTAGGATATGGCTTTTAACAGGAAAATGCAGATCACTTGCTTCTAATTAAAACTGGTCTTTAGCTGTCTCTGGGAAAAGAAGGTGAGCTGTGCAAAGTCAACAGTAGATGTCCCCACAGTCCACTGTGCATTAGATTTGCTCTAGAAAGGAAAAACCAGAGAAATGACGACCACAGATTAAAGTGCCTTTTAAAAGAAAGTTCCATGTATGTGTGGATTAGTAAGTAATTCTGTATTCAGAAGAGTGAAGGTGAAAGCTCTACCTCCGACCATGTTATGTAATCTCAGATAATCTGTGCCTAAGACTGGGATATCCTAACTGTATAATGCCTAGTTCATTGAAAATACTGTATTACAGATAATATTTTTGACAAAAGGATCTTTGAAGTGAAATAATTTAGTATTATATGACTATTTTGATATGGGAGGCTTGCTATAGATTCAACCCACTGAAGCATCTGTTTCTGTAAATTTGTTTTTCTTTACAGCCATTGAAAGGAACAATTTAATGAGGCTTTCTCAGACTATACCATTTACACCAATCCAACTCTTTGGTGAGTGCGTTTCTACCTTCTTGAAGCTGCGCCAAGGGCAGAGGCATAACATATGAGTAAATCAAAGGGGTCACCACTTTGAATCACTTTAGTTGAAAATTTTGTTTTGCCAATGGTTGCAGTTTAGTGAGATTCATTTCCTAAAATGGAAACTCTTGTTAACCAGCCGGCTGGCATCTAGGGTCAAAATCTAATACGGTGGGGATGGGACCGATAATGAGCAGCAATTGGGAAAACAATAATGTTGCACCTGGCATTCACTGATTTAAGGCTGGAAAGTAAGTAGGAAAGAAAAGAACCAACCAACCATGGGTGATAAACACAGAAGAAAGCGATAAATGTCAGTATGGTAAAAGCTACAGGCATCTGAAGAGAAATGCTTTGTATATTGTTTTTTATTTGTTTGTTTTATTTTGTGTACCCTAATTGCTCTTAGCTTAGATAGCAAACATCATTTTCCAAGGCTGGAGTAGTAAAGAAAAACAAGCTTGTATTAGACACTGTTACCGAGTTTCTCTGTCTAGTCAGTCGACAATGTAACAAGGGTCCCCACACTGTCCTAGATCTTGATTCTCCTCACACTCTTCACATGGGAACAAATCAAGTGGCTTCTGATTATTGATGCAGACGCCTTCTCCTTCTACTTGGCTCCATGGTTGGTTTCGCAACTCAGTAACCCTGCTCTAAATCCTCTAGGTGCTTAGAACTCCAAAGAGGTCTGCACTGGCATTTATCTGGGCACTAAGAATAAACACTTGGAAATATATTACTAAGCATTACCTAGACATGTTTTTTAGTAAGCCATTAAATGCAAGAGTGAGCAAATAGATTCCTTTTTTGGTAAACTAGTACAGTGTTTACACACAACAAAAGCCATTTGAAGCAGAGATGAAAGGAGAAAAGCACACACAGGCTGGACCGAAGTTGTGTATAGAATATGCTACTTCTGTTAGAAAGCACTGAACATTGTATTAGGTGGGGTCTAGGCTGAGTTCTTATTGTTCCCTAAAAGTGGGAAGCTGTACAGCAGTTAAAGAGCTTTTGTGTCTAAAATCTTTTAAGTGGGTTGAGTTTGTATCTGAGGTTCCAGTTCACATTAGCCAGGTTAACATATTTAATCTTTATAACCCAAAGAAGGGAGAGTTACTTTAACTTCCATTTCACTGATGAGGAAAGTGAGGCTCTAAGTAACTTGTCCAAAGGCACAAAGGATGGAGGGAGAATCTCTGGGGTATGACCTTGATTCTGTCTAACTCAACTGGGTTAAAGCATGCATTCTCAGTGGGGGTGCTATCACCTCCAAGGGAGGAAAAAATCATTCTTATATATATATATATATATCACTGTGTATGATATATGTGTGTGTGTGTGTATATATATATATATATATATATATATATATATACTGTATACGATATATATGTGTATATATACATATCACTGTACACAGCACATAAACAGATCATGCAGTATATCTTTGTTATTAAAATGTCATGGGAGGGAGGGGCATTTTAGAAAAATTAGAAAAAATGTCTAATAATGCTTATAAGGGGGATGGTAATTAAAAAATGTGCTGAACTATCTATTTAGAAGTATTTAAACTTTAAAGAAGCATGTCTTTACTACTTTGACTTTGTTTTTGTCTGGCTATAGTCTAATATAAGAACAACTTCATTCTTGCATATCATTTTATGCTCTCCCTCTGCTTCTTTACTGGACAATAAATAACATAAAAACATGGCTGGATCCATGTCTTCGTTTTCCACTGGTTCCTGGGTAGGTGAAATTCTCATTCTCCTCTGATCATTTGGGAAGTCAAATTGATTCTGAGTTGATATTTAGGACGCTATCCATGTCACAGACGTAGGATCTTACTGAACGCCTCACCTACACTTCTCTTTGCAGCAGGAGAAGAAGTGACTGTCTACAGGCTGGAGGAGAGTTCTCCATTGAATCTTGATAAAAGCATGTCATCTTGGTCTCAGCGCGGTAGAGCTGCAATGATCCAGGTCTTGTCCCGAGAGGAGATGGATGGTGGCCTCCGCAAAGCCATGAGAGTCATCAGTACCTGGTCTGAGGATGACATTCTCAAGCCAGGGCAGGTTTTCATTGTGAAGTCCTTTCTTCCTGAGGTTGTGCAGACATGGCACAAAATCTTCCAGGAGTGTACTGTGCTTCATCTTTGCCTCAGGGTAAGTCAGAGATCCAGAGCCCGGATGGACAGGTCAAAGAAAAGAGCTCTGGCTACGTCCTGATTGAAGGTCATTGTCTTGAACTCAAAGGATAGCCTATTCTTTTTTGGAAGTGGTGGTATTTTGTTACTTTTGTTTTGTAGAGCTTTTGCTTTTGGAGTGGGCAATGGTGGGAGTTGAATAAAGTGGAAAATCACTCTTGGGAGGCCTCTAGAAAGTATGATCATTAATTAGCAGGCATGTGATAGTAAACCAATGTTTTTATCAATGCTCTCTATTTTGTAGGAAATTCAACAACAAAGAGCTGCTCAAAAACTGATCTATACCTTCAACCAAGTGAAACCACAAACTATTCCCTACACACCAAGGTGAGAAAGTATTGGCACCCTGGCTCTTCGTTTTAAGTGGGAATTTCTATCAATTTCTTCTCAGCTCTATTAGTCATGAGAAATACGAGACCATAAGGAAGTTCCTCAAGACCTTACTTTTGGTTTCTTCCTTCCATAGTTCTGGAGACTGGTAAAAAGAGAGTTAGATATCCCAAGGATACATAAATCATTGAATTTATGAGAGTAGAAAAGATACGTTCAGGCAGAGTTCATGACTAACCTCTCTACATGAAACAGGGAGATCCTTGGTGTAGTTACTAATGTCTAGGAACAATATGGCAGAGAAAACATTTATATTTTAAGCATCGTTTTTTCCTCTAATATCTTATAGACAGCGGAAACTTGATGAGAATGAACTCTTGTTACTTTCACTTGAGTATTTCCATACACTTGCATTCATTTACTAAGACAGAGCATAATTCAGTGCTGAGGACTTATAGTAAAGTTTTACTGTTGTATTTACAAGGAATGTTATAGAGCTCAGAAAGAAAAGTTGAGCTTGGTACTCATACAAGAGTTTCCTCAAAGAGAAGGAGGGGATTAAGCGTGGGAAAACCCCCGATCTTTGCATTCCATAGAAAGCAAGGACATGTGCAGTGAGGCTGCATCAGACCAGAGCTGGGTAATGTCCCCTACTGCTGACTGTTCAGTAATCTAAGTCCCACCTTTGCTGCCTTGGACATAAGTGGCCTCTTTTTCCTCCTCATAGGTTCTTGGAAGTTTTTTTAATCTACTGCCATTCAGCCAACCAATGGTTGACCATTGAGAAGTATATGACGGGGGAGTTCCGGAAGTATAATAACAACAACGGTGATGAAATTGCTCCCAGCAACACCTTGGAGGAGCTGATGTTGGCTTTCTCTCACTGGACCTATGAGTATACTCGGGGAGAGCTGCTGGTTTTAGATTTGCAAGGTGATTAATAGCCTATGATTTGATAAAACAAGCATGAGGCAAAGTTCAGAAAACATTGACCAGGGAATGCTTTCTCTATGTCATTGTCACCTACATTTGACCCCAGCTCTTTCTTTACTCAAAGCCATGGTTAATGGTTAAGGTCTTTCAGAGGATACATTCCAGGGCATTCCTTTTTTTTTTTTTTTAAATTTGAAAACTGAAAGATGGTATCTGTTTTCTGAATTTATTCAGTATTTGTGAAACTATCCTAAGTGGAAATAATGAGGCAGGTGTCCCAAGACATCTTGCAAGAATTAGGGTGGGTAATGTATGGTGTTCCTCTAGTTTTGAAAGGAGGTGGGTCCATTTATTTCAGATATTATACGGTGATGATCACGAGTGCCTACTTTGCTTGTTCCCACTTAGAGCAAGGGAAAAATACAGGCAGATGATAAGCTACCTAAAATTTAAAGACATTTAAACTTTGATTTAAATGGAGAATGACTTTTGCACTAAATTTTCCAGTTTTATGGTTTCCCTTGGACTTACGTTCACAATACCATTTAAGCATGAACTTATACACGCAGAAAAGTTTAATTTCTGGACATTTTTCATGATTTTGAGTTCATTGGTTTAGCAATTTATAATTTAGCTTGTTCTTTTTGCTGTGTACCTTGATATGACAGTTCATGAAGTACAAAATCAGTCTGAGAAGATGCATGCACTCTTATTTAATGGAAGCCTTTGATCAGTTCATCTCCCCACTATCAACGCCTTACATGTGATTTATAATCCTGCAGCACGAAGCAGAGTATCTCTTGCAGGTTTTCCTTGCAGGAACAGAACGAAATTTGTATTAAGGTCAAGTTTAGTTCCTGGGCTCACTGACTGCAGCTTTGGTTTTAAATAAAGGATTTATCCCAGGAACTTCCATAGAAGTTATCTCATTTAATCCCAGAAGCAGCACCTTAAGGTAGATATTATGGGGAATTTAGGCGCCGAAAGTTTAAATAACTTGCCCAAGTTTGCACAGCTACTTAAGGGGGAGCCAGGATATAGACCTAAGCTGGTTTGACCATCTGTTCTTTCCTTTTCACTGTACTATCTTTGATTTCTTCATGAGTTTCATTCCTACAGTACATAACCATGGTGTGGCTCATTTAAACAGATTGAGCCTATTTCTTATTCTCTTTGACTTTTGTACCTCTCCAGTCCTGGAATTCTGTGCTGAAAGCCAGGCTTGGAGACTGAGGATAGTCAAGCTAGGGAATCCTGGGGCATCGTGAGCAATGTCCAGTAAGACTGCAAAACCGTTTTGATTGAAATTTGTGCCACACGCTCAAGAGAGTGTATACACTATTTAAACTACACATAAGTCCTTCTGTTCTTTCAGATATGTGCTGTTCACAGGGTTGAATTTTATTTGTATCTCTCAAACACAATATTTTAGGAAGCAATAGAAAGTTAAAACAGTTAAGATGATTCAGTTTTTAAACTATCAAGTACATGATCCATGTAAACCCCGCATGCTGATGCCCAAGGCATCTGCTTTTGTAGCTAATGTTGGGCAGAGGTTCATTATTTTCATCTGTACTTGAGTATCTGTGCTTTGAGTTTTGGGTGGAGTTGTTTAAAAAGCAAAAACAGAAACAAGAAAAACAACCAAAGAAAAACTTTAAGGAATTAATGATGACTCTTCAGTGTGTTTTATATTCCACTTGAATAGGTTTTTGTTTAATGATGTTTATGTTTGGGGATTTTATGTCTCTTAGTAATCCAAAGTGACATTAAACAGAACAAATGCTGCGTTGATAGTCTTGGGGGAAAAAGGGAATTAACTTTTTTCTTTTACTGGGCAATTACGTGAATTGCAGAAATAGGCCACTACAAATAAACTATGTCAAAACACTGACCTTCAAAGAAGGGAAAATGGACATCATAGAATGAGTGTGAAGAAATTGAGATACTTATTATAGAGTTTTGGCCAATTGGTTAGGCCTGAATTCATGGAAGAACGCAAATCCTATAATAGTAATTATAAGCAGTTATATTACTAGTACTACTAGCTAACCTTTGCGAAGTACTTATTTTGTGCCAAAAACTTGGCTAAAGGCTTATGCCTTATCATATTTAATTCAAACCAGGTTGGAGAGGAAAAATGGGAAGAACATAATGTTTTCCTAAAATATCTTAATGGTTTTTGGTTCAGTTCTGTTTATTAGTATTTCCAGTCTTTGGAGAGATAATGTGTATCATTTGGGTGATAGGGAAAGGATATTGAGAGGCCCAATAGCAGAGGTTAGGAGGAGGAGCTCTGGAGTTGCAGTGCTGGCATCTGATTCCTGGCTTTACCACAAATTACTGTGTGACAAGGATTGGCGGGGGGCAACCACCTTGAGTCTCACTTCCTCCATTTGTAATTAAGGAAAATAATATGACTTAATTCATAGGATTGTTAAGGGGTTGAAATGAGACAAGTTCCTCACACATAGTAAGCCCTCAGCAAATGTTTGTTGTTGTTAGTATTAATCGCTGAGTGGCTCTTTAAAAGGGAAGTTAATCTTCAGTTGTGGGTAGTCTGTTCTTAGCTGTATGGTCCTGATGGTACTTCTGAGAGACCCCTAGCTTCAGTGTCTGTAGAGTGAAGACCTCATCAGCTTGCTTTGAAGGAAAGAAGGAATGAGAAACACTCTGGAAGTTCATTCTTTTCCGTTTCTTCTTCTCTCTACTTCCTTCCAAGGGATTGGCAATCATTAATTCAGGAGCAGATACACTGGGTCAGGAAGCTGAATTCTAAGGAGAGGCTAGATCAATATCCAATCATATAATTATGCTGTAGTTTTCCATTCACTTTCTATTTAAAAATCCTGCATGTGGGGGCCTGAATCTTTATCATTACACTTGAAACCCAACATACAAGTCCCAGCAATGGCAATTAAAAACAATTGCATTTCAAATTATAGTGGTCTGGGGGCATGTTTTTTAAAAACCTCATTTTATTTTTCAAAGAACTTTTATGGAGATACTAGATTTTTTTATTTAACAAAGTAGTTTCCAGAATAAGTCAACATTAGATTATCATCATCATCAGAAATTCTACGGCTACAAGGAAGGTAACTTTCTTCAGATGGAGTCATTCATTGATTTATCCCAAGGTGGTTGGGATCAGAATGTAAATTTCTGGGTTTCTCGTATGGGCATACTGCTTATTACCTATACATGGGCATTTGCTCTGTTGATGCTGGTAAGGAGATAATCATTGGGATTTTTAAATGTGAAAATGTCTTACTTTCTTTCATGTTTTCAAATATCTAGGAGAATATGTGGGTAGGATGGGCTCTGATGTTAAAGTTTGCTTTCTGGATGATTCCTGTGTAGCTGAGAGAGGCAGGGTAGGTGGTGGTACAGGTGGAGCTTGCAGCATGATCAGTTTTCTGGGCTGCTCTCTAGTTTTCTTCCACACATTGGAATGTTACCCATTCAAGGGCTCCCCAAAACATATTTTTGAACTGTTAGATTGGGTATAAGGATATAAAGGTTTGTATCCCTACCCTCATTCTTTTTTTAAAAAAAAATTTATTGGGGTGACAATTGTTAGTGAAATTACATAGATTTCAGGTGTACAATTCTGTATTACATCATTTATAAATCCCATTGTGTGTTCACCACCCAGAGTCAGTTCTCTTTCCATCACCATATATTTGATCCCTCTTGCCCTCATCTCCCTCCTCCCACCCCCATTATTATAAAGGGATTTATTTATTAGGAAATAGTACTTTAAGGAAATGAAATAATCAAACCATGATTTTACCAAAGTGGTGGAAAAATAGAATTTTATTTCACGAGACATCCTCACAGAATAAAGATAATAAAAATAGCAGTTGACATTTTTTAATACCCTCTGGGTCAGACACTTTGCTAAGCAGTTTGTATACAATGGTTCATTTAATCTTTTCAGTAACCCTATAAGACCCATTGCTATTAGCACTTTCAATGACAACACTGAGATTCACAGGGATTAACGAGGGTGGCCAGGTCATACATCTAGGAAGTGACGGGGCTGTGAGTGGAACCCAGATTCTTTGACTTCTGCCTATGTAACAAGCAATAAGACTTAAAGTAAACAGGAGCTGATGTGATTTTGATAGACTTTTTTCCCCATAAAGCTTCCATTTTTTCCAATTAATATGACCTCTTTAGGCACTGTCTGTATTCCCAGCTTAAATTTACAGTTCACTCAGACATCAGCCCAAAGCATTCATCAGTGCTGGAAATTTCAGGCTTAAAATTAGGTCTGAGCTTTAACATGTAAAGGATTTATAGCCTTTAGTCTTTCTACTGAAGGTACTTGGGATCTTGGTCTTTTTGTTGTTCTGTTTATTTACTACATAGTTCAAAAAGTAGGGTATCTTCAGGCTGTTCCTTCTTATAACAATAATGAGGAAAATATAAACAGCCCAATCTCTTCCTATGACATTTTCTTTAAAAAGAATAAATGATGAGCAAAGCACATTTTGCACAGTTGACCTTAAGCCTGTGTTTCAGCTTTACTTTCTCTTTCCCTAATCAAAATCCGTGTACAAAGCGATTCCATCCCAGGGGTTCTAAAGTGTCCCTGGATAGGGGTCAGAGGGTCTGTGAACTCTGATGAAAAACAAATTACACCTTTGTTTTCACCAACCTATAGCTGAAATTCATCATTTTCTTCAGTTATAATGGAGACCACAAACCACAGTGGTATTAGCAGTACCCATGACTGTTTGTAATAGCAATTACAGATATTAACATAGCATGTTACAGTGTTGGCCGATATCTCAAAATAACTGTTCATATTTATTACTTGGATGATATGATAGTTATTAGACTTGTGCTAGATCCTGTTATTTAATGTATTAATAAAGAAGCACATGTATTGCAATACAACAATTTAAAAAATATTTTGGTAATTGTATTTCAGTATCATTGGTTTTCTTTCTAATTGTATGTATTTAAGTTACACATTATAAAATATTATTCTGAGAAGGGGGTCCCCAAGATTCATCATACTGACAAAGAGGATCATGACACAAGAACGGTTGAAAACTCCTATTTAAGCAGGTTATTTTCCTAAGAAAGTCAGTTTCTTAGGGGAAAGGACTACAGCCTCTGAGGATAATTACTCTGTGTGTGTGTGTGTGTGTGTGTGTGTGTGTAAGTTTTAGCACATGGTAAAACATAGAACATAGCAAAAATCTTTTTTTTTAAATAAAAATAGTAGTTAAGAAATAAACATTTTTTTTACCAAATAGAAATATATTATAATGTTATAAATTTCATATGATTTAAAAATAATTTTCCCACAGGTTGCTGTCTTATTAGAGAAAGATCTTATTATGTCTTATTAGTGCTTATTAGAGAATGATCTCAGAAATCAATGGGTTGTGCCCAAATGGTACATTCACCAGTGATCGGCCTGCCTGTGAAACATTACTGCTGTTAGAAATCAATCTCCTCACCACTTGCATTTTATAACAGAGATTCACTTTGGATCTTGATCCCTGTTTTGATAAATTTTAGCTCTAAATTATACCTATGTGTCATTTTTTAATCAGTAAATTTTATTGAATAACATATATTCAAGAACACGTACACAGCATTAAGCATACATCTCAAACGATTTTTACAACTGAATACATGTGTAACCAGCACCCAGATCAAGAGTTTGGAGGCATTTGTATCCTACTGTTTTTAAATGCTATATTTATATAGCATTTGATGTGTGTCTCTGCTGAAGCAGAGATTGTTCGTGCAGAACCACGCAGCACCTTTCACCTTGCTGAGCACTGATGTACTCCATCTAAGGAGACCATGCACTAGTGGGAGGGACACAAACTTTGGCTCAGTTTGAATCCTGTTATCACCACTTGTGGACTGTGTAACCTCTGACAAATTGCGAATCTCTTTGAATATCAACAGACTCATTGGTCAAATGAGGACATGAGGATGCTAATACTTTTATGATTGCTGAGAATTAGAGAAAAATAATTAGAATGTCTAGTATATGTGAGCAGTAAATGAATGACAGATGCCACTATTAGTAACTGTGGACATACCATTTAAAACACTCCTTTTTTGGTCTAGAGGTTTCTTATAGCTTAAGAGGGGGTAGCAGGAGATAATGCATTAACTAAAATTGTCAAACATGCCTGGACAATTTTTATAGTACAGTTAATTCACATGATTAATTTATTACAGGGCGGATATAGGTTTTACATACAGTGTAATAAAATTTGATTATTATTTTCTTGAATTTCTGAGAAAATGAAGTCCCCATTTGCTACATTATTTTCTTTCTTTTTTGGAGGTGTTGGAGAAAATTTGACAGATCCATCTGTTATAAAACCTGAAGACAAACAGTAAGTTAATTTATAATGTTATCATTTAGAAAATTGCATTTAACACACAGTACATGCTTTTTAAAAATAATTTTCAAACATTTATATTTCTTGTGTAGATCCTAGAAAGGTTTTGAGGCAGCTATTATCTATGTATCTATATCCGTATCTATATATCGACAACCATATCTATATCTTTATCTGTTCTCTTTATATTTAATTACAATGCAATAAAATACAATAAGATTTAAAATACAGTAAGATTTTAAAGAAAGCACAGATTAGGAAATAGGGCAAAAAGAAAATGTGGAAATACAATAAGATTAAATCTGGAGTTTTAGTGCACATAAGTAGAAATTATAAAGACCATTGCAGTAGCCAGAACTTATTTGCAAATTTGACTCTGAGCTTTCTAGTAGCCTAGACAAAAGAGAAATATGGGTAAGTTCAACCTTTATAGGCTTTGACACGAAAGCAATGTCCTAGGTGAAGAACAGTTTCCTTTGTTGTCCCCACAGTGGAGTCATTGTCTCTTATCATGGGTAGCCTCTTCCATCACATGTCTATAAAATGAAAACTGAGGGCATAAAGTATGCTATTCAGTAACAGCAAATCTATGAGAGGCCAAAACAATGGGCCTTAATATGGAGCATCAGGTTGTCTGCTAATTCAAGACTGAAGTTTAAATTATGTGGAGGGATAAGTCATCTGCCTGTCCTTTGAATTCCCATGGGCATTTTGTCCCATGAGCAGGCTTTTGGGAAGACTTGACAGTAGAGGCTCTGAGGTTGTATTCTTCTGATAAAGGTGGAGTAGAAGGAAGGAAGTGATGGGGTTGATTAAGGACTGATCAATATGTTAGACAGCAGTGGTTCTCAAACATGAACTTTCATCATAATGACCAGGAGAGCTTGTTAAAACACAGATTGCTGCCCCTCTGCCCCCACCCCCTTTTCTAATTCACTGGGTTAGGGGTGGGGCCAAATAATATAACAAATTCCTAGGTGATTCTGCTGCTGCTGCTGCTGACCCAGAGACCACATTTGAGAACTGCTAGCCTACAACATTTCTTAGTTGTCCTAAATGTCTACACTTTGCCTTGGGTTGTAGAAAATACATATAAAATTATATAAGTGGGAAATCTTTATACAATAAAATCTGAAAATTTTACTTTTCTTCCCACGTGACTCATATTGTAAATATTTACTGCTTTAATGCTGTGCTCTTTCATGGAATGAACTAATCTAAATATGGTCTCATCTATAGAGTTCCATGTAAAGAGGTCCATCTAAACAAGTATCAGGTATTTGTGTGGTCTAGGTGAGCTTGAGAAGATAAAAAACAATCCATATTGCTCCCATGCATCCAATTTCTATGAAATTTGACCATGCAGTTCATGTTGTAATCTTTAGGGTATGGAAAAAAACTTTATTATTTTTCATTTTAGCAGAGCTCAAGTGTTTTTAGCTAAGAATATTATTTCTTCAGTAGCCCCTTGTGCCCAGCGGTTTGTAGTAGGAACCTTGTACTATAAGTACTTCCTTTATAATTTTGCAATGAAAAAAATTTTGCATATATAATGAACCAAGCATATGTCATTTAATATGACTTGAATACTTCCATCTTTTAGAATTCCTAGATTATGTTATCCCACTTGACAGTTGAGTATTTATCTGAATTCTATAAGTCAGTGAGTCTCAATTTCTACTAACGTCACCTAGGGGAATTAAAAAAAATAGTTGCTCAGAATTGGCATCAAATCAGAATCTCTGAGGATAGGGTCCTGACATCCGTATTTTTCTAAAGTTCCCCCTGTGATTCTAATGGACAACCGGGGCTGGGAACCTCTGTATTATGGCAAACTTTATTTCTTACAACGTGAAGATAGAAACTCCAGAAACTGATAGGATGACATCACTGTAGCATGCGGTCACCTAATTTTGGGTGCAGTTAGTCTTCACGGTGAAGAGAAGAAATACTCTTCTTGCAACTGTGGAGAATTACATCTAATTAGTTCAGCGAAGCTCACATTTGCTACACAAAGCATGGACAATGGACTGATAACATCAGCATCAACTGGAAGATTGTTAGAAATGCAGAATCTCAAGGCCCCCCCTAGATCTCCTGAATCAGCATCGTATTTTCACGAGATCCTAAGGTGATTTAATGTAACTTAAAGTTTGAGAAGCATCAGTTTAAGCAAGTGCTTTCATGTCTTGTTTTACCCTTAACAACAACATTAAAATTAAACACCATCAAACCTAGTTCACAAATGAGAAAACGGAAGCTCAGTGAAGACGGTAACTTGCCTATGAGGTGGAGGGGTCGAAGAAAGGGAATAATCCTCTACCAAAAAAGAAGATGTTTTTGTGGTGCAAATGCTGATATTGTCTCTAATACCTGTTGTCTCTCACCTTTCCCCAACCTTTTGCACACGAAGACAAAGTCATCAGGCCTTCTCCCTTACATCCTCTCTGGCCACGTTACTTGGTTCCTTAGGTCATGAGCCTCGGTGGAGGATTGCTTCAGTTATTGGTAGTTTTGCATTGCATCTTTTCACTTACTGACTTGATGGTTTAAACATTTGGCAAGTCTGAAATGATGACAATGCTGAGATATTCTTTAGGAAATCTATGTATACATGGCACTAATTAGTGTTTCCTCATATGTGGAACCAAGCCAACACCTGCTTTTCCTATGCTGCGAAAAGACTGGAAACCAGTTGTATTTATTATTTTTAAATGTTGTTATCTGAAACTTCAAGGCTACAGGCATGCTGTAGGGTGTAAACACAAACGAATGTCCCTACAACCCTCATGCACTCTCTCCTGCACAGGGAGCAAAACCACTGATTTTTTTGTCTTAACTTTCGCAAAGCTCATAGAGGGAGATGACTTATAGCCTTTTTCTGAGAATCAATGTTATATTTCTAAGTTGGGCGTTTTCATGCCTTACTGGAAGAAAAGAAATGGCAGGTATGGAATGCACAAGACTGAAATATTCCAACAGGGTCATGCTGGAGAGATGATAAAAGGAATTCTTCTATTTTAACGACTGAGAAAAATACCCCTAGCCCTACGCCTAGTCCAACACCTGGTCCTACCCCGAGCCCTAGCTTAGGCCAACACCTAACACTACCTCTAGTTTTAGGCCTACCAATAGCCCTACCCCTAGAGTTCTGGTACTAAATAGTGAGTAATTCTACTTTTTTAACACATTTTGGCTTCACCTTATTTGAAGTGGTTTTTTTTCCAGAAGTACTGAAAGAAGAATAGTTAACAAGAGGCAGCTTATGCAGCCTGGTAAATACCACCAGAGCCGTACTTTGTAAGGCAGATTGAGTGACCAGGAAAATTAATCCTGGGTGTCCGTTCACTTTGTCTTCCCAAGAGATTTCCTCCACCTACTCTCCTCAGAGCAAAAAGGCAATGTGAGATCAAACTGACATCAGCCCTCATTCTGAGCTTGGCACATCTTCAGAGCAGCTACTGTTATTCTGCCAAAAGGAAGTGGAAATTGAGATAAATGTTTCAATACTCGGATGGAAAAAAAGTCCATTTTTACACCACGTCCCTTTTGAAAAACCGCATTCCTTAGAAGCGAAGTTTATTGTTTCCTTTTGTGATAGTTTGCTTTTCTTTTTTCTGAATATGTGGTATTTAAGAGCGGTAATTGAGTTCAGATTTTAAAATGTGCTGTTTCCACTCTGCATGTCATTAAAATAAAATATGAGCTTTCATAAAGTTTCTTTGGAAGTGTTTCTGGTGTGCTCTGTTCTGTGGTGTGTAGCGTGTCAGCCTGAAGAATAATGGTTGTGTGTCGTCTGATAATGGATGAACATTGATTCTAGAATCTGCTGAGGATCTATTATAATTATAGAATATTCAAAGTGTTCCTAATACATACTGATTCTGTTTGTAATTTTGTCACCTATATTTAGCATATATAGTTTACTTCCACAAAATCAGAGTAGTCGTGTCTTTCCATGAAGAGCCCAGCTATAGCAGTTTGCAGGGTGGAAAGCAGGTACCAAAAGAGCCATGAGTACTGATGTAGGGTTTTGTTGGGCATTTGTTTTTGAGGACATGGTGATATTTAGAAAGGCATTTGGGTACAAAGAAATATATAGCAATCTTTTTAGAAGGTGTGTTCCAATAGCAAATTTATACCTTACCTTTCCGGTATTCTATAACATTTGGTAATGAATGTCATTCTCTCACCCCATATGCATTAAAAAGGGTCTCACTCTATTTTGTTCTAATGTGGTACATAGAAAATTCACTTTTCTATTAGATTAGCGTTGAAATGAGTTTCACAGTAAGTCTTGGAGTTGGGTAGAAAGATTTAAGGGCATTTTAATTTTAAATTTGCAAACCTAACATTGTTGCTTCCCCAAAGTGCTCTGTTCTTTGTTGTCTCCTTAAGTTTGCTGGGTTACTATGGGATACTGTTCGGTATCTCAGAGAATCCTAGTTGAGCTCCTTTTTCTTAGCAGTGATCTAATTGATATTCTGATATTTCCTCTAGATCAAGAGGAATGGTGTTTGGACCAGCCAATTTAGGGGAAGATGCAATTAGAAACTTCATTGCAAAACATCGTTGCAACTCCTGCTGCCGGAAGCTCAAACTCCCGGGTATGCCCCAAACAATTCTATGTTTTTCTAAGTAAATCTCTCATAGAACAACATCCATTGTAACCTGGGATAGAGTACAAAATCTTAATCACATTTTTATCTCATTCGAAGTTGAGGCCTGACTTTCTGACTGCAAATTTTTCAAGTCTCTGAAGGGATTAAAAGGACAGGGATTTACTTCAGGTTCTGCCAAAATGTGATAAAACAACATTGGTCCCAATACTTGGCACAGTCTGTCCAAGGGAAATGTTCCATCGACTTAATTGGGGTAAAATTGGACCGAGGCGGGTCTCTGTGCATCGTTGGGTCCTGTATGGTGCCCACTGTAATTCTGTTCTTATTTACTCATTGGACACTTGGAAGGGTGGCTAGGGAGGGCAACATATCTGCGAATTAAAGTAGTGGTTTTTACTACCAAAACCTTGAACATTAAACATACATTTCAATGTATATATTTTAAATCTGATTTGATAATATAGCACACTTTCTCCGAAACCAGTATCACCAGCACAGAAAATATTCCTAACATAAAAGCAAGCAGCTGGAAGTCTGTGCCCTCCAAATTGGCAGTCCCGGTTCTGTTGTATTCTTTCCTTTTATCTCAGAAGGGACACTTTATGTCTGTCTCAGCTTGCTCACTGTTTTTCTTAGATCATACCAAACTCGTCCTTAGAATGGAATTTTACATATTGTAAGCTGAGTATCCCTTCCTGCCTCCAATAATTGATCATACCCTGAAGTGGAAATCCGTAAAAGATCATCATCCGTTGTGAGTTGGGTGTAAATTTTCAACAAAAAAGGGCAATTTCTAATCTTGTTGGCGTTAGAGGTAGGAGGTTGAGGAGATCTTGTGGGCAAGAACGTTGCAAAAAATTTGGGATTTGGAGCAGGCTTTCAGTCGCAGTGAGAAATAGCCTGTCAGACAGAGGTGGTGTTGGAGGGGTGAGTACGTGGGGTGGGGAGATCAGATGGGAGCAGCAAAGAGGAGAGGGCTGTCACTGTCCTCTTCTAGCTGCCCAGGACTTGCTCTCACAAACTATAGCAGACCTAGGCAAAGAGATCAGTCCATAGCACATTGGCTGAGCTGCCTACTGGTACCCTCTGTGGTTAAGAGGAACACAAGAAGGAGCTGGGGTTGGGCTAAGGGGCATCAGGACCTCCAGGTAAGAGCCCTATGAGAAACAGGTGCTGACAGATATCTGAGTCATCCCCTGATTGCAGGCTGGTGTCCGGCCCACTAACTCAGTATCCTTAGCTGATGGCCTCTTCCCAGCTGTAATTCCCTGTACTCAGGACAGGGCAGCCTCTCGTTCTTGGAGACACGGGGACTACATCTGATCAACCGGGAGAAAAAAAGGGAGACTTGAGGCATAACTCACTGCGTCCATCCTTGAGCCCAGTTAGCTGTTCTGTGTGATTAAGGTGGAGATTTCTTTGTTTTCTTAAACTATGCTGATGGGTTTTGAGTGAGTAATTCAATAATTCCTCCACTTCCAGTCCTAATCCATGGTTCCTTTCAAAACCTAAAATAGCACATTCAGAAGGAAATAAGAAATATTTTCATTTACTTAGTCATTTGATTATCTGAATAAAAAAAGTTTAGTCTGGAAAACAGGAATGGGGTGGTTTTCATTTTTTACTTAATAATATTTTATCTGTCTATCTATCTATCTATCTATCTATCTATCTATCTATCTATCTATCTATCTATCTAACAGAGACAGTTTAGGATTGTATATAAGAACACGGATCCAGAGCAATACAGGTTGAACTCGCTAGGATGTGACTTTGAATCTCAGTTTCCTCATCCATACACTGGGGACATAGCATCTGTCTCATAAAGTTTGTGTGAGGTTTGAAGTAATATATGTATATGTCCAGTAACTGTTGGTTATTATTAAACTACAATATGTATTGGTTTTATGTCCTGGTAATCCCCATTTAACATTGAAAATACACAGAATGCATGTTTTTTTTTTAAAGATTTTATTGGTGAAGGGGAACAGGACTTTATTGGGGAACAGTGTGTACTTCCAGGCCTTTTTTCCAAGTCAAGTTGTTGTCCTTTCAATCTTAGCTGTGGAGGGTGCTGTTCAGCTTCAAGTTGTTGTCCTTTCAGTCTTAGTTGTGGAGGACGCAGCTCAGCTCCAGGCCCAGTTGCCGTTTTCTAGTTGCAGGGGGCACAGCCCACTATCCCTTGCTGGAGTAGAACCAGCAACCTTGTGGTTGAGAGGACGTACTCCAACCAACTGGCATCTGGGAGCTCAGCAGAAGCTCAGCTCAAGGTGCCGAGTTCAATCTTAGTTGCAGAAGGTGGAGCCCACCATCCCTTGCGGGACTTAAGGAATTGAACTGGCAACCTTGTGGTTAAGAGCCCACTGGCCCATGTGGGAATTGAACCGGCAGCCTCCGGAGTTAGGAGCACGGAGCTCTAACCGCCTGAGCCACCGGGCCAGCCCCAGAATGCATGTTTAAGGTTAACATATTTAATCAGTATAGCACCAAAATGGTACACAAACATTTAAAGCCCACATTCCTCCATACATTTGTCCCCCAAGATTACCCTTATTAATGTTGTCTTTAAGTGATTTCCTTTTCATATGGAAGAAGGAGACTTTAGGAAGCATACGATTCGATAACTGGCTGAAGTTTTCATAGGCCATGCCAAAACTAAGTATGGCTTTCTTCCAGAAAGCTGACCACTGAAATCGCGAGATTACCATTTAGGTTGAACTTCCTGGCCCTGTTCATCATTCAGCATAAAAATGCCCTGTTTCCAGTTTGGCTTTACTCTGACCAGATTGTGCCTTATAGGGCATTACATGGTGAATCAAGCAACCAAAGCTCTCCTCTCCTGCCGCAGTGAACACAGGCCTTAAATAGCTTTAGGGATTTGGAGTCACATGTGGTCATGGGGAGGGTTTGGACATGGCCAAGGTTTTGAGTTTCATATATCGGTTGCCTGGGGAAACAGAGTCCTCTCTGATCACTTGGTAAGGCTTAGATTTCATCTATCTCTGTGAACACTACGTTCTTGAGGATCCCCTCTCACCATCTTAATTGTCTTTATTGCAGATTTAAAAAGGAACGACTATTCCCCTGGAAGGATAAATTCCACCTTTGGACTTGAAATCAGAAGAGAACCAGGTGAGGGGCCTCCAGCAAGGGAAAGGGGTGGTAATCCTCCAGAAGAATTCACTCGATTATAAAAAGGACAGAAGTAAGAAGATGACAGCCCTTAGCCTCCCTTCCACGAACACTATGGTAAAACAGATTGGTTGATGTGGCACTGATTATATCAGAGCTCTGTCAGGATGACAGTATCCTGCGGCATCCTTGGGACAGGCCTCCTGAGCCTCATGTCTCCCCTGCCCTAAAAACCTCATGGACGTATGATGAATGGGTTCTTCTAGATGTTGATCTGTGTGCAGGGTGCTTTGTGTGTGTTTGTCATCCTCAAGTTCCACAGGAAGACACTTGGTGGAGTCAGCTCCTTCATTCCTCATTGCTTTAGCTGGTCGCGTAGAATCCTTAGAGCGGAATGCTGGCACTAGAGAATCAGGGAGAAAAATGTATTTTCTCACTAGCTGTGCAGATTCTAACCCCTACTGCTATTCATCACTTCATCCACATGTTGCATTTATGTATATATGTACATAAAAAAGTTACTTGACTTCCTCCTCTTCACTTTTGGCAGCATAGAGTCTTGAATAACAATAAGAAAAACAATGGAATGAGGGTGCATTTGCACAGATTGGAGCACATGTCTGCACACGCTAAGTAGTAAAAAGTGGGAATTTCAGGTTTCTCTGAAAGAAAAAGGGAAATCTAAAACAAATGCCCTGATTTTTTTTTTTTAAGGGGAACAAGGATATGCAAACTAGAAATTATAAAGAAATGTTTTCCCTTCCCTTAAAAGCTCAGGGATACTATCAGTCAGAGAGCTGACTACGCCAACCTCTAAAACACCACTCCTTTTTCCAAAACTGTGTATAGGTAATGTTACAGGCTAACTTGTCCTCTGTCAGGTCCTATGGCAAAAGTTAAGTTTCTGATTGAAAACATACGTCGAAGGTGTTTGCTTCGTTCCAGTGCAGTTCTGGTGGCTTAATGAGTACTGTTCTATACATTTTAAGTACGGCCTGAGAACAGGTAATCATTTTGGAGGCCCAAGGGAAGGATCCCTAGAAGCTGTACCTTATAGCACATTTTGGGGATCAGTCATCCCTCTTTCACAGTCACTGAGGTTACCTACCTCAGAACAAAATGAGTTTTTCACACAAGGAGGAGATAGAGGGTTGGAATCCTTCTCTCACTTCTCTGCATCTCCTTTCCTTTACACAGAGTGTTCCAATCTACCAGCAACAAACCTGGGTTTGAAAAATTTCACCTTATCTTTATCTTTAGCCCTTACGTTAGCCACTTGCTTTTTAAATTGATATTTCTGCTTTCTTAGCTTACACTTCAGTGGAAACATTGTCCAGGTCTGGTACGTGTGTGTGTGTGTGTGTGTGTGTGTGTGTGTGTGTGTGTGTGTGTGTGTTTGTGCACGCGCGTGCAGTCAAGGATTTAGTTTGCCAAGAAGTGTGTCTGATTTTTGTAAGTATGGGTTGCACAAGGGCTAATTTATACCCCTGTTTTTTGGGTCTTGGAGGTAGCGGGAGGTGGGAAATTTGGGTGATTTTGTGATTGGCAATGAGGATAAATGTTAATGCTTTTTTCAGGGCTTAACTGCTTTATCCTATTGTGCAAGTCAATAAGGGATCTATTGGTACTCACTTCAGTTCTATGTTCACCTATGGAAAGAGGCAATTTGCCTTTCCAAGAGCCAAAATATTTGTTACCTGGAATAGAACTTGAAAATAAATATATTTTTATTTCAAATCTCTGTGTTGTCTTTTTTTCTTTCCTCTTTTTTCTTAGAAAAAGAATAATCACCAGAATAACATTTAAAAAGATGAACTTCTGGGCAGTGCTCACTGTGGGATTGTTTGCATGCAAATAGTGATGTGATAATCTCGATTTGAAGTGATTCATGACCACAAAAGGGTGGGGTGTTCATTCATTCATTTGGTCAGTTTTATTCAACAGATATTTATTAAGTGCCTTCTCTGTACCGTGTGAGAAATGAAGATGCAGTAAACATAGTATTACTTTGTCTTCAAAAACCTTTATGTCCATGCTTCTCTTTTTCTTTCTCCTTCTCCTTCTCCTTCTCCTTCTCCTTCTCCTTCTCCTTCTCCTTCTCCTTCTCCTTCTCCTTCTCCTTCTCCTTCTCCTTCTCCTTCTCCTTCTCCTTCTCCTTCTCCTTCTCCTTCTCCTTCTTCTTTTGGTTGCAAGTTTGGATTCTGATTACTGCTAAAAAATTTGACCTCTGGGCAAATTTTGAATCCAGAGGTGTATCCCATACCCTATTTGCCAGTAGGCCATAGGTTCTGAATTGAATAAGAGAATTAAGGCAATTAAGAAGCTAAAATAAGTGCTTTTAGGGACCACTGAAGAAAAATGGATCGTATCATCCTTGTATGAGCATGAATCCCGTTTCATAGATGGGATCTAAATCTGGGGACCAGAGAAGCAGCCAGGTTCCCAGGAGCCCTTTCTGAAGGCATCCTGTGCACGGGCATTCTTTTCACAAGGCTGCATGTTCCCGGACTAATTTCTGCCCCATGATATCTCAAAGCTTCGACAGCGCTGGAGAATGAGATCAGATATAGTTTTGGGTGTTTCTTGCCCTGTTATTATTTTGTGTGGCTTTGCAACTAACAAAATAACTTTGATAACTAACACCTCCCCAAAAGATATTTATTAAGTATTAAAAAAAATTTTGTTTCATAGTTGTTGTCTGTTCCTGTTTTAGATGAGACAGACCTCTCAGGTTCTAGAAGTCATGACACAGATGCCCCTGTCATGGCTTGTCTTTCTCCATCAGTCACCAGCATCTAGCACAAAGCATGGCACATAATAAGTTTTCCATGTTATTTGTTGAAAGAAATAATAAAACCTTCAATTGATAATGGATTTCATTCACTAGGTAATAAATCAGATTTGCATTTTTAATCTAGAAGGGAGTGATTACCAGTTCCTTAAGACCCAACACATTTCATTTGATCTCTCTCTGTTTTAATTTTCCAGGAAATCGCTTTTAACAACCTACACCTTGTCTATTGAATTCTCAACCAGTTCTTGCCCTTATCATCATGGTGATAATACCAGAGCACTGTACTTCTTACTGGTGACTATTGAAATGAGATAACTTCCCAGAAACTGCCTAGAAATAATCATCACTTTATTACCCTTTGAAAAGAAGATTGATAGAAAAGTCATTTGAAAGATGGTTCATTACCATGCCCTCATACGATTTCTTTACTCACATCTCTCCAAAGCATGAGAAAGGGAGGATTATTCTCTGAGGTTGGAATTTGAAGGCTGTGTGTTTGCCTCTTTGAAGTCTTGGTATTTAATTTTCTGTAGTCATTTCTTGGGCAATTTTCTAAGAAACTGGTTGAAGCTAATTTATCATAAGTTAAAGTCAAATGACAGAAAAGATTTTTTTTCCTTAACAGCATTTTATTCCATAGAGGTTAGCTTCTGAAGGAAAATGAGACTTAAATAGCATTTCAAATCTCCAGCCACATGGGTGGGTACACAGAATAGAAAGGGTTCTGGAAACCACACTGATTTTTAAAAATTTTATTTAGCATAGTTATTATTTTTGACCGTGATGTACAGATAAAATATATTTTTGTGAAATACCCTTCTAAAATAATTAAGTTGCTTAATTTTCAAAGAGAGGACTAAAAGTCCTCAGGGGATAACAAAAGTCATCTCTATCGTTGGCTGACATTGGTATAATGTTATATAATTTGTTTAACCTTTCTCTTAACCCCTAACTCTGAAATGGAGATGTGATACTTACCTTTTTAAATGAAGGTGAACAATAATGAAAGAACATTTATAACGTCCTTTGAGAATCTCATTTAAGAAGCTTCTTGTGAGCATTGGATCCAGTTCAATAAATAATAAGGTTTTCATTTTTGAAACTATGTGATCATTATTTAATGTTTACAGAGGGTGCTCAGTGGACCTGTTTCAGGATAAACACAAAAGTGGTTTCTGCTATTTCTCCCTTTCCGAGGGGAATAAGCTCATTTCTCCCTTTCTGTTTTGAAGCTTAATTAAATAGTTCAAAATCAGGAAGTTCACCATTTCACAGTGTATTTTATTTATTTTATTTTTTGATGGATTTAGGTTTTCCCAGCTAACTTCTTTTGCCATCTTCTGCTCAAAGGATTTCTTCCAGAAGACGTAAAACCCAAAGCTTGTGCTATTATTGATGACATTTTTGCGTATGAAAAGAGGGCAGGTTTAGAATCTTGGTGATTGTAAAGCTTGATGCTTTACAAAAATTTTAATGGTGGTTTCAATTTTGTCAGTATAGGGCTGACAAAATTACTAATAAGAAAATTCTGGCCTATATCTTGCCAGCATCTTTTAGCAACTAACTTCCTTTAGAATTCTTATCTTCTAGTAATATTTTCATTGTGAACTTGTAGAAATTTAATTTCCTAAATTAGTCACAAAATCTTTGCATGTATCATGGTAGAATCCCTTTGGCTAATTACTGTGCAAATGTGGATGTAACAGTTGCCTTCATTGGAGGGTTTTGGGGGCATATTGTGGTTGCACTTTGGCTTTTAATGAATCCTTTTTTCTGTATCCTGTTGGTCACCAAGTAACAGATCACAGAGCCTCAGGATGCTTTGATAACCAAAAGAAACGCTTGATGTGTATTATGGGCTTAATTGTGTTCTCCTGAAATTGATGTGTTAAAATCCTAACTTCCAGTACCTCAGAATGTGATAGTATTTGGAAATAAGATCTTTGCAAAGGTGATTAAGGTTAAATGAGGTCATTAGGGTTGGCCCTGATCCAATATGATTAGTGTTCTTATAAGAAGAGGCTATTAGGACACAGACACGTACAGAGGGAAGATAGTGTGAAGACACAGAGAGAAGGGGGCCATCTGCAAGCCAAGGGGAAAGGTCTCAGAAGAAACCAGACTTGACGACACTTTGACCTTGGACTTCCAGCTTTCACAACTGTAAAGAAATAAACTTATTTTGTTTTAAGTCACTCAGTCTGTGTTACTTTTTTATGGAAGCCCTAGAAAACTATTACAGTGTGTTGCTATGTTTTGGAATTCCCTACTTGCCCCTGAAGTTTTGTATATAGGGACTTGCGGAGCAGAGATGCCGGGAACAACAATGGAGAGGAAGAAGAGAAACGTACAGTCATCTGCTGTGGGTGAGGACAGAGAGCATCATGGATGGTGGCAGGATTGTTGAATTATTGTGGGAATAAAGAGTGGTATGTTCTGGCAGGTTGTAGATGAAAACAAATGTGAGCTGGGCTTCATGAGATGGGATATTTGTCTACTGCTAAAGGACTTCTGAGGACCTTTTAGGGGGGCAGGGTAAGAAGAGAGGTACAGTGGTTATACTCCTATGTGGTGTAGTCCTTAGTTTTGAGAAATTGTTCAGTGTATATCCTATTCAAGAAATGTTTATTGAGCCTTACCATATGTTATGACCTGACATTAAGGTTAGACTTGTTAGATAAGATTCATTTTTGTTTTCAGGGGTCTCCAAGACAAATAAGGAGTTTATAATATGCTGATCCATCATTACCCAGTAATAGTAATTATTATAATGATAACCTATTATTATTATTATTATTATTATTATTATTATAAGTAACATAAATTGAGCACTCATGTTCTAAGTATAAATGAGCCATGCATAATTTCATTTATCTGAACACCTAAATGGTCATTTAGGCCTCCTAAATGACCATCATTTATCTTAATAATGACTGAATTTGTGTGTTAAAGCAAGTAATGTTCTCTTGATTAAAATCCTCTATTTTTTTGAAAAGATTCAGATATTTCTGTGACTAAAATTTTCAATTGGAAATCTTTATAAGCTGTCTATAAGATGGGTCAATGAGATTTAATTATCTATGCTTTTCAATGAGAATAATTCATTAGATATGTAATTTCAAAATTCTATTTGTGAAATGATATTATAAATTAATGATTTTAACAATTCTGTCTGCATATATACAAATATATATATATAACTTTGAATACCAGCCATGGGTGAAAATTGAAAATTTCAAATGAGAACACTTTGTAAGACTTGGATTTCAGTGAGTGTTTCAAATATTTCTTATTATTTAAGATGATTAATGATTATTTCCTATTGCTGTAAAAAAGCCTCTTGGGCCTGAAGCTTGCCTTGAATTTTCCCAGAAAGGCCTACACATAATCGTAGTATAGAAATTTCTCTAGATCTTTGAGGCAGATGGATTTAGGTTTGAACTGAAGCTCTGCTACTGAATGGATTGTGACCTTGAGCAATTTGTTTAACATCTTTAAAACATAGTTTATTATCTGAATATGGCAGGATAATCTGTTAACATACTGACTTGTGTTCGTTGTTGCTGTTCTCCCTCCCAAGAAGGTAGGTAGATGCCCTTGCCTCAGGATATTAATGACTTATTGCAAGTTGCAAGGCACAATCCTGACAACCTCCCACCAAGACTTGTGGAAAATTGATGGGGACTGGAACTTGGAGTTGATGAGTCAGTGGAAGCCTATCCTGGGAAGGAGAAGAGAGATTCATTCCTGGAGACAGGGAAGATGATGGTGTTTTTCATAAATGGTCCAGGGCTTATGAAGGGCTAGTTCATGGATATCAGGAGGACTAAGAGCTATGGCCTGAAAAGTTAGAAAATACATATATATGAAAAGGGAGAAATACATATCCATACTGGTCATAAATCAAATGGAGCCTCCTACTGTTGGATGGACCACATGGGCCTGGACCATGGGCACAGTGGCCTAAAGATTAGAAGCCCTTCCCTGTTTTCCAAGCTCCCAGTGAACTACCTTTGTTCTTACAAGTTTTATAACAGCAAAATATGATCGAGATGGATTGTCTTACCATTTTGAAGAGAAGGGACCTGTATCCAGATTTAGAAAAATAAGGTAATGTGCCATTTCTTGCACTTGAGAATTGTAGAGCAAATTCATTTCTGTAACTTAATGTCTACCAAGTGATACGGGCCAAATGAAAGGGCTTCTCACTATAGAAACTCTAAGTTTTCTTTCTTTAGTGTTTTAACTCCATTGGTTTTTTAATCATCAATAATAGTTTGTTTTTAACCTGAATCATAGAAATCTCCTACCCCTGCTTTATATAATTACCCTAAAACTGTGATTCATGCTTGGTTGTAACCATTGAAGCCTAATGTTCTTTTTTACCCATTACCGGCCTAACTCCTGGACAATTAATGACACCTGAATAATCGGTTAAGTGGCCACAGGCCCTAGAGAGCTGACAGATTTTCCATTACGTAGCCACTTCACATTAATAGTTTTGAGCTCTGCTCTTTAAGCCAACACTTTTAAATTTATTAATTAAAATCTATTTTTCCTCATTCAGGGGCCTTGGGGACACAAACGATAGCCCAAGAAGATTACCAGTCCCAACCAAAGAAGCCAACGTGGTCTGCCAGGCAGATCTGAAGATTCCTTCCTTTCATCTGAGATCAGATAGGGTGAAAGTTCCATGAATCCCCCAATAAGCAGGGACAGCTCTATGCCCCTGCCCAGCAAGAAGCATAAACAGAAGAAAAGACCTCTTATCCCTCAACTTCTCATAGAGATTTTATGGGGATCACGTCTCTCATAGAGATTTTATGGGGATCACGTCACGTTTTCTCATGGAGAAAACAAGGCAAGCAGTTAGAGATAGACATCAGGTCTCTGCATTCCTGCACGTCCAATACAACCCACAGAATGCAACTGCCCAAAAAACCTCCCCTCTCTGCCCAAAACTCCTTTTCATTGTAATTATCTACCCCTATGAGGAAACGACTGGGTACAAAATACTCCGCTAGATTAAACCGGCCACTCATACCTGCTCAGTAAAGGCCACGATGACATTCATTTCACCTGGGCCTCATTATACCATCATTATATTATACATATGCTTGGAAGTTCATTATAACAGACTGAGTTCTGGGAAGGAACATGCACAGTTTAAAAAGATGAGGTAATAGCCTCTTGTCAATCACAGGTGTCAATCAAGTGGTCCCATGCCCTGAAAGGAACAGCCCATTCTAGAGAAAAAAAAGGGATAAAAACTCCAAGTTCTCGACACTCAGCACCTCTTGAGCCTTGCCTTTACCTGGGGCCCGCTCCAAACGCTTTGGAGGGTACTTTTTTTCCTAATCATGCCACCTTGAGTCCCTTGAGCCCCTTGGGTCTTTGAGCCTTTGAGCCTTTTTGAGCCTTGCTTCTCCGAACCCTCTGGAGTGTACTTTCTCTTTTAATAATGGCCTCTTCAGCCTTGCCTTTGCTCGGGGTCCGCTCAAAGCTCTTTGGAGTGTACTGTCCCTTTTAATACTGGCTCTTGGGCCACTGCTTTCTGCCTGCGGTCCTCTTCTATTTCTTTAAAGTGTACTTTTTTTTCCCTAACAAACTGCTTTTTCACTACTTTACCTTGGTATCTTCTTCAATTCTTTGCTCGAGACGTCAAGAACCTGGACATCGCGCCGAGAAGGGCCCACTCTCCGGTAACACAAGCAGGATTATTATTCTGAGATTTAGAGATAATGTACATAGAGCACTTAGTACAGTGTATGGTACACAAGAGGCGTGCTGAGAAATTATTAATAATTATTTAAGATAATTTTATTTCATCACTAAAACAATCTCCAACCTAAGACAGGTAGAGCTGGAACTGCTTCTTTTCCTCTTTTTTAAAAAAAATGACTTTATTTTTTAGAACAATTTTAGGTTCAAAGCAAAATTAAACAGAAGGTACAGAGATTTCCTATATACTCCCTGCCCCCACTGTGGGGACAGAGTCCCAGAGAGCAATTTCCAGGCTCTCGGACTCACGTGGAAAGGTTATTAGTTGGCCATCAGCTGTAACCAGTTAGCCATCAGCCACTAATATAACTGCCATGGCTGGGCTAGCAGGCGATTGCAGTTAGCAAGTGAGGTTGGTTGGCAGAGAAGCGGATGGCCGGCTGCGGAACGTGTGGATCCTGCTTCCTGTGTCTCCAACCCAGCTGCCACTGAGACTATACTGATATGAACCCCCCATCCATGGCTCTGTTGGTGTTCCTTTTTGGCCTCACCATATCCTGCGTTCTTACGTGGGGAGTGGGACCAGAGACGCTACATGACACCCTGCATGACACCCACACATGCAGAGCCTCCCCAATCTGCTTCTTATCTCAAGCAAAATACTAATAGTTCATGACATTGAACCTAGAATACCAGAATTGAAAGGGTGCAATGTAAATGGAGGTTGGACAACAACAATAAACACACCAAAAAGTGATGACTTAAAACAATAGATATTTATTTCTTGCTTTTTTCACATACAGTCCAGGACAGTCTGTGGTGAGTGGTTGGGTTCTTTGCTCTACAGTCTTTCTGTGATCCAGGCTGATGGTGGTTCTGTCCTCTTTAGTGGGTACTGAGATTGCACTTGAAACTCTACAGCCCAGTCACCAGAAAAGGAAAAGAACACGAAGAGGAAGAAAACAAATGGGAGGTTTTGTGGACCAGCCCTAGAAACAGTACTCATTCTTTTGTTCACATACCATTGGCTGGAACTCAGTTAATCACAAGGTCATGCCTATATGCAAAAGAGCCTAAGAAATACAGTCTAGCAATATGCCCAAGAAAAAGAAAACATGAGTTTGATGAAGAGCTAGCAATATCTGTCAGATTAGGGATTATCTATTTTAATCCAATTTCTCATTTGATTGAGTGTGACTCTGAAGGTAGAGTGTTCTTTGGTATGGCTTTGGAGAGTGGGTTTTCTTTCCATAGAAATCTTTAATGAAAAATTCTTGTTTAGGAGATAGTACACTTTTGAGTAACTTCATATCTTGCACCAGACATCTGAAAAATATCAGATTTATTACTTTTAATTTTCCCTTCGTTTATTTGTAGTGGTAAAATCTATTGGACATAGGAAGTCAAATCTAATTGGAATGAGTACTGGCTTTATCAAGCACTGTTAGTTTGGTAACAGCTATAAAATATGTCCATGTAACTTTCCTCTCAATGCTTGACCCCTACTCATTTTTCTCCTTACCATCAATCTAAGCATCATGTGACATTAAACATTTCTTGCCCTCATTTCTGAATTGCATACAACCAAGTAGCAGGCATGTAAGCAATGAGGTATGGGTAGAAATTTACATAAGAAGCCTATTAATAAACCATACAAATAAGGGTCCTGTGGAGAATGTTAATTCATTTACTACACTGAAGGACTATGATCACTGTAAATTTTCACCATGGCAATAGCTAAGATGGAGGTAAAAAACTTGGATACATATGTATATATAAGAGATGGGAATTGAGTAAATTTTATGAAGAAAGTTATTTATCATCTACCTTTTCCACAAAGTAGAATACATTAAGGGGTGTCCTGCCTTTAAAAGCTTGTATCCATAAACTTTAAAATGATTTTTAAGAGTCATCTTAGATCATTTCTTGAAAGGCAGTGGTTGGGGAATTGAAACATTTTAATAAAATATTTCAATTTAGCAAATTTTACAATTGAAGACATTTCTAGTGTACTATTGTGAACATTTATGATCTACTCCTTTTTAAGCCCCCTAAAAACCATGGTTGAGAGAGCATAGGTGACTAGACAAAACATGTGACCTTTTTGTAACTCCCCAGTGGCTGCTCACTTTTTGGTTCAGTCATTGATGTGTAGATTTAACAAATATGCGTTACGTGCCTAGCATTTGTTGTGCGCTGTGCCAAGATTAGCAAGGTGGGTACTCACAGATCCTAGGAAGACAGACATGTAAAATAATCTTATTGCCCCCCACAGCTACAATTGAGGCGTTTGTAAAAATGCTTTTGAAGTCAAGTGAAGGAGGGACTCCTTTCTCAAGAAGGAAGGAAAGGCTTCACAGAGAATGATAAGGAGTTTACCTGGTAGAGGGAACAGCAGCTGGGAGAGATGTTTGGGGATTGGTGAGTAGTTGTGTGTCTAGTTCCTAGGGCACCTATTGGGAGGATAGGTAGGAGGCAGCAAGAGATGAGGTTGGAAAGATTGGGTAAATTTAAAAGCCTTTCATGTAATTCTAAGGACTTAAGTTTTATCATGCGGGCTAGGGAGGTGAGGAACTGTTTTAAACATAGGAATTCTGGATAAATCAGTTCATTAATTCGGAAAACATTATTAATCGTCCATTGAGTATAAACTGCTTGGCTTTAGAAGTATAACAGAATATGATATAGCATCTGTCCATTAAGGAACTTGCAGTTTGTTGAGTGATTACAACCCATAGAGATGGCTCTAGGGTTTTGGGGGAAAGACTTTACCTGCTCATGCCATCTTTCCAAGTTCACTTCATATCACCATTAACATTATCATTGTCTTTGATGTGGATGATGGAAGTTTTCTCAAGCTTATGTTAAGTGTCTACTGGCAAATACCGCTATTTTCCTGATTTTCCTGATGTAAAAACTATAAAAAACAATGTCCTTAGTATATAAGCAAGAAAAGATCCTTTCAATCAAAGAGGCCCTTCCCCATACCTGTTCTGTGTGGGAAGTCTGGAGCAGTCAACAATGACAGGTTTTACTGTCCACTGAGACAAGGTGCTCTAGTAGGTGTGTCCTGAGGGACACAGACCCACATCAATTGGCATAGTGCAAGATGATGTGTGCAGAAGATACAAGCAGAGGCTCTCTTGTGGGTACTTAATGTGCATGGCAACGGCAGGCTTCCTGGAGGAAGTAAAGCCTGCACTGATTCATAGAGAATGAGAAGACTTTGGGAGAGGGGATGGGGAAGGGAATTTGCAGCAGAGGGCTTGCCAGGGAACAGGAGTGCTTTGGTTTGACTGGGCTCTATTTCAAGTGTTTCAGAACAATGGCTCTTGTTGATCTGTGGAGTAGAGGTTGGAGGCTGTGGGATGGAGAGCTATATGGTCACCTTGATGAATAAAAGGTGTTGAAAAAAGTGTTTAGGCTCATTTGACCAACATCTATCCAATGGATGTAAGCGAGCTGTGGGGGGAGAAAGGAAACTCACTTTTGTTGACTTAGCATAGCTCTCCCGTATGTCCATGTTCTTGCTGCAAGAAATCTCATAAAACAAAGTAAATCATGGCTCCAATACAAACCGCCAAAGATTTCTTTGGCCATAGTCTACTTTTCAAGGTTTTTGGCATCTTTTTTGTGACCTGCATGTCCTGCTCTGAGAAGTTGAGTGTTCCATATTTGAGCCTGGTTGATTTCCCTCTGATCAAGTGGATCACCTCGGTTAGTAAGAGTCCAAGTTTCATTGGATCTGAGGGTCTGAACTTAGGAGAAGCATGCTGAGAGAAAAAACACTTGAAAAATATAGAAAATATAGGCATGCATGATTTTAAAATATGGAAAATGGCCTTGCCCCAATTTAATTTTTAGAGGAAGCAATGAAAACTGAAGGTTAAAAGCTCTAGCAGGGAAACAGCATTTCAGGGGACCATATCGTGTTTCTCGAAATAACATGGACCACTGGCCCTTCTCTCATTGGAGTCATCAGGCACATACTCACTCTAGGAGTGGGAGGTATCTCTTCATACTTGCTCTGGCTACAGTGTAGTCTAAGCTTTCTTTACCAAGGCAAGACTAGACCAAGAGTTTATCCAAAAGAGTGAAAAGAGATGCAGTGAACGGTTCTTAATTTTAGCATCAACTTTCCTAACTACGGACATTTCAAAATGTCCCAACCTGACACTGTCTTCTAGTAGTTTCTCTTTGCCTGCTGATATTAACTGATTGACTGTATCAAATATTTGTGGGCCATGTGCCTGATCCTTGTGTCTTTGACTTCTGCCAAAAGCAATTCCTAAATCATGAGTAAAATTGTAAGTTATGTATCTCTAACTGAAGTACCTTTGACTCCCACAGAGAAAGTATTTCATTAGGTTTTGGAGAATTAGCTGAAAACTGTTGATTTCTGGGTAGGGGAGGACTCTACTGCCCAGGCACCCCTCCCAGCCACTTGTCTACCTGAGAAGGTGGCTTTGGTCTGCGTTTCTGGGAAGAATAAGACTATGTAAGATTAGGCTGTAGCAACAGCCCTCAACCCTCTCGTCTGACGCAGAAAACTTCTGAGTCTTCTTGTCTTACTTTTGGCCTCACTCAGGTACAATAACCTCCCATTGGTCCAGCCCATCAAGACACTCACCCCAGCCTCCATCCTCAGCCTCCCAGTCCCAGCTAGGATTTGAACTTATGGTCCCGAGAGCAGGATGGTTTAATGCTCAGGGCTCCCTCGCTGACTCTATCAAAGCCTTCCCCCACACATCTCCATTACATGAATGGCTCTGTTAACCAAACCTATTATCTTTCCCCCTTGGTTTTCAAGTTGAGAAAGGGAAAGCAACTTCTTTAATGGCCCACAGATTGATGATTAACATTTTACATGTCCCTGCTGCTAAGTAAAAGAACTGCTTTGTGGACAGTGAAAATGCCTAGGAGAAGGAAGCGGGAGTCAACTTGGTTTATTAAGTTGTGCTGCTTCATTAATCACAATCTTTTTTTATGGCAGTGCTTAAAGGCCCATCCATTGTACTTCTCGGGAATGGGGGAGATCAAAAACAAGTGCTTTTAGTGCACCTTTGACATCTGGCATAGCAGCCGGCTATCTGCGATATTGCTCTCAAGCAGTGTGGGGAGCTGCATTTACTGTGACCATGCTGGCCCTTCTGATTTAAGCTACTGCAGAGGGCAATGAATTACCTTAAAGGAGCTCCACTGCAGAACTCTAAGTTTTATGCCGGACCCCTGCCAGCTTCCCCACTTTATGAGTATGAACAATCAGACAATTGAACTGATTTGACTTTGCCACTCCTGGAGTTTCATTGCCTTGAACCTGGGGATGTAATGATGGCAATGCCATGCTAAGTGCCGCTCTGACTAGCAGCAGTGCCCGCTGCCCATTCAAGTAGGACACCCATTCTTGTTAGCTGAAAACTGCTCTGATTTGCAGCAAGGGGGAAAATAGATCCCATGCAATCAGATTAACTCAACTCTGAATGTTATTTTCATTTAACACTGTGGAACCAGACAGTGTCTCATTTTTTTTTTTTTTAGTGGAGTCTAATAGCACTGGTGCAGAAGGCACCTACCAAGTCCTGATGCAGATTGCAGACACACACACACACACACACACACACACACACACACATACATAATGCACATATGTACCTAGTCATAGACAGGCTTAGGCTAAACGAGTGTCGTCACAAAAGGGCATCTGGTCCATTCATAACCTGAAAGTGGGTAATTTGTGATGTTTAAAATTGTCAGTTCATACTCATTTTAGCTCTTTGTGTGAAACTGAAGACAATTGCTAAGGTCACTTTCAGGATTTACATGTAAAATGAATTTTCTCTAACAGTTTTTGAAAATGCTGTTATCATATTTGGAAGAACAAGCCAAAGCTCACTGTAAAAAATTTAAGAAATTGAGTGAAGAGCCCAAAAGAATGTACAAGTCACCCACTATCTTACCACTTAGAGATCCCTATTATTGATAATTTATCCAGACAGCTCTCTTAGTAAATGTATACTGATTGATTACCTCATTCTTTCATTTTGCATCTTATAAACAAATCTAATTGTTGTTAGAACAGTATGGTAAATGAACACACACACGTGCGCGCGCACACACACACACACACACACAAACTTAAACAAAAAACTCCCTGGAACATCAGTCACCTAGGTTCAAATGCTTATTTGACATTGATTGTTAGACTTGAAGCCCAGTACACATCTCAAATCATTTAATACCTAAGCTCCTGATATCCCCCCAAACTTAACTTCTTTCACAATCTCTCCTATCTCAGTTAATTCAACCCATCCTCTTGGTTACTAAAGCCCAACATTTTGGAATCATCCTTGATTCCTCTCATTTTGTTCACCCCATATCCAGTTTATTCACAAATTCTCTCAGCCCTACCTTCAGATATATCCAGAACATGGTCACTTCTCACCATGTCCAGTACCGTCACTGCTCACCTGGATTATTTGTTCCCCTAACTACTATATGCAATTTGAATGAAACTATACCTTTTGGAATTGTCGTATGCTTTTAGGTCCTTCAAAAATATGGTGATAGTAAGGTATTTTGGAAAGAACAGGTAGTCAAAATGGGATAGGTCTGGGTTTGAATCCTAGTTGTGATGGTTACTGGCTGTGTGGCCTCAGAAAATTCACTCTTATTTTGTGAATCTCTTGGTTTCTTCATCTGTAAAGCCAGGCTAATAAATTTACCTCATGGGGATTTCACGTAGATTAAGATAATTCACACTAAGTAACTAGCAACAATCTAATGCACAGTGGGTGCTCTGTAATTGTTCATTCTCATGCTCCCTCTCATTCAGTTGGGATAATTTCAAACTCCTTCCCATGGTATACAGACATTCACAATAGTGACCCAGTTTCTTCAGGGTAGACACCTCTACCTACTCATGATATATCCCATGCTTCAGCTGTAATGAACAGCCCATCTTTCCCCAAACCTTACCCCCTCCACAAACACATATTTAAGACACCCTGTTGGCCTCCTTGATGCCTTATTTCCATCTCCCACATTGACACCAGCTTGATTTATCAGGTATGTAAATCTGACAGTATTGTTAATTAGTATTAATATTAGTCATTAGTATGTGTCATTCTTCCAGCCCACCAGAGGGTTCCATTACACCAGTAATAATGTCCAAACTTCCTAATATAGTGTATAAGTGCCCTCTACCTCTCCAGATGCAGCTCATAGTATTCTTATACTTCCTTCCTCCTGCCTTTGCTTTCCTGCTCCTTCTGCCTGGAGTCTTTTTTTCCTACCTTTCCCTTTGATGGCTAAATCTTATTTAGACTTTTGAAAAATGCTAATATTCCTTTATTGATGTATAATTTACATGTAGTCAAATGCACAAATCTTAAGCATACAGACTGATGAATTTTGACAAATGCATATACTCATATAACCATCATCCGGATCAAGATAGAGAATATTTCCATAACTCCAGAAAGATTTTTTAATGTCTCTTTCCAGTCAAGCCCCTGCCAGGTACTGACTTCCATTACTGTAGATTACTTTTTGCCTGTTCTTGAACTTTTTATAAATAGAATCACAGAGTATATACCCTCTTGTGTCTGACTCGCTCAACCTGCTTTTGAGATTTCTCCATGTGATTGTGTATATAAAGAGTTCACTCTTTTTATCGTTAGACATGAATATTGTATGTAATGATATCTCATAGTTTTAATGTGCATTTCCATGGTGTCTAATAATGTTAAATACCTTTTCTTATGCATAATGGTTTATTTCTCCTTTAAACCAATATTTTTCAAACTGCAGGTTTAGTCTAATAGTGAGTCATGAAATCAGTTTAGTTGGTTGCAATTTGCATTTTAAAGGAAAAAGGACAAAGAAAAGAAACAAAGTAAATTATAAAAGAAAGTAACAGAGAAACTCACACAAAGTAAGAATAAGTATTGTCTTGTGAAACTTGTTGTGCAATTATTGGTATGAGTGTGTATGCATATACTTGTGTACTGGTAACACTGTCATTGGAGAAAAGAATTTGACAAGGGTTTGAAAGCAATTGATTTAAATTTGAATTAATGGCGGCACTCCCTGGGCACAATGAAAGATGGAGAATGGATTGGGGTAGAGGGTGGTGAGCAAACAAAAAATAAACACCATAACTTTCTTTAGGAAGGTTGATTTCTACGCATTACATAAAACAGTTGCCTCTCCCAGTCGTGACAGAGTGATCTCATGTAGGAGATGAACTTTGTCAATCAGCCTGGCCTGAGCTCTTGGTTGTCTCTCAAAGCTTTGTGATTGTGCCAGTCACCTTTGCTCTTGGTGCCTCCCTGTACGAGGGTATGCTAAGACCTGTCTGTGTCCTAAAGGGGAAGATCATGATCACGGTCAGCACCTACCGGTAGGTGTAGTTTGCCTGCAAGCTAGAGCCTCAGAAAGTAGCTGGGAAAGTATATCGTTAAACCCCTTCCTGGGAGAAACGGGGAGATGAGTGTTTTTGCCTGCTTCCTCCATGGTTGGCCTAGGTGTATAGCTGGAGAGGGGTGATCCTGCATCTTAAGAATTGCTTTTTTCTTTGCTGTGGTCCTGTGAAACTCTTGAATGCAAACCCCGTTGGCTGTCAGAACCTGGAGATCCAGGAGTGCATCTCTTGGGCAGCAGCTGCAAAACTGTGGCACAGAGGTGTGTTCAAGCTCCTTCTAGGATAATCCTGGTAATTTGGAGTGGGCTAGAGGGAGAAGTTGGAGGAGGCATTTGGTGGCTCCCCAAAGTCTCCAGGGAGGATAGCAGTCATTCCAGTTTTGATGTGGGTATTTTCTCATTTGCTTCATGTGTAGGTGTCTCTCAGCTATGTTCTGGATTTCTTTCAGAGGGAATTGCTTCGTGAGTAGCTATGCTTTTGGTGTGTCCACGGAAGGAGGGCAATTCAGAAGGTTCCAGTGTCACCATCATGGACTGGAACTCCAAGTAATTTATTTTTATACGAGTCTTTTCTACTCATTAAGAGGCCAATGCAGGAGACAGGCAGGACAGGCTGGTCTTCATGTTCCAGGTGTCCTGGGCCAAGGGGCTGCTCTGCAGCCCTGAAATTCTTGCCCTGCCAGCTATGCAGCATTTTTAGATGCCTTTCATGCAAGTTTAACTTAAATCATAGCTAGACATTCTTTTAGATATTTTATGAGTGGTTGGCTTCATAGTAACTTGTTTTTTAGATTTTTATAAAAAATATAGCTAACATACAATATTATATTAGTTTCAGGGGTACACCATAGTTATTGAACATTTATGTGCCTAAAGAAATGATCACAATGATAAGTCCAGCCACCATCTGCCACCGTACTAGACTATCACAGTATTATTGACTATGTTCCCTATGCTGTACATTACATCCCCATGACTTGTTTGTTTTATACCTGGAAATTTGGACCTCTTATTCCCCTTCAACTTTTCCCCCTTTAAAAAATTTTCTATTACAGTTGACATTCAATATTGTTTTATATTAATTTCAGGTGTACAGTATAGTGGTTAGACATTTATAAATTTAAGAATTGATCTTCCTGACTAGTCTAGTACCCACCTGGCCCTATACACAGTTATTACCATATCATTGACTACATTCCCTATACTTTACATCCCCATGACTATTTTGTAACTATCAGTTTGTACTTCTTAATCCCTTGCCCTTTTTTCATCACATCCTCAAATCCCCTTCTATCTGGCAACCATCGAAATGTTTTCTGTATCTATGAGTTTGTTTTTGTTTTGTTTATTTATTTTGTTCTTTAGATTCCACATATATGTGAAATCACATTGCATCTGTCTTTCTCTGTCTGACACTCCACTCAGCACAATACCCTCCAGATCCATCCATGCTACCACACATGGCAAGAACACACTCCCTTCCATGGCCGAGCAGTATTCCATTGTACATATGTACTACCTCCTCTTTATCCATTCTTCTATCAATGGACACCCAGGCTGCCTCCACATCTTGTTTATTGTAAACAATACTGTAATGAACATATGGATGCACATGTCCCTTCAAAGTAGCATTTTGGGTTTCTTTGGATAAATAACCAGAAGTGGGATTACTGGGTCCTTCTTTGTCTCTTGTTATAGCCTTTGTCTGGTATAAGTACTGCAACCCAAACTTTTTTTTTTTTTTTTTCATTTTCATGAAATATCTTTTTCCATCCCTTTACTTTCCATCTGTGGGAATTTTTCCTTTTGAAATGAGTCTCTTGTGGGTATCATATGTGTAAGGGTCTTGTTTTCTTATCAGTTTGGCCCTCCTATATCTTTTGATTGGAGCATTTAATATATTTACATTGAAAGTTATTGTGGATAAATATTTAGCTATTGCCATTTTATTGTTCATAATTTTGATTTTTTTTCCCCTGTCTCAAAGAAGTCCCTCTAACATTTCTTATAATACTGGTTTGATGGTCATGGACTCCTTTAGCCTTTTAAGCTCTTATCTGTCCTTTGATTTTAAATGACAGCCTTGCTGGGTAGAGTAATCTTGGATGTAGGTCCTTGCTTTTGATCACATTGAATATTTTGTGCCAATCCCTTCTGGTCTGCAAAGTTTCTGTTGAGAAATCAGCTAACTATTTTGTGGGAGCTCCCGTATAAGTTACTAGTTGCCTTTCTCTTGCTGCTTTTAGGGTTCCCTCTTTGTCTTTAACCTTTACCATTTTAATTATAACGTGTCTTGGTGTGAGCCTGTTTGAGTTCATCTTGTTTGGGACTCCCTGCACTTCCTGGGCTTGTATGTCTATTTCCTTCACCAGGTAAGGAAAGTTTTCAGTCATTATTTCTGCAAATAGATTCTCAATCCCTTGCTTTCTCTCTTCTCTTCCTGGTATCCCTATGATCTGAATGTTGTTATGCTTGATGTTGTTCTAGAGGTCTCTGAAACTATCCTCATATATATATATATATATATATATATATATATATATATATATATATATATATATATATTTTATTCTTTTTTCTTTTTGCTATTGGGTGTTTTCTGCTACCTTGTCTTCCAAATTGCTTATTTGGTTCTTTGCTTCATCTATTCTCCTGGTGATTCCTTCTAGTGCATTCTTCATTTAAGTTATTGTATTCCTTTTTCTTTTTTATGGTTTCTATGACTTTTTTTGTGCTTGCTGTCTCTGTTGAAGTTCTCACTAAGCTCCTTTAGCATCCTTATACAGAGTTTTGGACTCTGTATCTGGTAGGTTGCTTGCCTTCATTTCATTTAGTTCTTTTTCTGGAGTTTTCTCCTGGTCTTTTACTTGGGATACATTTCTTTGTTTCCTCATTTTGGTTGCCTCTCTGTGTTTGTTTCCATGTATTAGGTCTGTTATGTCTCCCAGTCTTGACCTTGTGGCCTTATGTAGTAGGTGCTCCGTGGGGCCTTGGCAGTCTTCCTGGTCACCTGCTCCAGGAGCTCCAGGAGTGCCTTTTATGTGGGTTGTGTGTGTTCTCCTGTTATGTTGCGCTTTTATTGCTATAGGCATGTCATTGGGTGGTATTGACCCTCAGGCTGTTTTGCTGTGGCCATGTTCACAGGTTATGGGCTGCTGTGCAAGCAGCTTACCCCACTGAGTGGGATTTGCCCCTGTGGGCTCTGGTGCCTGTTGAGACCACCCTTTGTGTCTGCTGCTTGTGGGGATAATTGGGTGGTGCTCTGCTAATGAAGCCAACCTGTAACTATGTAACTATGTAACTATGTAACTATGTTCATTCTGGGGCCTCTTGGGAGGGGCTCTGGTACAGGTCCAGGTCACCCACTGCCTGTGACCAGCTAGGGACTACCTGATAGGAGCTACAAAGAGTTCTGCAGTTGTTCACTGCCTGTGCTAAAGTTGGAGGCAGGTGGAAGAGGCTATGCTATGAACTGAGGATGTCTGCCACCAGTACTGGGCTTGGGGTAGCCTGGGGTAGTTGTGCAAAAAGTCAGGACATCTCAAGGCATGCTGTCACTTGTTGACTCCCTTAAGGTTCAACCACTGATAAAGCCTTGTGTGGACCATAGTGGATGAGGTAGTGTCTCAGGGAGTCACTAGAGTGGGAAGAGCTGTGATCACCAGGTTAATGTAGATTCTGGTTTGGTGCCAGTACTGAGCCTGGACCTACTCAGCAAAAGTCTCAGAGCACTCTGAGGACAGTTGTTGCCTGCCTGGGGCTGCAGACTCTTGATAGTTTTCCAAGAAAGAGTGTAATGCAGACAGGGCTGGCTGTTTGCTGAGGTAGTGCCTTAGACACTGGGGGATTTTGGTGGGGCAGCATTCCAGAAGAGCTCACAATGTCAGTCAGATTCAGAATTGGCCTGTGGGGAAGGGATGAACACAGGAAAGATGGTGCCCGCCTTCTTGCTGCATGGGAGAAGGAACCCACACAGGGAAGATAGTGACTATCCTTCAGCCTTTGCCCCTCAGCCACACAGGTCAATCTGTCCCCTGTATGCCTGTGACACCCCCTGAGTCACTATCCCTCTGCCAGAGCCCAGGGTGAGTGCCTGCAAGTGAGTGAGACTGTGAGAGCTCTTTTAGAGAACGTCTAGGTTTCCCGCAACCTTCTATCCCACCCAGATTGTTGGACTCCGCACTGTTTCTTACAGCCCGATGTTGTGGGGCCTCCTATTCCTGGTATTGGTACTCTGCACTGGAGTGCCTGGTGTGGGCCTGGGGTCCCTCACTCCTTCAGAAGGAACCTCTATGACTGAATCCTTCCTGATTCTCAACAGCCGCCTGGAGGTTTGGGGCCGGCTTGTTTCGTGTCTCTGCCCCTCCTACAAGTCTTGACATGATCTTTTCTTTATATCCTTAGTTAGTTCTGTTTGGCTAGACTTCAGCAGGTTCAGCAGGTTCTATAGGTTGGTCGTTCTATAATTTAGTTGTAATTTTAATGTGTTCGCATAATGAAGCAGGCACAGTATTTATCTATTCCACCATCTTGGATCGCTATCCTCCATTAAAACTTAAAAAAAAAAATTTATTGGGGAATATTAGGGGACAGTGTGTTTCTCCAGGGCCCATCAGCCCTAAGTCATTGTCCTTCAATCTAGTTGTGGAGGGCGTAGTTCAACTCCAAGTCCAGTTGCCATTTTCAATCTTTATTTGCAAAGGGCGCAGTCCATCATCCCATGTGGGAATTGAACCAGCAACGTTGTTGTTGAGAGCAAACACTCTAATCAACTGAGCCATCCAGCCACCCCTCCAGAAACTCAGCAGCAGCTCATTGTCTTCAGTCTAGTTGTAGATGGCTCAGCTCACCAGCCCATGTGGGAATTGAACCAACAGCCCTGTTGTTCAGAGCTCATGCTCTAACCAACTGAGCCATCCAGCTGCCTCTAAAACTTTTTAAAGGAACATTCTTAAGCCTATATTTATCTAATTATTAAATCAAAATCAAAACAATTAATTTTGGGCCGGCCCGGTGGCTCGGGTGGTTGGAGCTCCATGCTCCTGACTCCGGGGGCTGCCGGTTCGATTCCCACATGGGCCATTGGGCTCTCACCCACAGGGCTGCCGTTTCAACTCCTCGCAAGGGATGGTGGGCTCCGCCCCCTGCAACCGGCCACCGCGGCTGGAGCTGGAGCTGAGCTGCGCCCTCCACGGCTGGGACTGGAGGGACAACAACCTGACTTGGAAAAAAGTCCTGGAAGTACACATTGTTCCCCAATAAAGTCCTGTTCCCCTTCCCCAATAAAATCTTTAAAAAAAAAAAAAAAAAAAAAAAAAAAACAATTAATTTTTATTCTTTGTTAGTAGAATTCAATTCTTCTTTAGTAGGTGAGTTTGGTATCTTTGCTTTAAAGATACAGTGTTCTCCACTTTTAAAAAAATCTTCACTAATTTTTTCAGGGGTTCTCTATTGAATCATTTAAAATAAATGATTCAAACACTTTTTTAGTGTTCAGTTTTGTAGTAATAAGTGAGGTAATTAGATTAATCAACTAACTTCTGTGATTGTGTTTCAAGGTTTAGTAAAAGCAGTATAGTGTAAGGGCTAAGAGTGTGATATTTGAAGCCAGAATGATAAGGTTCAAATCCTGGCACCACCTCTAATTGGCTGTATGATTTTGAGCAGGAAAGTGAACCTCTCTATATTCCGCTTTCCTCACTGGAAATGGGGAATAATAATAGTAGCTACCTCAATGGTTTGCACAGAAGTATTTAAATGAATCAGGAGAATGTCCAGCATATAGCAAGCATTATTAACTACTATTATTTTGACTTTGTGTTTGGCTGATCCTTTAGTGTTTTGGTAAATGTCTTTGAAAAGTGTCTTCCTCTTTATCCAGGAATGTTATATAGTTAATATTCTTTTTGCAATCTTGCATATTTGACTTTTTGCACTTTCATAGAGGAACAAGACATTGGTGGAGTATAGGATTCTTGGGTAATAGTTTTTTTATTTTTTCCCTGAAATCTGATAAATAGCATGTTATTGTCTTCTAGCATTTATTGTTGCAAAAGTCAATGCTGTTTTTGTCCCTTGAAGGTGAATTGTTTTATCTTCTTGGATTAATTATTTAATTTAATAAATATTTATTGTGCTGATTCTATGTATAAGATACAGTTCTATCCTCTAGGTATATAGCAGTGAACCAAAGCTTGTGAAGCTGAGAACCTGATTTGAGTGGGGTTGGGGGAAAGACAACTCAATTACCCAGAGTTAGCTAAATGGCAAGGTCTAAGGAAACAGTTCCCACAAGACTGTCCTCACTTCTGACACCAACTGCAAGTTTGGGGTATCCCCAAAACCACACTCAGATTTGATAATTTGATAGAAGCTCTCACAGAACCTGATAAAGGCTGTTATACTCACATATATGGTTTATTACGGGGAAAGGATAAAAATTAGAACCAGACAAAGGAAGAGATGCATAGGGTAGAGTCTTATCGGAGTCTAAATGGGACTCTTCCAGTTTCCTTTTCCCTTGGGATCATGGTGGCATTACCTTCTGCTGACCATAATGTGTGACAATATACAGAGTATGCCAATCAGGGAAGCTCACCTGAGCCATTGGTGTCTGGCATTCTTATTGGACTCAATCACTGCCAGCCTAGGATTGCAGGCCTAGCTATCTTTTAGTCTTTAGGTCCTCCTGGAGGTTAGTCTAATACCTTTAGTTTCTGGTCCCTCTGGAGGTCAAAACTGATACAGCATGGCCCAAAGCCCCCATCATAAATCACACTGTTACAGTGTCCAGTGACAAAAGCCTCCAGACAAAGACACTCCTATTAGGCAAGACATTCCAGAGCCTGGACAGCATATTCTAGTAGCCAAGGCCAAAGTCCAGACCTCTCTTTGGTTGAGGTTACTTCTTTACTACATACCAATAAATATACAACAAATGTAATGAAGAATAATGAAACAGGGTAAGGGGGATAGAGAAGGAAGTGGGGGTGGTTCTTCTTGCAGGATAGGGTAGCAGGGCAGGCCTATCCTGAAGCCTGAAGGGAGAGCAGGAGTCTGCCATGTGGACATATGGGAAAGAACATTGCAAGTAGAGGGAACTGCAAGGTCAAAGGTACTGAATGGCACTCAATTGGGAAGGAACAGAAAGGAGGTCATTGTAGCCAAAGAGGGGTGAGCCTGGTGTAGGCACAGGGGGAGGTGATAAGTGGCAGGAGAGAAGGTCAAAAGAGGTTGGGATACGGGGAGGAAGGCAGATCATATAGGACCTTGTATCGTTTGGATTTTACTTTCAAGGAGATGGGAAGCCACTGAAGAGTTTGAGCAGAGGCAAGACATGCCATGACTCTAGTTGTAAAAGGTTTACTCTGGGTGTTGGGTAGAAAATAGTGTGCAAGGGGTGAGAGCAGTAGCAGGGCTCTTGGTTAGGAGACTTATGCAATAGTGAAAGTCAGAGGTGAGCATCCCTGGGTTGGGATGGTGGCAACAGATGGGTGGATATTGGATATGCTGTATTTTAAAGGAAGAGCAATCTGGATTTGCTGATAGGTTGTATACCTGAAGATTTTTTACTTTAAAATGTAAACATTTACTGTATTTATTTAGGCATGGATCTCCTTTTAGTAAATTGCCTGGACCAGAGTGACCCTTCTCAACCTGAAACATCTTTCTTTTTTTGGTTTATCCTTGATCCTTTTATTCCATTGTCCTCTTTTTGTTTTTCATTGGTTTGTTCTTTCTGGTTTGTTCTTTGTATCCAATTACTTTTTTCTCAAATGATTTTTAAAAATCTCTTCGCTCTTTTTCTTGCATTTTCTAAGTGCTTCTCAGGTTTGTCTTTTTTGTTATTAATTTTGTCTGTCTGTTTGTTTGTTTGTTTTGGTAATCAGGGATTTCAATTTTTGCAGTCCCTAGGGTTGCAGTCAGGGCTAGACAGTCGGGCAGGCAGTCACTTCTAAGTCAGGGATGACTACAATCTTGTGGCTGAGGGCAGGGAGGGAGATGGGCAAGAACAATATAAAGCCCTGACTTTTTGGGAGATGGCCACTCAGGCCTAGAGATCCTGGCAGAAGAGAAGAGAGGACGAGGGCTGGCCTATCAGCAAGAAGTGTTGATGCTTACCTGTCAAAGGTAACGATGGTCCTACAGACGCTCCTTCTTGAGTCAGCAAATAGGGTTCAAGCAACTGCAGTTACTGGGAGCAAGGTGTACGGGGATAGAGAGATAGATGGGAACTGATGGATTCTAGAATATCCTTTCCAGAAAGACAGAGATGAATCATTAACAAAGTTTTGATGCTCAAAAGCTTGAGGAAGAAACTGTTAAATTGACGGCACAAGATGTGTACGTAGTTAAATTCTCCTACTGACTGCTGACATTTGTAGCTCTTCCCACCTCACCACCTTCCAGAATCCAACCTGTCAGAAGTTTGTCTGTTTTATAGTTTAATTAAAAAAGGCAACTTTTTGTTTTATTGATCAGCTCTACTTCATTTTGACTAATTTTTGCTTTTGTTTACATTATTTATTTTGATTTTGTGTTTATCTTATTTTAATTTCTTGAGCTGAATGTCTAGTTTTATTTTCTAACACACACACACTCCCCACAAAGTTTCACTTAGTCGCATCCCATAATATTGATATTTAAAGCTCACATTATTTGTATTTCTAAGTCATTTGTAATTTAAATTCTAGTTTCCTTTTTAATCCAGGAATTACTTAGAAGTTTTATATTTAAATTTCTAGGTGCTTCAATTTTTTGATGGTGGTGGATATATTTATTTTGTTACTTTATTTCTTATTTTTTCATTGTGGTGAGTAACTTATTGAGAGTTTCTTTGTGACTCAGTACACAGTCAATTTTTATGAATGTTCCATGTGTTTGGAAATAATGTGCGTTCTTTTTTTATTGGGTACAGAGATAAATATTTATCTCTCAGATCAAACTTGTTAACTTATTAAAATCTTCCCTAAATTTTCTTGAGAAAAAATCTGTTTGATCTACTAGGATCTGAGGTCTGTGTAATTTTTGTCCACTGTGGCTTTTTAAATTTCGCCTTGGAATGCAAACAGGTTTTACTTACATATTTCAAAACTACATTTTTAGGTGTATTAAAAAATGAATGACTATTAAATCTTCTAGATGGATTAGTAAATTTTTAAGATATAAATAATCCATACTATAATTTTCTTGAATTTTATTTTGTCTGTTTACTATTTTCACATCCTTAAAAAAATCTTTTTGTTAGCATTTATCTAGGGCATCTTTTTTTCATTTTTTTATGTTAACTGTCAGTTTGTTTTAAGGCTCTCTTTTAAAACATTACACATTTAAATATGTAAAAAAACCTGATTTGTGTCTCTACCCTGAAAAAGGGGAATTAACACATCTGTTATAATTAATATGCATAAACTTATTTTTGAATCATTTTATTATGTTTTCTAAATATTATGCTTTCTATTGTTTCTTTTCTTCTTTTTCCTTCAGGAATGCAGTGTATTGAGTCTTGTTTTTTGTTTTGTTTTTTTTTTGACCTCCATAAAAGTTTATAATTTTGTTCATATAAGTTCTGTATTTTATTAAGTTTTTTTACTGGAAATTTATAGTATTTATTATTGTAGTGACAGAGATTTTTTTCCATTTTATTTCTTACTGATATAGTATTTTAAAATATAGGTTTTTGCATATTTATCATCCATGAAGCCATCTAATGAAATTTTTTTTTTAATTTGAATAGATTTTTTGAAAAGTAGTTTTTTGGATTTTCTAGATATATAATTATATGGTTTAAAATATAAAGATGGTTTTGTGTCTGTTTTCTAAAATTCATACTGATTATCTAAATCTCTTTACCAGGTATACAGTTTTCTTCTATTCATGTATTAATTAGGGTTTTTATTAGAAATATCTTTTTGGTAGCTATTAGTAAAACTGTAAACTCTTCTCCTTTAATTCATTCTTATATAAATTTATTTGAAACCAAACTTGTTAGGTGTGACACTTAGTTTATAGCTTTCAAGAAGCATTTTTCTTGTCTCTGTAGATGCATGTAAAAAAGGGGTAATATTCCTACAGTAATAATGTAATGTGACATACAATTTTTTTTTTAGTGGTAGAATTTATTTTAGTAACTTCACAAATCACCTTAATTTTAACATTCTAGTAATATTAAGATCTAAAGGGCTTCCTTCTATTTTCAGTTATACTTCATTTTATGTTGGGAAATTGTATTCCATAGCTGAATTTTGGAAGTACCACTTGGTGATATTGGTGATCTCTGTCAGCCCTCTTTTTTCCTATAATAGGCTGTTGTGATGCTCAAATGAAGAATATACTGGTGGTGCCAAAAATGTGTACAAGTGGACACTTTGGTCAACGTTGCTCAAGTTCACTGTAATCAGAAGTGTCTGGATACTGATGATAACCAATTTGAGCACCTTTTGTAATTGCAGAAGTCAAACATGACTTGTATTCATCTCTTGTTATCGGTATATATTGAGTATCACAATTTTTATACAGTTTTTTCCTTTCTTCAAATATGTATACATTTTTTTGGCACCCTCTGCTTGTGAAAGACATTGTAAGATGTAAAGAATGCTACCACGGTTAGTCATTATTATTAGAGTGCATGCTCAATGAGTATGTGCTAATTTGATTTGATACCTAAGTTGGCCACCTTCACCTCCTATTTGCTTTTTCAATTATCTATGTCCTTTTCGAAAGGGATATGAGATCCTGTGCCCAGGGACACAGTGGATATGTGGGAATTATTTATTTAGAAATGAATTACCACATACAGCTTCCTTTTAAAGGCAGACGTTGGGTTCTCTCTTGTTTTTGGCTGCTGCGTCTGACAATACATCTGTGGAATACATGCATCCCAGTGGTCATTCTGGTCAAACATGGAGCGAGCAGATGCTTGCTGAGCCTTAACCACCTGGCAGGTCTTTGTTTTCTTGGCAAGAGTCTCCAGACTGGGAAATCTGAGGGACACATTTCATTTCAGCTGAAGACAGGATTATGGGTTGATTTACTATGAGACCCAAGCTTTACTATAGGCACCATTCAGAATGGGAAGCTTGGGGATTTGCATCCATCAGGCACAAGGTCCAGGAGCCAGGAGGTGAATTATAGACCAAAGCTGTTTCACCAGCTGATGAGACATTGCAATTCAATTCCAATGCAGGTTGAGCTGTGGTCATTAACAAAGAGCAATCAGGCAAGCTGGTCTAGACCTTGCCAGTGTCTTTGCACTGCCCTCCCGTGAGGCAGGTGGGAACTTTGAGAAAATGCATTTCTCCTAGGTTGAATTCCATGATCCACTTCCCAAGTTGAGAACTAGAGAGCCTCAGGAAGTCTTCTCTAGCTTTGCACTCATCAAGTGTGTTCAGGTGTCAGAGCTCCTGGGAGTTGTGTTGCTCCGTACAGAAAAATAGTACATTATTATCAAATACTAAGATTAGGCATGCAATAATTTAATAATAATTTTGTTTTAAATATTATTCCATTAGCGATTAAGTTCTAGTATAAACCTAATATTTAGCCAGGGCTTTCCTGTTCTGTGACATCTAGTTTAAGCAGACAATATTGTGCCCCCTGAAAGTCTAAACCTCTTCTAAAGATTTTTGTGAGTTTCTGAGTATTTCTTTTTATTTTTTAAAATTTATTGGGGTGACAATTGTTAGTAAAATTACATAGATTTCGGGTGTACAATTCTGTATTACATCATCTATAAATCCTATTGTGTGTTCACCACCCAGAGTCAGTTCTCCTTCCATCACCATATATTTGATCCCCCTTACCTTCATCTCCCACCCCCAACCCTCCTTACCCTCTGGTAACCACTACACTATTGTCTGTGTCTATGAGTTTTTGTTTCTTGTTTGTCTTGTTCTTTTGTTGTTTTTGGTTTATATACCATTTGTCAGTGAAATCATATGGTTCTCTGCTTTTTCTGTCTGACTTATTTCGCTTAGCATTATACTCTCAAGATCCATCCATGTTGTCACAAATGTTCCTATATCATCTTTTCTTACCGCCGAATAGTATTCCATGGTGTATATACACCACAACTTCTTTATTCATTCATCTATCGAAGGACATTTTGGTTGTTTCCATGTCTTGGCCACCGTAAACAAAGCTGCTTCTGAGTATTTCAATTCTCAAGGTCACATAAACCTTTTGAGGTTGACTTTACTGAAAATCAAGAGTCACTGTGGTGGTGGGGCTGGGGTGCCATATTGTTCATTGAGTAGCAAACAACCTAAAACCATACATTTGTTATCCCTGTTCTTAAAATCCTCTGGGACATCTTATGACTGAGAATTTCTCATTTATCCTTTGACCCATCATTGCCCAGTTTTCACGATCTCATTGGCTCCATTCTTGGGGTCATCTCCCTTCTTACCTGAAGTACTTTCTTCCTCTTGGAGAGCCTTGAAAACTTGAAATTCTTCTCCAAAACTTGTAAGTCTAAAGCTATCAAGTTTCAACAGAACTGAAGATTTTCTATTTAACAGAAACTGTCTTCCTGAGTATGTAGTTATGATTATAAATAATAGGATTTTCCCCCTTGTACACCAATATAGATGGGTGGCAATCAGTCGCAATGTTTTAAAAAAGATTTACAAGGAAAAACAAATCAACTCTTTGATCTAGTTTGTGGATGACCAGTTCTGTGAGGACATGGTCATAGAAACATTCAGCTAAAAATAAGCTTCTTAGGTAGGCATTCCAGAGCCTTCATAACCAGACTACTTTTGACTTTTCCCCACTCATCGTTGCTCACCATGTACTCAATTGTCTAAGGAGCCAGGCAGGTAGGAAATGAGTAAAGAGTAAAATTAAAGAAGACATGTCCTGTCTAAAAGGGCTAACCTTGACTGGGCACTTGTCATTTTCCCATATAGGAATGTGAGAACAATGTTGCCAGATCTTCTATTTCTTATAAAAGAAAATGGAGATTCCAATTTTATGTGGAATTTCCTAATTTTGCCAAACAAAACATGTCTGGGCGTAATATTTGGAATGTGGCTGCCAGTTGCTCCATATTCTAGACTTCTTGCTTGCTCTCTCTCTCTCTCTCTCTCTCTCTCTCTCTCTCTCTCTCTCTCTCCCCTCTCTGCCTCCCCTTATTGGGTCACATGTTTCTTCCACTACTAGGAATAATTTTCCTTCTGATAAACATCTTGTCATCTTTCAGGGCTCAGTTCAAATGGCACCTATCATTTCTCTAATTTTCCCCATTCTCTCCTATAGCTGTTCTCAAATAGATTTCATCACCCATTCTTTATAGCTCCCAGAGTCTTCTCTCTGAATACCACTTCCAAAATATGTCACTGCATTTGTTTGCTGGTTTGCCTACCTAAAACCTATCTAGATATGAAGACTTCAAGGAAAGGGACCATGTTAACCATTTTTTTTTTTTTATCCTCAGGACCTGATATAATGCTTAACACACAGTATGCCCTCAATATTTGTTGAATGAAGGAGGGAAACAGACATGACTCTGGGACGTGAGGCCTGAGCTCGGCTCTCCTTTCTGCTTTACATCTCAGATTTTTCTTTTATACTTAATCACAATGCCTTGCCTTTAGGAAATTATTATCCCTGACCTTTGGGTACAAGTAGAAAAATGGCTGATACAATCTATGTGAAAAATTAGTGTTAAAAAAGAATTGACTGGTTATTTTGAGCAAATGTCTGGGCTTTTTCTTTGAAGAGTTTATTTTTAAAGAATAGCTTACAGCAAGGTCCACTGAGGGCAATTGGGCAAGCATTTGTTCTTTCTGGAGTGAAGGGAAATGTGTGAGAGCTGAAAGCTAGAAGTTGGATGGAACTGTCTAGATAGCATCTGGGACTCTTCTCTGGAATGTGAATTAGAAAGAGCAATCTGACTGCTACGTTGAACCTGTCTGTATAGGAGATTTAAATTCTGCTAAGAAACAGATGGGTATTTCTCATAGAATGGTTCCAGTTAACCATCTGAGTTGGATCTCCACAAGTTCAGATCAAATTAATTTTAGGAATTTAATTCCCAATTTCAGGGAAGAAAGGTGTTTTTTAAAGGAGAATTTAGAGAGAGAAAACTTAAGGGAAAAAAGGTCTTTGCCCCCTTATTAACCTGCAATCATTTGTTTTAATAAAAATATAAAGATTTTCATTTAGTTGGATGATGTAAAATTAAGATGTGTGCCAAGGGCTTACTTTAATAGCTAATACTTTCATGACTTTCTTTCAAGACTACAGGTATCTTAGGGCTCAATTGCTCAGTAAGCACAAGACCAAAAAAATCAAGTTTCCATGCGTGTCATGTTTTATCTTGTCTGATTTCAGCGTGTAAAGATCAAGAGCTGCTGGGCCAACACTATGAATGTAGAGTTTGAGGAGGGAAGGTTTCTGCAGACAGCGGGTCATGAAAGTTCCTATTTATTTTGGGAAGTCTTTCCTGACTTTGCTTTCCCCACTCTCCTACTGCTAATGCTCAGTCAGCTCTATGCATCTTAAAAATAATGTTTTATCTTTCCACAGGGGAAAATTCAAATGGCATTTTACCCGCGCATGTTAGATAACTACAGGTCTTATAGGTAATGTGGGATGAGGATGGAAATTACAGTGAAGAACATTGTTGACATAATCTAAGTGACACTAAGTGGTAGGTCGGTATGGATATCACAGCTCAGGTAGAACTTCCCAGCCATTTGTTCAGTTTCTTCTGCTGCTTGGAGCAGTGAAGGGATTGTTAATCCCCTTCTCCGTCCTCCCGATTAAATATTTTTAGATGAGAAAGTGTAAATTCTCTTAGTTCATCTTTGAATACATAAGTGAGGCATTTGATCCCTGGGAAAAGTGCCTGGGACGGTGAGGGGTGTTTGGGATTGGCTAGCCATGTTTGAATCCCAGAATTCCCACTTAATACACTTACCTCTCAAATGCCTCTTGCATCTTTCTTCAATTGACATTCTCTTGTCCCTCAGCTTAGTATTTTTTTTTTAATTTTTAAAAATAATTATTTACTTTTTTTTCGTTACAGCTGACATTTAATATTATTTTGTATTAGTTTCAGGTGTACAGCGTAGTGGTTAGACATTTATATAATTTATGCAGTGATGCTCTGATTACTCTACTACCCACCTGGCACTATATATAGTTGCTGCAACATTATTGACTATATTGTCTATGTTATACTTTACATTCCCATGACTATTTTGTAATTACCAATTTGTATTTCTTAATTCCTTCACCTTTTTCACCCAGCCCTCCAACCCCCTCCTTCTTCTGCCTTGTATTTTCTGATGCTGCTTTGACCCGTTTCCTTTGCATTAGGAACAAGTTGTGTGATCTGTGGATTGTCAGTTCACAGATATAGATATTCAAAGTATACCTATAGTTTCTTAAAATCAATTTGGAGTGTTATCATCTCATTGAACGGGTGGGAAATTACAAAATATCACTGGAATGTACCCTACGTGAGAGGAGGAAACTTGTCTGTTTGTCCACTATCTTCTCCCTAATTTTTATGTGTTGATCACATAAACAGATATGTCCCACCCAATAGATATGTTGGTCTTAATCCCTAGAACCAGGCTTTTATGTCCAATTTGTTTTACAAATTAGGCTTCGTAGTCTCTCTGTTTTTTGTTTCTTGCCCAGCTGAGTCTTCTGTGAAAATCTGGGAAGATATGTCTAACCTCTAACAGCTACTCTGACTCCTTCTCTTATTGCCTTTGGTTAAATCTTTGGAGAAAGGAAGGGAAAGAGCATTCTTTCAATGCCCTTTGCCAACAGGCTGCCATTCCCCCGTCATTGCTTCTGGTAAAAAGCATGTCTGTGTCTGGTGCCTCTGCTAGAGGGTGATTTGCTCCAGGGCAAAACCAGTGACATTACAGTAAATAGATAGTTGAGCAGCTCAAATTACAGAAGGAGAATGGATTTCAATACTGGTAGTTGAGTGCTTACACTGTTCCATGCCCTGCTCCATCAACTTGGGAGATTTAAAGATCTGTGAGACACAGCTGTCGAGAATTTTATCGTCTCTTAGAATAATATTTATTCAACTAGTTAAGCTTAGCAAGTTCAAGTTCGGAAAATAGTGAGAGAAAACTTTTATAGCATGGTGGCTTGGTAATGTGAGATACTCCCCTACCAAGATGGCATTAGAGGGTTCGCTTCACTTCTAACTCTTCTTTAATTGGGTCAAGGAGCTGCTGCCACTTGAAATATGGAGCCAAACCACATCTACTTCTTTGATACCCGAAATTCCATATGCACACTAGCCTGGTGTGGTTATGGGAGCATTTTGCTAGTTCTCACTCTGAAAGAAGAGGATCTGTGAACAGAACCCTTTTTGGGCACAAAAAGGGTTTCATTCATAATTTTTGGTAATGCTCTCAGAGGTTAATGGCTGTCCTCTAAAATGGTCCAACCTGAATTTTAAAATGGTAAATTTCATCTTGTGTTTCAATGCTTCCTAGACCTAGGTTTCTGAAAAACCAAAAACCAAAACCAAAAAACTTTAGATGATTTTATAGTAAAGAGTTCGGCGATCAATGGTTGGTGACAAATGACATAAGCCCGGGATAGGTGGTGATAACATATTTCCTGCCTCTGACTGGATTTGAAGACCCAATTAGAAACCAAGGAATGTTAAGAGTGCTTTCACAGAAAGATCAGCACAGTTCTCTGAAAAGGGCCACATGAGATCTGGATGTCTGGAGTAGAGATGTTGCTCAAAACATACTGTGTTTCACAGTTTCCAAAGACTGAAGTTGGGAGAAACTTTACAGAAGGGTAAGGTTTCTGAGGCTCATCCTGTCGTATGGGTTAGTGCTTTTAGTTTTAAAATCTGTTAAATTTTGCTTTACACTCTATTCATTTCATCTCTAGGGACCCCAACCCACAACAACTTCCAAGCACCTGAAAAATCTTCGATCTCTCTTGGTACTGCCTTTGTATCAACATCACTGGCATTCTGTGATTTTCCTTAATTGTTTCCTACTACAGGTTTAAATAAGATTCAGAACATTCTTATGCTGGTGAGCTGGTGATTTTGGTGGTGGAGCTGCTTGGTAACGCTTTGTTAAAAAAAAATCAGACTTAGGGATTTAATAATTAATTATTACCTGAAAGTTTTCATCAGATGCAGGGGTTGTCACACCCATTTCAAACCTGCTGCAACTTATTTTAGCTAAGTGTTTGCAGAAGAGTTGCTATGGATCTGCTAGCTGGTGCTTCCTTTTATGAAAGTTCTAGAAAAGGAGAGCTATTATCTTTGGGAGATGTTGCTCTCATTTTAATTGGAACTTGGTGAGCTCTCTGGCTAGCATGAAGTCGGGCTCTTTTCTCAATGAGCATTTCTAACTCAGGCCAGGTCCATGAGGGCAGAATTTCCAGGAAAAAAAAAATCCCATTATTTAATGGAAAAGGGGCAACTGTGTAAGTAAGAACCCATGGGACAATGTATTGCAAAGCCAAATCTACCTATCTTTTTCATCCCCTCCTTGTTCCCTGAGGGGGAAAAGAAAACAATTAGGCAAGATTTCTTTTTTCTTCTTTTAATTTTGTTCAGCATTAAAGGAGGGAACTTCATAAACATTGATTGTCATTTACAGAAAACATTCAGAAATCATGTGTGCATTATCAGGGAATGCTAACAGTATTCAACTAATAATTTACAGGACATAAAATAAGGACAAAAACCTATTACATTCTAAAGTAATATAAAACTCTTTTTTTTTTAATTGTTAGGGAGTGCTGTTTTATTCTAGTATATTTATAATTAAAAAAACCCCCAAACCTCAATGCTTACTTCCTAAATGACTCAGGCTGCAGTTTTACTCACATACACAGAAATTAGGGTTTATATATTAAACAAGGAGAGAGAGATCAGAAAATGGCAGATTTTAAAACTATAGATGTCACTGGGTTTATTGGTAGTTTGCCTTTTGCCTCGATAGGGCAATCATAATACATGGTGATAATGTAATTAAGCTCCAGGAAAATCAATGGTGACTATAGAAGGCATTATTCTTTTAAAAAAGTATAATTATTATGCTTTTTAGAGTGAATGCTTTTATTTTACATACTTTTCGCAATGCAACTTCTGTGCATTTCCCAAAATGATGTGCATGCTAGTTCTAGATGCCAACTGTACACTCACGCGCGGCCTCAGGATGCAGACGTGGCTCGTACGTACAGCCAAGCCCCAGATAGTCCGCGGTCTCAACCGCTGGAGGACTCAGCGTCGTTCTTCACTTTACACTTGTAGGCTGGAGCTAAGGTAAAAACATTAAATCTCTGAAAGTTGGAAGTATACAAAAATCATTTCTCTCAATCCTAAAAGCAAGGAAGCACTGTCAGGGATTTCAAAAATACTGGAAAGTCTCGTTTAAATCTAAATATCTTTTATTATTATTATTATTATAAATTGATCATCATAAAATACTAGCCTTTTAAAGTCATATTTGGGATGCAGGAAAAGCATCAGTTTCATCAGACTTGCTCCTGCCTGTGTTGTTACAGCTCATGACACCTTCGATTTTCCTCCCTCTCAGTCCCTCCACAACCCTCCCCCAGGTTCTTTACAGAATTTATTTGGTGAAGGTCAGTTATGGCTTCAGCGAATGAGTAGTCTGACCTCAGGTTATTAATAAGAAATAAAGATGTACAAAAATATTTTGTTCATCAGAAAGCAGAGTTTGTTTTCCTTAAGCTATTTCATGCAGAGAGGATTTAGACAAAGCCATTGTTACAAGGAAAGATGACTTACTCAGGCAACATTTCTCTTTCTCTCTCTTTTTACTTTCCTTTTTTGTATTGTCTAGTTCAGGTAAAGTCTGTAGGTCTTAGGCCAATCTTCAATACAAACTCTTTGGAGCAGATTTAATTGACAGCCTGTCCCTTTCTCAGCTGCATTACACAAAGAAGCATACACTTAACACCAATGACCCGTCAAGATGCTTAAACTGTTACAACCAGTTTCTGAGAAGTACAATACACGCAGAAAGGAAGCAAGTACATATTTGCTCTTTGTTGGTTTTCCCCCATCTAAAAAAATTGTTACAAAGTCTTATGCTTAAACAGAGACATAGAAAAATCAGTGTATTCACTGTCTCCAGTTATTTACAACAAAAATTACAGAGACAGCATACATCGTATTAGACCTTCCACAAGCATATATTAAAAGTAATTACATTTGAAAAAATATTTTTATTTTTCCTCTACATTTCTACAATACATACTCGGTTTTCTGTGGGTGTGGTTTTCGTTCTTGTATATGTATGTGTTAATTAGATGAAGCAGACGGTACTGTGCGTGGATGTGGGATCTGTAGCTTTTCAGACATACTAGTGTGTCCACATGTGGCCGTGACAGAGGTACACAAATGCTCTCCCTTAGCCACTGCCAGAGGGTAGGGTTTAATGTAAGGATCATGCTGCCCAACGGGGCGCAGTTACCCCACACTTCCCTCAACTGGTTTTATTCAATTCGGGTAACCTTGTGCTTTATTTCTGGACATGAGAACAATCACTGAGCTGCTTTTTCTGATCCACTGGAGGTCATGCAGGACGCTAAGATCACTATGGCCAATTCACTTTGGAGGACATTCAGCAGCTTAGGAAAAAAAGTGCACAAACAGACAACCCCCATCTGCTGCATAGGAATCCATGGTCCCACACTTCAGATCTATGGAGGACTACATTATCATGACTCTAGAATAAATTCTTTAGATACAACCAAGGGAAAATAAAAACTAGTCGCAGATATTGAAGCCACACACTGAAAGAAACACGTTAAGACTGTTGAGACTCGAAAGCATAAAATCGTGCATTTGACTTTTGGAAAAAGGTGGCAAGAAATCTAGCCACCTGGCTCTATGAAGCTAGGAGTTTGAGCAAGACAAATAGAAATGTCTTTTATATGCCATCATTAAATTGAATCGTCTTCATTTTTAGACTGTTTGCTATTGTTTCAGCTGACCTCTTACTGTGTCTTCTAGTAGTGATAGTCAAATATGGAGACCAAATTGAATATCAGAAGGGCAAGATTTCCACACCCCCACCCCTACCCCAACTCTAATATCATTCAGAGTTGTATCTGCTCAGACTTCTCCAGTCAAACAGGCCCCTTAATTCGACTTTGCTTTAAACCAGAGGTTGCAAATTGTGAGCCGTCTTCTGCTCAGAGATGTATTTGTTTGGGCTGCACTAAGCGTTGAACCAACTGACATCGTTTACAAGTCAAGAGATTTTATGAGATTCAGAAGCTTTAGCCACTCTTCAGCTTTAGCGGACTATTGGATGGCCCTTTTCAGATGGGGCATTTCCTTGCCAGCTCTCCACTTGGACTGCTTCACTCATTTGCATCAACTCCCTGGCCCTTTTCAGCTTTTTGAAATTTAACCCTTGCTTTAAATGAACATGTATCTCTGATCCTGAGACAGCCCCTGGTCTGCTCCCCACCCTAAAATGTTTGTCAACTCTTGTCTAAAGACCCCCATGTTCGGTTGCTGCTTTTACTAGCAGTTAGAGATAGAAAATCAAATACCACTTCATCTAAAGCAGATGGTGGGCTTTTTCTTCTTTATACAGAAGACTGTGCAAAATTTCACTAATCATGCACACTTTAAAATTATTGCTGTTCTATTCAATGGTGGTTCTGTCAGGACACAGAGACCTTTGCCTGAATTTACTGTCAGTTGTACTAACTTGGAAACAAAAGGTTATAGAGAAAAAAGATTCAGGAAAAAAAATATTTCTTCTAATTTCCAATAGCCATAGTATTTTTCTTGCTTCTATAATAAATGAAAACAAAGAACATGGAACAAAACTGACATCATTTGCCTCTGACGTTTTTGAAAAACAAACAAAACAAAAAACTGGTTGAATTTTAGGTTGTCCTTGGGACACAAGAATTGTTTTTGCATTCAAGCCTGGTACACATAGGAGTGTAGAGTGAGCGTGTGTTGACTATCCATGTGCATGATTTTCTACAAACAGTTTAACTTGACTGCTGTGAAGTTATATGTTGAACAAGGCAGCTATGATAGAAAATGTACTGATGCCTCCTTGGCACCTCTTGTTAATATTCAGAGCTCACTATGATTTTGGGTCTCTTAGATTTGATCAACGCTGTCTAATTACCCAAGAGACCATTACATTCTCTGTTTTTACCTAATCAGTGCCTTGAAGACAGTATTAGAACAAGGGAAATCCAGAAAGGGTATATTTGTAGAGTACATTTCCACTCTCAGCTTGGAGTCTTTGGGGAATAAAAGAGTTGCAGAAAAAGGGACACAAAGATAGTAGGGGTCTATGTGAGATGTTAAGCTGGATTTGGAATCCCTTTTTCTGCTATATTCCCTCTAAAATTTGCCTTTCCTTTTACAGACCAGAGGTACAGCTTCATCTCCCTTGTCAGGTTCATCTAATGCCACTGAGATTTCTGTATTTTCCTTTCTCAGGACTTGTAAAGGAAGCTTGGGTTCACTGTATATTCCTATCCATGGAGCAGCTGGATGATTTGGCTCTTAGCAGATTTTAGAGAATGAGACTGAGTTGTCCTGACTCGTGAACAACTTGTCAGCAAGTTTAAACAGTAAAAGTAAATTCAGTTTACAACACGAAGTTACTGCTCATTGGTCTGAAAGCCTTGTCAGAGAGGTTCTCTTATTGGCTATTTAATTTATGCCATTTACATTTTGTTGTCATTTTCCTGTTTTTTTTTTTCTTTCTTGATGTACCTTTTTTTTTTTTTTTCAGTAAAACATCCCTGAGAGGGTACAGTGCAACATCTGCATCAAGCAGTGATTGTCATTTACGAAGCATGAAAAGTACAGATCATGGGTTCTTTCTTCCAGTGCACACTTTATCATGAATGTGTTATGAACATTTGTGAGTGTTCATGTGGAAGGGACAAAGATTGCATGTGGTAAAAAAAAAGTTGTTCATACTAAAATTTCAAAATACCTTGAGATGAAGTCACAGGAGATGTTTAAAGGGCAGCTTTTAAAGGTGCATTGTTACCATTGAAACTATGACTTGGTTCTCTTTTTAAGGGACTGATTTGACAACTGTGGTGAAAAATGGAAATCTCTTTTCTCAACTGAAGTGAGCTGAACGTGTACTGGTTTCCCTGTTTTGTTTTGGTTTAGTCGCTCACTGTTTCCTGTCCCCTCGCTTCAAAAGGTTCATGCCATCCCAATTAAGCACTTGCACTAGTGGAAATGACACAAATTCAAATTCAGTACCTCCTGAGGCAAATGTGGGGAACAATCTTTTTCCTACATCACCCATGGGACAAGGGAGGAAAAAATTCTCAGCCACTTCATCAATTGAGCCAATTTAAATCCTCTAAGGTAAATTGGAGGAAACAAATGATTCCCTTTGCAACTGAGCAGGAATTACAGGCTGACAATGGAAAACACTAGGCCAACAGAACAATGAAAACAAAGTTTGACATAAGTTCAAAGCTCAAAGGGAAACACCAAGTAGACACATTAAACATCGCCTATCACAAGCCAATCATAAAACATACATTGCATTTGGAAACGGCTAGGTTTAATTGAGCGCCTTCCATTACCCTGTTTTCCTAGCAATCAGTAAAGTAATCTTTCCATTAGAAGGAAATATGACTCTTGGAATTAATTCTTTATACAAAGAGCTAGCAGGAGTGACATTTACACCAAAAAGAATTGAGTCCCTGTAGCAGCATAATAAGCAGTCTACAGCTGTCTTCTTAGACACTGAAGGTAATTTGGTTCAATGTAGTTAAATTAATTGAATATAACAGTAGTTGAGAAAGAGATTCATTATTTTAAAGCCTTTTTGGTTTTCCCCACTGGTTTGGAATGCATCAATCATGAGATGGGATAATGCTGTTTTCTAAAAGAAAAGACTAACACTACTGTTTAATCATCAATGAGGAGCTCTGTGGTATCATGGAGATAGATGGCTCTCAACTATGTAACTTCAGGAGAGCATAGGAGATTACAAAAAGATCAAAGCTTCCACTGATGGAAACTTTACAAAGCAGATGTGTGTGTGTGTGTGTGTGTGTGTGTGTGTGTGTATGTGTGTGTGTGTTTGACAAGGAGAAAAGGGAAAGTCTTCATGAGTTGGTGGCTGGACTACACTTACAGACAATCATAATTTTCATTGTCTTATATACAAAGCTCTCTGGCTTCTTTTTTATGCACCTTATTTTGGATCAGATAAGACCAAAAGTGGAGGGCCTCCAGAACACAGGCAGAACAAATTCCTTGGGATTTATGCTTTTCTGATGATCAGTTTGATGGAAAAGCAGGTGGAGAAGTGACAACTTGTACTAGAAAGTCTAAATTCTCTAATCCTGATTTCACCTCTTGCATTCTTTACTTTTAAAAGTTGCTAAAAAACAATCCTAGCCTAGATGGATAATGTGATTTCAAACTGCGTAGGAAATAGTTTTGGCTTTGGGGTATATTAGTTCCCTAGAATAACTTAGATCATTTTTTTCTAATTTGTCAAGTTTTTGCTGTATTTTTATAATATAGCATTTTGGAGTTTAAAAAATGTAGAGGCTCCAGACTAGAAGGAGATATAAAGTCCTGCCTCCCCCTTTATTGCTGTTTTTTTTTCTAACAAACTTATTAAAGAGAATGAATATAAAGAACTACTACTTTACTTTGTATATTCCTTCTACCTTACCTCCTCTTTGCCAAAAAAAAAAAAAATAAATAAATATGGTTAGAGAGGAAATGTTTACATGAAATGGCATTAGGACCCTGGGTTCTGATTTACTCTTTAATTTTATTAGAAAAAATTGCTGGTGGTCGTAATCTACAGACTGTATTTCTTTGTTGAAGACACAATAAGCACCAAAAGCAAGTTTCTTTCACAACCTGAAATCCAAAGCAAAAGTGTTTGATGTGTCCTGGTGAAAAACAGGAAATGTCTATTGTTTGGTCAAAAAAGTTCTGGACTCCACAATATTATTTATTATCTGTGGCCTAATTCTTAAAACAGGAAAATGGCTCCAAATATTTATATTTTTTCTCCCCAGTATGTACCATCTTGACAAGGCTTTGATGTCATTGATTACAAAAAAAAAAAGTTTTTATACAGAGGCCTTGCATTATAATTATTCCTTTGTAGACTTATTTCTGAATTGGTACTATCCCGCCATTGACTACAAATGAAAACTCTGGCTGGGAAAACAAAATCCTGATTGTCTAACATAAAAGTAACATATAACACAGAAGGTAAATAATCAAGAGAGCCTGACTGAACCTCCTTTGCTAGTAGGTATGGTATTTGAAACCACAGTGCATGTGCATGTATACGTAATCATCATATATAATATTCTCAGATATTATATATTTATTACATACATGCACAGTGCTTTCCAAGATAGCTACAAATTTATACATGCATCAACTACCTAAAAACATAGAAATAGGTAAGCCTAGTAAGTGGAATTTTCTTAAATTATATTTGAATAATCAACAGGAAAAGTAATCATGTAAAGTACCGCTCTGTTCTCGTATATATCTACAATAAAATTCTATAAACAGTTGTCTCCCAAAACATTCCCGAATAAAATTAAAAAAAAAAGATAACACCCAGTGTCCTATATTTGTATATTTATGGTCGTTTCAAAAACAAACAAACAAAAAAGAGCCCCACTCAGGTGCATATTTACATTCTTCAAACTGTAGCGGTGAAAAATAATTCTGTTAAGTGCAGGACATTCCTAATGTTGCAGTAGTGACATTTTCCTTAAGTCTTCATGAACACATTGCTTTTGTCATAATGGTGATGCATTCCATAACTATGAGACAGTTCTGTCGTTGCCTTCATTTGCAGACGGTGGCACAGTCAGGATTAAAGAGCTCCTTGTATAACGGAGGAAAGAGTGTATTCACTATGTCTGGATGCGATTGCTTAAATACCTGCAGCTTCTCCCCGTGCAAGTTGCAAACTGCCGTGATGGTTGGTATCTTGGCTATTAACTGCAGAATGGAGGGACAGGGAAGGAGACAAAGGAGGAAGCTCATTAGTGCTCTGTCTTCTGAATCAGTGTCCTTCCTGGCCCCAGATGAAGAGAAATGGCTTTGGAAAAAGATGTTCAGAAAGAAAGAAGGCTCACTTTCAGCTTTTCTTTTAGAACAAAACAAAACAAAACAAAACACAAAACAAAATAAAAGAAAAGAAAACAAAACAAAACAAAAAATGTTCACATCCTCCCCATGCTCCCCACCATCCTCTAAAGGAAAAATAAAGAGAAAGAAAGCCAGACCAAGCCTCCTGATTCATTATTCTTAAATAAAGTATGTATGGGAGGTAGTCTAGTTTAATCACCAGGAGTGGGTGCTTGGCAGGCAGACTGACTGAGTTGGAATTCTGGTTTCAAAATGGCTAAATGGCTGCGTGGCTGTGACATACGCTATGTTTCAGTTTTCTCAATTGCAAAAGGGGCTTAGTCACAGTACCTACATCATTGGGTTGTTGTGTGGACTGAGTGAGGTAATTCATACAAAAGTGTGAAAAATACTGCAAGCATGAAACAGCTGTTAGAGAATATTATTATCATCTATTATTTCCCACGGATTTTTCATGATGTGAATATTAAATTTTTAGGCTTAGGAAGGTATAACTTAAACTATATGAAGTATAATTAATAATTATCTGGAATGCTTTGCTGTCAAGCTCACTAGCCTGCCTGTTATCTCTCTAATCCTTTTCTGCTGTAATGCACAAAATGAAACATATTTAATCAATATAAAATTTGGGAGGTCACTGGCACTTAGCTCCCTTAGGGAGGTGTTTTAAAAACTTGTGGGGGAATATGCACCTATAATTGCTAGGTTTTGATATATATGTATTATGTAGGATGTAATTTTGAGTTAAAATACTGAAGACAGTGTTTTACAATAACTGAAAATGTCCATTTTGCTAAATGCTATATAGGTCTTAGGAGATGAACAAATCTAGCTTTTTAACATACTTATAATTTAGGGACACTTAGAATCCATCAGTGTCAAAATTAGCTTAAACCCAAATGTCATTGTGATCCATTTACTGTGGGAATATGTTCTCATATAGAGAATAGTTTTACAAAAGATAAGCTTGATAGTTCACGTAGCTGACCAAAGGTCCACTTGAAAGTGATGATAACATAAAATTTAATAAAACCCATCTAATGACCAATTAGGTTCACTGTGTCCCCAACCCTATTTAATAAGAAAACATTTCAGCTTTGGAAGTATAAGAGGAAACAGATAATTAGTTACTTTGCAGTTTTTCAAAATCAGAAAGTTCCACTCTTTCGTTAACTTTCTTTTTAACAACTGATGACTATATAGCCATACTATGAGCAATTTAAAATTAGCATTAGAATTAGAGCTATTGACATTTTCATTAAAGGGATCTAGAACAAACAAAGAAGTTTGCTGTTCAGTCTTTGCATTTCTACTATTTCCTCATAGAACTAGAAATGAAAAATGTGGAATCTTTGTCTATAGAATGGCTATTAAATTTTAGACTGAGAATGAAGACTTTCTGTTCAACATTACGAGTGACTTAAACTTGTAGTAGGCACTCTGCTAAACACCGGAAGTCACAAACAGGATGGTTCTTGCTTAAAATTTACTTGGAAAGGCAGATGTAAATGAAGTTACCACACAGTCAAAAGCAAACTGAAAAACTGTGGTGAGTGCTATAGAGAAATGGGGCTAGGAGAGGTGGTAGATAACAGGACATTCTGACTTCTGGCAGGTCAGGGAGGGCTTACCTGAGAAAGTGCCATTGGGGCTGGGCTCTGAAGGAAGGGTGAGACCTAACTACTAGATGCTGGGCCAGGGGTTACATAATATGTCCCAGGATCCCATGCAAAGAATCCGTGGTGCTTGAGGCACCAGAAGAACTAAAGCACTGGAGCAGTGGGTGAGCATGTTCAAGGATAAAGCTGGCAGAGATGGACATGGCCAGATTATACAAGGTCTCAGTCTACTACGTTAAGGTCTTTCTAAGGCTTTTAAGCAAAAAGTAAAGATGATCAGAATCCTCTTCTGAAAGATTCTCTTTGGGTCCAGGGTGGAAGACTGTGTCTTTTCTATATTGTCATAGGTAAAGAATGTGTAAGTAGCCACTTAACTCGTGTTCCTTGGGAAATTACTCAAGCTCTCTTAACTAGCTGGGTCACACAGAAGGGGACTACAACAACTTCAGAACACTTCTTACACATTTCAATTTTCTCTGAAATAGCTATTGAATGCAGAGAGGCTTTGAAAGCTTTCTCTAATTATCTGCAGTTGAATTGATGATGTGCAGAGCTCCTGAAACTTCCACATGCAACTCCAGAATGTATGTCAATCTTCAGTGTGCATAAGAATCAGTGGGTGCTTCCTACAAAGGCAGATAACTGGGCTCTACTGCTAGGGATTCTGTTTCAGTCTAGGTGGAGCTCAGCCTCCATATTTGAAACAAACATGCCTTGCAGATACTGATGTAGTGGATCCATGAAATAAAGTTTGAGAAACACTGCTTCAGAGGTTCACATCTTACGAATTTACAATTGGTTTTCAAAATTGAGAAGTAAATTCATCATATATGAAACAGTCCTAGTAGCTGAGTGTAAAGTTAACTCCTTTTCAGGAGGCAGACAAGGAAGTTATAGCTGGAAAGGGAAGGTTCCGTGTGCTTAATTCTATTAGCTGGGTGAGGGACAAGTAATGAAATTCCTGAGTTCCCTAGGACACACAAATAGTACGTATGCAGAGAGGATTAGCCTAGTGATAAATATATATATATATATGGGCTGTGAAATTGCCTGGGTTTGAATCCTGGATCTGCTATTTATAGCTGTGCAATCTTGGGCAAGTCACTTAACCTCTCCGCTTTCTTATCTGTCAGATGGCAATTATGGTAGTTCCTATCTGAGAGGGTTCTTGTGAGGGTTAAATGAGCCAACATAAATTGTCTATAACAGTGCCTGGTACATAGCGGTGATATACGTGTTAGGTGTCATGCTTCCATTCCCACATAATGCTTCCCTCAAGGAGAGAAATACATAGTCAAGGCCATGCTGGTTTAGCCAAATGAAACATAGGGCAAGAAACCACCAAAAATTGAATCTCTGTAGATCATGTGTGAATACAACATCAACCATTTACTTTTATTAAAATAAAAAAGCAACATCATATTGATTTTCATTTTCTTATAGCAATTGAAGTAAGTTACTGATTTAATCAACTGTGATCCCTAAAGTAGAATCCTAGGTACTACAATTCTTAAAGCATGTTTCTGCTCCTCTAGAGAAGGGATGGTGTGGAAAATTAACTGTATGCAAGAACTGAAACCCTTCTACAGTTGCTCAGTTGCACTGGAACAATTTGACCGTGTTTGGAGTTCCGGTTTGGAAAGGGAATAGGGATTCTTGCTTCTTTCCTGCCTAAAACTGGGTTTAAGAGGCATCTCATTCAGGACCTTGTTCTTCCTCTTCTGTGGGATTGGGATCCCATCCCTGTTACTCATCTGTAGAATGGGCTGAATGGTGAGAATCCCTTTTTATTTAAGAGCACTGGGACCATCTGAACAAAGAGCACCGAGAAAGGCAAAGAGCTTCCTCAATCTCTGTACTCTTGGAAGAGGCTGATTTAACGGCATTCAATCAGCTGTGGAAATAAAAGTGCTGACAGGGGCATTCGTTGTCTGGAGGCACCGTGAGCCAGGAGGCCATGCAGAGGCAGCAGTAGCACTTGTCAGAGCCCAGAAGGGCCTGGTGGAAGAAGCAGCAGGCAGTCACTTATTGCTCATTAATATTATGTACTACAGCTGGGGGACCCCCGTTTCAAAGGGAGCTCAGAGCAGCCTCAACAGTAGTTAATGGTTCAACAACTTTTAAACAGCTGGGGAGGTAATCCAGAAACACTTGGAGATGGAGGAGGTAGTCAATTTCAAATCATCATGAAATTTCTTCATGTTTAAATAATTCCCATAGCGGGACGAGACAGAGGGTCTATAAAAAGGCATTTTCACGCTCATCTCTTTCTTATACAAGCATTTTTTCTAAGAGGGAAGCTTTAGCTTATACCTACAGGGGTCTACAAGAAGAAAAAGCAGCTGTTTGAGAAGAGATAATAATCCCATGCCTCTTTCCAGAGGGTACTTTTTTATTAGAAAATCCACAATTTTACAACTGGTACATTTGAGGTTGAAAAAATGGAAGATGCAGAAGGTAAAACAAGTGATCTTGTTCATATGGGCTTCAAGGTAACCTCCAACCTGTCGCAGGCAGCCAACAGTGGTTTGATGAAACTGGGAGAAACTTCAGAAGCACTGATAAAACCAGGGCACAACAAGTGAGGCTGAATACATCCATTTCACTTGTCCATTCACTTTTAAGCTTTTATTTAATAACTTGGTACTGTTATAACAGTAAGACAAGCTTCTGTTTCTATGTTAATGATACAGTTTTGTTATTGTTATGCTAGAAATGGACTAGGAATTAAGAGGTTGGTAAACTTGTTGACTTGTACCTCTCTCAGATTAACCTATCACAATTCTTCCTGGGAAGGCTGGAGCCTTCCAGATCTGAGGGGGCGATGAACCTCAAAAGAACAGATGTGTCACCACATGGTGCAGTCATTCTTCTTGGCCAGGACATTCTCTTCTCATAGCAACCCCACGGTCTCCATTGCACTGTCATGAACATGACATAACTTTAAACTAATACCTATGGAAGAAGAGATGCAGTGGGACATCTTTATGGGCCGCAAGGGCTTTAAAAGACTGACTTTTTAATAATAGAAAAAGTGAATAATAATGGTATTATTATTTTTTTTTCCTTGAATGAATAATATTTTCTACAATAATAGAAAAGAGAGCCCAGTGGGGGCCAGGTAAGAACTTTCTGGCCAGCCAGGAATAGGAGAAAAGGGAGGACCGACAGAGATTCTGAGCTTCCACAAAAGAACTCCTACACATAGACTGCTCCGCATCCTGGAAGAATTAGAAGGGGTTTATCAGCATAGAACGGGGTCTAAAAACACCCATGGGTGGTGTAGCCAATGATTCCTGAAAAGGAAATATCTATAGCACATGGCAAGGCAGCAGTATCTGAAAACTATTCTGAGAAGTGAATTGAAGGCATGGCATTCACTGAAGTGTTCTAGTTGTAGCGATATAAAAATGACTCTCCCTTCAGTGTCTGCATATGGTGAGGTCAGTGGGCTTTGTGGTCTGAGTTATGCGAGGACTTCTTCCTGCCTTCCCATTGGATATATGTGTGTTTTCATGAAGTGTGCTAGTTTTAAACTTCTCAGTACAGCTTTGGGCAAGAACATACCTTCAGGAATACTGCATATATTTGCAGGAGTGCTGGGAAAAATAAATATGCTACTTAACAATATTCTACGACTCTTAACTATCCAGGAGACACAGCAGGAGGGGCTGGACCGGAGAAGACTATGTCAAAGAAAGCTCCAGCTATAGTCCTGCCACAGGCTGCACTTAAGAAAGGGCAGGAAATGGACACCTGAGGGCAGGATGTGAGCAAGACATGCAGACCCATGCTTTTTTCCTTGGCCATGAGTGCACTGCCTCAACCTAGTCACAGCTGGATTGGCCCTTTTTCTTTCCACTCTTTGCCCCTCTGGGCAGGCAACAATAACCGTAGATTTAGTGACTTGTAATAAGGAAGCCCACAGACCAGAGAACAGAATTGTCACAAGTCTTTATAGTTCAAACATTCACTGTTCTATCTGCCACCTTTTCCCCTCCCACATCAGTGGTCATGCTAATCTCAACCAAGTGGAGAAAGAGCATCACAGTTTCCAAATCCCCATAGTGGTCCTCATCCCGGAAGTAAATATCTCAGAGTGAGTCATCACAGCACCTAAAGCTCCAGGTGATGGAGCCCTACTTGAAAGCCTGATGGGAATGTTGACCCTGGACACAGGCTTTATAAACATTGTATACTTTTCAGCTTTGGGCTGGAGTATCATCCTAGACTAAACTAACATAGAACGCAGAGTACCAATTTGAATCCACAAGACTCAGTGAAATCGGTCTGTTTCTTCACTTATTGTGAAGACATAATAAGAGTCCTTAAAACTATCTGAAGAGTCCTTAAAACTATCACACTGGACTGAGCACTGGAGGGCAAAAGAATATGTTAAGAAGAAACCTTTGTTTTTCTCTTTTTTGAGTCAAAGAATATTATGCTGAAGGGACTTTAATGACCATTCAGTCCAACCTACTCGTTTCCCAGACAAGAAAAGTAAAGCCTAGAGAACAGATGGGCTGCCTGCCCTAGTCAGATGGGGCTTAAAAATATATATGTACATTACATATATCTATTATTTTTTTCCATGAGCTTTAGTGAAAGTGACCAGTGTCATCTGGCTTCTCAAATTGAGGATCCAGCCAAATCTATTATTCATAGTTTGAATATACCTTATACTTTCTTACCTCCATATCATTTCCCCCATTACTTAGAATGCCATACTCCACCTCTTCAACACCTCCCCCGACTTCCATCTTTTGAAATAGCTTTTACACATTGGTGATTAACTCAAATCTACCATGTCTTGGATAAAAATTTCTCTGCTGAAATAAAATTTCTTCTGTCTACAACAATTACGCCAACAGCACTTACATACTACCTGTTGTAAACCGTTCATCTTGCTTATATTTGATCTCATTTAATCCTCAAAATATCCGTAGGAGATCGATACTATCTTTAGTCACATTTTACAAATGAGGAAGCTGAGGCACAGAGAGGTTAAGTAACTTTTCCCGGGTCACTCAGTGAGGAAGTGGTTCTGATGGTTTATTATAAATAAGCTACATAGTACCATTATGCTAACAAGGAAAACTAGATTCTTTAACAGCATGTTGTTTTTTCCCCCCCCCAAACGAACAAACAAACTGATTAATATATAGGGATTGAAACCTTCTAGTTAATGGAAACAAAATTCCTGAATTTTCAAACCCTCCCTTGGTCCAAGTTTGGTCAAAGTATAAGGTACAGCTACATGAATTTCATTAATTTCAGAAGGTGAGCATGTGGGAAGTGTGTTGGAGACTGTTCTTTCAGCAAAAGGTCCAATGACTGTGTCTAAGCCCTGCCCCTCTCACCTGATGTTTGTTACACCTGTTCAGGGTCAAACTGGTTGGCAGTATAAACAGTCTTTGTACACTACACAGAGGACAGATTTACCTCGCCTACTGGGGATTTAACCTGACCCCTTGCTTTGAACACAATAGTTGGGGATGTGTACATTGTTCTAGAGACAGGTTTCATAGTGTTTGACAGATTCCTTGAGAAGTCTATAAGTATCATATATTAAGAACGGTCATCACTGTTTCAGAGGTATGTGGAGACAGAAGAGCTCTGTGAAGGCAGAAGGGGCATTTCTTCAAAGACGAGAAGAATCTGTGATCGGGTAGAATAGTTTTTCTTGGATTTAAATTCTTGTAAAACATTTATTCCTTCTGAACAGTGTGGGTTTGATGAGAGGGTGTCCCTTTACATCAATGGCACCCTTGTCCTTAAACTATTCTAGTAGTCAGGAATTCGAGAGCCTTATCGTCTCCACCCAAGCGCCTGACAGTTGATGAACCTGAGACTTGGACAAATGGAGTGACTTACCCAAAGCCACATAGTTCAGAGCTGGGATAAATGAGAGTCCAACTCTCATTCTGTTTCATGGTTCTTCCATATTAGTTCAAATAGCACCCTACTAAAATAATGACTTACAAAGAAGGGTCCACACAAAAATCTAATATCCACACATGATCTGTGGAAACAGCGCTTTGTCATCTGGCTCTAATGAATTTTATACAAGAAATTACCCCTTCTAATGCTTTCTCTGGTCCCCAGCTTTGCAACATTTTCTTTTTATAAGAAAATTACTGAATGGATGTTAAATAGACTTACTGTGGTGACCATTTTGCAAGATACACAAATATTAAATTATAATGTTATACATCTGAAACTAATATAATGTTATATGTCAAGTTTACTAAAAAACAAGCTTAAATAAAAAAATAACTGAATTGTGTACTTTTCCCAGTAAAGATAAGGAAAGGAGAATGAAGCTGACCTATAGTTGGTGTTTTAATTATTTATTTTTCTTGCCATTAAATATCTTTTCTTCTTCAATTTCTTTTTCTTTTCTATCTCAAATGCCTCAGATCACCAGCACCAGCACACGAGGAGGTAGAAAATGGGATAAGGGTGAGAGTTTTACTCTCCTAGGACAGTAATGATCCCAATGTCACAGTGCATTGGAATTTATGCAGTCTATAGATCTCATTTGAACTTCAAAATATATCTATTTATATAGGAGTAAGAAATTATAATCTTCATTTTACAGATGATGAAACCAGGGTTTTCCGACAAGCAGATGATCTTCCTCAGCACGATAACACCTTTTGTCTAACTCTGCATTTTACCGAGCCCTGAATTTCAGTGTGGAAATTTGGGGACCAAAGTTTTTGGGAGATCCCAAATGCAGGAAGGCCACTCCCCTCACATTAATTAACTGGATGTATTTATGCATATATGCTACAGAATAATTACAGAGACAGATGTATATATTCAGAGACAATTTAAGATCTAAAATAATGCTAAATACCAATTATTAGAAAATTCTTTCTTTCTTTTTATTGTCATTCTTTTTGGTAAACAACTTTTCTCAGTACTCTTCTTAAATATCATTATTATTTTTTTTTTTTTTAAGGAGGACGCAGCTCACAGTGGCCCATGTGGGGATAGAACTGGCAACCTTGGTGTGATTAGCATCAAGCTCTAACCAATTGAGCTTTCCTGCCATCCAAACTTCACTATTCTAAATTAAGCTGAATCAAGAAATGGGTGGCATGTTGCTTGCATTTTGTCCCTGAGATACTTTTTGAAAGAACCCCAGGGCAAATCTTGAGTGAAGAGATTAGAATTGAAGGGAAATTTATAAGGAATCAATCTAATTTTCTACTCTGGGTAGGACTATCATTTACAATATGCCCGAGGGGAAACCAAGCAGTATCTATTAGCATATGATCAATGACAGGGAGCTCACTACTTCACATGGTGCTCTACCCCTCTGTTTAGCAATCTTCATCATTTTATAGTTCTCCCTTATTTTGAATACAAATCTACCTCCTCTTAACTTTTGCCCAGACATGACTCCTAAAGGGGCACAGAGTCTCCTCTTTTGTCACATATGAATTCTGAAGACTTGATTCCTTGCTTCAAACTTTTTGTTTTTCAGTTCCTTTGATTTGTTTTCCTCTATCTGGGGTTCAGATCTGTCAATGTCATCCTTCCCTAAGAACATCATTCTCCCCTCAATCAGTTATAATTTAGTCTCTCTTTTAAAATGTACCGCTCAAAATTTACGTGCTTTTGGTAACTTTTATAAATTGCTCTGAGAACTGTCCCTTGCTTTATGTATCCAGCCTTCTTTTTCTCATTGCACTATTTCAGAGACAGTAGGTCTGGGGTCTGAGGACCTACCTTTGCCAAAGTCTCATCATCCAGGTGATTCTTCTGAATCACATGTTGAAGTGCAAAATAAATCTTTTCCTGAAGCTTCTGGACCTTCCTTGGTTCTATCAGCCAGGCTCGGTCTGACAAAGGAAAAGAATGGGTAAGAAGGGAAGGGAACATAGCTTTGTTTTATTTCACCTACATCTACAAGTGCTGAGTTTCAAAGCCATTTCAAATTAGTTCTAAATTGCTTCTGAAGACATGCAATTATTTATAGAAAACATAAATATTTTATAAACAATGCCATGATGACTGGAATGCACAATACAGTGACAAAGGAAATCAGAATGGAGGTAAGGATGTGATGGTTAAATAAACTCCTACATGTTTATTACTGTCTGTGACAATTTATATCTCTTTTTCTGCATGTACGCTGAGATTTTTTTTCAAAGTGGAAGTTAATAAAGATGAAGAAAGAATTATAGAAGTGAAGAGACCCTGTAGTACAGGAATATGTTTGGTGTTCAGGATCCCCCTTCCCTTTTATGTGCTATGTTATCATTTATATAGCATAAACGTGAATTGATTTTTAAAATTTAATCCTGTCATTTTTTTCTGTATTGAATTTTTAAATGGTTGATAGGATAAGCCCTCCATCCCTTCCTCTCTTCCTCCTTTCTTTTTTCTGACCTCCCTCTCTCTCTTCCTTCACCCCTTTCTTCCCTCCCTCCTTCCTTCCTTTCTTTCTTCCTAGAAGCTTTCTACACCATGGTGACAAAATTCAGCCCAACATCAATGCCTTAGGTTGGAGCTTCAGTGAAGAGGCACCTAGAGTCTCCAAATGCTGAACAAATACTCATGGAAAAGAACTTGGATATGATCCTTCTGAATACAGTTCAGGTCAGGAGAGAAACTCAATTCTGTAATACTAGACAGGGCAAGAACAAGTCTAGCCAACAGTTAAGCAAACCCTTACGTAAGTGAGCACAAAAGCCTTCAGTTGACAATTGTCAATCAGAATAAATTAAGTGTCCCTCCCTCTCGTTTCCCTAAACTATCTGGAGCTGAATAGACAGTGGTCATTATGGCAAGAACCTAGGGGAAGGGTGGGGTCTGGCATGAGATGGAGCCTACACAGTCTGGAAATCTATCTTCCCTCCCTTTTTAAATATGGCACTAGGCCAGGGTGACAAACAAGGTATTTGGAGTAGCTAAAGCCTCTGATTGTAGGTCTGCTACCTGGGCTGGAAGATTCCCCCTAGGTACAGTAAGACAAATTATTGTGCTTCCAAATTGAGCAGAATTTGATGGCCACAACACATCCTTTCTAGAAAAAGGTTCATAGTTCAGTTGATTCCTAACTCCTAAAGAACAAGGTTGTCTTCCTTCTGGGGCAGTTACCTTTAAGGATTGTTTAGGTTTGATATATCACGTGTTAAATATTTGCCGCTAGGAATTTACTGACTCACCACAAACATACCTAAAGAGGACCCTGAATTTTGTAACACTTCCTTTGAGCAAGCAGGGAACAGAGTGAAATCATGTCCCTCATCATAGACCCACAGGCTTAGAACTAGCATTCTATTGAACTATCCTCAATGGGAACAATTAAATGCAGTGAGAAAATAGTAGGAGGAATATTATTTGGCATTTGGTTGCTGCCAGAAGTAAATATTTATTGCCACTTCTTCCATTTATGTTTGTGCTTCCAGGCATGGGAAACTTTCTAGGGTTAAGAAACAAAAAAAATGGTACAGCTTGGTATTGAGACAGAGCCACAAAAGAAATTGTTAGCAATAACACTCCAAATGATAACAAATTTTCATTTTTGACAAAGTATGTAGTAAAAAAACCAAAGCCAATGGAAAAAAATCTTCTTAAGATTTAAGAATAAATAAAGCCTACGGATAAAAAGTGTAGAAGCTGGTATTATTGGTAGATATAGAATGACATGTCAAAGTGTACCATCATAGGTAAGACTGATTTCTTCCAACTCACTGAAAAATATGTTAGGGTATAAGAAAAGAGATCTAGTCTCTAGAGATAAATGGGTAATAGAAGGAATGAGTCTCTTGACAGTAAAAATTAGCAGGAAAGTGTCTCTCTTTCAGTGGAGAACTGTCAACAACACTGCTATCCCTTGACCTAAAATCTAACTGAACAGACAGCTGAGTGAGTGACTCTGAATTCTCATTGTGGTTGAAGAAGGAATCATGTATTTATTAGGATTTTATACATTTTCAAGCTGCAATATATTTAAAAAAAGAATTTCAATTGCTACTGTTCTGTTTGATCTATAAATGTCATGCATTACCTTCTTTGAATGCATTTTAAAATTAGATGATAATAATAAAATTATATATAGATAATTTAAATAAAAATATTATATAGATATTTAATAAAATTATTGAATAATTTTTATTAATAATTTAATAAATGTATTATATAGATAATAAAATTAATATGAAGCCCAGCTTTCTAACTTTGTAGATGAGGAAAATGAGGCTCTGAGCGGTCAAGTGTTTAAGGTCACACAAGAAAATGGTGACAGACCCTGTACTAGACTGCTAACGCCACATCAGAGTTTTCCTTTTCCAGCATTTGCACGAAGTGAGTACACCGACATTAATTGGGGTGGAAAAGCCAGTGAAAGAGCTGTTTGAACAGTAGAAAGGGTGTATTTTACTGATTTTAGTCCCTATGCTGGATCTTTCATTCAAGTATATTTCTACTAAGCTTCACCTTACTGGATATTTTTTTCCTGTGTACTTTAGTTTTATTTTTTCATAAACTTATTAGATTTATCTTTTCAACTCTTTTATTGATAAAACATTATTTACAAAGCTTTGAAGGTATTTTCACTTAAAAAATATAAAGTATAATGTTTAAAAAATTAAATAAAATGTTCAATTGCAGTTGACATTCAATATCCTAAGTGCTTTATTTTTAAAATAAAAATAAAATACAGTTATAACTCAGGCCACGATCAGTTTTCATTTACCTGTTAAGGAATAATTTTGCTTATCCAAATCTAGAGTGACCCTTACCACATGCTCTACTCTTGTTTTGGGAACAAAATTGGTCATTTAAATTAACTTGAGGCTACTACTTTCCTTTGAATTGTTCCAAAACATCGTAAGCATGCTAAAGAAAATATACTTCTTTTAAAGTTTCTCTTGAGCACCTTGGCTGAGGTAGGTATAATCCATGTGAAAGATAGTAAAACAGGTTAAAAACTAACAAACAAACAAACAAACAAAAAAACCAGGTAAAGACCTCAGACTTCCCTACCTGGAGATATCAGAACAGCAGATGAGAACAAAGCAATCTCCTCCTCAGTCAGCTGCAAGGAACACAAATTCTTTGCAAAGTCAAATGCTTCATTCACTAGGTCATCAGAACCTATAAAAGAAGGCAAATTAAGTGAAAATACTTGAACAGAATGGGCAATAGTAAGAAAAGTCCCATAATCGCAAAGTTATTCAAAGTTTTGCATACTAGGAACATAGAAAAAATATTTCCAAGTTTCTATCCATAAAAAGTGATTTAATGGTAATTATAGAATAAGGAAAGCAGGCAACATCCTGACCAGGTAATGAAAGTTAACATTACCAGTGAGGGGCAGATGGAAATGGTGTGTGCCCATTGTAATATCCAACTGGAAATACATAACCCGAATCTAATTGTATAAGTTTGAAATTAGTTCCAATTAAAAAGATTAAATCAGTAATTTGGGGATCCTTTTGTATAAAGATAGCATTCATGGAAAACCTAAAATATTAGATACAAGGGGCAAAAGGCTATCAGTCTTTGTGGCACTGAAACCTGGCAATATAGTGTCCAGGGGCCTCAAATTGAGATGTTAAAAACTTATACAACAGAGATGAAGTATCTTTCAGTTTGGTAACTTCCCTGGAAATTTGATTGAGGAGCAAGCATTCATTTATTTTTACCTTCTAAATGAATGATTTGTGAGTCAGTTGCTTAGCCACTGGGAATTTTGGCAAAATAACGCTTCATCCCTACACTGATCCTTGGTAAATGTTTATTTTATGAAGCTGGAAATATACCCAAGTTACTTGCCAAGGTTTTTCCTTCTTTCTTGAAAATCTAGCCTTGGAGATGACAGGAATGTGTATCAACTGCAGAAGGGAAACACTGCCAGCCCTGATGGACTTGCTGTTGGCTACCATATCAACTAACAGCACAAGAGGTGAAAGGCCAGTGGCCTTCTTTGATGTCCATGGGCAGGATACGGAACAAATGGCATTGTCAATCGTTAAAACCTTTCCTGGCATCACCCCATCTTTGCTGACGTTCTTTTCTTCCATGCCATGTGCTGATGACTGGATGTAAATGATACACAACACTTCCAGAGAATGACTCTGTCCATGGTCTCCCACAAGAATGGTCTGGGGGATCATTTTGGGCAGGTCTACACCCACTCTATCTGTGCTCCCAGAACTTCATGAATTAACAGGGAGAAAGTCACTTCTCGGAGTGAGAAACAAGTGAGGGAGCCTTCTCTTTTAAGCCTCTTAACGAATGATTTTGAATTTACATTAAAAATGTAAGAGGTCACCGCATGGCCCACCAGTGATCTACATAATATACTTTGTGAAGCAGTAAGCTAGAAGGTAAAAGAGAAGCTGCCCCTATAAAAAATGATCTATAATGTATCCCAGATCTTTTAGAAATAGTCTTCATTGATTTCCAAATGAAGCATGGCCGGTCTCAACAAGGTCCGGGGTCCTCTCCTTCCTTTCATGTTTGGATGCACAATGATAAGATCTGAAGATTTAGATGAAATATTGGGGGCTTGAATAGTGAGATACTAATTCACACTAAAGAACCAAGGAATTTCATTTACCAATTTCAATCTGAGTGGAGAAACTAATGGTAGCTAATAAAGTTGTGTCATCATCAAACGTAAACTTACCTAGGGCTTTGAACATTTGCATTCCTCCATATTTTCCTTCAAACAGAACAGTGTTGTTTAATGGATTGAAGGCACGGCACATTCTCACTAAAACCACTTCCAAGCAACCTGTGAGTAAAAGAAAAAAAACAAAGCGATGTATAATATATGCAGTAGTACAGAGGTTATATCTCCATGACCTAGAAAATTCCCTGGCATGTAGTTGGTGCTTAATAAATATTTACTGCATGAATTAGTTTACTACCTTTGTTTTTTCCTCTGGACATTTATTGACATCCTGAGGAACTATTGCTACACAATTTCGCCACATTTTGGAGAAATGGGCTTTGACCTTATAGATTTTTGGAAAGTGACAGTGAGACTCAGAAGCCACAAACTTGCATGAAGGCATTATACAGGTAATTTGACTACACTTGTAGTGTACCCAAAGGTACCCATGGTGCCTTTCTTATGCTGCCACTTTATATTTATGTCAATGTTTTACTTCTTTTGTTCTGCTGATTTCTCTTCGGTTTCCCTCATATGGCACTGAGAATAAGGGCTGTAGGAGGGGATTTGCAAATATTAATTGAAGTAATGCTTTCCTGTCAAAAACAATAAATGCCATTTACTATCTACAATGTGGAAGTCACTTTTCTTGGCCCCTTATTATTTTATTTGCTCCTTGCAATACCATTTAATAGGTCAAGAGGCTTTCAAAAACATTAAAACATGCACACAGGCACATATAGACACACACATACAGAAATCCTTCAAGATTCCTTCCCAAATGAAAAATACCTGTTTTAGAAATAAAGCTCTCTTGGCACTTAGGTAAAGAACTAAAGATAAAATATACTTCAAAGGTGGCTAAAATGGAGGGCAGGCCCTTTTTGGGGGCTGGATGAGTTAAGTACCCTGCCTCTTATACTAGAGTCAACACATTTTTACAGCAGAGATGTTAAAGATTATATGGTCCAATGGTTCCCAAATGTCAGCCCATGGACTAGTTATACATGAGACTTAATTCAAAATACAATGAATTGGGTTCCCTTCTGGGAGATTCAGATTCCATGGGCCTCAAATGATGCCTATGACTCAGAACAGTCAGTAAGCTTCTCTGATGCTGCTGACGCAATTCCAAATTTGGAATTCATTATTTCTAGTCCATCTCTTTATTTTACAAATGAGGAAACTTTCATCTAGAGAGGTTAGTTCAAGGCCACATAGCAAGTGTGGCAGCTTTTATTTTTCAAAGAAAGTCGCAAAAATATCTTCCATCCCACATGCTTTCCTAGAAACTACTACTCCCCCACCAAGAAGTAGAGTCATGTCTCCTACCCTTGAACCCAGGTGGGACTTTGTGACAGCCTCCAGCAATAGAGTGTGCTGGAAGTAACACTATGTAACTTCTGAAGTCAGAAAAATACTATGCATTTAAACCTTGTTCTCTTGAAATGCCAGCTTTTGAAACCTAGCACCTATGCTATGAGAAAGTCCAAGCAGTCTGTGGAGAGGCTCACATGGAGAGGAACCGAGGCCTCCAACCCAGAGCCTTGGCTGAACCCTGGGCTGTCAACCAGCACAAACCACCAGCCAGGCGAGTCAACTTGACAACGGATCTTCCTGCCCTCAGTCAAGTTGCCTGGTGAACACCACATGGAGCAGAGACAAGCCATCCCTACTGAGCCCTGCCCAAATTGCAGGTTATTTTTACCCAGCAGTAGATAACTGATACATCAAGTTAATGTTTGAGTCAAGATTTGCATCCACTTGTATTATTTGGTGAAGCAGCAGTAACTTAGAATAACTTAGACTTCTATGTGGCCCAAGTTCAAATGCAAGCTTTGAGTATATTGGCTTTATGATACTGAATACAGCCCTTTACCTCTCCTCTATAAAATGAAAATAATATTGATCTCACAAGATTAAATGAGATGTTATAGGTAAACATAAATAATATATGTATGCTATTATGTATACAAGGGTATGTTGTTACTATTACTATGCCCCAGGACCCTGAAGGTTAACGTACACACACTATGGTGGTTGCTTCTTGCCTTCTATTTTGAAACAGGGCCAAGAAAGACAAATAATGTGTTGTTTTTTTTTCTGTTTGGGTATTGGATCTGCTAAGTCAATCATGTGTCGAGTTTCTTGAACTACTTCCTAAGTGGTTGCGTGTATGTCAGAGAGTATGTGTGAGAAAAGGGGGAGGGAAAGATGAGAGCACAGTGGAGTTTCTACCAGTGTATTCTGGCTGCAGGCTATACTCATTAAAATGATTGGAAATGACCACAGAGGCAGAGCTCAGCTAGTCTGGATTTCTTTTCCCCCACAACAGAAGGCAAATAGTACATTTTAGAGCCAGCTCAGCAATTCAGCCACCTTGACACGCTAATTACTTGCACTGCCTGTCAAGCTGGGTATCTCAACCTTCGCAATTAATAGTTCGACTTTCAATAAGCAAAATTGTATTTGACTTCAAAGGGGAACTGAATGAGTATCAGGGCATTTTTATTACTGAGAGTTTCCTTTGGGAGTTGGCTGACAGTGTGGGTGGTAAAAAGGAGCTAAATATTGGAAGGAGGATGTCTAGAGTTAACACTGAGCTAAGGGCCGACCGCATCCTGGTCTACAATAGGCCCACTCCCTGAATCTTCTCCTTGCTTACCTGACTTCAGAAGTAGAATCTGATCATTTTGACAGAGCTCCATGAAGCCTGTTATCCGCTTTGCAAACTCTACCACGTATTGGATGGCGTGAGTGATCTGGATGGCACATTGCTGCCATAGTGCTTCCCTGGACTTCAAGAGAGAAAAGATAGAATGTATGGGGAGCAAAGTACAACTTGGAGAGTCAATGCAATACTCAGGGTTGCGCGCTTACCTATCACTTGGGCCCAAGGTGGGAATTTACCCAATTCCTTTAAAAGTGGTAGACAATATTGTCTAAGATAGTGTTTTGACCTGTTTGAATATTGATACACTATAATTATCAACATACTCAGGCTAAAATAATGGAAACATTGCAGTAGCATGTAAAGATAGTTATTTATAGTTTCTTTACTCTTTTCTCTTACTTTTCCTCCTTTGCTTCGGCTAAATAAACTCAAGCTCTTAGTCCATTTAGTAAAAATAAATTCTTGCACTGAGGAATAGAGATTTCATTCACAGGCTTTTATAAGGTTATTTTCATGGGTACCTGATGGACATGAAACACGTAATATTTTTATTCTGTGTTCTTTTTGCAGAACTTACAAAGTTTGTTTTTCAGTATAAAATGAATTTCAAGGGGAAAGATATCAAATCAAATCTCTCTTTTAAGTAATACAGACTTCCAGAAATGTATTTTGATCTTTGGGTTATTTATTTTGGAATCAGAAATATAAATCAAAGTGTGTTGATTCTGGTTTCTATTGACCATAACAATATCTATGCTTTCTTCTCCTTATTTATATAAAAGTGGTAAGATTTAATTGTTTCAGTGGAGAAAATCAGTATGCTGTAATCATCTATTTAAATACAAACACATTTATACATTTTATTAAAATTTCATTTATTGGTAAATCTTGTAATTGAGGATCTCAATCCCAAACTAAAACAATGTAAATATAGAACAACAACAAATTCCTTCTCTTAAAAACTTCTCTAATAGACACAAAAAGTAATCAAAATAATAACAATAATAATATGGGGTGAGTTGGTCTTTTTAAACATGTGGGCAAGAAAAAAAAGAAGGCTTTGTCGCATAGATCTGCAGTGTCATTTTGTGACTGTGATTTCTCAACTGCTCCTGCTCCTTACCTGGCTCTAAGAAGCCACCATGAGATGTTCTAAAATCATTTGGTGTAGGCTTAGTCTCCCCCGTCACTCAGACAGGGCAGTGGTTTTCAACTGGGGCAGTTTTGCCACTCGGGGAACATTTGACAGTATCTGGAGACATTTTGATTTTCATTGTGTATGAGGGGAGTGCTACTGACATTTAGTGGGTGGAGACCAGGGATGCTGCTAAACATCCTATAACGCACAGGACAGTCCCTACAGCAAAGAATTGTCCAGCTGAAAATATCAATACTGCTGAGTTTGAGAAAGCCAGAAATAGAGAAGCCACAGTTTCTCTAACACTTTCCCACAGTTAGTTTTCCAGAGTACCTTGCTTTGATACGCTTTAATTTCTTCATAGGTGTGCGTCTGCCACGCCAGCTGGTGTAGCTCCTCCATGGTGTATTGACATGTCTCCAAGTGGGACTTAATGATGTTCTGTGCAATTCGATCTGTGAGAAAGAACATGAATTCGAGGGTTTGTGAATGAAATCCCACTCTGCTCAAAGAAAACTGCTCTTAACATGTTTACTATTGGAATGTCTTTTGGAGATACTCCAATTGTATTAGAGTGTTTTTAACACTACTATCTATTTTTAAATCTCCAGACAAACTCTTCATGGACTTTTCCCAATTTTGAGTCTTTTAATAAAAATTCACTGCCTTTTCCTTTTCTTTTTGATCACAAATCTGTGTTTTACAAGTTGGAAAGTGTAAAATTCCTACAATTCCACTAAGAGTCTTGACATTTACACTCTAATACTTTAAAATATTTGAAAATCATTAGACCCCATTGTTTATTTCAGAAAGAATTAAAATATAAATATATTTGCTTATATTTTTTTTAAGGGAGAATTAAGCAATAATCTAAAAAATAGTTTTCTATAGAAAAAGGAGAATACAGTAGAGGGACAGGGATAGAAGCCAGACTTCTTTGATGATATTTTTGTAGATTTGACTTTGAAACTATGTAGATATCTTACATAATTAATAAGGGTGTGGGGGTATAAATAAAATAATATTGACTCACGAGTTGATAATTATTGAAGTTGGGCCATTATATTCTCCTTTCTAATTTTTTTATATGATGAAATTTTTTAAAAAAGAGCTACAAAAAGAGAAAATGATTATATTCATAAAAAAGTAGTAACAAGCACAATCTGTCTTTTGGGGCCATTTATCCCAAATGAGTTGTATTTGGTATCTTAAATACCAATGGTTTGGGGTTTGGAGGTATGAAATTTGAGTGATAAAACCAGACACAAGAGCTCTCCTTAAAAACCTGCTGTAAATCCCCTGAAGTTGGACAGAATTGGCAAGAGGTCCCCTAATAATTCCATCTGCTACTGGAACACGTGAAGAAGGAGACATCTTGGAAAACCAAAGTGCATAGGAATTCTATATGTGGGGTATGACCAAATTTTTGGTCTGATAACTGTTCTTGGCTCATACAGAAATTGAATTTTTCTTGTGTTTCAGGTTGCGCCATTTCAAATTTGTTTTCCTTTATGACACTTTTTTTTTTCCCTACATAGCCATATTTCATTTCTCCAAGATAATTTTCAAAGCAGTACTTAGGTAACTTCTTTTTACCTTGCTATGCTTCTGGTATATATGGTATGAAATAAATTGAATTTTAGTGATGTAGAGAATAAAAAAACCATAAACGTATGAAGCTTCTAATGTACTTTCCAAATAAAAAAATGTCATATAGTCTATTGCCTAGCACATTATCAACATTAAATAAATTAATTATCATTATTAGGACGTTCTATATTGTTTGTCATCAGGGAAGCAACGTGATGACTCCAATGGAAACAAAACAGAGATATTTCGTTTTGGGATCAGTACTACTGAAAGAAGATATTTCAATCTTTGTTAGAATTTTTTAATCAGAACTATATAGTGATTGATGTAGAAGATGTTACAAATGTTAACTTGTGATTATAGTTCTGTTCTATTGGATTCAGCATTGAGCATATCTAGACTTATTGTTTATCGTCTTATAAAATCCTTTCTTTAAAAAATCCTATATTCATAATTTTATTGAATATCCTCTTACATTGCAAAAAAAAGGGCAGGAATTACTCTATAAGTCATATTAAAATAGATTGCTATGCCATGGTCTATCATTTGTCAATTTTACTTGAGCAGTCTAATTACTTAGAATGTAAAGCAGACATATCTATTCCTCATAGGTATATAATGAAAACATAGATTTTTATAGCTCATCATTTTAATCTTCTTGGTATAGTTGGTTTTCATCTTCAAAGACATGCTGATTTGTCAGTAATTTATTGGCTTCAAGGTGTATAAGCAAAACTATAGTTGCTGCTCAAAATTGTGTTATGAAAAACTCTATCTGTAATTTTATGACATTTCCTGGGAACTATTGGCCAAGGTTTTAGAATTCTCTGGACTTCTGCCACCAATGCTTAGGGCTTTATGGGGTATGAGGAAGAGAGGGCATAATAAACAGGTGGGCAGGTTAAGCAAAACTGGAAGTGAAATCCACATGCATGCTTTAGGACTCAACTCACATGTCCATTCCTGGTGAAGGTTTCCCTGTTTCCCTGTGTCCTCAGGTAGAAGGGCCAGCTGCTATTACATTTCGATTCTACCTCCAAGTAAGCCCTCACATTGTGGTTATTTGTATGGATTCTGTTTGTTCCATACCCTTCATATGTTTGTTCCATACCCTTCAAGATTGTGAGCTCTTCAACAACTGGACTGCAGAGCTCAGCACAGTGCCTCATATATTCATTCAACAAATATTTGTGAGAAGCTATTATATACCAGGTTAAGATACAGATTTTAAAAAAGACTTTTCAGGATCTAAAATCATACCATATCATATCATATATCATATCATATATCATGATGCAATAAATCCCCTGAGTTATTGTGGGAGCCCAAAGAAGAAAGTGTATAACTCGATCTAGGGGAAGCAGAAAAATAACCATGGAGAAGATGTCTGCTGACCTGGGTCTGAGCAGGAGTTTGTCATACGGGGAAGACAAAGGTGAACCTCAGGTAGAGGGAATGACATTACAAAGGCACAGATAGAAAAAACTGGCTACAGGCTTGATAATTTCTGACATATTTTGTTATTACAATGCTTACCTTTTACAACCATTTCTCTTTTACTGAGAAGGAAAATGAGGTTCAGAAAGAGTGAGTGACTCTAGACCCATTTTTATAGAGCTAGCAAATGGTGTTTTGAAATTAAGCATGTCTTTTCTGGAAAGAAGTCTGTAGTATTTGAAACATAGAATCCATGGAAGAGATGAGGAGATATACGACGGGGGATGGAAATTGTGTCTAGAGGCTTAACAGCTGAGTGAGGAATTTGGATTTTATTTTGTAGGTGATTGAGAGCTTATGGAAGTTCTGAAGCAAGGCAGTGATGCTGTCTTTTTTTTCTTTTAATCTTAGAAAGGTGGTCCTGGTCATGGCAAAGAAAATGAGATGGTATTAGAGAGTATGTGAGATTAATCTGGCTGTTGTGAAAATTCAGGCAAGATCTGAGGAGGTTTGGGCCTAGGTAAGAACAACAGAGAAGGAGCAGAGGGGCTGGATTCAAGACAGCTCTGAACAAGGATGCCCAAGAATTGCAAATGAGGAGGAGGGAGAGAGAGAGAACAGTAAGTATAGTAGGTGCTTAACCAATGTTGAGTTAGTAAAAATAATGTTGAAAATGTCCATTCATCCACTCATCTAACCATCCATCCATCCTCCCATCCATCCTCCCATCCATCCATCCATCTATTCGTCCGTCCGTCCGTCCGTCCGTCCGTCCATCCATTCATCCATCCATCCTCCCATCCATTCATCCATCCATCCTCCCATCCATTCATCCATCCATCCTCCCATCCATCCATCCATCCATCCATCCATCCATCCATCCACCCATTCATCCATCCATTCTTCCATTTTCTGCTTAATTTCACAAAGGATTTTAGAAAGCTTAGATTTAATGTTTAATTATTTTAAAGCCTAAGCACTCACAATGGCTTTGAAGTCAAACACAAAACATGCATAATTATTTCCTATACTCTTATAGTGACAACCAAAGGCAAATCTCTTTTTGACATAAGACTTATAAATATCAATGAAAGCTAAGACACAGAAGCAGCAGTTGCAGAAGCAGTCCCCACCTCCCACTTCCTTCAATGGGTTTGCAGTGCAAAGGTGAACCACATGCAAAAACCTGACTTGACCCTCTCAAAGCTCAGGTTGATAAACCACACAGTAAAGCTAGACTTGGTCCCATGGGAACAAGGCCTGAGGGCTCTTATTCTGCTGATTATAAAGATGCACGAACATCAGAGGAGATGGCTTGCTTGGACTCAGAGTCTGCAGTTGTGAAAAGGAGAGAAGGATTTAAAAAGAAGGGACAAAGGGAGAGAAATGAATACAGTATGCAAAGTTCCTGCTGGGAGCCAAAGGAACTTTCAAGAGTCCTTGCCTGGAAAAATAGAAAAGGTAATAGTAAACGCTATCATCTCCAGGGACCAACCACATGAGAAAGTCTAGACAAAGAGACTGAGGTAAAAGAGCAGAGGATATGGAATCTTTCTGGGCAATCGCACACCCTTCATCCGTTTCCCTGACTAGGATTGCAGCTGGCTCTCAGAGTTGTCGGGTTTTTTAACTAGCTTGCACTGCAGAAGGCACATATTGAAGAAAGAGTCGGCACGCACTGTGCTGGAATAATGGGTTCAACAGGAATATGGTCCAGATGACTGACTAATGGGAAATTCTACCACCTTCAAAGGTGATAACTATGAAGCCCACACTCTGCTCTTCCTAAGACCAGGGATAAAGCTAGAGATTTCTTAAGTGGAAAATAAAATGCAGCTACATCTTCTCAGTAGTTAAGATTCGGTATATATGTTCAGCGAGATAGAGATTTGTCCAAATCACTTCAAGTATGTGGACTGCTTTGATAGTTATTAAGATGATGTCAAAGAATGAGGAGAACAATTTTATATGCTCAGTCCAGTCATTCCTTTCAATCATGATAAGGTAAAGTGTGAACATTGATGCTAGCCAGGGGGAAACGGGGTATGTAATTGCAGGTTAATATTAGGACCATGATCCTCATTTTCTATTTGTTAATTTCATGAAAAATAGCTTGCTCTCACTTTCTCTCTCTCTTCCTCTCCTTCTCTTTCCCCATATGTACATATATACATACATATATATATGTATATATATATATATATATATATATATATATACATAACTTTAAAAATGAAATTGCTGTGTTGTTTTTAGACTTTGACCCAGATATGATTTCTTGAAGGAAAGCTCATTGGAAGCTAAGACTTAAAACAAATTAACAGAATTTGTCACTTTGTGTATTAACTAACTTTCTTTATGAGACAGAAATGACAATTTGGGATTCAAGTGAAAGAATAATCCTAGAAATCTTTAAAATAATCGATATAGGGATATATTTATGGCATAGCTTGTGGTGATGGTTTCATTGGTGTATACTTATCTCCAAACTCAGTAAGTTGTATATATTAAATATGTACAGCTTTTTGTATGTCAATTATATCTCAATAAAGAGGTTTAAAAAAACTGATATAGACAAATACATTTTATCATTTTTGATGAAAAAAAAGTTAAACATTGTTAAAATTGTCACGTTTCCCTAGAAATCCTAGGATTTAAGATTCCCTAGAAATCTTAAATCCAGTTACGACATGGACAATAAGAGGAGAGAAATTAAATTTTTGAAGGGAAAACTGGAATAAAATTGATGGAAATTGTCAATAGTGTAGTAATTTAAAAAAATTATAGGACTCTGGGCTGGAACTAACCTCCTTCCTCCATTTCCAAATGGACTGTATCCAAATAATCCCAGAAGTTAGTTGAATCTCTATTCTCTCTCTGAGATGGTAAAGGACTTCCCCTATCCTCACCAATCTTCATTGTGATCTATTGAATAAATCAAAGTAGGAAGGAAGTCTCCCCCTTGAGGCATTTACAGATGGTTGAGATGTATATGATAAAGTTCACAAGGATAAATGAGTTTTAAAGGTCAATCCTATCAGACAAAGTAAACACATTATTTTGAAGTAATGCTTAAACAAATATATGAAAAATAACTTTTCTTATGTATTGAACCACACACAGTAAAGCAAAGTTCGGAAACAAGTCGTCCAAATTACCTAATTCTATGTGAAAAAAAAATAGTGACATCTGCTTATTTCAGTGAGAAATAAGTAAACTGACAAGCAAAGTGACAATTTCTTGTTTATAATTATAATGTTATAAAATGAGGACCAGCTTGCAGCTACTAAAATAGCAAATGACCTTCTGCAGCTCTGATTTCAACCACTCAGCGGGTTTTTTCCACCAAAGGGGCTTATTTTAGTTCTCACTAGACATTTCAGCAAATGGCGCTCTCCAAAGGCTGCAGTGTCTCAGACAAGGATTGCACGGATGGTTTCATTAGAATCCCACATCCTGGGAGCCAGGAAAGTTGAGTATATCTTTTTTAAAAAATGCTGCTTTCAGTGTTATTACCAAGAGCACCATGGCCCAACTGTACTTAGGCGAGAAAGCTGAGACTCACAGCTATCTATAGTACTAGAGAGGGTTGCACCTGAACTTTCTAATTTGTTCTCTTCCTCCTCTTTTTTTTATCCCCTCTTGAGAAAGGATGGTTTTTTCTTGGTGAACTATACCCCCTATTCATTTTCCTCCACAAGGGATTTTTTTTAAAAACTTGGTTGTATTCTTTCTAAAATACTATACTTTGGCCTCAATCAAAATGATTAATGTATTTTTAATTTATCACTTGCCTTAAGGATCTAGAGAACCACTCAATTCTCCGTTTAGCTCATACTACTAGTGTGAAAGTAGAATTCTTAGGGGATTCACTTTGAATTAATGCCAGGTTATCTCTAACGGACTTGCTCAAGGCAAGTTTTAAGTGTCTGCATTAGGTTTTCAGAATATCAAGATTTCTCAGAATCCACGCTCTGAGGCAGTAACTATATTAGAACAACTGTTTGAAAGGTGAAACATTTAACCAAGTGTGCATTTTGTCCTTTTGACAATAGAGCACTAGTTTTATAAGTATTCTATCATTAAAAAGAACAAATCTACTGGTTAGTGTGTAATAGACGACAATGTCATTAGAGGATAATGTCAATTTCAAGACCTTTCTGATTTTTCTAATCTCTTTTTAGAGATCATTATTTTTTAGCATAAAGACAGTGGGTGTCAAAAAAATGTACACACATTTTAAGAAAGAAAAAAACTGTATTAAAACTGTAATATAATGAATGACACTAGCATTCATTTGATTAACGCCATCTTGAGTGAACGTCATACTATACACATTGCTACTGTAATTCAATTAAACTTCGAAAAGTGATACATAGATAACAGCTCTTAAAATGTGTACATTTTTTTGGTACCCCGGGTAGAATTGTGCTAGCAGCATAAAGACATCACTAACATTTAATCTTAAAACAGCCATGTTTTAGTAATCCACAGCCTCACTAAGAGAATAGTATTCTTAGCATTTAAGCTCCTCAAATTGTTTTAAGAAACAGTGAGGCATAAATAACATGTAACTCATTTATTGGCTCAGTTTCATAGCCCAACCACTCATTGCTCTCTCACTAATGAATTAGGATAGCTTCTGGTCTCTCTTTCATACAAATTATATTGACGATTATTGTATCAGAGAATGCAATAACTGATTTTTACTTCATGTAGACCTGAACCAAAATGTTCTTCAGTAAAATATATTAATGAACTATAAGATTATGCTATTAACTATGCAAAATGAAAACGATAAAAATGCACTTTAATGAAATATAAACATAAAGAAAAGAAATGAAAAAATCAGATTAATACAAGTAATGTCTGGGCAAAGAATGAATGAACAGATTAACAAAATGGTTAACATTTGGTCAACTTTCAGGAAGCTTATGTAAGAACATTTTAATAGAAGGTAAGAAAGCAGAGAGTAAAGCAGAAAGAAAAACTGAAAGAATCCATATAGCATTTGTATTTAAGCAGAGTATATACAAAGGAAAAAACACAGGCAGCAATACAAATGAACTAAGATGGTGCCTTCTTAATAATTTAATAATGGAAAACTCTTTTGGATCACAAGTGTTTTGTTTTATTGCAATAGTGCATGTCTAATTTTGAGGAAATTACAGTTCCTTTTCTTCAAATTAGCTAAGAAAATTGAGAAAGAATCTATTATGAAAACATTATATTTCAAAGTTAACTTTCATAATAAAAGACAGAACAATCAGGAAAGATCAACATACTTCAATGTCCTAGAATTGATGAGTTCTAAGAGAGCTATCACATAAGATGGAGGAAGACAATATGGCCCCCTACAGACTTTTATTTCATGCCCTTTGAGAAGTCATTTAACATCTTAAAGTCTTAGTATCTTTGGGTTTAATTATCCATCTACAGAGGGATTTGGCAGCAGAGACATTTTCTAAGGGCTGTATGAAGCATGGCAACTTGAATCTTAGAGGCTACATGGGCATTTCTCCCTCTGTTTTGACTCACGAGGGAGAAATCTTGCAAAATTGCAGAGGATAAGAGTACAGTTCAGGCTTAAAAACAGTGGAAGAGTCTTAGATAGAACAAACAAAAATGATATAATCTAAAGTCGATTAAAACCTTTCCCTACTCTCTTTTAAATACTGTACCTCCACACACTAGCCAAAGGACAATTAGTAGGTCACAGATGATGAAGTCCTAATTATGAAAATAGCTTAGGGCCATCATTAGGATTGACTTTTACTATTTGGATTTTGTTGACATATGGATTGATTGTTAATTTAAACATAAGCAGCCCTTCCCTCATCTCACCCTTCTTTTGGAAATTTAGTTAATGTTCTTCTGACCTTTAGGAAGAACTAATTCAGAGGAAATCTTTGGAGGCAATTTTTACACTTTTTCAAACATTTGATCTAAAATGTTAAAAGTAACTGATTACTTAAATAATACATTTAATTGATTACTGTTCTAAAATAAGTGTTTTCTAAATAATCTAGCATAAAATTATCCTACCACAAACTTGTTTGAAAACCAAATAGTAGTTCTACAATAGACCTCATAAATATGGCTCAATTTAAATAGTAAATTCTTTCTCCTTAATATTGAAGGTATATTGTCAAAGTAAAGTTTACAACCTAAAATAAAAACAAATATAAAACAAAACACATAAACAAAAAGTATTTCCAGTTAGTAATATTTCCAACAGGTTTCCCCAGTTTTTTAAACATCACATAAATAAATCCTGTACTGGTTGGGAGAGAGAGCCTGATAACTTGGTTTTATATTATGCTAATAACACCAAAGTGTTGACCTTCAGTAACCTGGCCATCAATTGACATTTCTGTGTGGTATTTAAACCCTAACCGGCTCTTCCCAAAATAGGTGCTTGACAGTGAGACTAATGCAAACAGCACATATCCACCCCAATCAGTGGAAAAGTGATTCAGAGCTTTTTCCAAGAGCCATTGTCCAAGCTTGCAATGACTTAAAATACTGTTCAACAGTGGGGGCTGTTTCAGTGGTTATTGTACACTCATAAACATTCCCTCTCTTGGTAAGTCACAGGCAGAACTGCATGAAGTCTTCTTTCCTTTTCCTCATAGCAGAATATTTCATATCTACCGTGGCTTTTGAAATTGAGTGTATAAAATGGAATTGGTTTTCCAATAGCTTCTCGATAGTTTTTTTTTGGGGGGGGTGGGGAGGTTAGTGGATTTTTAGAATCTTCTTATGAAATTCTGAATTCCGCGTAAAAGATTAATCCCAAACTAGTATCTCCAGGGGAAGTCCACTGAGGAAGATCAATTTTGCACACTTTCCAACTCAAAATAGAAAAGGTGATTTAAAAGATTTACCTAATCTAGTGAATGCTAGCATTTTAGAAAAGATGTATTAACAGAGGTACAAGCATGTAATGACTAATATGCATACATGGGCTATAAACAGATATGTATGTGTATAAGTACTTGAGTTCAGCATCTATATGAGTATTGCTTATAATGTAAATCACCTTTATATTTATTTAGAGCCCTGCTTTTGTGTATATTATGCAATTTATTCCAGTTGTTGTTAATCATTGCCTGAACATGACCGTAGAGGGATTTCAACATTTTGCCACGTGATTTTAGACCATCTTTGTGAAGTTATTAAAATATATCTAAAAAGATATGGGTTTGAATGAGCTTAGCAAAGAACTACAGTGTTCTTTGTCTCAGGATGCTCTAGAATAATTCATGGCCATGGACTGGTGACAAGTCAAGTTGATTAGCCCAGTTCCACTCTTGGGGAATTCTTTTTTTAGATAGAAGGCAGCATTTTGGAAATAGCAGCCTTCTTGAGAGATATTCTGTGGGTGGCAAAGAACAAGGTGGTGTTAAAATTTCAGAGGAGTCAAGTGAGTACCTCTTCAGTGAACAAGGCGACTTGTGTGGGCCTGGGCTCAGGCTGGTCCATTAGTAGTCAAAACGTACCTTCATTTTATACTTTCCCTTTTTTCTCTTAAGAGGGACTTGGAGAGGTAATCATGTTGGAGTGGGCCAGAGAAGACAGTTGGATTTCCCCCAAAGCTGTATCTATCCATACAGCAGCTCATTCACACTGATTGTACATGAACTTGGAGTATTTTGGGGTTGGCCACCACCCTATCCTTGAGCTGCCTCTGGTTGTCCTTGATGCTCATTTTAATCAGATCTCTCTCTTTTTTTTCTTCTTCTTCTTTGGAGGGTGGGTAGAGAGAAGAGGCTGACGCATAGTTCTGATTTGTGACAGGGTCATTCTACCCCACGGAAAGTCTTAAACGTGGTCCTGCTCCTTGGAAGGGAGGTGTGGCTATCTACTGCCATAGACAAGTGCTTCAGTATCCTTCAGGACTGCCGAGTTGCCTACAAGTCCCCTCCTCTCCACTACCTTAATCTTCTCCTTGGGAAGTGACTATAATAAAGGGAATTTGTACATATGACCAAACCTTCCACCAGGTAGTGGGAGAACCATAATCCTTCCAAGTCATTTAGTCCAACTGCCTTATTTTTCAGATGGAGAGACTGAGCCTCAGAAAGCTGAACTAATTTTGAACATATTCACATAGCTAGTATGTGGAGTCCGGACGCTGACCTGCCTGAAGAGGCTCTATGGTTGGGGCGAGGGGGGTGGTGGTAGATGACACTGTAAGTTCACCACATGTCTGCCCTCAAAGCAAGCAAGAAAGAACTAAAGACACTGAATTTTCCTTTCCCAATACTGCTTGAGTGATTTCCCCCAGCAGTTTAGCCTAATTTTATTTTAATGACTTACTAGGCAGTTGCTTCTAAATTGAATGCCTACCTGTGTTTGATACAGGTGCCATTAGAGTACATAGGAAATACTGGTACATAGCTAGAGTTAAAATCTACTCTGTATCAGTTTTGAATGAGGAGTTAAATATTCACAGAGAAATGTATATTATATAAATGTATGTATAAATATGCATAGGTAGATTTAAGCAATTATAAAATATTTATCTGTCATTAAATGTGCAGCCTTAAGACCATAACACCTGCTTGGGTTCTTAACAAATAACAATTGAAACACCATCAACTTTTATAGAATTCCCCCAAATAAAACAGCACTAGAAACATCTTCTATATTTCTAGGTAGACTTGACAGAATAAAGTAGTACTCTACTGGGACTAGATGACTTTTAGGCCAATCCATTTTTGTAATCCCCTCTAACTATTAATACTCATCTTCTGTAATAGGTGAATTTTTTAAAAAAGAGGTTTGTTTCTATTTCTGATGCTTAAAATTCCAAATTCTATAAATAGAACACAAAAGGATTACAAAAGTAAATCTATGTTTATGCTTATAGAAGAGGGACCAATGAATTCACATTTCATTGTCTTTGTCTGGAGAAAAAAATTACGGAATAGAAAAGCAAACTCAGGTGATGTATATAAAAGGCAATTTCTCCTCTTTGCATCACAGCTAATTTGATGGATTATTTTTGTATTTCTGTTTTTAAAAGCATGTTGTTTGGCTGTTTGAATTGTCTTGTTGTCTGGGACCTCACAAATACATTGTCAATCATCTCTGAGCATAAATGAGCTTTCATTAAGAGTATTAGTCCTGCAGAATCTCCCAACCCATCTAAAGGCTACAGTAGGGGAGCAAAAACATGAGCTTCCACTTTCATTCTCTGCTTGTCTGCCAGGTATCCTTTAGCTAGCTTCCTCTGCCTGCCACCAACCACTGCAAAATTTTATTTTCAGAACTTTAACACATTCACCATGTTAGCTTGAAGGAAAATTTCAGCTACATCCAGCTAATACTGCTGCTTAAATATTAATTTAAAGCTTACTTTTGCCCTTCTCTTATGTCTTCTTTTCCTATGGGATTTTGAGAAACCTAAGGATATAATTCTTGAAATGTTTAATACTGTTTTGTTCGCTTACTTACATCTTGTTTTCTATTCCCAAAACTATGGGAATATAACATTCCTCGTAAGAGATGAGACTCAGAGTAAGCAATGCCCCTATCTCCCTCACATCCAGGAGGTTCTGTGATACCATCATGCCGGGGACTAACAACATATGACACACAGAATGGCAATTATTTATTTTCATGTCTCTGGCTCCTAATGGTGAGGGCAGGAACCATGGCCTGCTTGCCTTGAGTACCTGGCATTTAAAAAAAATATGCATTTGAAAGAATGTCTGGCAGTCTAGGGTAGTAAAATAACCAACAATAGATTCAAGCTTTACCATTTGAACTCTGTGGTCTGGGAAAATTGCTCACTGCTTCAGACCCTTAATTTATTCATCTGCAAAATGGGTCATTGTCCACCTGAAGGCATTGGTGTGAGGTCAAAGTGGCTAACGTGCATGAAAGGACTTCCTACATTTCTCTCCAAACATGCATTATTATTATTATTATTAGAATTTTTAACTAGGAAGTTTGTAGTTTTTTTGCTGCACTTTTAGAAAGACAAGTTTGTTTTTTCTGGGAACATTCCTGTGATAACATTCATGGAACTGACTTTTTGGGATCTACAGTTGTTTTATAGTTCTTAAATGTGTGTTTTTATTAAAAGTTTCCAAACTGTGAAAAGATAACCTACATAGAATAATCCAAAAACTGGTTTAAAAAACAACTGCTTTTAAGATGATCTAATATGAGAATAATACCCTGGTTGTACAAATTTCATTGTTCTCTCAGAAACCCGAGGGAACAGATCAGGACTTCTAGTAGCCAAGAACAATGTTAAAAAAAATTCCTTAGTGTGATATAGGTTGAATTCACCCTGTGAAAATGTGGCTAATATCAGATTTTGTATTTTGTCTGCATAAGGTTCTCTCTATGAGAGCTTGCCACTAGCCAGATTAGTACAGATGCTCATTAATCCAGTCAAGTCAAAATGTCAGTATGTTCACTCTGTAAGCTCCTTTGTAGCACCTAGAAGGACGTGGGGCAGAAAGCAAACACTAAACGTGTTTTGTGGTGGGAATGCCAATTAGCTTGTGGGACTCCCTTTGTTGATGAGAGAGAATTCAGTATAATGATTAAAAGAACGGGTTTTGATGTTACTCAGACTTGGGCTTATATGTTTACATTAATTTTTACCCATTTTGTATCTTTGGAGCCTCAGTTTTTTCATCTGTAAAATGGATACACAAATACTTATACAACAGGCATAATAGGATTGTTATGAGTGTTAAATATAGGACATTGCTCAGCTCAATGTAGGTGTTCAATAAAAGGTAGTGATAGGACCTGTCATAACTAGTAATGTTATTAAGTAATAATGAGATTACTAACATTATAATACCAATTATATTAGTAATAATGAGGCTTATGGATGACAGATATTGTCCTAAGAACTTACAAATATTAACTCATTTAATCAATATACACAAGTAGGGACTATTATTGCCCCAGGTTCCCAACTGAGACTTCAGAGGTTAGGTAAGTTGTTTAAGGGAAAAAGTGCATCAGGTTTTGGACTCAGGCAGTCTGAATCCAGAATCCGAGTTCTTAACCACCAATGCTATACCTTTCATGACTTTCCACCCAGTGATACTGTTAGGAAATTAGTGTTTTAGTGCGTAAATGGGTGGCAGTTTTTTGGATGGTGCAGGAAAGAATAGTGTATCCCATTGTTGTGGCTTGTCATAGGTACCAACATTTGACACCCAGAGAAGGAGTCTGTGTCCACTAGATGGCATTGCTGTTTTAACAAAATGTGAACCAAGACAATAATTAGGATTAAGAGCCTGATAAATTTGAAAGCACTAGCAGGACAATCTAATTGCATCCCTAAAAGTCTGATGGAACAAGCCTCCACGATTTAGAAAATATCTAGAGATCTCTGAAGACTAATGGTCTTTCTTTTTCCATAATACTTCCTAGTGATTTAAAATCACTAAGAAACTGTGATTTTTGAATTCTTACAAGACTTTCCTTTTTGGGTATGGGGAAGAAGATTACCCAACGATTATTTTGTTTCACTAGGTTTTGAACATATGTTCCAAATCAATAGCAGACTTTGGCACTTAAATATTAAGTAGGATAAAACCAAAAAATGGTGCCTATTTCTCTTTTTTGTTAACATGTCCTCTTGGAAATATTAAGTGACTTCACTTAAAAAGACTGTCCTGATTTGTTGACAATGCAGTTTGTGGATATTAAATCCATAGCAGGTAGTAGGGTAATGGATAAGTAAAAAGACTCTGGAATCAGACTCCTAAGGGTGGAACCTGACTATCATTTAGTAACCAAAGGACCCTTGGAAGGTCATGAGACACTTCTAAACCTCTGTTTCCTCATCTGTAAAATGGAAACAATATTTTTACTTATAAGATGCTCGTGAAAACGAAATGTGTGTGAAGTGCCTCTGACATAGTTAAAAAAACAAGAATAGCAATAATAATAAATATTTTTGTATTATAGCTGATGTTTAGTTTTCTGTCTCTCAGTTGTGAATGTCATTACAGGTGCTTTGTCAACAGCTTCTCTACTCACTGTCACATGCTGAATTGCTAAAAGGGAGAAATAACGTTTTATAACTGTATAACATCACTTCTTCCTCAACCAGATGGTAGAAGTGGCCAAGATACATATGGCGTGTACTTCATTATGTGTTCACATCAACTTTATTTAAAACATGTAGGCTTTAGGCTCCTACTCACAGTGCAGCTAGTGAAGGTGACTGAGCACATGGTATACGAGTAATAACAGCCAAGAGATCGAGCACTTGCTGAGTTCCAAACATTGCTCTGTTTTACAAGTATTACCTCATTTAATATTTACAACGACCCTGTGATCTAGGAATGAATACTTTTCCCTTTTTAAAGATGAGCAATCAAAAACAAAACAAAACAACAAAAAACAAAACAACAGATGAGCAAACAGGGATTTAGAACCTTGCCGCAGAACAAATAATAAGCCCGAGAGCCAGAATTTGAAGTCAGGTGGCTTGGTTCTTAAACACTGCTCTGCCACCGCTCAGGGTGGGGTGTGAGGACGCCTCAAAGGTTCTTGAGTTCTACATTGCTTTCCCCGGTACACTAAATACTGCAACGAACCCTGGTATAGCCACTGTTTGTTTAGCTCTTCTAGGCCACTGTTCACATGCAATTCCATTACCCTGGAGGGTAATGTGTTAAATCTACATCAATATTTTTTATGGCACTTAGTTAATGAGATCAACTGGTTAAACATTTAATTCACTTCTGAACTTAAGCGGGTTAAACACAGTTGCGACAGGTCAGAAGAGAACATGCATAGGAAAGAACACTCTCGAAGACCACTCCTTAGGAGTCAAAGGCCATCACAGCAGAAAGAGGATCGGGTGGCTGATGCAATCACGCCTGTGACGAGGGCTTATCTGTTGTTGTTATGTTCTGTAACATTCCAGACTACACTCTTTTCATTGCCAGTAATTCATACTCTATTCCCATGTAGAATTCTGGAATTCAGATTTATAAGAGGCTTAGAGATCTTCTGGCCTACTCCTCTGCTTTTAGTAAGAATGAAACTGAGGTACCGTTTGCTTATGGTTTGTCCCCAGTTATCTTAGTGGGAGAGTTGGAGACCTGTTCATTCAGTTATTAGACACTGTTTCTATTTCCCTTAGCTACCTTACTTTAAATACCACCACTTTGAATCCTTGCTGAAATTTTCCTTCAGTGATGAACCCAAATTTAACAGATAGCTTGTTTTTTTTCTTTTACAGATAGCATCTTTCTGTTTATAATTTCTTCTTTCTCCCTTTGCTTGAAAAAAACTTTTATGGGGCAGGGGAACAATGACGGTTAGTAGAATACATTTTAAAATCAATTCGTTTTCTCATTAGAAGCCACGAAGGCAAGTAATTCAATGTAGACCTTAGAAAATGACCATACAAAATAGAACCAGGCAACTTCAAAGCAGAATTTCCAAAAAATGAGTTGGGAGTTGACTTCCACTTACCAATTTCAGTCATTGTGATCCCTGGTGCTAACTGCCCGTTGTTGAAAGAGCTATAGGTAAACAAGTTGGGTACGGATGTGAGGTCATAGATAGGTTCTTGCTTTATCTGTTTGATTCCAGTCATGTCAAGTCCTGACTGATCCGGGGATGGCTGGCCGGAATCCACATTGTAATAACCCTCGGACTTGGGTAGGTCAATGACGTGTCCATTGGCATAAGTGCCACTGGCTTCGTTGTTCAGATTGCTGAGGCTGTTACTGATGCTGCTGCTGTACACCCTGGCCAGGGCTTCTGCCTCCCCGCTCTGCTGCTGCCGCTGCTCCTGCAGCCGCTGCTGGTGCTTCTGCACCTCAGCGTACAGGCTGTCCCTTTGCTTCTTGGACATCCTCCCAAACTTCACAGCTGGGGTGGAGAAAAAAGCAGAAAACAGCATTGCAGTTACCATTCTCATTCACATCCTCAAGTCTAAAGGATCATGGATGGTCGTCTCCTCAACAGCAAAGGCACCAACTCCTAGCACCATAGCCCAGAGTCCATTCACTTGCATTCCACTTTTGGTGAAAGGTTATATTCAGGGATTTCTGTGCTGGTTTATGTACATACCGAGAACTAAATCTAAGCTAGGCAGAAATGTGAAAACTTATTGATTTGTTTTCACATTTGTTGCCATGAAGTTAGAAGGTATATTTCCTTGTTCTTGTGGGGAGTGGAGGAGAGGGAAACCCAAAAAACCATAAAAAACAAAAACTACTAAATAGTACCTGCTATTAAAATGTCAGCCAAAACTCATTATTAGTTCCCCTACCCCTGCATTAGGATTACTAGATTGTCGGACAGGATGTTCTTATTTCACTGTCTTCTAAATAGTGTATTGGGTCAGAACAAGGACGTGGGGCAGAGTTATAAACACAGTTTTAAGTAAACCACATTGCCTTTAGTTGGCTTTAGGATCAAATGAAGGATCTTTGGAAAGTAGCAATTTTGCAAATCCAATGGTCAGCAAGTGAACCAACAGTAACCCCTCCTTTCTCATTCTACAACCCAAGTTTTAGAGTACCCATCTCTTCTGGCAAAATCCTTAGCCACTCTGAGGGAAGAGGAGGAAGGGGCTCTGTGAGTTGTCATAGAGTAATATGAAGATGCTTTGATCTAAATGCATTTCTTCTTAACTTATCAAGCTTAATCTCCCGAACTGTTATGATAGTGACGTTTTTCCTCACAAGCAGTCAACTCCCATTTTAGGCTGTGAACATCCTGAGTCAAGGGGCCACCTTGTCCAAATTATCAAGCACTATGTTATTCAGCTCATGTTAATAGTGGGAACCATGGTAAGCTTGGAAGTTCCTTTCTGCTTTTCTGTTTTCTTTTCTTTTGTGACAATGTTCCCATCACCTGTTAATGTTGGAAGCTCAGGGAACATAGAAAGCATAAAGTGGAGGGTAGAAACAGGTTCAATTTTTGGATTCGGTCACTAGGGTTGATGAGAATAACTTGAGAATAACTAAAGCGTGAAGTGCTTATGAACTCTTGAGCATGAAAGGCCCACAGAAGAGATTCTTGCAGTGGAAGAGCTGCCATTTCACCCCCCAATATTCCTTCAATATTCATTCTTTTTCCATTAATTATACAGCTACCAAAATTTTATCTAAGCATCAGCTGTTCAAAATGGAGACCACAGTTGCCAGCCTCTCCCACTGCCAGGTGTGACTGTGATTAAGTTATAGGTAACATGATGTAAATAGAAGGGCTGCATACACTTTTGGGTTTTGGGGCATGTCATTTTCCTCCTTCTTGCCTGCTGGATTATAGATGTGAGGGGTGGACTTCGGGCAATCCAAACTCTTTCTATTTCTCCCAAATCCTTCTGAAAAGCCTATGTTCTTGCTTTCTGATGCTGCCTAAGTTGGAAAACAATGTGGTAATTATCCAGTAATTTTTCTGAATGAAGACAATCTGCTTAATTCAGACTACACTCCTCTTTCCACCTCAATTTTCTTTCTTATAGGGTTTGAACCATTTAGATCATTGTGTTTAACTCTGTTTGTAGAGACACTATTAGATTTTGTTTCTCAGAGACAAATTTATTTGCTTACTAATTGTAGTGGTATTTGTAGTTTGTCCATGGAGAGAATTTCATAGAAACTTTTAGGGAAAGTGTTCTCTGTACCTTTATATTATATCTTTACAAATAATTATGTATTATATGTTTACTACATATAATTCTCTAGGGAAAAAAAAACCTTTTTGTGTAAGAAAAAAATAAATCATGATAAATTTTGATTCAGAAACAATTTCCCTTCCTCCCTAAGAAGGTAATGATATGCTTCTTTATCTGCTGATCCTCTGTTTCTTGCATTCGTGTAGGCTCAGAGTAGCTCTTTGTTACAGAGCTACGGAGGTGAATACAAAATTTCTATCTATTGCTATAGATTAAGATTTTTGTTTTGGCTGGAGTATATGCACTTTCTGACTTACTTTAGTAGAATAGTTTTGCATTTGTTAGTTTAAAATGTATAGGAGAAAAACAGTTGAGAATGAGAAACACTTCTAACATGGAGACAGAAAGGCAATGTCTCTTTTAAAACTTCTTTCCATTTAATCCTTGTTTTAGATTTCTATACACTGTATATGTAGGTGAAACATACATTGTGTAGATTGATTTTATTAATGACTCTAATTTCTCTTACCTATTTCCATGGCCTCCCCCATGTAAGTCTGCAGTGCCTTTTCATTCTGTGTAGGCATTCTACCCCACCGCTGACTCAGGGTCATAGGGCCTGTTTTGGGTTAATGGGATATTGAGATGTGACATAAACAGAGGCTTCCAAAGTGCTTGTGTGAGTATCTCACCACAAAAAGGGCATGCCTAAACTAGATTGCTGGAGGACAAGGTATGTGAAGCAGAGCCGAACCCCCTCAGTTATCCCATACAATGCCATCTATAATCAGTAGAGGCACAGACTGCCTTGCAGTTGATGGCAGATGAATGAATGAATCCAGTCAAGATCCTACATTTAACAACTTTAAGTTCAGAATTCTGCTGTTAACCCCAGATCTCATAATCAAAGCTAACAATGTCAAATAAGTATGCTGTCAAGACCTCTGCCCTCATGAACATCTGAAAGCTCAATGGTGAATAATTATGCTTTTTCCAAGAAATTAACTTATCAGGTCACTGAGCAAACTGAAATATTTTCAAAAAAACAACTGAAAGCCCCACTACCTTTTGGAATTATCAGGCTTCATTCTAAATCAAAGACTTTATTGACAATTACTCTAATACTATTTTAGAATAAATTTTCCATTCATTTCAGAAACACTGATGAGCCAGTGTTTTAGTTTTATGCCCTTTCCTATAATTAAAGTGGTGACACATTTGGGGAAAAAAAATGTCAAAAAAATGTCAAAAAAAGCCAAAAACAGAAAAAACAGACCTATTGAACTTTCCTGACATATAAATAATTCACTATTTGTAAATACATACATTTGTTGTATTCATAGACCTATTTCAACAAAGGCCGTATTACTATTATACTTTCATATATTACCATTCTTCTTACTACTACCCATTAATCAGAATAGCACATATTTTAAGTGTTTGCCCCTCTCAAACTTGAATTATTCTGTTAATGAGATTCACTTGAGTATAGAGGCAGCCTCTTGTTAAACTGCTAGCTCTCAAAGAAACTAGCACAATTCTGTATACATTGCAAATGCTTTATAAATATTCAGTAATGATGGTATTTGCTCTTGATAAGCTCTTAACCCTCATTTTGATCCCACAGTAGCAAAGAACAATTTTACGCAAAATATTGAGAATCTTTTCATATTTATTTGGATTGCAGGATTCTAAATGGAATGGAAGATTTTGGAGTAACTACACAACAAAGTCATTGCTTCTTCAGAGTTCTACTTATTACCACATGACAACTAGACACATGTTTTTCGTTTCAAGAGAACCAAATTGTAAAACTATCTTCTACGACTTTCCATAGTCATTTTGGAAATTATTTTATCTTACAATCTTTGGTTGTAAAGTTCTCTATGTTTATATCTCCTGCTTACCAAGAAACTGGTCTTAATTTAACTCTTTTAAATTTCAAGGATATGCCTTTTTTATAGGGCTCTAAGCTTTCTAGAAAAAAATCTAATTCAATCTACTCAAGCCCATTCATAATTTAAAAACATTCTCTCTCGTCCCCCTCACTTCTTCTCCAATAGAACTTCCTATGATGATGGAATGTTCTCTGTGCTTTCTAATATGATAGCCACAAACCACATGTGGTTGTTGAGCACTTAAAATACAGCAAGTGTAACTGAAAAATTGAATTTTAAATTTTATGTAATTTTATAATTAATTTAAATTTCAGTTTAAGTCGTGACACTTGGATACCATATTGGACAATGCCGTTCTGGATAAGAAGAAGCTTACTTAATATGAAAACTGTTCTCTTCGGGCAGCTTCCATTTTTCCATAGAGGCATGTGATTAGGAGTACATGTATTTGATTACTGCAAGGTAAGAATCATGTTTGCTCTTTGGAGCCCAATATTTTCCTACTGGTGCCAAACATTTTTCTGGCATTTTGCTGGTTTTTAGTAGTATAATTGGAAATAATTTACTTTGAATATTCCTGCAACGAACATTTTTGAAGGGTCCGAATAGAAAGAAAAAACAAATAAGATGGTAGAGAAGATTTCACTGGACATATACATGGTATCAATTCACACCCACATATACATACATACCCTCACCTTATTATATACACAAACACATGTGTATGTGTGGGGACAAAGCCCCCAAAAAAACAGTTTCCAGGCTCTCGGCCTCACATAGAAAGGTGCTGGCTCGGGTAGTAAATGGCCATCAACTGTGATCAGATGGCCAGCAGCTGTGGCTAGTTGGCCGTCAGCTGTAACCCGTAAGCCATTGGCCACTAATATAACGGCTGTGGCTACGCTAGCAGAAAGGAATGGGGGCTAGCAAGAAGATGGTGGCTGGCAAGGGTGGACTACTGTTAGGCAGATTATGTAGATCCTGTTTCCTGTGTCTCCAGCCCAGCCGCCAGCGAGAATATATTGGTTTGACTTCCCTGTCTATGGCTCCGTGGGTGTTCCTTTTTGGCCTTACCGCGTCCTGTGTTCTTATGTGGGGAGCAGGAGCCTGCATGACAAATGGCGCAGCGAGCAGGGTCCCCTGCGTGACAGTATGTATTTCAAGTGGATTTAATTTTTGGTTCTTTGTCTAAGCTAAATTTGAACAAATTTGTTATTGCTGAGTTTTCTATTTATATGTGTGTCATGGCTAATAAACCACCATAAAAGCGGAAATTCAGGAGAGAATGACAGTCCAGCAATTCCAACAGTTATAACAAACCATCTACTAGTAGCCATGTTGTTTCAGCGACCAGTTATGGTGAAGAAATTATTCTTGGAGCCAGGCATAATTGACAAAAAGCAAATGCAAATATCAAAATGAAGATGCTACTTTAGGTCTGGGGGAAGGTGGATGGGATGTATGTAGAAAAAAGTTAGGTGTCAGGGCATTTTACCCTGGCTATGGATACTACTGCTAACGCACTTTGAAAATATTTGTTTAACCATTAGAAGATAGTTATAATAAACTACTGGCAGGAGAAACACCACCTGTCCTTCTTGAGTCCTTACTAGACATAGCTAATCAACCATAATTTCAGGGCTTTCCAATCCTTTAATGCTACATACTAGGCATTACTTATCAATAAGAGATAAAACCTATTCAGCTTCCCTCATGTTAGTATGATTTATTTGGTATAAAGTACGCTTTATAATCAAGGTTTAGACCAAATTCCCTCTATATAGCATAGTAAAGAAGAACTTGTTTTCTATTAGAGAGAATCTTTTTTTTTCTTTCTTTCTTTTTTTTTTTTTTTCTGCTGGGGCCCTTTCTCATTCCCTACCACCACTCCCACCCCTAAATCCTCCTCATTAGATTGACATAAGACATGCTCAGGAGGCATTTTGGAAAATGTCCCTGGCAGCCTCAGGGTTGTCTCTGAACTGAATATTAAGATGGATCATTATCTTTAATCCCCAGTATCCTTAGACACTGTATTGCTTTTACTTGCATAGAGGTTTATGTGCTGCAGTAAAGTTCTTCCCCCTTGAGAATAGATTGTGGCTCAACACCTGTCCTTTACGTCATGGGATTCAGACAATCTCCTTGATTTTGTGGGCTGATGTCACTGACTCTGCCTTGAACTATATGCTCATCCCTTGTGCATTCTGTTCCCCAGCGCAGACCCACAAGATCTGCCCTTCCAAAAGAGATACTTCCTTTTATTGTAGGAAGAAATGACAGAGACAAATACCAATGGCTTATTCTTTATACACAATTATTAATGGGGCTTTTCAAATACTGTCAAGTGATATACTACCTCCATATGGTAGAAATGAAGTGCGAAATTGTTAACTCAAATTTCCATAAAATTTTACTAAATAAATCCTGAAAACCATTTAACCCCCATCCTCCACTTTCTTCATTTTAGTTATGTGGAAGTACACAGTGCTATAAATTTACCCTAGGAGTAAATTTATGTGGTTAGCAAGTGTAGAAAAAAATAAACAAACAAAAAAATCAGTTGAGTAATAGAAAAGTTTTATCAGAAACTTTTAGAAAAATAGAAACTTACATCTCTGCGGCTACCTTACCTATAAACTAAAGGGCTCAAGTTCAGATTATTTTTATTTATTTATTTTTTGGTTAAATTTGCCTCATAAGTGTAATTTTGTGCAAGACAAGTTTAGGTGGGTTGGGAATTAGAGCAAAGATAAACAAAAATTCAAGATATAACTATTTGGAGAATAGAAGCTAAGAAGTAAGCAGTTTATATGCTTACATATCAAGACCTATGCAGAGGTGAATTTATCAAATGACTAACAGGCCCACATTTAGTTTAATAACACATAAAATTCCTTTTTACCAAGAGATAGTGCATGCCAATTATCCAAATTTTTAAAAATCTGGAAGTTTTACTTTTCCTTTTTTTGGGGGGTGGGGTGGTGCCTGTGCACTCTCCATCCATATCACCTTGAACTTCATTAGAGGGACTGTGACCAGAGGCACAGAATCCAGGGAGATTCACATAGAGAATAAGTACCAGGGGCATTGTCTTTGTTTCAGGCTCCATGTAAAAGAGAATTGCATGGTTCATTAAACAAACACTTAAGTTCCTGCTTTTAACCAGACCCTGAGGATATAGTGAGAATAAGACAGAAATGGCCCCAAGACTCAGGGCTGCTCACTATCTGATGTAGGAGTTCTGTGGCCAATGTCAATTGGGAAATAATTCGTTTAGATGAATGCTTAAAAATGGAAGAAAAGCTACATGAAATTCTTTGTTTACTTGTCCTTTGTCATTAATCTAAGAAGTTCAGTTGGGGACTCAAGCCACCCCGCTGGGTTGGGCATGAAGGTGGAGTACACACTTGAGGACACCACCTCAGTACATTCTGAGGACACCACCTACACAACCCTTGTAAGACTTGCATGGCGGTTACAGCCTTTGGCATCATCATGACTCAGAATATTCTACATCCTTATATGAGTAGCTGTGACCAGCCAGTGGAGCTTCTGGACTTCCCATAGAAACTCAGTCTGTTCCTTAGCATCTCTTCATATTAAGCCACTTGTGTACCAGTCAGACTTAACTCAGTGACCAAAAGGTCCCAGTTGCCTAGGACTGCAGTTTTAACTCTAAAAATCTCACATGTCAGGAAACCAGCCCCTCATTTGCAGGCAAACCTGGACATGTGGTCACATTTCACTATAGGCCTATGTGCCTTTCACCTAACCTAGTTAGCACAGCTTGCTCCACAAGCTACAAGTCTTTTCTTCCTATTTCATAAGCAATATGATATTTTTATATGTTCTTACTTTTCCTCTTAATGCTCTACCATCATATACTTTTCTTTTCTTATCTCCAATTCCCTTTGTCTAGAATTCTTCCAGTGGCTTAAACAGACTCCAGCAAAGCATCCATCTGAAAACCTTTATGTAGGAAATAGGAAGGCAATGCCTTACCATCTCTTGACATTCCTAGGGCAAGACACTTCTGCAGTCGGCAGTGTTGGCAACGGTTTCTGTTGGTTCTGTCAATTAAACAGTTTCTCTGCCTTGGGCAGGAATAAGAGGCATTGTTCTGCTGGCTCCTCCTAAAGAATCCCTAGAGGGGAAAAAGAGAATGGGAGGGAGATAAGAGTTAAAAACAAAACAGGGAAAGGAAGACCATTAACATTTTTGGTTGCTACATTTTCTACCGTGAACATAACTGAGTTTAATTTTTAAAATTCTTTGGATATCTCCTTTTGGGTAGCTTACAGATGTTTTTACTGAGGAACATGTGTACTATTTACAAAGATATGAAGGTATCATTCATTCATTTAATCAATGTTTACTAAAGACATTTATGAGGTGTGCTGCTCTATGCAAAGAAAAACAGAACAGAGTTCCTCTCCTAAAGAGCAGAGGAAAATGTGGCTGCTAAGCCAAATATGACAAAACTTGATGGGGACAATAACACAGGTTTATATCAAGTGCTGTGGAAGTGAGGGATTTGGCGCATTAGCCGCAATAGCAGTACTGAGGAGTGCGGGCTCTCTTTCTAATTTCTAAGATCCATTTTCACCCATTTGAAAAATTTTGAATTTGGCCGGAATAAATCTGAAAGCTTGTTTTTTAAACCAGTGATGTACCTTATAATCAACCACATCTTTGAATAAAACAATATGGTATATGAACTGTTCTATAAAAAATAAGCTATAAGTAAAAGCTAAACTAATGCTCTCTGTTTGGCCTTAGACTAAAGTGACATAGGAGGTTTTTATGTAAATAAGTTTGGGTCCTGCTACAAAATGACCTGCCATGGACCTTACATTACCTTTCTGAGTAAACCCACAGCTGATTTTATTATTTTTAAAATTCTTTGGATACCACTCACCTTAGTGATCTTACAGAAAACTCTACTTGGAAAAATGAACATTTTCACAAGAGATATGAAAGTATGATTTACCCATTAATTCACGTACTTAATCAGTTTCCCTAACCATTCTTTACTCTTGAATTGCAATACAGCAAACGAGCAAACTGCTACGAACAAAGTGGTGGTCTATAGGAGCTTTGCCAGGAGAAATTTTAGGAAAAATAACCCACAGTCTCACCCTTTGAAAGGGGGAAGCCTAGGAAAGTTCCAGGTGGTGAGCCCACTACCCATCTTGCTGAGAGGCCTGGGATACGTCACCTGGCTTCCGTCAAACAGCTTCCATATTTCCTCAACTGTCAACAGGAGATAGATCAGGGCTGTGACTAGGGTTGAGGCTAGTGAGGCAATCACCTTGGCCACAAAATTTAAGTCACCAAAAGTCTTGGTAATCAGGATAAGTAATATTTTAAAACAATATGTTAAAAATCAACATTAATGCAAAAAACTCCCTAAAGTTTATATAAAGACAGGACCAAGATTGGTAATTTCACTTTGTTTCAGGCATGGTACTGTAAAGGGATCTTGGCCAACCTGTGAAGGACTTCAGAAATGGATGTGTGGCTAAGTGTCTTCTTAGACAGAAAGAGTGCCAACTGGTTTTGTGGTTGTAAGCCCCAAGCCACTCAGCAACAAGCACTAGTTTCATCCTTACAGATCCATCTGTATTATTTATTTAATGGACCATCGGTGGCAGAATGAGATATCTGATTGTCCAGTTCAAATGATTGCATGGAGCCCCTTAAAATAAAGATTATATCTGAGCTCCCAGGGATTGAAATGATGTACTTCATATACCATGAAAGCTGACAGAAAGCATCACCTCAGCCCTTTGATCATGATTAAAGATGACTTGGAATTTACATTTTAAGAAAGAATTGGGTGGTTTTAATCTTTGGGTACTCCAGTGCCACGGAGCAGAAGAGTTGACAGAAAAGACTTTTACGAAGTCACAGTTACAGCCCTAATTCAAGGCCAATTTGACATTAATCACGAGGCATTTCTTGCTTTTCTATTGCTCATTATTGTAAATAAGGTTTTTGGCATGAAAAAGAGATTTCATTTCAAATTTTATTGAATGAATAGGAATTTGAATAAGTGCACAAGCTGAATTGATGTTATTTAAAATGGGTTGTTTATGTTGACTGGAAAACAGTGTTACGAAAATTCAGAGGTTGATACTAAATGTGCTGACATTGACATATTATTCTAAATGGAATTTCTTGAGTTTTCTATTTGGAGAAGAATGTAGCATATTTACAAATGTGGGTTTTTCCACGAAATAAAAAAGTGGTGTGGCATACAATTTTATTTTGACTAAAACCTCAGAGTATGCTTCAGAATAATGCATAATTTCTTTGATTGTGGATTCCTCCTTTAAACAGAAAAGATGACAGGAGACTGAACACTTGTTCCTGACTATTGGTCTGTTGGAATATATTTCTTCAGCAGTTAAATCTTCTGGAAATTACTGCTTTTAATGTTTTACTCCTTAACATGAATACATCCACATATTCTGAAATCAGGTATTTTCAAAATAGAGCTTATACAATGAAACACAAAGCTTCACTTTGACACGAATCTAAAAAATATTTTTTCTGTGGATACTATGACCAGAGCTTTCAAAATTTCGTAATAAACTGACACAGTGGTGGAAATGCTTTCACTGGAGAGGGTTCTGATTCCAAAATTATTAGTGTTTACAAAGAAAACGATTTGTCTACCTGCCCAGAGATAGTAATAACTTATTTTAGGGGTTGGGACCAAAATTGCTGATTTGTAGTTTTGTTGTATTGTTTCTTCTGATGAGTTGAAAAAATTGAATTAAGGTGGATAATGTGCAATTCTTAATTGCAGGTCTGCAGAGGAACAGAATGCAAGGCACATCTCATGATGGTCAAATATGGATGATTGATAATTACTTCTGAAGCAGGTCTGTATGTTGATGGGCTACTTACCACCTTAATGTTATTGTCTCATCTCTGCATCCCTCCCCCGGATTTATTTTCATTAGTTTTCTTTTTCCTTTTCTCCCCTCCAGTTTCAATTCCAGGAATCATACTTCTTGAGACATTATAAGACATTGGCCATTTTTCACATAGCACCACTATTTGACAATTAAAATACTTTTTGTTTAATTTACATTTGAAAGTCTCTTAAGATTAAGGTTGGTTCTTAGAATCTATGATTGTGCTACTTCTCCTTCAGTTTGCTGATCTTAAATTAACGATTTACTTTCTTGCATCTTTGATCAAAAATATAATTGTTTTTGCCAATAACTTTGCCAGCATATCTCTTTTCCTTCCCAGAGTATAGCAGCATTTTATTTGTTCTGGTTACACATTGCCCTTTAAAGTTAGTTGTAGACTGGTATTTTTTCCCCCTTGATATTTAGTCTCTCTTTCCTTCTAAGGAATAATTTAACAAATTTGTTATTAAATTTCAAATTTCTTTTATTTCAGACTAAGTCTATGTTAATTACTATTTCCCCACCTTCTTCGTCCTATCTATCTGTCTGTCTATCTATCTATCTATCTATCTATCTATCTATCTATCTATCTATCTATCTATCTATCTATCATCATCATCTATCTATCACTGGTCATCATCTATCTATGCCAGCTTTGTATTGTAAAAACAACTTGCCCATAGGAATGAGTTTGTTTTGGAAGGATTGGTTGCATCTGTCGGGGAGGGAAGCACTGGACTTAGAATGAAAAAAACTGTTTCTGGTCATGCTCTCTCACTAACTAGATCATTGACATTGGCCAAATGACATAATCTTGTTTTATACCTCAGGGCCTCATTGAAAAATAAGGAGGTTGAGGCAGATGATTTTTAATTAATTTACAGATTATGCGGTCTATTAACATTTCATGCTTCCGGTTTTTAAAATATTTTTCTGGCATGTGAGAATAAAGGATGGCCATATGCATATTGCCACTATTACTTGGATTTCTTCTTTCTCAAGCAGATAAATAAATCTGGGACCATTAGCCTACAGTCTTTAGTTCTTTCATATATAGTAGTAAATGCCATGGAATTTACTGGACACAATATTGTTAAAAAGGCAAGAATCAGCATTTATACTTCTGTAAATGTGAATAATTCGGTATTTTACATCACAACCCATTTTTAAGTATCTGCTGACGAATTAGACAATAACAAAAAAGGTTAAAAGACAAAGAAGGGAAAACAAACCCACCCACCCACCAAAGGAGAAATCCTGAATGTCAGCAGCAGGCACCAGCATCCCTTAGTAGGCCTTCTTTAAAAAGGTGTCACCACCTGCATAGCAAGGTACATGGAGGCCTGGGGCAAACATGGCTGCTCTGGGCAGTGCTGTGTTTAAGTCCCATACCTTGCAGCCTTCACACGTGATGACTCCGTAGTGGATCCCGGAGGACTTATCGCCACAAATTTTGCATGGTATCACTTCAATTTGTGCTGAAAAGGGAAAAGGGACATTTTGAGCTTACAAAGTTGTCTTCTTCCTTTCACCCTCCTACCTCCCTCCCCGCCAGACCTTAGTGTTTGAAGATACTGGGGAGGTGGACGTGGGGTCATCCACTACTATTTGAATGGCCTCCCTAAGCTGCTTCTAATTGAAAGGGCATCCATCTTTTTGCTTTCTTTTTCTCAAACTAAATGTATTTCTCAAACTAATATAACCAGGGACCAGAAATTTTCTAAACTTTTGCCTTCACTGTTTCTTTTTTCCTTTTTAAACTTGACTTTGAAATAGTGTGACGCAGAAATCCCTGGAATCTCTGTCTTTGGTATTCTTATTTTGCACTTCAAACATTAAGTCACTGAGAGTTATCGCATTGCCTTATTTCAGTAATATTTGAAATAAGTAAATAAAGAAAACTGGACGCGGCAGTGGTGACTTTATACATTACGTGGCTGAATGTTTACTTGTGAAAATGCCAATAATGAATCAGGCAGATATTTACTGAGCATACACTATGTGTCCACTAAAATGATAAAGGTTGTTGACACAAGACACAATATACTGACACCAATAAACTAATTAATAAAATATAATACAGGGAGAAATCAGAGAAAAATGATAAAGTATGTGGGTACTAACTATGACTTTAGTAGGAAATAAAATCATTTCATTTGAAGTGACAGTTTGGTTGCTTTTGAAGATTGTGTAGAATTTAGTTAGGCTGAAGTGAAAGGCAAAGGGCATTTCTCTAAGCAGAATTGAATGACGGAGGTCCGGAATGAATAAAGGAGGTCCGGAATGAATGAAGGAGGTTCAGAATGATTATGGCTTGTGATCATTGAGACAAGCAACCTGGCTCTAATGGAAACTTGGGCCTTATAGTTGGATAGAGGAAGTGATAGCAGATTATGGAGCTCCTGGAATTTAGGCAGAGGAATTTTCAACTGATATCACTTGTCACAGGCAATCAGGGAAGTGAACAGGGGAAGAAATGATGAAAGTGGTGGTTTGGGTACCTTAACGAAGGTGAGTTTCGTAGGTTAACCAGAAACAAGTGCAAGACCAACTAAACGGCTATACCTAACCTGGGTGTTAGGAGATGAACCTGTGGATTACATCAGTAGCAGGATAAATGGAGAGGAAGAGGCAAATAAAAGAGAGTGCGAAGGTAGAGGTTGAGAAGTTAAAAATGACAGAAAGGACACAGAGGTAGAAACCAATGAATAATAAGGTGACTTCTAGCTTCCTAGCCTTGAGGGTAAGATTAAATAGTATGTTTGACAAAAATAAGGATGTTAGTAAGGCAACTACTTTGTGGATTATGGTGAAGCATGGGCTTTCCATTTTATATGTGTGCAATTTGGTGTCTTGTAGGCCCCTGTATGTGGAACCACTTAGAAAGATGATTTTAAGTCATCAGCATCGAGATTATAGATAAATTCATGGGATAAACTTTATTTAGAATGTAGTAGTTCCCGTGTCTCTGATAGTATTCTAAGTGTTGTTAAAATTAAACACACTACGAAGATTTGCTTTTCCAACTCCCAATTTAAAATAATTATGCAAAATATGCTTCAAATGCTTTGTATATCAATGTGCCACTTGGATGTTTTTTGCAGTTTCTCACCCTTGAATATACAAAACAAATAAATGCAAGAAATACCCTCTTTTTCTTATTGTTCTACATTAAAAAAGGATACCAGGTTGGTGCAAAAGTAATTGCGGTTTTGCAATTATTTTTAACCTTTTACACCACAATTACTTTTGCATCAACTTAATACTTAGCTTTAGAAGCATATTAAATTTCTTGAAACTAAATATTTCACAGTAAGTTTAAGTCACCTAGTAAGTTTAATTCAGTGTTATATCGTTATATTTCATATGAGAAAACTGAGGATCCAGGTGGTTAATGATGCCCTTGAGCTGACCTGGAGATGGCAACCAGAAATTACCCAATTTTCCTGATATTTCATTCAGTAGCCCTTTCTCTGCTGCCCGCAAAGATAAAATATGAATACAAATTTGAAATCCTATATTACTGCAATAACACCAGCTGAAGAGATAATGGTGAAAATATCAGAAGAGACAAAGTCAATTAAAATACGTATTAGGCTATTTTTATTTGCTTCTAGTTTTTTACCTTTCACATTACTTTAGCTACTATTTATTTTCAAGATTTGTGATACAGAAAAATGAGAGATTTGATGTTCTGTTCAGTTCTGTTCTCTTGGATTCCAGTCCCTACTATGTTAATGATTGGGGCCATGGCAATTATAAAATCTCTGATCTTGTTTTTTGGTTTATAAAGCTGAGCTGACAAACTTCATAGATTTATGCGGATTAAATGAGGTGTTTAGTAGAAGTGTCTTGTAAATAGCAAAGACTTACAAAATGTCAGTATTCTTCATCATCATCATTGTGAACTGCTATTACTAATACTTTTGGACAAGAAATAGGATAAGCCACATTACTATTTTTTTTCTTAAAAATCTTATCATTTATAAAAATCAAATGAAGTTATTTGTGCTGTTTTCTTTTTGTTTCATTTTTTGATAACCTTTCAAACGGTGGACTCTTTACAATGATTACAAAATTGACTAAAAATCCCAGGTATCCATTGTACAGTTTTTAGGCTTATATGATATTAAGTCAGAGGGGCTCTTTGCATAAATTACTCCCCAGGAAGTAACTTACACATGGGGAGAATCTGCTTCAATAAGTTCTTAATTATAAAATGATCTAACTCTAAAGGAAATGAAAATAGAGGTAATTTGCCCCCTGGGATGTGAGAAGATGTTTTTGAAAACCACAAAGGTTATCTTCCACAACTTCAGAAATACAAATGGGATAAGAAATGATTCCATACAGCATCTGCATATTTATACATATTTATAATCCTAGCTCAACATGTAATCCTGAAGAACCATAAACACTTTAACAGTATTTTTAAAGAGAAAGAAGACACTTACAAGGGTATATGTGTGTTGCTGTGTGTGGGAAGGGATGATCGATTTGGAAAACCTATGACCATTTTTACTTATGGCAGAATAGATCATCTGAGGTTTATTACAGGAGAAGATAAACTTAAATCATTTAAAGTACGAATCCTTTGCCTTTTCTCTTGTTTAAAATAAACTACTTCTGAAATACAAGTTCATACTTCATACAGTGTGTTTTCTAAAGCACATCTTCAAGACAGAGTACGAGTATTTCAGACACTGATTAGGACAACAGGTCACCTGATTGCTCCAACAGTTGCCATTTCTAAATAGTGTTACACCAGCCATCTCCTCCCATGAAATTACCTTGAGTGAATACATATCTGGTGACATGCTATCGATCATGATTTCAAACTGAACATCTAGGGAAGGTTTGGTGACTTGGACCTCACCAGATATTACAATGATGGTGTGATAAGGAAACTGAGGAGGGAGTTCCACTTTCATACCTTTGCTTCACTTGGGGATTAATTAACAAATACCTTTCTCTGAGAGACAAATGTAGAGGAGCTAAAATGCCCTGAGAGATGGCTCGTATGCTCATTTTTCTGTTTTTCCATTTCTTTTTATCTTCCTCACTTATATTGATTTATTGGTAATCCTTTGTGGAAACTCTATTTAAAATTTTGTCTACCAATTAAATTTTTTGTTTATAAAACAATCAGATGCAATTTTTCTTGAAATGATATTCTTACAATGTCAAAAAAAGTCATGAACAATTTAAAATAATTTGATGTTTTATGTTATATTAGAACAATTTATGAAGTATAGTTAACGTAATATGCTGTGATTTGGTAGGCAGGTCCCATTCAACAATATGGAGTAGTCAAAATTTGTCTCTTTTTTGAAGATGGTGGTCCTCTCCCCTCCAGTGCCTCCTGAAGGCCCTTCCTTGCTTAGGCTCCTTACCACAACATCACACAAAATCACCATGTATTCAATTCTTCCTGCTAATCAAAATGTACACATCTTTTGTTCTGCTCTCTCAGAATACCCTGCTGGTGAAGGCAGGTGTTAATTTAGATTAACTAATCCAGGCTAATGAGTTAACTCTGAAATGTATCACTTCGACCCATCAAAATAGCTTAACTTTTAAAAGCATCCATCAGGAATGGTAGTAATAATAGGCTGTTCAGGTACTTTCTGGTTGGAGGAAACATTTTTGCTCTGTGTGACTCAATTCCATCTCTTAAAACTCCACCTGGCCATTTTATGTTCTGGGTATTTTGAGTCCATTGACAACAGGATCCAGGTCATACTCTTTTTTCATATTTTCTATGGAACTCAAAAGAGAATTTTTATAACATCTTAAAGCAGTGGTGCTAAATTTCTTTCTCTTTCAGTAGAAGCAAGAGATTTGACATACTCCGTTTTATAAACGAGGCTTTAAGCAATACTGATTTTCCATATATGGGGTGAGGAGAAGAAATCAGAATCTTGAGATTAGGGTAGATGTATATTTGGAAATAGCCCCCCTCCCAGGTGATTAGGCCCCACTGAGGATTAAATGAATCACATTATTAAGTAGGAATTCTCTGTAGCATATAAACCGTCTGTAAAATCAATAAAACCTAATCCTTTCCCTAGAATCTGAAAATATTAAGGAGTGACCAGTAATTTCCTGACTCTTGGTTTGGGGCTATACTTGTGGTATCTTTTGTTTTCTGCCCTCACCTCCTTTTTTCCTTAAGGCAAATAAACATCTACCCAGTCTACAATAACTCCCATTCCTGGACACTGGGTTTGCTTCTCAGTTTCAGTTTCCCAGAATTTTCCATTTATACTAAAAGTGAGCAGTGACGGAAAGACTCTTAATGTCTGAGTAAAACACAATTTGCACTTATAAAAACTTCCAATAAAGATGACTATTTTGGTTTAAAATCCTTTCACAGATGGTTTCAGTAGCTCAAGTTGCATCTCATCTACTCAAATTGCATCCCATCTATTATTTGCAGCAAATCCAAGTTAAAATCACTGTTGGTACTCTGTCCCTCTCCCACTTGCAGACTGACATGTGTCTACCTCTCTTAGGTATAAAATCTTCTGATGTCGCATAACCACAAACCCGAAGGATGAAGCAAGTATTCCTAAGATCTGGTTCCATAGTAAACATTGATTTGTCAGAAAACAACTCCCAAATTGGGGTGGGATGGAAGTGTGGAAAAAATGAGACCCTCAAAAAAAAAGTAAGTCTTTGAGTTTTTGCCCTTATATCATGCTATATAGCGAGTCTAAAAGATTCCTGATGTTGGATCCGGTATGTGTTCATGCATAGCTCATCAGGGCACACAGCATCGTAATCCTAGCTTCCTGCTTAAACCCCAAATACAGTGCATGAAATTCAAATACAGGGCAATTCTAATTCCTACTATAATGCCCTATACCCATCAGCATTTGAGGTCTCCCTTTCTTCCCGAACTCTCTGCTGTAATATTCTGCGTGGTGGTTTGTGTGAGCCCTCTGCTGCATTCAGTTGACAGACAGCTTCTGAATGACCTAAAGGTAACTAATTTCCTGAACTACATATCATTGAAAGCTAGAATTAAAAAAAAAATTACTATCATATATTAGTGGCAAAGAATGATTTTATTTTAAAGGCACGATTGGTAAGATTATCATGTAGGGAGTTGATTTATCTTCTACATAGGATCATTTACCTCTGAAGTGTTGCTTGTCTACTGTAACTCCTCAGAAGATTGAAATAACAGAGAATGTAATCAACAAACAACAATGAGAGTGATTAGTATTATCATTAGTAGCAATTACTGATAATAAGTTGAATATCCCCCTTGGAAACAAATCACTTTCATAAATCATAGTGGTTTTAAACTCATAATTTATGAATTAATTCCCATTAAATATATCTTGTCCTGTCAAAGTTTTAATTATAATGAGATAATGTGTGTGTAGGAACTGACATCATTCAGGTTGAAAGGAGTTAATATGTGCCAAGACCACCCAAAGTGTGGTCCATCCAAAGATGGGTGGCACTGGCATGACCTGGGAGCATGTTAGAAATGCAGAATATCAAGACATATCCCAGACCAATGAAATCAGAATTTGTTGTTTAACAAGCTCCCCAGGATGGCATTCAAGGTTGAGAAGAACTGTTCCCTGATCCCAGGTAATTACAGTTGTAGCTACTCTAAGAACTGATGGAATTTTTAATTTCTCTGGCACTAGGAAAAATTAAAAACTTGACAGGATTCTGGAAAAGTAGTTTCTGCTATTGTCTTTTAGGCATTTCTCTTTTGTTCAAAAGGTGGTAGGACAATGGACGGATTAGTTACAAAAAACTCTGGTCATTAACTGACAAGGCAGAAGAAAAAGAAGCCAGTGTGTTTCCAGAAACATCTTGACTTACTGTAATTAACACCTAGTGTACTGGGTTTCTTTTGCAGATTTAACGATTGTCAGCTGAACCTATATCTTCTTCACATTATAACACTGTGTGGTAGTGTGTTCCCCCTCTTCTGTAGACTTGCTCTTAGGGTTGTGGCCATTAGCTCACTCTCTGGACACTCAGTGTGAAAAATCCATATGACCCAGCAATCCTTCTCCTGGGTACATATCCAAAAAATCTGAAAACATTTATCTGTAAAGATATATGTGCTCTGACGTTCATTGCAGCTTTATTTACAGTGGCCAAGACCTGGAAACAATCAAAGTGTCCTTCGATAGATGATTGAATAAAGAAGATATAGTATATATACACAATGGAATACTATTCTGTCATGAGGAAAGATGAAATAGTACCATTTGTGACAAGATGGATGGATCTGGAGATTATTATGCTAAGTGAAATAAGTCAGACAGAAAAAAAGTCGAGAACCATGTGATTTCACTGATATGTGGGATATAAAACTGAAAACAACAAAGGAACAAGACAAACAAACAAAAACTCATAGACATAGACAATAGTTTAGTGGTTACCAGAGCATGGTGGAGGGGTGGTAGATGAGGGTAATGATCAAATATATGGTGAGGGAAGGACCACTGACTCTGGATGGTGAGCACACAATGTGATATATAGATGGTGTATTACAGAATTGTACACTTGAAACCTATGTAACTTTACTAACCAATGTCACCTCAATAAACTAATTAAAAAGAAAAAGAAAAATCCTCTCTTGAAAAGATTTTAAAAAATAGTTTTTCTATTTTAAGAATGGAATTGCACAAAGTTTACTTCTTTCAGTGGAGATAAGGAGATCAAACAATGTTTGAAACAGAAATGAACTCATTTCAGCTATTCATGGTAATTCTGGAAACAAAACATCTGGGAAGCTGCCCCACCATGTGGGGGCAGATTAGTTAACACAGAGTTGAGCAGTCATGATGGATACTCACTGCATTCCTATCATCTATCATAATGCTGTCCTGAGATACGCTACTCAAAGTGAGACTAGCAGTGTTGTTGTTCTCTGGGTGCTTGATAGAAATGCAGGTGCTCAGGTCCTATTCTAGAGCAACATAATCAGAATCCTCACTGTGACAATATATCAATGATTTATATATATACAGTAAAATCTGAGAAATTCTGGAAAAGAGAAAGGGAAGACATCTTACAATTTAACCCTCAGGGTGTCTGCTCCCAAGCCCCAACTCTCTATAAAGAGAACTTTCTATAAAAAGAGAAGACATATATTCTACTTGATAGCTATTTTTTCCAATTATTATTTGCTTCAATTAAAAACCTTGTCTCTCACTCATCAAGAAAAAGAGAGAGAAGACCCAAATTAATAAAATCAGAAATGAAAGAAGGGAAGTGACAACAGACACCACAGAAATACAAAAAAAAAATTTAAGAAAATACTACGAGCAACTATATGCCAACCAATTAGACAATCTGGAAGAAATGGATAAATTTCTAGAAGCATACAATCTTCCAAGGCTGAATCAAAAAGAAACAGAAAATTTGAACAGACCGATTACTACAATGGAATTGAATCAGTAGTCAACAAGCTCCCAACTAATAAAATCCCTGGACCACATGGATTCACAGATGAATTTTACCAAACATTCAAAAAATAATTATCACCTATTCTCCTCAAACTATTCCAAAAAATCCAGAAGGAGGCAAGGCTGCCAAGCTCATTTTATGAGGCCGCTATCACCCCAATCCCAAAACCAGACAAAGACATTACAAACAAAGATAATTATAGGGCAATAGCCCTAATGAACATAGACACAAAAATCCTCAACAAAATATTAGCAAACTGAATTCAGCAATACATTGGAAAGATCATACACCATAACCAAGTGGGATTCATTCCTGGTATGCAAGTTTGGTTCATTAACTTCAAATCAATTAACATGACACATCATGACCAACTCACAGGGACATGCTTGATAAATATAAAAATAAAGCCATTAAATTATATCTTTGAAGGTAGACAATTCAAAAGTTGGAACGGGATTACTAAATTAAAAAAACACAAACATACCCAGAAAACCCCAAGTAACTAAAGTTTGGGGTGAAAAGCACACAATACTATTATACTTCTCATTCTCTTCATTAATAGAAGTGGTAGAGACCATCCCTGAAGTTCTCAGCACTTGTTCAGAGAGTTTGAAAATAATTAGAACATGTCTCTTTCTCCTTGGTGACCAAGAAAGACTAATTCTCTTAAAGTGTGTTAAAAAAGAGACAAGTCACAACTACAGTGGAAAGGACAAGGATATATTCTAAAATACAGAGATCAAAATCTAATTTCAATGCCTTTGTTCTTGAAAAGAGAAACCTGGTAAAATAAAAGTAGCATCGTTATCTTCTCCTAAGATATCTGGGTGGATTTATTTCCCCCATGAGGACCATCTTCACATAAGATCCGAATGTTAGTAACATATTAACACCTTTTCTTCCTAATGTAATAATAACTTTATTTAACTGACTCATAACAACTTATAATTTGCTTGAATGGCCAAGAACTAAACAGTAATATTGTTACTCTGTCATATTTAAAAACACTTCTGTATTTTAATATGCCCTTAGCAAATTATTTGATGCAGCAAATAATTATATAAACAAACTTCAAAACATGGGTAAGATATTTACACCTGTTTTGTGTGTGTCCGAGAGAGAGAGAGAGAGAGAGAGAGAGAGAGAGAGAGAGAGAGAGAGAGAGACAGAGAGAGAGACAGAGAAATGGAAAAAGAACAATCAGTACCAGTAGCCCCAAAGAGTTCCTTTGCCATCAGAGGGTTGACTTAGGGAAAAAATTGTATGAATAGGCACTTCAACGTTACATTAGGGAGTTTTCACTTATGGGAGAACACCTTGGACATATAATGGTACCAGTGATCACTGTATAAGAACTCAGATTTTAGGAACTCATTTTTTGCATTTTATACAAGAGCTTTGATTTTGTCTTTAACATAAACGATGCTATAATAGCAAAATATATCCCAAGTTTCTGTATTAAGCGTTACATTATTATATCATCTATGTTCTAACAAATTGCAATTCATCCTCCATTGCCTCAGCGTTGAATCTTGAAATAAAAAGAAACTATAGGGTAACAGAGACCATTTTAATTTTTACTTCATCTCTAGAGACATAAATGAGTTCAGAGACTGTGGAAAATCATGCTTGGGTTTAGTTCATCTTTACATAGATGGCCTTTTTCAAAGAAGGGGACACATAGAATTTGGAGGAAGGTATTCTCAGCATGCAGCACCAGAAATTATTTAGGGGTAGTGATAATTTAGGATGTCACTCTAGGACATCCTAATGTCCTAGATAATTTCACCCTATGATAACTGTCACAAATTCCCTATATCCATGTAGGCAAAAGCATAGACACCCAGTAAATGTAGAATTAGTGTATGGCTCCTCTGAAGACTGTGGTACCTGTTCTGCTGAGACTGTACACTTTCCCTAAAGAGATTACCAGCATAATCTTAGATATTACAGGACCCGAGCTATCTTATTTTTGAGCTCATCAGATCCAGCATGTTGCATGTAATCTTTAACAGCTTTATTCAGCGTTTACGTAAGCTAGTGAAGGAGTTGTACGAACATGATGACAAAGTAGTAAGAATAGAGACTGAGACTTTAAAATTAAAATTCCATTTTAACAAATCCTCCGTTTGAATTTTTTCTTGTACAAGCAGAAAATTTGTAATCATTATTTGATAGTTTACAATTACATTTGCTTGGAGATATTTATGGTTGTCTCAGTTAACTGTGTCTCTTACACATTAATTTATTCCAAAGGAATTTTGATGCTACCAGGTGGACTGAATTGTAGGAGAAAAAGTTTTTTTTTTTTTTTTGACATTTCTTTAGAGGCTTGAATTACTTCTAAAGTAGCAGAGATACTTATTATTGGTGGAAAATAACAATAGAGGAAAATAATAGAAGAAAAAGACTGGTGACAACCAGAAATTGCTAAGCATGGCACCAAGTATTCTACTGTAGTAACTTAAAAAAAAAAAAGCTGCCGCTTTAATTTAGGATATTCTTTTTAATTCCACTATAATTTAAGAGGAAAGTAAAATATCTGCTTTTCTTTGCAAAATGTAAAGACATACTTATTCATGCAATTCATTTAGAAAATGAGTTGTGTGTTTGCATACAGATGTAAGCTCCTAAAACCAAACACTGTGTTTTATGTAATTGTACAACAGAGGAAATTCATGTTTCTTTTTACATCAAGTAAGTGGAAAGAAGAACATTTATGCTCGCCTGTCAGCCTTTGCTAATTGTAATTCAAACCCAAAGAGGATTAAGTACATAGACGTTAATACGTCCAGTGTTATTAATTTCTGAACAACAATAGCAACAATATCCTGAGTAAATCTGTCAGTCATAAGGATAAATAGCTGTTGAAGACTTCATTGATATCAGGTCTGCAATCTGCTGTTAATGGCTTATTTCACCAATAAAGTTTTTAAACACATGTATTTTGAAGCCAGTAAAGAATTGCCTTGAAACAATATTCTTTTCCTAAAAATACAAGCACCAGGAATCTGTAAGCATTGTAGAAAGATGTAATGCTGAGTGTAGATAAGATTTAGTTTGATTAGTAACTTTTTTGAACAAGTGTAAAGTTTATATTATTTGAATGAAGCAGTTCCGTCGATTTACATTTTAATATTTCCAACTGTTGCTGATTGCTATATAGCAACTAGCAAAAATCACAATAAATCATGCATCACATTTCCCTGAAATATTTTTAAGACAAATGCCCCAAACCTGTCTATGTTATGAAATGTGTGTTTAGGGAACTATGCACTAACTTCCACGTAAAACATGTAGGAGAAAAACCAACATAATTCATCTCGTTGTTAATCATCATTTAACCAAATAGAATTTTTGCTTTTTGAAAACAGATTTCTTACATATGACAAGGTATCTGGTATAATATATTTATGAACTGAATTTTTTTAAAATTAGAAAAGTTGAAATGAGCATAATAATAGCAGTGCCAATGACTAAAATCAAAGCTACAAAATTGTGACAAGGATGTTTGTACTGTTAACCTCATATTGGTGTAATGTGGCAGATGACTATTTGAATTCAATCTTAAAACTTACACCTTTGGTAGCCTTCAGGATATGCTAATATATATAAATATGTTCTCTAGTGTAAAATAAAGTCTGAGTGACTTATTTATTACATACATTCTGAAGTCAGAATATATTTTATTGTTAACACACCTAGCCATTAATTTATTTTGCTGAGACCTTATGAATGCTTACTGTCTTGTCTGGAGAATAGTTCATACAGCTAAGCGTCAGAAGAGAAAAAAAAAATGTAAAACTCACCAGTGGCGTCAGCTTTAGATTTGAGCTCGTTCTCACACATTTTGATGTCGCAATTAAAAATCTAAATGAAAAATATTGCACTTTTCACTAGAGGTCTGACGACTGACACTATGTTACTTCACAACTAGAATCCCAACAGACTGCATTAATGAGATTAAATGAAAGAGGAGTTAAAGGCATCAACTGTTCCATTTCATTAAGTAAGGGTGAAGGGCTGCCCAGGCAAGAAAGGCAGGAGGTAGAATACTGGTTTTTCTTTTTAATACTACTTATTCACAAAATAATGCAGCATTTGCTAAATCAGAATCAACAGTCTAAAAACATCACTTCCTCCCCATCTCCCAGAATTACATAGATACATATAGTTTCTACATTTCAATTCTCCTTTATTTTCATCCCACTGGAATAGGCATATGCCATGTAACAGAGTCATTTCTGTGATTATAAATATGTAACATAAATTTCCTTCAGGATTAGCTTGCTCCACTTATTATGGATCCTCTCTTGACTTCCAGGGATGAAGGACTGCATACAGGTAATATCATGTTCCTGTTCTCCCAAATACTGGATCAAAGTTGTTGATAAACATGAGCATTTTACAGTCAAATAAAATATGCATATCTTAGTTATAGCAGCAGTGGCAACAAAGCCTGGGAACCAGTTTGGGCACTTAATACTAGGTGGGCCACTTAGGCCCAACCCTGAGATCTAAAGTAACTTCATTCTCCCAGCATGCCTTGGTGCTCCCACTTATAAAATAAGGATGATGAAGGTACACAGACAGAAATTTCTGATCCTCATCCCTTGTCACTAGGAAGGATAAATATATGAATATGTAAACACTGCTTTGACTTCCATAGGAAAACAACACAACCTTAATGGGAGAGCAAAATACTCACATGACTATCCGCTTTATTTAACTTTTGCTTAGAGTTACTAAATTGTTTCAATGATAAATCTCAAATCTATCTCTTTACCCCTCACATCCCCACCACCTTTGACAGCTATCATTTCCTTTTCACTAATCCCTTGTCACAAATAGTTTCTTGATCTCCATTCCTTCTATTTCTCTTTTCTTTTAAACATCTCTGCTTTTTTTCTGGCTTAAACACTGAAGTAGAACTGCTTTTCGACAGGAAGGAAGGCCAGGGGTGGAGAGGTGGTTAGAGGAGGCTGGGTAAACCCATCAAATACTATTGTTAGCATGGTAGAGCTGAGCCCAGTGGTGCTCAGCTTTGCATGCTCATTGGAATAATCTAGAGAATTTAAAAATATTGATGCCCAGAGATTTCTCTCTTACCTCCCACTGATTTGTTTGGTGTGGGCCAGGGCATCTAAAGTTTTTAAACATATCCAAAGTGTTTCTAATCGGCAGCCAGGACTGAAGATTCCTGGAATGTTTCTCAGAGTCACCAGAGATGTATGTTAATGTATGTTAAATGTACAGATTCCTGACCCCCACCAATTACTGAGTCAGAATCTTCTGAGGAGGGGCCTGGAAAGCTATAATAATAAGTACTCAAGTATTTGCTATGATAGATAAATTTGGGAAAAGCTCAAGGAAAGAATCTTGGAATTTGAATTAAAACTTATTGTTTTGAATTCTTGGGTAAGTTATTTAATATTTTCTGTGTCTTAGGTGGCATATTTCTGAAATAAAATTATAACACCTACCCACTAGAGTTGCATGAGGAAGGAGTAAATGTGAAAATCCTTTGCACAGGTTCTGGTGTATACATATTGGAAATTCAATATACTTGAAAATGAATCTGCTTGCCTTGACTTATCTCCAAGACATGCATTTTAGTGTTGGCTTTAGTTATCATTTGTTCATCAGTCAATACAAATTAATTAATTAACTAATTAATAATTAATGCTATTCGTACTAGACACTGAGAAATAAATATTATGGAGCTCACAGTCCAGTGTGTATTGAAAACCAATAAATTTAATCCTACTTAAATTCTTCCATTGTAGTTGTCAGTGTTCTGTATAATACTAGAAATAATATTTTTAGACCTGTTGGTAATAAGGAGAAGAAAGTCATTTAAAAACTCTTTCTGGCCAGAACGTAAACAGATTTGGGGGATAGCAGATGTCTCCTGTGTTATAGTTTAAATGAGGAAACAGAATTGTTCTCTGTGAACTATTTAAAGGTTATTAAATACTAATTTGTATGGAATGAAATTTATAGGCACTACCATATTTTCCCCAAAATAAGACCTAACTGGAAAAATAAGCCCTAGCATGATTTTTTCAGGATGCTTGTAATATAAGCCCTACCACAAAAATAAGCCCCAGTTAAGATCCTCAGCCAGACGGACGCATTTTATACATCTGTTGCAATACATGACGGATGTATTGAATTATAAAATAATAATATCAATATACAATTAAATATAAATAAATAATATTATTGACATTAATACTTAAAATAAATAATAATACAAACTGTAATTAAGTATTTGTAAATACCTAAGTGGGTGCCTTTGGATGAGAGATAAACGCCAATGTAAACAGATGAACTTGAGACTTATTGCCCAATGACCAATTGGAGTACAGACACAACGCAGGAATAACGTGCGCACTTGATAACCAACGGATGTGGTTGTGTCTAATATGAACCTTCATAATTCAATACACTGTGTGTTGTAACAGATGTACTTAATGCACTTGTGTGAAATAAAGAAACGTTTCTGAATTTTGGTGCCTGCAATTTTTCGTCACTTTTGTGTGGACCATCATTCTTAACTGTCATCATTTTTGTTGCCACTCCTGTCTCTTAAGTCTTCAATTAACACTTGATTTAATGGTAGATTTAAAGGGAATAATATTTTGAGCCCCAGATGAGTGCAAAAAGAAAGAGCTATTCCATTGAGTAAAAGAAAGGAATCGTGGAGGACTCCCGGGGCAAGAATCCTACAGCTTTCTACAAAGAGAAGTTGGATCTCTGAATGGTCAGAACAAGGAGAGCAGAGTACGACAAGCTCAGTCAACAGGTAGACGAGAAAAATGCTAAGAATCTCAAGTGTGGATCAGGTCGGCCACCATTATTTCCTGAGCTGGAAGACATCATCTGTGAATAGATTGCTGACAGGAGAGGAAAGGCTTTGGTTGTGCACAGGGCTGATATTCAAGCAATTGCCCTTGCAATGGCACTGTGGTTAGGAATATCCCCAGAAGAATTCAAAGTGTCACAACACTGGCTGGATGACAATTGATCAGAGGGGTGCCTCAATCTACTACATTCCCTCCACTTGTTACAAAAGTGCATGTATTACCTGTATTTTGGTAATTCATCTGGATGGAAAGAAAGCCCCACTTCTAATCATCACTAAGGGCAAGAAAGACAAGGTTGAATGTGTTTCGGCATTTATGTTCTTGAAACCGAAAAAGCCTGGTGCACACAAGCAGTTATAAGGAAGTGGGTCGATTCAATGCTGCCACTTGTTTGGCGAGGTGGCCAAAGAAGTCTGCTAGTCTGGGATTCAGCCACACTCACCATGCTAAAGACATGAAGAACTTCCTTGCAGAGAGAAGAATAGATCAAATAATGATTTGACTGCAGCACTGGGGGACCATAGATAAGTCTCACCACCAATGCCTACCATTTCCTTTAATTTGTGTTTCTCTTTGACAGCAAGCTCATCTTTGGGGCATGTTGGTTTATTTGCTTGCTGCTACTTAGTGGAGATGAGAGAAGATTAAGAAAAAGAGTTCTTGCTTCTTTTTGTTCTTTATTTAATCACATTTGGTTTTTAGTGTAGGAACAGGGAAGTTGGAACAAAAAATATCTCTTGATTTCCTTTTTTCCCTTAGTCAACTACCTTTCCTTTCAGCCCCTTTGTCTGGCACTTAATTGCTAATTTAGACAATTGTCCCACTGGTATTAAGTCTTTCCTCTGTCCTGTTGGTAGATTTCCTTATTTCTGGTTAGGAATATCATCATTGGAGGTGAGAGGGAGTTGATCTCTCCCTCTAAATGGCTCTTCCTTGACTCCATGGTACATGTTATGGACTGAATGTTTATGTTCCCCCAAATTCACATGTTAACATCCTAACTCACAATGTTATGGTATTAATAGGTGGGGCTTTTGGGAGGATTAGGTCATGAGGTTGTAGCTCTTACGAATGGAACTGAGTGCCCTTATAAAAGGACCCAGAGAGCTGTCTCACTTTCTTTCACGACAATGAGAAGTTGACAGTCTGCAACCTGAAAGAAGACTCTCACCTGAAGCCAACCATGCCGGCATTCTGATCTTGGACTTGCAGCATCAGAACTATGAGAAATAAATTTCTGTTGTTTCTAAGCCACCCAGTCTGTGGTACCTTTTCTAGCAGCCTGAACAGATTAAGATAGTACATATTCACTAAATGTCAGCTATCCTTTATAGATAGATAGATAAATAGATAGATGATAGATAGTCTTATTTTGATTCCACACCCTTGAGAAAAACCTTCTTCTAAAGTCTTTACATAGGAGTTATGTATCCATTTATCAATTTCTCCTCTGAGTAATGAATCAAAATGATACTCATACACACCTTACAGTCTACAGCTGATGTAGGCGCCAGAGAGAAGAATAAGGGCATGTCAGAATCAGAACTGGGTTCTGTTCCCACCCTTTTCCAGCTATGCACTTTCAGCAAGTGACTTGACCTCATTTTTAAAGTAGGGAAAATAGTTACTATTTCATGCATTTGTTATAAAAATTATATTAGATAATACATACGAAACCATATAAACTGATATCCTGGTATACAGAAGGCACTCAATAAAGATCTAATTCCCTGAAAATCAAAGCTGATGAGAGCATAGCAAGAAACAAGGTGAGCACAGTCCCTTGTCTTTATGCAGATAGAATGGTATTATTTTATCTAAATTGACCTAGTAAGCAGTGAGAAGAGTTTCTCCAGTCACAGTAATATTTCGTTCTGCCAAAATTGCATTTGCAAAGTGAGGTTGACGAAGGGTACTTGGTAAAATTAAATGTATTCTTTAATGTAGTCAAAACTATACATTTCCAGAAGGCTAAATGCATCATTTATGCTATTGCTCAACAACAGAATTGTAAACATCCTTGGCCTCTATCCACTAGATGACAGTATCACTCCCCAGCTGTGACAACGAAAAAGGTTTCCAAATATTGCCAATTATCCCCTGGGTGATGCTTATCTTGTACAATCTATTTGAGAAACTTTAGCAGTTTAATTTTGATGCAGTGTAGACTAGTGATTACTGCCTTAATCAGTAGCTATGTTATTTTGGTGAATGAGCTTACAAATATTTAATGGTAGTTCAAACCCGTATTTACATTTCCAAGCATTTCCTCAACAGTGCTCCTACTTATTTTCCACTCAAGGGAAAGTTATATGGACAATAGAATGGAAAACAGAGAGACTAGCAGTATTCTTATTGGATGACATTAAGATCAGAATCCAAAATTCAAATGGCAGAAATCTGAGCCCTGGTGGCTCATTTATTAACACATTCCTAAGCTTCCTTCTAATACATCAGAGTGTCTTTAAAGGCACTTTATTGAGTGCCTTCTGTATACCAGGATATCAGTTTCTTAAACTTTAAGAAAATTAACAGAAATAACTTTCCAATATCATGCAAAATAGAGTCCTTCCATTATATCAATTATTAGATTGGTCAGATATGTAAGGTAGATTTTGGGGAACAAGTACTTTTTTATTTGCATTAAAAAGTGCTAAATATTTTTTAAAGACTTTATTTTTTAGAGTAGTTTTACAACAAAATTGAGAGAAATACAGAGATTTTCCATATAACTCTTGCTCACACACATGCATAACCTCCCCGATTATCAATATCACTCACGAGAATGGTGTATATTTTCAAATAAGGATGAACCGAAAGTCCATAGTTTACATTAGGATGCACTTTTGGTGTTGTGCATTCTATAGGTTTGGACAAATGTATAATGACATGAATCCATCATTATAACATCATACATAATATTTTCACTGCTCTAAAAATCCTCTGTGCTCTGTATATTCATCCCCCAACTCCTCCCAGCAATCACAGACCTTTTTTCTTGTTTCCATTGTCTTGCCTTTATTATTCTTGACATTAAGCAAACTTAAGTCAGTAGAAATCCAAGCTATTTAAGAGTTGAGACTTGAACATTAGGGAATGGCTTAAACCCATTTGCTTCTTGAATCTTGACATTTGTGCACTCAGCAAAAACATGTTTGTTGAGTGCATACAATATTCTAGTAACTGAATTAAATATACCTTCTCTTAAGGTCCTTCGTAAGCCTGTATGTAATAAGACCACAATTATCTGTATGTAAACCTACTGTGCAGGAAGAGTAAGAGATTTCCCTGTTCTCATTTACTCGTAGCACCTGTTTGGTTACATTCAATGATGGGAGGTTCAGAACTTTGCAAGATAACAAATTTCACTAATGCATTGTCCTGCTGATCAATGAGTTATGATTTCCTCCAGCTCATATATCTTTAGTATGCTCACAAGCCTTGCTGAAATAAAAAAAAAAAAAAGAACTCTGTGCTGTTCTATTGGTCTTCTCAGTATAATAAATACTATTAAAAATGATTAGGGTTAGTTTGTCATTACTTAATTTTTGGTGTGCCCAAGATGAATGTCAATGACACCAATTTACCTCCCTAGTCCTATGGCTCCAGTCTGTAATTTGTTTTAAAGTTTTGCTATTATGTACAGTGCATGCATGTGTGTGTATAAATATATACATATATATAGATATGTAGATATGTACATATATAGCTTTCTATCTATATAGTATAAGTACTTGTATATGTGTAATTTTTCTCTGTCTGGATTTGAATGTGGGACATTTCAGTTATTTCTAATCTTCTGGAAGTTTTTCAGTTTGCCAGGAATCTCAAAGATTACCATCAAAGAAGAAACAATCTGTAGTCCCCAATATATCATTCTTCTGGAGGCTTTTGCTTACTTGAAGTGGCAAGGTTCACCCTTATAACCCTCTATTCAGTGGGTGACTTCAACTCTGCTTTAATGACTCTTGTTGTGTAACTCCTTTCATTCTGAAAATCATTCTCCTGAGTGGAGGAGACACCACTCTTAAAAATATGCAGAGATCGATACCATAAAGATGTTTGCCTTCGTAGTATTCCTGGATGATTCTTTGTATTTCTGTGGCATCCCTGATAACTTCTGCTCTTTCATTTCTGATTTTGTTTATTTGTGTCTTTTCTCTTTTTATCTTAGTGAGTCGAGCCAAGGGTCTGTCAATTTTGTTTACCATATGACCCAGCAATCCCTCTCCTGGGTATCTATCAAAAAAATCTGAAAATAGTTTCCATAAAGACATATGTGCTCCAATGTTCATTGGAGCTTTATTTACAGTGGCCAAGACATGGAAACAAGCAAAGTGTCCTTCGATAGATGAATGGATAAAGAAGTGGTATATATACACAATGGAATACTGTTTGGCCAGAAAACATGAAATAGTACCATTTGCGACAACATGGGTGGATCTTGAGATTATAATGCTAAGCAAAATAAGTCAGACAGAAAAAGTAGAGAACATTTCACTGACATGTGGGATGTAAAACTGAAAACAACAAAAGAACAAGACAAACAAGTGAAGAAACAAAAAACTCATAGACATAGACAATAGTTTAGTGGTTACCAGAGGGTAAATGGGGTCAAATATATGGTGATGGAAGGAGAATTGACTCTGGGTGGTGAACACACAATGGGATTTATAGATGATCTAATACAGAATTGTACACCTGAAATCTATGTAACTTTACTAACAATTGTCACCCCAATAAACTGTAATTTAAAAAAGTGTTTGCCAAGATGTCTAACTTGGAAGTTGACTTTAGATCAGCTCCATCATAAGCCTGTATATAACGCCACATATCTAGTACCATGGGAGACAGAAGGAATTTTGCATGTTGCTGAATATGCAACATCACAGAATGAGCTTTGATTGTTTTAATCCAGGACACATGACTACGAGCTGCTACACCTGGGACCTATATTATTATATACTTTTGCATGATCTTCATACATGCTAGCTCAGAATTTTCTAGCAAAACAATTTCCACTTCTCAAGAGTCTGATCTTCTTCCATTGTGGCCGTGACGTAAAAAGAATAACTTCTTCCTTTTATAAACATCGATGTTTTTTAACCCCAGATCTCTAGGCTCTGTCATTTATTGCTATTGCTTAGATTCTATTTTTTTTTCTTTCTGTATAAAGCCACCAACAGCATATCCTATTTTACATGAGAATGAGGCAATTAAGTCAGAAAGAATTCAGGTACAGTCATTAGTGCTAAACAAATTCAGTAAAAGAATTGAGTTTCTCATCTTGTACCTTCTAAGGAACATATTCACCAAGAGACAACTTAACAACTGGATACAGTAAATTTACTTAAAAAATGTAGAAAGTCCAAGAATGGTAGCATTATCTCTGTGTGCAGTCCAAGTTTGCATTAACAGAAAGAAATCTGTCCCTGAAGTATCTTACAAGGTAGACTGTGCACAGTTTTCTTTCCTAGCTCATCCTTGGGACAGCTTATAGCATCTTACAGCCAACCAAAATTGTGAATATTTGACTGAACAGAGTAAGAAACAAATTGAGAATGGAAAACCACATAAACAAATCACATGTTGCCAAACTAAATGCAGATTTAACATCCTTGAGAAACAAAATCTTTAATTTCCAACTCAAAAGGGAAAACAGGAGTTTTCATCTGATCTAAAGTTAAAAGCAGAAAATCCTGAGAAGCAATCAATGGCAAATATATCAAGCCATTCACTGTTTTCATTTGCAGAATCCTCCAGGCTCCATGGAATCAAACAGTAATAACAGCTAGCATGAACTGAAAACTTAGTATGTGCCAGGTTCTGTGTTAAGAACTTTAATGTGTTACCTCATTTATTTAACACAACTCTGGGAGGTAGATGTCTTACTCTAAAGTAATTGGTGAAGAAATTGAGGCGCAGCAGGGCTAAGGAAGGGAAACCTCAGTGGTGATCTCAATATGTGGTCCACAGACGAGCAGTACCAGAATCACCCGCGCGTGTATGCTGGTGAGATATGCCAACACTCTGTCCCACCTTAGATCTACTGAGAGGTGGTCCAGATACTCTAGGAGTGAACATTATAGCACTTTGGGTTTTATGAAGCCCTCCAGCTGATTCTAATGAGAGCTAAAGTGTGAGAACAATGGCTTGGATCACACAGTTAATAATGGTGGATCCTTGTGTGTTTTGGCATGTAAACCCATACCCTAAATTACATACACATTATATTGATTTCTTCATGAAGGTAAGAGGTATTTAGGAGCATTTCAAGAAAGACATACTTTTTACTAAGTATTAGGTTTTCTTTTGTTTGTTTTGTCTATTTGAAGAAGTCCTGAAGGCCTATGTTTGCAGCCCCCATAGTTTCAGGAGGGGAGATGACCCCTGCAAACAAAGGCAAAATGCATATTGCGCAAGCCTTTCCCTCTTTGTTTCTAAGGAGCAGACAGACACTGGGTTACCTTCTTGCTGGGGGCAAATGTCATCGTGGACAGAATGTCCGCACTGTGGAAAATAGAGCACGTCACTGTTGTTGGGGTCCAAAATCCACAGCATGTTTCTCTTGGGAGATCACTTACCAACAGTACCTTGAGTTTTTGGTTCTAAAGTCTGCCTCCGATCCTCTTAACCCTCATGAAATTTGATTACCTGTCATAAATCTGTGCGCCTGCTTAATAAATGAATTGTCACTTATTTTCTCTTCCTATCTCTTAAACATGATATTAGTCTCTTAATGATGATATTAATAATGATACCTTAATAATGATATTAGTCTATTTCTCTTAAACATGAAAATGCCATGATATTAGGCATTTTCATCATTACTGTTTTCACTTATTATGAGTACCTTTGCTACACTTCATGCTGACTGTTACTTCACAACTGAATGAAAGATTTAAACTCCAGTTTCCCTGAAGAAAGAAAGGGGAAACAAAGAGAAATACATATGTATGATGATCTCTCCCTTTGCTTCCTAGGTTTAAATAAAAGGTTATTGTATAAAACTTGTAGGCTTACCCTATTTTGTCAGAACAAAGGGTAAAATGCTGAATGTGGATACAATTTAGTGAATGTAGTAGCATCTGACTTTCCATTTTACTTATATTTTGTTTTTTCTCCTTAATACTTATTAGGTGTTCAACTCGCTGTCTTAAGCACTATTCAATGGTAAATTCAAGTTATTTTCAAACTGCTTGAAAAGCATTATCAAAATATTGCTGTTTCGGAGGTCAACAAAGCCCGGGGAATTTTCAGTAATAAATGTTATATCAAAGACTTAAAAGAATACTTTTTCTATCCCATTTAGACAATATTTCCCCCGTTGGGCTGAGATAAAAATCTCAGCCAAGTAGAAATATCACTATTTGATACTACCACACTTACTAACAAATAATAATTGGATAATCTGGAGGAATAAACATTGAATTATTGTCTTACAGTTGAAAATTAAGAACTGTATCCCATCAGCTAAAAAATTTTTCAGATGAGTAGGGCATGAATGCTGCAGGAATAGTTCAATAAATACAGGACAATATGTAACTTTGCCTGTGACACAAACACTCATAGAGTGACTAACCCAATTTGCCCATGCCCTTGTAACTAATGGGTCCAAGAATAGTTAATGCTAGGAATCTAAAAATTATCTTTTGTTTGCTAAAGGCAGTTGATGGGTGATGTGTTGGAGCAGCAGCCGCCTTAGGTATGTTTCAGAAAAATGCTTATTCTGATTTTCTGAAGAGAGACTAAATGGCCTCGCTGAGAGGTTTATATTGCTTAGGGTATGAAAAAGACACAGTTGTTAAGATACCTTAAAACAGGAAAGGATTCAAATAATATTTACTCAAAAAATGAATCAATGTGAGAATTAAGACAGAGCTAATCATCAGCATTGGATACATCCTGCTTATTTGAGATTCTAGACAGTTGGTTCAGAAAATAACAACAAAAAATATCTTTTATTTTTTTTAATTGTTTTTTTTCAGTTACAGTTAACATTTAGTATTATTTTATACTAGTTTCAGGTATACAGCATAGTGTTTAGATATTTATAGAATTTATGCAGTGATTCCCCGCCTAGTCTAGTACCCACCTGGCAGTATACATAATTATTACAATATTATTGACTATATTCCCTATGCTGTACTTTACATCCCCATGACTATTTTGTAACTACCAAGTTATACTTCTTAATCCCTTCTCCTTTTTTCACCCAGGTCCCAGACCCCTCTTCCCTCTGGCAACCATCACTTTGTTCTCTGTATCTATGAATCTGTTTCTGTATTGTTTGTTCATTAATTTTGTTCTTTAGATTCCACATATAAGTGCGATCATATGGTATTTGTCTTTCTCTGTCTAACTTATTTCACTAAAGCATAATACCCTGTAGGTCTATCCATGTTGTCGCACATGGTAAGATTGCATTCTTTTTCATGGCTGAGTAATATGCCATTGTATAAATGTACCACCTCTTCTTTATCCAGCCGTCTATTGATGGCACTTGGGTTGATTCCACATCTTGGCTATTGTAAATAGTGCTTCAATGGACACAGGGGTGCACATATGTTTTTGAATTAGTGCTTTGGATTTCTTCAGATAAATAGTCAGTAGTGGAATTGCTGGGTCATATTTTTAATTTTTTGAGGAACCTCCAAACTGTTTTCCATAGTGGCTGCACCATTTTGCAAATAACATTTTGTGCTTAAGCTCCCATTCCCTGTATAGGAATATAATACCACCATGCTTTGTTTTGTTCACATATAATGGAATAAACTTTTTGCAATAAACTGAATGTTTGTGTCTCCCCAAAATTTATATGTTAAAATCCGAACCTCCAATGTAGTAGTATTAGAAGGTGAGACTTGTAGGAGGTAATTATGTCATGAGGATGGAGATCTCGTGAATGTGATTAGTGTCCTTACAAGAAGAGGCCAGAGAGCTAGCTAGCTCTCTCTTTCTGCCATGTGAGGACACAGTAAGAAGTTGGCAGTCTGCAACACAGGAAAGTGACCTCACCAGAACCTATCTATGCTGGCATCTTCATCTCAGATTTTTAGCCTCCAGAACGGAGAAATAATTTTCTGTTCCTTATAACTCTCCCAGTCTATGGTATTCTGTTATGGGAGCCTGAACAGACTAGACAGTCCTCCTTCTCTTTCCATTTTGGTGTAATGGTTACGATAGTGGTACCCAAACTTTTAAAACTATACCGCATTTAAGCAAGGCAAAGATCTTACAGGGCTCCCACTGCACCCATGCCCACTTTCTAGTGGATTTCCAAGTATATGTATGTTTACATATGTAAAATAGCAACTTGACAATATGATAGTCTGATTTCTTCACACACTAATAAATTAGAGCCACCTGTAAAATGCTTAATAACATGTTAATTCTAGTTTCTGAATATCAATATTTTAATAACTCCTTGAAATCTACTGTGTTTCCCTGAAAATAAGACCTAGTCGGACAATCAGCTTTCATGCGTTTTTTGGAGCAAAAATTAATATAAGACCCGATTATATTATGTTATGTTATGTTATGTTATATTATATTATATATTATATTATAGTCTTATATTATATTATATAAGACCAGGTCTTATATTATAGTAAAATAAGACTGGGACTTATATTAATTTTTGCTCCAAAAGACTCATTAGAGTTGATTGCCCTGCTAGGTCTTATTTTCGGGGAAACAGGGTACGAAGTAAGTTACTAGTGAATAAGTCCTTAGACTTATGTGAAAATGAAACTCCACAGAATTGTCATCTGTCTATTACAAGAACTGAAAACAAAAGAGCTTGTAATATTTAATTAGAGACTGGCCTGGAGAAATTCATGGCCCTCCTAGTGAACTGAGAATCGCACTTTGAGAAACAGTAATTTGTGGCATAGGCTTTGGACCTGTGCTCAAGTCCACTTAAGAGATGCATCCTTATTCAAGATGATCAGCCTCTCTGCATCTCAGTTACTCCATGTACCAAAATGGCATGATGACTCTTACCTCATAGGGTTGCTGAAAGGATAAACTGTAGTCCTGTGTGAGGTAACTGGCCCCGGGTTGGCACATACAATTAAAAGTTGTCAGCATATGGTGGTCATTATTAACCATGAAAACTGCCCATCGCATAGCTGAGCTTTCTGCCACTATGCCAGAAAAGAGCCACAACCCCAGGTATGTGGGATACATGCATTTCCCTCATCACTGGAGGCTGAGAGTCCTCCCAGACAGCCAACAAAGTGGACACATATGATTTGGGGTTGAATGCCTGAAACTCAAGACTTGGCACATTACATGTGAAAGAAAGCTCTCCCACCTATGATGCATTCCTACCTCTAGGGGGTACCTCATCTCCCAACCTAGTTCTTATTCCCAATAATTCCATGACAGGGAAAATTACACGTACTGACTAATTCAGCAATAAATTCTTATCAAATGCTCATTAACTGCCTGGGCCAGTGCTCATTTGTACTCACTGGTTATCCAGCTAACAGTTGCCTATTATTTTGGGAGAACATTATGAACATTATCACTCACATATGAGTTATAACAACAGTAACAGTTATCATAAATAATAATACTTTATATGGCACATTTTTATGTACATTTTCACGCACGTTTTAAAATTGAAAATGTTTACCAGTTATAAATGAAACTAATTTACATAATGAAGACTTGCTTGAAAAAACAGAAGGAAAAGTATTAAATAACCAGCTATGGGAAAAGGAATTGCTGACTAAACAAACACTGGAGTTCTTCAGAAAAAAAAAAAAAAGTACTCTGTAATTCAGGGATCATTAATTTTTTTCTCCACTCTGTGTGTATGGTGGTTTAGGGACATAACAGTGCGTTAGTAAGGTCAGCGGCAAAGGGTAGACCACCACTCGTCATGCCGTGTATCCTGTCATCATTAGTGCATTAGAACCAAACGCTACATCAAACCTTTCTCCAGCACAACTCCGTAAGTTCTTTTCTCACCACCAGAACTTCTACCTGTACTGTTTTTATTTAACGTACTATGCAGTGCCAAAAGATATCATGCATGCGTCTTTAAAAAATATTCAGGCGTCTCTTTGAAAAATTATTGAGTGCTTATGTACCAGATCTAGAAATTCAATAAATAGTTTATATAACTATTTTATATATATGATAATTTTATTCTTATGATTTTTAATCTGAGGAAAAAGCACCCAGTCTCAGCAAAAAAGCCACGTGGAAGACATTTTATTCCGTCTGAGGAGAGAGCGGGTGACGGTTGCTCTTTAGGGCTTGCAGTTTCCTCTTGGCACGCTAAGGGTGGTGCTGTTGATGGAGGGCAGTGTTGGCAGTTAGACGCACCATGATGATATAGCCAGACATCTGGCGTCAGCACAATGAAGAGCAGGAATAGATGGTGCTGAGGCGACCAGCATACGGTTCTGCTGACCGTGACCTAAGCTAAGTTCAAGGTCTAGTCTTGCTTTTAAGGTGAGAATGTGGTTCTTTCTGGTTACTGTAGCTAGTGTCAAGTTTGGGGGTTTTACTTGGCTTATTCTGCACATTCATACTACAAGTATAGTCTTCTAGTGACTATAGTCTAGGCGTAGAGGGAGGAAACCTCATTTACCCCCATTCATCCACCAGACTGTAATAGGTTATTAAAAGTTTGGAGGGAAAGTGCTGGTATGACTACAACTCCTTATTTCTTTTGTTCTTAGTCAGAAGATCTTCATAATCAGATTTCTGGCAATGTCACATGACATTACGTCCTTCTACAATGAACATTTTGGAAATCTCATGGGAAGCTTTACAGTAAGAAATGAGATACTTAGTTGGGTTGTAATCTCTTTTAAAGCTACAAATTTAATATGAGCATCCTCAGAGGAAAACAAAAACGTTATTCACATGTGTTAGAATTTGTATATGCATAAAACATCTTTGACATGATAAACAAGAAACTGGTAATACTGTTTGTCTCTGTGGAGATGATTAGAGGTGAGATGAAAACATTTAATGGAATTCCTTTGGAACCATTAAAATACTATATATATATATGTATGTATATTGTATTTTATGTATATATAGTGTTTTATATATATAATTTTATATATATATACACATATATACATGCTATATATATAAATTTTATATGTATATAGTATTTCATATATATAATTATATATATATATAAAATTCAAATATTCTCTATGCAAAATTAAATTAGAATTTAAAATAAAAATGAAAGTTTTAAAATATTCTCAAAGAAACATTACTTTTAGTAGATGTATATACTTCTTCTTGGGGTTTGCCTTAATTTATTCAATTTCATCATAAGTGGTTACTGAAGTTGTTTCTAAGACTCTTTTTCCTATTATAAGATGCACAAGGTTTTTTGAAACCTTGAGCATGTTATGAGCGTGCCTGTCTCATTATACTCTTTCTGACACTGACTATTATTCTTTTTCAAAATAGTTACTGTTAATGTAATATGTGAAAAATGGCTTCTTGATATATTAATGTTATAAAACAATTAAATATTTACCCCAAATTGGCTTCTACTTGCCACTGAACATGAGTTTTTGCTTCTGATATGTTTTGTGTCTGTGGAATGCAAATTATCAAAAGGATTAGTTTAAGAAAATTATGATTTTAAAGGGAAGCCTGCTCAACCCTAGGTGGAAATGTTTAGGTTTCCTTTGATGTTAGTAAAATTTGCACTATTTTAGTTCTTCACTGAACTGATGATAGAATTATGGTCAATGCAGAAGATATTGTACTGATAAAAGAGGATTTGTACTTCAATGAAATATTTCAATTTATTAATGTTTCTAGCTCTGAAACATCTTTTTCTATCTTTTTAAAAATTAAAATATATTATGTCACAGCATAGTGACTCGATATTTATATACCTTATGAAGTCATTGAAATATTTTGCTATTTTGATATATGAGTATATCTCAGTAAGAAAAACTATACCACAGCCAGCAGGAGACCCTCAACTCATGTTGCACCAAACGACAGGTTTGGGACCACCTGTGGCTCAGAGGATGATCTGAAATGATGACTACAAATAACAGGCCTCAGGGCTCATTAGTGATCCCAGGGACACCCACTGCCCACAGAAGGAACTTTGTGAAGGTTTCTATATTCTTTCAGCAAGATGTCCAAAGCATCTCAGTGGTGAACAAGGTTTACCTTAATTCACTTTGAATATAATCTCCATCTGCAGATAAACACAGTTGTTTCCATAATTTGACTAAGAATATCACTAAAAGTCTGAAAATACCTCATTTCTGGTCTGCCCTATGTCTGAAATTTGCCTCCCCATTCCTCCCTCCCTCTAGGTCTTCGGAAACAACCATCTTTCTGTATCTGTAAATTTGACTACTCTAGGTGCCTTTGTAAGTGGAGTCATACACCCTTTGTCCTTCTGTGACTGGCTTATTTCACTTAGCGTAATGTCTCCCAAGATCCATCCATGTTGCAGCATGTGCCACCATTTCCTTCCTTTTTTCATAGCAAATCTTTAAAATCTGATGTATATTTTGCACTAACACCTCAGTTTGGATGTTCACTTTTCAGTGGTTTAAGTGCCAAAACAATATAGCTGTGATTAATGAAAAAATATTTTACACTGCTTTAATATTTAAATTATAATTAATTAAAATTAAATAGTATTAAAAATTCAGTTCTGTAGGTGCATACTTCTAGTGCTCACCAGCCACACATGGCCAGTGGCTGCTGTACTGGACAGCACAGCTCTACATAATACTCGTTTTCATTTACAGAATCAAGGCTTGATATCTGTAGCCCTGCACTTATGGTGGTATTACTCCTACTTCTTATAGAGCCATTGTTCTCAGAGTGTGGTCTCATGACTGGCAGCCTCTGTATCAGCTGGGAACTTAGAAACACAAATCTGAGGGATTCCTCATAGGTCTACTGAGTCATAAACTCTGGGGGAGGGCCCCACAATCTGTTTTAGCAAGTTTTCTGGGTGATTCTGACGCATGCTCAAGTTTGAAAACTACTGCTGTCAGTCTAAAAACTTTTCCTTGGGCTGGGGGATTACCAAGAGAACAAGAGCTTCTAATTCTACAATGTTTTCCCATAGAACCTTCTGCTACCATGGAAATATTCTATATCTGCACTGTCCAATATGGTAGCCAGTAGCCACTGGGAAAGTGACCAATAGTGCAAATAAGGAACTAGTTTTAAATTCCATTTAAATTTGACTGCCTTAAATTTAAATTTAGATTTCGCCACACGTGGCTAGTCGTTATCTAATGAGCCTCTCTTACAGATAGGCCAGGCGTTCAGTAACGGTGCAGGGATCATAGACGCAAACCTGGGGTGAGTTCAGGATTAACTTGGAGGTAGAATCTGATAGGCGACGGCCCTATCTTCTCTAGGGCTTCTTTCAGAACAGAGATGAGATGAGACGGATTCACTGAACCGGTGTGTGTTCCAAGCCCAGGATTAGGGTAATCAAAACAACCGGTAGCCCACTGCCTGATCAAGACGCAGGGACTTATTTTTCCAGGTCAGAAGTAGAACCATGAATTCTGACAAGGAGGTTACAACATGATAATCGTATTTTGTAATTAATGATCGCACAAGCTGTTCTCTTCCTTTGGCCTCTGAGTTATCATAACTGACATTACTTTATCATAGCAGTCTATTACTTTTTTAATGGTACAGGCTGTGCTATGTGGCTGTGCTTATGGAGACATTTTTTTTATTTATTAATTCTCTTTTATACAAAATACTTTCTAGACCTGATATATGTCTCTGCTTTTGTCCTGGACCTTTTCATCTTCCACAGTTCTTGAGCAATCACTATGATTTCCTTGCACTTCCAAAGTACAGGCATTTTCCATAATAACACAGAGAAAAGGAAAATGACTGGGTTCCAAGGTTTCAAGGCATGAGGTGATATGACTCTTATTACTTAAAATCAGAGTGGATAAGGAGAAAAGCGACTTGTATTTTTTGTTTAGGTTATCACACCTTTCTTAAACCAACTCAAACCCCAGGTTTCCCTGGACATGAGTCATATCTGATCATGGGATTGAGTGGGCTCCATGGAGCTGGGATGTGGTTCCTGATGAAATTTACCTGGCAGAACACAGAGAGGGACAGCACAGCTATGTGGGATTACTGGGCCCCTCACAACCCGCTTTGTAATTTAGGTGCACCCCTGAGGGTAAGTATGACCTCAAAACAACTCTAGCTCCTAAACCTCATCCCTGTTGGTTTACTCTTCCCATGGAGAGAAGACTTAGTTTGCACCTAGGTGTAAAGGCTAAAACTTATATGATGGTTGTGCCATTTTTATTTTGAAGTAGAACCAAAAAGCAACATACTATGCACAGAGGATATCACATAAACTGGTAAATTGGCAAAAAAAAAAAAAAAGTCTGTCTTTGACAAAAGAAAAGTGATACAAAGCGATTGCTTTCAATATTTCAATATGTCTTCCCAAACAATGGTCTCTACCTCATCCATCTAACTGCCTTAATTGGCAGACAGTAAAGTCTGATGGGAAAATAATGGTCTCTTAAATACCTGAGAATGAAAAGCAAATTAAGTTAGCACAGTGTAAAAGGCAAGTAATTACATAATGTCAATCCTGTTTTATGCTGTTTAGTCTTAAACAGCATACAAAGAAAGGGCATGTTTAGGAGAGAAAAAAATAAAATGAGCTCTTTAGATGACTTATGCCCTGCCTACTTGGGTGAACAATGACTGGGCTTCAGGGAAGGTTTCTCCAACGAGAGGCTGCCTGTACCCAAAGTCTTCTCTTTCTCTAGCCTGTTCTAATTTGCAATAACCTGTGACAAGAATTGTCTTTTGGTTCTCAGATGTGTTTCTGAATAGGAAGCTAACCACACTGCATATGGAACGGAAGAAGAGAGTCACAGAGAGCCTTATGTGGCTGGGAGAGAGTCCAACTGGTGGAGGGACTCCCAATCTTTGGCCATCCCCAAGATTGGCTTTGTGGATTCAGGCTGGTTTTTATCCTTAGTTTCTGTGTTTTATTGTTTACCAAAAGGGGACATTCTCAGGGACTGGGTGTGCAGAATAATCAGTGACAATAATGGGGAAGCATCATCCTATGAAAAGGGCATGGCATCCTGGTATGGAGAAGGATGAAGGGAAGCTGACAGGCTAAGTGGCAATGAACCAACTTCTATCACTCTCCCAGTACTTCCGCGTTCCTTTCTTCCTCCCTCCCGCCCTCCCAATATCCTTCTTTTCTTCCTTTCTCTTTCCCTCCTTCCTTCCTTCTTTTTTCCAAATAAAAATATTGGCATTTACATATTTACATGTGTGTAAATATATATGTGTGTGTTCTTTGCAAAAACTTTACAGAATGCAGATATATAAAGAAGAAAGTAAGGAATAAACAATTCTATTTTCCCAGAGGAAGACCACTATTAAATGTTCAGACTATAATTTTTATAAACTTTTTCCTGGCATATTTCCAACTCTCTGTCTCTCTCTAGTATGTATGTGTGTGTGTGTGTGTGTGTGTGTGTGTATGTAATATATATACATACACATACATATATACTAGTATATATGTATATTGTCGTGCAGGAGACCCTGCTCGCTGCGCCATGTGTCATGCGGGGTGTCATGCGGGGTGTCAGCTCCCGCTCCCCACATAAAAACGCAGGATGTGGTGAGGCCAAAAAGGAACACCCAAGGAGCCATAGGTAGGGTAGTCATACCACTATATTCTTGTTGGTGGCTGGGTTGGAGAAATAGGAAGCAGGAGCGACATGATCTGCAATCCATACTCCGCCACACTACGTGCTTGCCAGCCACCATCTTCTTGCTTGTCCCCATTTTCTGCTAGCGTAGCCATGGCAGTTATATTACTGGCCAATGGCTCACTGGTTACAGCTGACGGCCAACTAGCCACAGCTGATGGCCATCTGATCACAGTTGATGGCCATTTACTACCTGAGCCAGCACCTTTCTATGTGAGGCCGAGAGCCTGGAAACTGCTTTTTGGGGCTCTGTCCCCACACTCCACCCCTACAGGGTCTCGCCTCACAATCTACGCGATAAGTGTCTTGCGCGAGGGGCCCTGTGCGAGGAGCCTAGAAGTGAATGCAATATCCTGGACATAGCCAGGGTTTCTCAGGACACCACCAGTCCTTCTGGGCACAGCCAGACTTCCTGGGCTTCTTAGGGTACCACCAGTCTCCCCGGGCACAGCCAGGGCTCTCAGGGCACTGCCACTCTCTCTGGGCCTCTCAGGGTACCGTGCTAGAATAATAGCGACTCACAGTCAAGGTGTTTACATACTTCCTGGACACAGCCAGGGTTTCTCACATATTCTCCACGGCGGCTGGTCGAGACACAAAAGCAAACATCCGCCAGTTCCACCACATGGTGGCATGTTCCCAAACAGACAGTCAAGCGGTCCATTAAATTAGGGATAGAAGGCAATTCCCCACAGTCCATGGTCATTCGCCAGGGCTGTCGTGGGGCTGAGGGACGACCTTGATCTCACCTGCTTCTCCCATGGAGGACTCAGCTAGCGTTTCCTCCTGGGACAAGTCCTGCATCCGGGCTGCCTCAGCAAGCACTTCCCAGCCCACAGGGCCTCAATGACCTTCGCTTTCTCGGGCCTATGCTGGTTGGGGAACAGTTCACATCTTCCCATCCCTCCACGGGGGTCCAGCTCTCCGGCAGCAGCTCCTCCTGGTCCTCCTGAGACTGATGTACAAATTGCTCCAATGCCCTTCGGAGAGCTTTGGCCGGCACCGTACTCTGCTCGCTGCACCAGGTGTCCTGTGGGGTGACAGGCAGGGCGGCCTGCGGGGCCTCCTGTCCCGCTCCCCACGTAAGAACACAGGATGTGGCTAGGCCAAAAAGGAACACCCAAGGAGCCATAGGTAGGGAAGTCATACCACTATGGTCTCACTGGAGGCTGGGTTTACATGACGTGCAACCTGCTGTCCGCTCTGCTGCCAACCGACTGGCTCTCCTCCACCCTCCTCCACCTTCCTCCACCTTCCTCCACTCTCCTCCACCCTCCTCCACCCTTCTCCACCCTCCTCCACCCTCCTCCGTAGCCACGGCAGTTATATTAGTGGCCAATGGCTCAATGGTTACAGCTGACGGCCAACCAGCCACAGCCAACGGTCATCTACTACCTGAGCCAGCACCTCTCCACATGAGGCCAAGAGCCTGGAAACTGTTCTCTGGGGCTCTGTCCCCACATATGTATAATATGAAACATATACTTGTATACTTGATATCTATATCAACATACATATTATGTATAGATTGTATATACAATTTTCATGCTATTTTATCCTCAGATATCCCTACTTTTTAATATCCCTTAAGGAAAAGGCAAATAAGGGTCACAGTTCTTTTGTTTGGAGCTTCCTGGGCCTGTTTAATGGAAATAAACCTCAAGTACCTGGAAATGAGGGTTTAAATATGAGAAGGATGTGTTGGCAGCTCTGAGTCCTCAGATGTGTCACAAGCAAATGCTATGGAATGTTCATAAATGTACAGCAGCACAAAAGCCTTGTTCATGCAAAAGGTATACCGTATAAATTAGGGTCCATCAGAAAGTGCGTCTTATTTCAATTTATCGCTGTTTTGCCAAGTAAGTTTTATCCTTTTAAACACACACTAACGCCTCATATATCCAGAATGTTATAGCGTGAGCTTTTCTAAATTCTCCTAAAGCACTGGGGCTGCTCTTTCACGCACCATGCCTTTTCTAATGGAGCCTCTTTGCATGGAGAGCTTTCTAGAATATGTTACATAATTTTAATTTTTCTTTAAAATAGTATTCTGAACACGATTTTACTTTTTGTGAAGACTCAGCTCCCTTTTAAGAATCCACTGCACTGATGTAACAATTTGAGGCCTAGGTCTTGTGAGGTGTATAGAAATGCTGGTATTACACAGAAATGGCTCCAGATGGCTGTGCTTTCTGAGCTCTTGTGCCTTCTATTTATAAGTCTCTGTTCCTTCATTTATGGACAACCTATTGCTATTCTGACTCCATCCGTGCAATTTCCTGCAGCAACAGCATTAACTGTCCTGTCCTGTCCCTTCCTCGCCGTCCACTCTAGTTCGCTCTAGTTCGTGGAAACCAGATAACCAAGTCTGCTAGAATTGTGTGTAAAGTTGAATGAAATAAATAAATAAAAATAGACTCCTAATTAGGCCTATCCTAATTCTCCATGGAAGAATGATGAACTTTAGTAATGAACTTCTTTGCCTATTTTGGTTATTTGGAGGTTCTTTTTTTTAATTTATTGGGGTGACAATTGTTAGTAAAATTACATAGATTTCAGGAGTACAATTCTGTATTACATCATCTATAAAGCCCATTGTGTGTTCACCACCCAGAGTCAGTTCTCCTTCCATCACCATATATTTGATCCCTTTTACCCTCATCTGCCACCCCCCAACCCCCTTACCCTCTGGTAACCACTAAACTATTGTCTCTATCTATGAGTTTTTCTTTCTCATTTGTTTGTCTTGTTCCTTTATTGTTTTTGGTTTATATACCACGTCAGTGAAATCATAGGGTTCTCTGCTTTTTCTGTCTGACTTATTTCGCTTAGCATTATACTCTCAAGATCCATCCATGTTGTCACAAATGTTCCTATATTATCTCTCCTTACTGCCGAATAGTATTCCATTGTGTATATGTACCACAACTTCTTTATCCATTCATCTATCGAAGGACATTTTGGGTGCTTTTTTTTTTTTAAATCTTTAAAATTTGAGTCATAGTTACGGTGTCAGATACATTCAATCAATCAATATTTGTTGAATTGAATTAAATGAAACTTCTGATGCATATCTGGCAAAAATGACATTGCCAGATAGTTAAGTGATTGATAACTGAAGTAAAAAGCTGAGTGGGCTCTTGAAGGTACCACAGGTAGAAAGCTGCCGGGACTGGCATCCATCCCAGAAACAGTAAGACACAAGGAAGACCTTCCTAAGTGTCAGCAAGCTCCTCACGGACATGTCTCTAACAGCATCCCTTAGTCTCCAGCTCTCTTCACCCCTGAGTTGTGGCTTTTGGAATGTCCTTGACAGGCTCACTGTGCCTCTTGTCGTCCATTGTAGGCTCTGAGGCATGTTACTGACCATTACTATTCAGTCTGGGTTTGGCTTCTCAGATTACACACTAGTAATATCTGCTTTCCCCCTTGAGGTTCTGCACTTTCACACTTTCATCATCCCTTAAGTCACATAATCCTAAAAAAATTTGTCCAGGCAATGAGTGGTAAGAGAGAACCATTTTCTCACCACCCTTGGCTGCTTCTTACTCTCTAATTTTACAAATTCTACAGCAATATCATGGGGATACTCCAAGGAACCTGGGGGTTGGAGGTGGCCAGCAGTGTGGGCACCACCCAGGGCAGTGCTTCCTAAGCCTTCATGTGCACACAGATCACTTTTTAAAATGCTGATTCTGGTTCAGAAGGTCTGGGATGGGGCTTGAGAATCTGCATTTCTAATAAATTCCTCTACTCCGGGTACTACACCTTCCCTAGCAATAACATGAACCCTTGTCATTTGGAAGTTTTGCATTCCCACTATTTTCCACAGATGTGAGAATGCTGACGCAGGAGACTAAGGGTTTCAGGGAAAGTGAATATGAATAGATTTATGGTCAGTTTCTGAACTATCAAAATCTGGGCCATTGTAGATAGCAATTGACTTTATATTTTGTAAAACCAAACAGGAAAAAAAGCATAACAAATGATACATTGTCAAAACAAAGATATCAGCCATCATCCACATCAAACAACACCACACACACACACACACACACACACACACACACACACACAAAACCTCTAAGTACCATTCTAAGCAATAGAAATGATGAGAGACATATTTGGTTAAATATAGGAGTTAGGGTCTCTTCTACTTGTTGTGCATTAATAAATGAAATATACTTCATCTGTCTGCTGGAATCCCTGTGATATAAACAATTTAATGTGAATACATTTGGCTTCCAGCTGTCAGTGAATTTAAGTAAATCCAGCTTTGAGTGAAACATGCTTTATGTAAAACAAAAAATCCAAATTCCATGACAGCATCTATTTATTATCTCAGCCATATCACTCTAGGGCAATAAAATGAATAATCAGACTTGTCAACAGGACTTTATGACCTGTGTCCACTTAGTATCAGTTATCCACTTTAAATTAGAATGTTTATAGCTTTGTTTTACCTATGCTATTTGCTATAAATCTGGTTTCCTTTTCTTTGTAACTAGGGTGTGTGCAACTTTTGTATTCTCCTAAAATATTTTAAAGCTAAGGGGCTTCTTCTTGAAGAAAGAATGAATGTGAAGGCCATGATGTTTTCTCTGCTGAATAGACATTGACTCACCCCATGGAAAGCCACTTATTCACATATATAGAATACTATGGGCCCAATTCAAGACTGGGGTCACTCTTTAAAGGCAATATAAGGCTAGTTGAACTTTAGAAGTTCAGTCTACGTTAAAGGTGATTTTACCAGAACTCAACTCAGATAGAAATTTAAGTGATTTTTAGTATTTGTAGAAGGTCCTCATCGTCCCCCCTTTTCACTGCCATTCAGTTGGCTCTGAAATTCCCTTTAAAATAACCCAGTTGCTCATAATAGAATGTTTTCCAAAATGAAAATACAAATAAGTTCTAAGGAACAATAATATACTCTCACAAAACATCCTTTGGTGCCTGTGAGACAGAATGCAAAGTAAGATGGGGCAGAGGTCTCACTCAATGTGACAGCAAATCATGGAAAGAGCTCACTAGAAGTTAATATGCTTAGCATTTTATATGTATCATCTTATTTAATTCTCATGACAATTTTAATTTCAGATGAAGAAATAGAAGATTATGAAGTCTAAGTAAATTTCCCAAAGTCACACAATATGTAAGTGGTAGAATTAGGATTTGAACTAAGGTCCGGCTGAGGTCAGTGTTTAGACTCAAGTGTCAGAACTCAGACTATAATCCAGACTAGTACCAAATACTATTATATATAATTGATAAAATAACTTATATTACATTTTAGAAAGACTCATAATTGATCCAAAAGTAATCAGTCTGTCAACAAACATATCTGAGTGTTTAGTATGTGCCAGGCACAAACCTAGGTACTGAGGAGAGAGTGGTGAATGAAATAGATGTGCGCTCCAGTCCAGCAAGGAGTGCTGCTACTTCTGTACTCTTAGTACTAATACTAATACTGCTACTACTTCTCCTCCTATCATCGCTACTACCACTTGGAGCTTATTGCATGCCAAGAAGGATTTGAAATGTTCTCATTCCCTCTATACACACCTATTATCTCCTTGAGAAGATAATATTGTTATCATCATCTTACAGATGAAGAAACTGAGGGACAGAACTTTTAAGTCACTCGCCCAAGGTCATACAGGTAGTAAGTGGAGGAGGTAGAATTTGAATCTAGGTAGTCTAACAATGAAGTCCATGTTCTTGGCCATCACAGAAAGCCAATCATTGTAATGAATGACTTAATAGCAAGTGTGCAAATTGCAGCTCGGAAGAAGAGGGAATGCATAGTTTGAGCACCAACCTAGTGTCTAGATTTGATAACTCTTCTCTGAGGAAGAACTGAGGCTTCCAGTTTGGGTTGGAATGCAGAGAGCAGACCAGCTCAGCAGGTCCTTGAGAGAGGAGAAAAAGGGGTAGGTAGGAGGGCATGTGAGAAGGCCCTGTGATGTTCTCTTCCTGTGTTTTTTTCCAGTTCCTTTTAAATTTGGTTTCATGGATATGGAGATGAGGAAGGAAGGCATGAGTAAGAAAACTAATATTTTTTGAGTTAGGGTATTTTGCTAGATGCATTCTACACAATAAATGACATTTTAAATTCTCACATGTATCCTGTAAGATAGGTCTTGACACCATTTAAAGAAGGAGAAAATTGAGGCTTACAAAGTGACTTGCCCCAAGTCCCAAACAAGCGGGTGACAAAGTCAGGTTTTAAATCCAGTTCATGTCTAGGCTCTTTTCACTGAATGATGGGGACCTTGTTTAGAAGAGAAAATTTTAAGTCAAGGGGTGGGGAGTAATGGAAGAAATATTAGAGAGACATTTCCTTTAGGGTCAAGTTCCTTTAGGGTCACAAATTCTTTCATTTGATCACTGAAATCCCCCCACTTCCTTAATTCCATTTTCTGCTCTCCCTATTTGCAAAATTACTAAATCCTTAGATTGAGTCTAACTGTGGACAAAGAATTCCAAGGAATATTCTGACCTCAAACATGGACAATTCTGTGAAAGGGACGCTTTTGTGATGCTGTGTAATAGAATGTCCAACCTGTACCGAGTCCTCCCTGTACTGTTCTGTGAATGCTAACACTCTGTTTCATTTTAAAGGAAAATTATGGTTAGAATCATTCTTTTGCCAAGCATGTTCTGGGTTCTTTTCTTAAAAAAAAAAAAAAAAAATCTCATCTATTGGTTAGAGCCAAATCCAGAGGAAAACAAGAAGAAATAAGAAACGGTAACAGTGAAATCAGGACAGAGAAATATACAACTGTTTTCCTCAGAGGATTAAAAGATATCTTGCTTTGAATCACTTTGTACCCATACAACAAGGTAATACATGTACTTTAGCTGACTAAACAAGATTCCATTGATAGCTTAAAAGCTCCGAGTGTTCTTATGTAATGAATATACCATTTCATGTACTAATGGCCTGAAAAGAATGAGAAATGTTTTTTTTTTTTTTTTTTTTTATCTTTCCTTCAGAGGAAAAGTTAACTGAATGATGAATTAAGAGTATTATACCCTTGTTCTAAATCAAGGAATACCCAACTATAATGAATGATGAAATATAATAATATTACACTGTATATAATGCATTTATTAGGCTGAGAGGTAAACTCATTTCCACCACTGGCTTTGGCTCTTAAAAGCATTATTTAGATAAAAAAGTGGGTATTGATTCCTTTGAGTCAAACATCAAAATATATTGACCTGAGTTTTCCAAGGTTAATATTTTCTTCATAGAGCAAGATATACATATGTTTACTGAAGTTCAGAATCAATTTTCATACTGTTTCACATATTCTGGACATCTTACAGTTGTAGAATATCAGAGTGAGGAGAAGGCTTAGCCCAAATCCCTCATTTTCCAGGTGAGGAAACTGATTCTCAGGGAAAAGAAGGAACTTACCCTAATTATTCCACTTTCCCCGCATCATTCTGGTACAAGAATAGGCCTGCTTAGATCGATCTAGTCTAATGTTCTTGCCACTATATCCCCCTGCCTTCATTAGATAGTATAAATATTATCTTCTAAATCCAAAAACCTTATTTTAAATAAAATCCCCATGAGCAACATAGAATCCTATAACCTCAAAGCCCTGTGTAAAAGGGCAGAAATGACCAGAATCTAGTGAGAAATTATGCAGAATTATATTATGATTATTTGGTGAAATGCCAAGAGAAGGCCTAGTGGCTGAACAGAATTCTCTTGCTGCCTTGGTCTGGGAGACTGTTGCAGTAATGGCCCACAATGTTGCATATCTCTATGTATTTACAAGTGTGGACAGTACCCCCCACACTGACTCTAGTCATGATCATGTGATTGCTTCAGTCAATAGAACAAGAGCAAATCTGACAGAAGCAGAAGCTTGACATATGCATACACCTTGGGGCTGGCCCCTATTGTTGATCTTTGGAACCCGAAGACCACATGTGAAAAATACCAGGCTATCTTAATGGTGGATAAGTCATTCCAGCTGATGCTCCCTTGACCACCATCCTGCCAACCACCAGATGGGTAAGGTCATCTAGAACTATCCATCTCTAGCTGAGTCTTCAGCTGGCATTAGAGATCAGCTAAACTTGCTCAGACAAGAAGACCCACCTCGCTGACCCACAGAATCACAATTAATATTATAAGTTTGTTTTTCTAAGCCCTTGAATTTTGGAGATGTTTGTTAGGTCATAAGGCTAACTAATATATTTGGCCACACATTATGATGGAGTTAAAGCATTAGACTGAAAAATGTAGAGAACAACACATAAAAAAGGCAAGTGGGTAATTCCAGGTTCATACATGTAGTTTGACAATTCTTGAATCATTTCAAAATTTAAAACTATTCAACTTCTCTCATTCTTAGAGGTGATAGAATTTCAGACATAACAGTAACTTTTAATATAGAATTTTGTCTATTCTACTGGGAGGTAATCAGGAAAGAGTTGATATGAACAGGATCTGATTTGGGCATTGAAGTTCTGACCAATAGAAACCGAAATCCTAATACCATTCATTCAGAGCACCATGGATCAACCTAGGCTGAACTTCTTTAATTATTTGATCTTTATTAATTCATAATTATTCCTATCATTTATCACTCCAGTGTCAGTTCAGATGAAGTTGCTAATTTTATTGATGGGGAAAATTAAAGCCAGTTAAATAATCTGCTCTGCAAAATGTTACAAGCTAATGTTGGTACCAAGAAAACGAACACATTGGTTAGGAGTTCATTGGATATCAGACATGACTTTTACTACGGAAGACTAGATAAAGAAACTGAACAATGTATCTACATTAATGGAGGCAGGAGAAGGTTATGCTGTTAATTCTTAAGATTAGAACAAAGTTAAACATTTTGTTTAATCCGACCAATTTCACAAGTGATACTAGCAGAAATTACTAGAGTTTCTTTCCAAATCTCTTCTCTACTGTAAATTCAAGTAGAGGGCAAAACACAAATAAAAATATTGGCCAGATTTAGAGAAAAGATTCCAACTTTGTCCAGGTGGAGTGGTATAACACAGAAGCAGGAATAAGTATTCCCAAAATAAAATACTCTGAACACACAATCATAACAAACACATATACACACACACACAGACACACACACACATACACACACATACACACACACTCCTACACATACAGTTTACCTGCATCAATAAAAACAAATAAAAATAAGTGAAATGCATTTGCATTAAATGTAAGTTATCTGTTGGCTTAAGAATTTCATATGACATTGTCATCTGTAGATCATTAATACTTTGGTAAATTTTGTATAGTTTCTACGCTAATATCTCCTGTGAAAAAGAGTGCTCTGTGTGTGGGAGGGAGAGGGAGAAACGAGGATTTTTTAGGACACTGAGAATACTATGTATGACATTTTAATGATGGCTAGATGTCATTATACATTTGTCCAAACCTAGAAGGTACAACACTGAGAGTGAAACCTGAGGTAAACTATGGAGTTTGGGGGATTCTGATGCGTCCATGTAGTTTCATCCTTGTTAAAATATGTACCGTTCTGCTGAGTAATGCTCATAAAATGGAGAAGGCTAGGCATGTGTGGGGGCAGGGAGCATATGGGAAATCTCTGTACCTTCCTCTCAATTTACTGTGAACTTAAAAGAAAATAAAGTCTTTAAAAAGAAGTGCGGTGTAGTTTAACAAACTATATCTACATGCACATAAACTTACATAGGGTAAGAATTGAGGGATAATATGCATGAGCCTAAAAGTGTCAGTTGAAAGCTAAGTGTATTTTTTATTTTGTTTTATTTCAGTATAGTTGGTATACAATATAATTTATTTTAGCTTCAGGTGTACAATGTAGTGATTCGACATTTATAGACCTTAGTGATCACTGCATTAAGTGTAGTTATCATCCATCACGGTGCAAACTTACTACAATGATATTGACTATATTGCCCTTCACCTTTTTTCGCCTCTCTCCCCATCCCTCTCCCTTCTGGCAGCCGTCATTTGGATCTCTGTTTCTATGAGTCTGTTTTTGTTTAATGTGAGTAGCTTTTCCTGAGGGAGAAAGAAGGAGGGGCTAGTTGATGATACAGTCCCAATGAAATTATTCTTTTTCAAAAGCTAATGGTTAGGACAAGCAAAGTATAGACTATGGCTGTCAGCTGCACTCCCTCTAACACTTAGAATTCAGAAAGAAAGAGAAGACTTACCAAGATTATCGAAAGGTAACAGACCTTCAGTTTGACAAACACTGAATAATGTATGATATGGTTGAAAAATCTGATAGCAGCCACTTGCTTATAGTCTTTATAAAAGTGCATAATTACATATAGAATATGGTTATTCAACCTTTGGAGAACTCCATTCACTTCTGTATTTTCATATATTACTCTTTTGGTCCCTTATATTTTTTGAAATCAAGCTAGGATGGGTGGTTTCAAAAATGTGGAATAAACAGACTTGCTTAGGGTAGGCAGATTTTCAGATTCATCCTAAGTTGTTCTTTTGGAATCTGCTGGTGGGGAGCAGTCACAGTTATAAAATGCTACTCAGTAAAGTATGTACATTTGAAATGTACCCTCAGTAAAGTATGTACATTTGAAAAACGGTCACATTTATCTGCACAAGGTAGTATTTATCAGTCTTCAGGCAACACTTTCTGCATATATAGGTTGGGTGACTCTGCCGTTACCCTGAAGGTCTCTGGTTGGACCACTGCATTAGTACTAGATTCAAAGGGGCAGTGGAGACCTAGTCCACTGGCACTGTGGGTGTACCATCACTCTCAGGACATTCCACAGCATTTATTTATGTATGTTTTTTTTCCTATGCAACAACCCAACTTCATATCCATTGATAGCCATTCCCAGCTCCTGCAGGGACCTCATTTTGAAGGCAGCTCCCTTATTCCACTTCTGTGTCCCTTTGCTTGTAGCTCCACTAGTTTGGAGGTGTCTGACAATAGTCACTGAAGAGAGAAATAAAACTTTTCCAAAGCAGGTGTCTTTCTTACCAATGAACAATGACTTTAAATAAAATAAACTAATGTCTAGCAAAGTGTGTTCTTCATGGCTTCTTTCCTCTGATAACTGAGCTGATATTAACAAAGCAGACCCTTGAAATCAATTGATAACGGTCAGAAGGCAATGAATGGCACTGGGAAAGTCCCAGACTGCTCTTTAGAGCCTAGTACACTACTTCCTGGAGAAATAATAAGAAATCAACATTTAAATGAGTGCTTACTACGTGCCAATCATTGCAGTAAGTCTTGTTTCATGTATTACCTCGTTTCATCCTCATAACAACCCTGTACGCTACATGCCTTTGAGTTGGCTCTGACTCCTCACGATCCTATGAATCAGTGATGTCTACAATATCCCGTCCTCAGCAGCCCTGCTCAGCCCCATAGCCTCATGCCTATGGCTTCTTTTAGAGAGCCAATCCGTCTAATATCTGCTCTTCCTCTTTTCCTGCTGCCTTCTATTTTTCCCAGTATTATCATCTTTTCTAAAGAACTCTGCCTTCTCCTGACGTGTCTGAAGAAGGACAGCTTCAATTTTCTCACTTTTGCCTCGAACTATGCTTCAGGCTTAATGTGCTCTAGAACCGACTTATTTATCTTTCTGGTGGCCCACGGTATCTGTAGAGTTCTCCTCCAACACCATACCTCAAATGAATCAATTTGTTTTTTTCCATTCGTCTTTTTCACTATCCAACTTTTGCATCCATACATTGTACTGATATAATCTTGTAAGTGGTTATATTATCACATTACCCATTTTACATGAGGAAACTGAGGCATAGGGAGAATAAATATTTTGCCCAAGGTCACACAGCCAGTACAACCCTAGATAGACTGGCTCCATAAAAACTCTCCACCACCTCATCATACAGTGCTGCTGAAATGACACAGCAATGTATATATACATATATATATATATATATATGTATGATATATATATATATATATATATATCATATATGACAAAAATTGTTAATGCTGCACAGGGGATGGAATCAAAATTCTGCATGATTTGCTACATGGAGCCGACCAGTAATAGTCCATGTAATGATTTTAGTGGTTTCTAATTTTCAGCCTGTCCAGCCAGAGTCTCAAGGTTGGAGAGAGTGTTTATCGCTGTCAAGACTGTCACATATAGGAACAGCACAAGCTAAGTCCTCCGAAATGTTTCCTTACTATCATAAGAGTCCTTGCAGAAAAGTTTAAATTTGTACCGTTCTACATAAAGACAATATTTGCATAAACTTGAGCGATGCCAATAAAGTTCCGAGCTGGTTTTCTAGTGAGTTTAATTTCTGGGTGGGCAAATGCTGACTTCTGCCTTTCAGAGGGAAGGGATATCTTTAACTTCTAGACTGCCCACCAGAACTAACACAGAGCATATGTGGATTCAGCCACCAGAGTCTCAGAATGTTCAATGGTTTAGTGCTAAGTAGTATTGACTTCTTGGATGCAATACCTTACCGATAGGCCAATGCCCAAACATCCAGGAAGGACATAGCTGGTTTGTGGTCTGAACTGCTTGTCTTCTGTAACTGGCAGATTCTGAACCTGGGGGCAACTTTTGGAAGTCTATTTGACTAGTCAAGACAATTATTTGGCAAATAAATAATTACCTGTAGAATTAGTAAACCAAGTAAAACAGATTTTGGAAATGCAAACAATCCAGAAAAGGGAAAAAAAGCAGAATTACCAGGACCGAGTACAGGAAATGGATCAATGGATCCTGAGGGACTGTCTGGTTGTTGGGAAAGATGTCTGGGGCATGTGCAGTTTTGTGAGCTGCCTGCGTGGGTGCGTGCCAGTTCTTCTGGAGTCTATAAGGTGCTTTATTAACTACCTACTGAGACAACAGTAAATGACTACAAAGAACACAATAAGCTCTAGATTCACATCTATGGATTGGAAAGTAGGTTTGTTTCAGTCTTGGAAGTGGTAAGCCTCACAGGCTTGGGGGAAGAGAATGGGTAAAGGGAGCTAGATATGCATGCCCCAGCCTTCCATTTGTGCACACCAGGGCCCAGTTCATGTGCCACAGGGTTGCCTGATGCATGAGTAGAGCTCTTAGGACATACAATCCTATGCAGAGACCTGAGCAAGAGACCCACGGTGGTATAAGCTCTTGAGTCCTCTTTTGAAGATATAGCAACTCTCATTTTTCTATCCCTTCAAAGCAATATTTGACACCTACCAAATGAATAGAGGCTCTATTTTAAAAAGAGAAAAGACTCACATCCTCTAATTGTTTATCTTGTGCATATGAGAACTCTAGAAGGTTGCAAGCTCAAGTATATTCTGAGGCGTGGGTAGAAAACATACATGGTAGAAGGGAGATGAGCCCAAGACTACACGGTGTGGTTGGGCCTGCAGTGAACTTGTAAGTGCATGCTCTGTCCAAAGAAGCAGTGGCTGCTCAGACCAGCTGACTGTTCTAAGCACCAGGGGACAACTACGATTTTGGTGTGATGTCTTCCAATCTTTTAATGCTGGTAGCTAATTCAGGTATTTTCAAAAACACTGTTGGCTCCTAAAAATAATATTTTGGGGGTATTGGCATGCAGGCTCCCCATTTGTAACCTTTAGGTTTCTCTTCAATTTAATAATTCGCTCAGATTTCGAAGTGACACTGGCATTTCCTTACCTGCCATTCTTAGGGCATGGGCTCTGAACCATTTTTCTAATATCAATGACAACTTCCACTGGTCCATTTTTCCTCTTGGTTAAATTCTTTTTTGTATACACAGTAAAAGCCAGCTGGAAATTGATATTAAAGACAAATAGGGAGTAAATGACCCTAGAATGACTAACAGGCTCATAATTTCAACCCTAAACCTTGGTTTTATTAGTATCATGGCCTAACCAACTAAGCAAACTAGTCATAAACTTATCCCATTCCACTTACAGTGCAATGCTATTTTGGGTGTTATTTCTTTTGACAGAATATAATATTTCATCCATGCTGCTAAGTTTAAGAAGAGATATAATCAGACACTGAATAGATGATAGAATATTTATGTTGTTATCACAAATCCAAGGAATCTGATTTTTCTTTGAACTGATTGATATGGGTGAGAATTCTTTATTTCACTTCATGAGTACAGACTTTTAGAACTAAAATAACAATGCCATTTTTTTAAAATGTAGAGTAACTACCTACACATGTAAAAAGTGTATAGCAGGTGTCTGAGTTTCTAAAGTTCTAGAGAAACAGTGGCATAAAATATATAATCAAATAATCCATCAGAGGAATGCCCCAAGTTCTAATGCCTACTGGTAGTCATGAATTCAGTATCAAATGATGTTTGGCTCTCGGGGGGATCACTTCCTTAAGAGAGAATTTCATTGCAGGTTACACAGACCTTTGAATAGATTGATGCAGATACACTTGTAGGGAAAGTGGAATATTTGAAGAAGATGTAAGCTCACATTTTATGGTTAATGCCCCTTGCTCCTTTGCATTTTGGCTTGAGGTCTACCAACTTTTCCCTCTCAAGCAGATGGAGATATTTCCTATCATTTTGGGGAGGCTGTGAAGGCAATCAATTAATTGCTGGCAAACCTAGTTTGCTAATAGAAGCCTTCCTTTGTGGTCTTAGGTTCCTGGGATAAGAGATAAAAAACAAAACAAGTCTGGTTTCCTTAGTAAATGATCTCTTTCCATCTCTATCCTGAAACTAGCATTAGTTTTATTAATCAGCTGATGTAGGAGTGGAGCACATAGAAAATGTTTGTTTACAGCTCAAGAAAAAGCAGACATTCTGGGTCTTATTTCATGTCCCTACCTTTGACGATGGTCAGTTTTATATGGCATGGTAACATTCTTGGTACCTGAGACTGCATGAGCCTTTTCTCTGGGGTTTGGGTCTTTAAGAGGTGTGAGCTGGGCTTCCTAAGATGCCAGGAAATTTTTATCAGGGGAGAGGGAAGCTAGTGGATACATCCTTATTTTCACTTAGGGATCCAGAGGAGTTATGTGGGGTCTCTGGGGTTTTGTGCTACCAAAGTCAGGAATTTGACCTTTCAGGTAGAGGAAAAAAGTGAGGCTTTTTCCCCATCTGAACTTCTGGCTCTTCTCTACGGCCCAATGAGGAAAAACTTCATTCACATCTGGAGATTCAATGAACTATTTGATTCCAAAAAAGCCATGATTTTCCATTACTTACTTATGGACTTACTAGAGAAATTTTCCTTTCTACTACTTTTCCTGCTATAGAAATTCCCATCCTACAGTCAAAGTAACCGAGGCATGGTTTATTTCATTGACTTCCTCAGGATAAGGTAATATCATTGTGATCACTCGTGCACAGTGTTCTCGCCACGTGAATGGTCTGATTTCTGTAAACTGCTTGGAACCAGCACCTTTCTGGGGTCCCCAAAGAAGGCACAGCTAGCTGCTTGATCTGCCATCCCTGAGGAATAACTTTGGGTGGCCTTAATTCCTTTCCTGGAAAAATAGTATATTCCTTAAAAAATCATTACAGAATTCCTTTGGAGGAGCTGCAGTAACACGTAAGAGAAGTGACATTCTTTCTCTCATTTTCCCATAGCCACCATGAATTAGTGTACCAAAAAAGACTTCAGTATTGGTCTTACACTGTTTGCTAGGTAATGATTTTTGGAAAGATGATTTTGGATCCCAATTAAGGGGCAAGATCAGTGAAGTAAGTCAGAAAAAAAGACAAATACGACCTCACTTACAGGTGGCATTTAAAAAAGCCAAACTGATAGAAGCAGAGACTAGAATAGTGGTTGCCATGGGGTGGAGGGGGTGGAAATGGGAAGATACTGGCCAAAAGGTACCAACTTCCAATGATACGATGAATAAGTTCTGGGGATCTAATACATATACAGCACAGTGACTATAGTTAACAATACTGTACTGTACACTTGAAAGTCGCTAAGAGAGTAGATCTTAAAAAATGTTCTCACCACCACCACAAAAAAATGGTAATTATCTGAGGTGAAGGATGTGTTAACTAACATTACTCTGGTAATCATTTCACAATATATATGTGTATGATCTCACATAGTATACCTTAAATGTCCACAATGTATTTGTCACTTATATCTCAATAAAATATGTGAAAAAATGGACAAGATCACCGGCGTAATTTCACTATTCTTTGACATGCATGCAAATCTTGGCAAGAGGTAATATTGGCTTAGTAAATTAGCATAGAAAAATACTCAAGTGTATTTCATGCATATTTTGGAGACACTTTGTGTCACAGGGAAGTTTAATGTAAACTGTTTGATAATTTCCTCATTGCTCCAGTTACACACTTTTTGAGGCTTACTTCATCTGTGCCATTTCCAAATATCACCTCCTCCTAAATAAAAGCCTTCTAAGGCTATTCCGAAAGGCCTTCCCGTGTTCTCTGGACAAATGAGTCTACCCAAAGGGAACACAAACTGTCCACTGACAGCGAGAGCCAAGGCTGACTGGCACAAATTGCAATCAAAATCTAGTATTTTCAGATGCTTGCAGTTGGTGTTTTTTATAAGATACTCCCTTCCACGGAGGTGAACTTGACATAATAGGAAAAGCGTTTCTCAAGTTCAGGATTGCGATTTACATTCTTAGGCAAATAAAACTTTTTTTCCATTTCCCACTTATTTACCATCAACATTTTACTCCTGTGTGTCAATCCAACTTTTGTGCCTGGCAACATTGTAGCTTTTAATGAAAAAAAAAGGAATGGCCCACCCATCAGAGTTCAGTTAGTCCTGCTGTGACTCAGGGAGGGAAGCCTTTGGGAAGTCAGCCCTGAACGATGGGAAAAGATCCTGCCAGCAACTTAAAACAAACAAAAGAAAGAGAAAAAAACTTCAAAAGAAAAAAGTGAAAGTACACTCTGCAATGTGTAAATCATTATTTTTTTTGGAAATCACTGTTAATATATGAACAAATAAACAATAGTTTTGTTATTGACTGACATTTAATATCTCTCTAGTTTTAAGTTCCATGTCCATATGCTTGAAAGTCAAAACTGAAAATTTCTTATAATGTAAAATGTTACGTACTAAATTATTATTTTTAATCTAGATGAGAAAATAATAGAATAAGCATTAGAAAATCATAAAAAGATATGAACTTAATAATCAGTTAAAATATGCATGGTACATATAATATGTATATATTCATATATATATAATGAATACAGTGCAAAATCTAGCTTGTTAGGAAGAGGTATTTATCCACTCATATATATATATATATATATATATATATAAATCAAGGTCATGGAGTGCTCTCTTTCCACATGCAGATAGTCGCTGACTACGGAGCTGAAGTAGGGCAGGACAGGCAGAAGGAAAGGGATAAGGACGTGTTGAAATACAACATCAGCTGGCAGAGGACCTGACTGGCAATCAGAACTTGTGTGAATGAGTCAGGCAGCCTTCAGAGGAAAGACAGAACCCCAGTAGTGATTTTAACCATAACAGACTTCATATGGGAATAGCAGCATGGAGACGACAAAGGGCTTATACCATGGCAGCTAAGTCAACAGCACGTGACCTTGATAAGGTCTCTCTAAAAGGATCTACTACTTCAAGTAAACTTTTCATGTTCCAAATAAAATCTTTTTACTGCATATTATGGCACAATTTTATAAATCGGTTCACGAGACATCTGTATCACCTGATTGTCATAACTGACTTCCCAGAGTCCTTCACGTCCTGAACACACTTCACTGAACCAAATAATGGACCATCCCCCAAGCATATGTTCAATTTGGATCTTAATCGTACTCTCTGTAAACTGTTACTGTTCTCTTTCACACATGAGCATTTGATGGTCTATATTTCCTCTGCCCTTCTTAGAACTCCTATTTTTAATCTTATCATCTTAGTCACCTAAGCAGGCCAAAAATTTTGGTGATATAATTGCTCTTGGCTGACCCCTACTGGCCTAAGACTTTCAGTACAGAAAAAAAAGTGGTCAGCGTAATGGAAAATGCCCCAGAAGGAGGCAGAGTGTTTAGTTCCAATATTATCTTCATCACTTGCTAGATGTATGACCTGGAGCCTTCTCAAGTCCTTAGTTTCCTGATCTGTATAATGGGAAGATAGGTAGGGATTAATACTTTATCCCTACCAGATACTTTGGGATTTCTGAGATTTTTTGAGTGTGGAGTCATCCCCAAGGAGGATCACAAGGCTCCTTTTAGTTCTGGAACCAAAGTGAAGAGAAACAATTATTGCTTGGCATTATAATTAATTAACAAGCTACTACATGCCAGGCACTTTATGCCGGTTCTCTCAGTTCTTGCGGCAAACCTACAGTCAGGGTTATTGCCCCCATTTTACAGGGTTGGAAACTGAGGGTCAATGAGGCTAAACTGGAAAGTAGGAGAACTGGGACTTAAACTCAGGTTTGTCTGGTTTTTGAGTCTGATCAATTTTACTTTTCATCCAGAACAGGTGTGTCACCCTCTACTAACTTCCTCTGAGGAAGAGTTTGCTCTTGGTTTTGAAGGTGACCTACCCCTCACATCACAATCCACAGCACCCAGTTTCTCTCAAACAGAAACATACAAACTAATTTGCCTATTGACTAGCATGCTCCAGGTGAAGATTCATGTCCTGTGCTGCCTGCTATTGTTCCCTAGAGCAAACGTAGGACGAGGAGAATGAAACCAGGTAGACTTCTAAAAGTAGACTGATGGTCACCCTGCATTTAAGCTCCTGACTCTAATTTAATGCAGTAACAATTTAGAAGGCAAAGGAAAAGACACCATTCTTAAAGGGGAGATGGAACTCTTCTATAGAACCATTTTGATGTTAGTGAAGAAACTACATCCATTTAGTAGAACCAATTGTACAGGAAGAAACTGAAGAACATAGAGAGAAAGAAACCATCAAAATTCAATTGCTTCAGTGATAAAATACACAGACAATGCAGAAACACAGACACATAGCCTTTCTTATAACCTGTATATACCTGAAATCTCTGTGGCACTAGCCGAGGAGCTACTAACGTGTGGTGGATAAGAACCTGGATTCTGCATTCAGATCACCTGGACACAGAAAACGACTTCTCCCACTACAGGCTGTGTGACTAGAGATGAGTTAATTAGCATTAATGTATCTCAATTTCCCCATGGGTTTATTGCAAGTATTGCGTTAACATATATAAAGCACTTGCCAGTACATGGCATGTAATAAGCACCAGTTAAATGTTAGCTGTTATTATAAGGATGTTCTTAGTAAAAGGCTTTCGGAACCCTACCAATGTGAAACTAAAAAAGACTTTCAAAATAGCATTTTCTTAGCCCATCAATTGCTTCCACGGTGGGTTCAAAAAATAGACACTGATTAAAAATTTCAAGTTAAAATGATGCTATACAGACTGATGGATCACTTTCCTAAATGTCATCCAGAGGTTTCCTTGCTAGTCTTTAAAAAAATATATGTTTGCGTTATAACCATGGTGACATGTACAAGGACAATTCCATTTTGTCCCTCCTACCGAGCTTTCTTTTGTCCACTATGAAATCTTGAATTCCCTTTAAGTCCCTTTCTCCCTCAGCCTAGCTAATGCTCTGGTCTGCCACGGATGCCCTTATCCCCACTTCTGTGATGTTCCCATACTTCAAGGCGGGCCACAGAATGGCTGGCATACAACTGGGAATTCCTGCAAAGCTCGCCAAGTTAATGGTGATTAGCAGCTACAGACAGGAGCCAGGACGGGTGAAGATGGGCCCAAACAATGGAGTCTAACAGTCATCCACAAAAGCTTTCATCTTGAGAAAATAACCTCTTGTGAGATATAACCGGAAGTCTCAAGGTAATTGCATTTTACTGGAATCAAACCTAACAAGTATTTTATAATTAAAGATCATGCTGGTTTCCTTTACCATCACCTGCAACTTAATCATGCACTTGAAGCTTCCCACAAATAGTGAGGCTGTTTAATATTTATTGAACATCCACAATTACCTTTACATTTCGTTTCTCTGGAAACAGTTTCCTTTGGTTTGGCTTCTGGGGACACTGAAGAAGACCATTAGGTCATTAAGAATGGAGGCAGACTCCTGTGTGATAATATTATCAATAACGCAAGCTTAACATTTCACAGTGCCTTTTCATTTACAAAGTGCTTTCACGTGCATTCTCCCATTTGATCTTCACAAAATCCTGTGTCCAATTTGTCCTTCCTACTCTGTGGAATATAATATTCCCTGTTTCATTCTGTAGGGAGACTGCTCTTTATTCCTTCCCTTTCTGACTTTTGTGCAAAATTTCAGGAGGCAAATTCTTAACTTGTAGACAGGTAACTGTGTGACATCGTTTTTGTGTCAGTTGCCTTGTGAGATGCAGTAGTCAGATCTTTAAAAACTGTGCCTTTTCCTGGGTGAATGTCCAGGCATGTACAATGGTTTTGGAAGCCTGTAATAAAGTGAATAAAATTAGCATTGACGGAACATTTTGCAAGTAGTCTGTAAAAGTACAGGCTTTGATGTCAGGCAGATGCATTCAAATCATCCTGGCTCTATCACTACCTGGTGGACTTTGAAAAAGTTTTCCCCTTTTCTGGTGAAGAGAGTAGCAGGGCTAAGCGGTGCGAATACAGTCAATTTAAATGAGAAGAGCAGTGCCTGCTAAGCAAATGTGGCCCTAACTGGTCCTCCCACTTCCCCTTTCTCCTTGAACTGCCTCTTACAAAGGGGCATTTCCAAAGAGAAATTCTAGAGCCTCCCTTGAGGTGGAGCCTCAGTTTTCTTGTTTGTAAAATGGGAGGAATAATATTTACTTTACAGGGTAATTTGAAAGACGAAACAAGGTGATTCTTTTAGAGCAGAGGCATAAAAAAGGTCATCTTGCTGTTGTTATAAGAGAGAGGCACACTCTGCCCTTTCTACCCCAGTTCAGATGTTTCAGGTGTCTAGACCCATTTTCCACATGGCTCAACCAACTTTCAAAGGGATGGGGACACACTTAGAGTAATTTGTATTTTTTATAGTTCCTTATTTCCTGTTCCTCTTGAACAAATACTCTTTTGCCCCCAACCAGCGACAGGTTTCAGTCCCAGATAAGTTTTGTCCCTAGCAGTATGACTGGCAATATGAGGGGGGATCTCCTTAACATGAATACTTCTTTCTGGAGCATCACTCCCTATCTTTTTCTCTTTGTTTATAATCCCAGAAGTCACTAGAATTGGAAGATATCTTCCTTTCTCACTAATGTCAAAATCACCTCGATATAGGCTTGGATACTCAATTGCGTGGCTAGTTTGGGGCTTTTCTTCTGGCATTTGCAAGTTCCAGTATTACATGATAAACTTACCAGTTACAGAAATTTAAGGAAGAGTGATGTTTTTGCCCAATTTCGAATTTGTAAGCTTTGTTCTTTCACAATAATCTGGTTGCACTACAATGTGGACGACATGTGCCTAAGACTAAACAAATATTTTATTTCCTTTCTGGAGCTCTTTAATGCTACTTCCTTATGCAATTGTTATTAACAGCATATTTAAATGGATTGAAAAAAAGACATTAAGGGAAAATATCTATGAAGTGAAAGGGAAAAGGTAAGTAGAGGATAAACATGTAAGGAAACCAGGTTGAAGTATCCAAATGACAAAATGACATGGCGGGATATTGGTTGTTTTCTCTCATAAACTCTTTCTCTAAATTAAGATCATACTTACTATGTTCAATATTGTGTTGACAGAGTACTCCTGAAACTGACTCAGTGCTGGGATTGTTTGCTGATAGGAGAGTGGGAGGTGTATATGTGACTCCAAGCTGTCCTTGCCCCTTTTGGGGGAGGGGGTAGGTATGATAATGCAAGTGCCAGACGATCAGGGAAGAAACAATGGGGAGGCAGTCAATCAAAGCTGTGGCTATCTAGAATGGACATCATCTTCGTCTTGCTGGGGTGGTGCAGGTATCATAATGGCTCCTCTGTTCCTTTAAAATGCTGCTCAGATAATGGCCTGGCCTCCCACGCATTCCGAGAGGGTGCCTCTAGCTTTACTGAAACCCTATCCTGACCACAGACCTTATTTCCCCTCGCAGCTTTGATACCCTGTCCAGCCAAGTTATCCTCTAGGGACGCAGTTGCTGTTTCTTTCGATGCGCCCCACAGTGGTTTTCGAAATTGCTTCAAGAGCACCTGAGGACATAAGTCTCCCTACCATCCCTCCCCTTTCCCAATCATCACACACACATATTAAGAGTTCCATTAATGAAATTCTTTAACATTTATCTGGCAGTTAGCTATCGTGCTAAAAAGCAACCAAAATGAGTTGGAAACGAGACTGTAACCGTGAGATTTCTTTTGCCAAGTGCTTTGTCCTTTCTACTTTTTGAAGCAGCGTAAGTCATTAGCAAGCCCATGCTAATTGATTTGATTTAATGTCAACACTGTCACAGTCACATAGAGTACACCAATAAAATCCCAACCCTGTTTGCTGCAATCATTCAGCCCAGTTTGTCTTACAACAAAAGCTGAGCCTTTGGTTGAATGTTGTCGCATTGAGCTCAGAGAACACAGTGCTTTCCTGACCTTCCATAAAATAAACGCAGGCGCTGAAGTCATCACTTAGAGGGGAACCAAAATCGAATGGGAAAATCTGCTTGTACAAATAACACAAGTGGCTAGTTGGTCCTCGTCACTGTGTGACGTGTAGCACTTTCCAAACAGTGACAGATCACGCTTGAATTCTTTACCAGATGTACCAGTTAATTAAATGTCAAAAATGGTACCACGATACTCTGTTCAAAATAGTAAGACTGATCGAGTTAAGATGTGGAAAAAGCACATGTAAAAACTTGCCAATCTTTTTCGTAATCGAAATACATGTGAAACTTTTGTTACTTTTACCTCAAGTTAAATATTTTATAGGCTGGGAAAGTGGGGCTCCTGGCTGAATTACCAAAATAATTTGATATAAAAAAAGAGGTGAGACATTGGTAACATACAATCAAAAGATTCTGACGGTGAAACTTTTACCCTTTCAAATTCAGCTGCAATTTGCTGATTTTTGTAGTCATTTGGTAAACAATTGCCTCACAGTCTAGTTCTCATCCTGTGTGTCACATACATGAGGGAAAAACTGGGAATATATTTTAGCAAGTGGCATTGAGACTTGTTTGAACTTAACCTTGTTGTGTTACACCTGTATGAGCAAACATACGAAGTAATTAAGTAAAAACTAGTGAGGAAAAGGGAGATTTCAGCTGAATTTAGCTAGTTAGTCCCAAGGCTGGCCCCAAGTGTAGAGGGAAAAATATTCCAAGGGGTTTTTCCTTACAGGTTTTAATTTAGCTCTGGGCAATGGCAGTGTGATTCCGCTGGTTTTGTATCTCATTGCCCTCAAGATCACCCTTTTTTCCTCCTGTGACCTGCACTTAAAGGATGATACCATCGCCTCATCAATTGCCAATGCCACCAGTTCAATAACCAGCTATCACTGTGGGGCATCTTTCTTGATGAGAAGCAACTGCAGGTCTTGGCTCTCCCCAAAAATAGCCTGCATTACAGTACCAGGCACATCCCAGATTTCCCCAGTCATCCACGCTCAGGAAAAAGACTTCTCATCCCTGTGCTTTCTTTAAGATACTTTCATAGCCAACTAAAGATTGTATTTCCTGTGACCTTGGTCGTGAGACATAACTGACAATAACATTTTCTGTAATACCGGTACCCATCACTTCCATTGCCCTTTAAAACCTGCGACAATCGCCTATATAAATAAATGTTATCTGTGCTTCCCCATCCCGCTGAATTTAAAGGCTTGAATTTTAAAGAGAGAAAGAGAGAGAGAGAAAGAGAGCTTTTCATTTAGTATCGTGTGGCACAATAAGAGTTCCTCTGGGGAACATGCATTCATTAAACCCTGGCAAAAGTCGCAAATTGATATCTCAGGTGGAGATATGGTAGAATTTAGAAGTCCTTCCCCAGGTAGGGACAGAAGGTTCCCGAGAGAGGGCTCTGTATTGTGCTACATAATGTAAGGTGGGAACCAGGGAAGAGACAGGTGGGAGGGAGAGGGGCAGAGATGGGGACAACCCCAGGAATGTTGACTGAAGAATCCATCCTCTCTTTGCTCTGCAGAGCCAGTATTTACTGTACTGGTGCCCCCCACCCCCCTCCTGGCTCAGCCTTGCCCTTCCTCCAGGAGAACAGAGGGCTGGCAACATTATGCCTGCGACCTCCCATTGCATCAAACTGCAGGAGCACGATATTGTATAGGTGAAAGTTATATTAATGAGAGTGCTAGCACTCTCATTAAGGAATTTTTAATTTCAAAGTTTAAGAAGAAAATTGACTTTTTTTTTATTATGAACTGAAAAGAGAATTAGAACAAAACACTTCTAAATTTGGGGTGATAGTAGGTGTTTTCCTGAAATGATAACATTTAATTATACTATCATAGGTAATTTAAGCAAAAAAAATTGGATAAAAATTTAGTTTTTAAAATGCTTTTAATAATGGTAACATCTTTCACAGATCACTATGAGATAGTGAATAGAGAATTCTACCCTTTTTTGAAGAGATCGACTACTCAATTCTGGTAATTAAAAATGTTAGTTTTTTTAATGAAAAGAAGCAAGAGCTATAGTAAGAAATTCTGCCCCTGTGTATTCTGCATGTAGTACTATAATTCATTAATTTTCACCAGCGTCTACACACCAGATTACTCAATTTAAAAGGTCTATTATTTGAGGGACAAATTATTAGTTACGACAAGTGAAGTACTTTGTTTCCAATTTAATTTACATACTACATATTTAAGATCTTTTATTGTGCTGAACAGTATTTTTTCTAGCTTTATTGAGGTATAATTTACAAATAAAATTGTAAGATATTTAAAGTGTACCAGGTGATGATTTGATATACAAGGTGAAAAGGTATGCCTCATTGAGTTAATTAACATACCCATTGCCTCACATATTTATTATTTATTTATTTATTTATTTATTTATTTATTTATGAGCACATTTAAGTTAAATCATATAAACAGAGAGTAAAAAAGGGATTGCCAGGGCCTGGTGGGTGGGGGAAGTAGGGCAAGGTTGGGAAAAGTGTACAAAAGTTCAATTACTATTAATAGATGAATAAGATCTGAGGATCTAATCTATAAGATAGTGACTAGAGCTGCTAACACTGTACAGTGTAACTGAAATTGCTAAGAGAATGATACAACTGTTTTTAGGAAACTGACTTTGCTGTCGATTCCAACATCAACCACATGATGTCACTAATAACTACAGTACCGACAGAGCTTGGGGGAAAAACTTTATTACATGCACTTTCCCATAGGTTAAATTATTTTCCATTTTGATCATAAATTTTCTTTCCATCCATCAAGCTAAAAAACATTTACTATTAATTTTATTGCAGTATTATTATTTATTATTATTTTACAACTATAGTGTGATCCTTAGAATTTACACATTTCTATATTTATTTTAAAAATATTAATAATAGGGCAGCCTGGTGGCTCAGGCGGTTAGAGCTCCATGCTCCTAACTCCAAAGGCTGCCGGTTCGATTCCCACATGGGCCAGTGGGCTCTCAACCACAAGGTTGTCAGTTCAATTCCTCGAGTCCCACAAGGGATGGTGGGCAGCGCCCCCTGCAACTAGCAATGGCAACTGGACCTGGAGCTGAGCTGCGCCCTCCACAACTAAGACTGAAAAGACAACAACTTGAAGCTGAACAACACCCTCCACAACTAAGACTGAAAGGACAACAGCTTGACTTGGAAAAAAGACATTGAAGTACACACTGTTCCCCAATAAAGTCCTGTTCCCCTTCCCCAATAAAAATCTTTTTTTAAAAAAGAATATTAATAATAAAGTTTAAAAATATCTTTTTAAAAGACAGATTTTCTTATTAACCTTCACATATGTTATTGTGATATAACTCAGAGGGAGAATAAGAATTAATCAAGGAAAATTTATTGAACACTATTTATCAGGCATCATGGAAAATTGCAGAAATATACACACTTACAACACACACACACACACACACACACACACACAGTTGTAGTACACTGTAATCCCAATTAATAATGCCTTTTAGAAATCTTTTGTATGAACGTTAGAAAGGATAGGATAATCTCGCCCCTCAAAATTGTACCAGTCATGTTTAATATTTATTACATAATTACTCTTTTTGGCATAATGCAAAATTAATTAAAATAACATTTCACCTCTCTTCATGAGTCAAAGCCAACATTTTCTACGTCTAATTCTTTTCACAGATGTATTCTGAATATCCAAGGTTAAAACAAATAAACATATTATGATGGTAATAATACCAACTTTTTTCCTCGAAATGGTTTATCATAATAGTATGCTTAATTATGCAAATATGCTGGAGGCTTTTTTATGGGTTCATCAGCCAAATTCAATACATTAAAGATGACAAATACATATTCATTTACACATTCATCACATATATGCCTGTATGTAGAATTCTATCAATTTAACAAATAATGGCATGTAATGATTCATTATAAAGTGAGAAAGTATGAAATAAACCTATTTGACAAAAGCTTGTATAGAATATCCTTTTATTAAAAATAATTTTAACTTCTAAGGAATTACATTCATTTAGTTGATTATTCTCTATACCATTCCCCCAAATTTTCAGGGGCAGAAAGGATTTTAGTATTATAAGATTGACATACATTTATTAACCCTAAAAAAAAATATCAACTGAAGTTTTATATTATTGGAGTGTCTATGCTATTTCTTTTTAAGGTATCTAAGATAGGAAGGAAGAACAACATAGATGCTCTTAATCAAACACCTTAATGAGATCTGGAAAAATGGAATAAAAATTTTGAATGTTTCCAAATATTTGGCAGAGAAAACACAGAGCTGAATTTTTATTATTATTATTGAATATGTTGGATGTTTGGTTTTGTGTATATACAGCCAAAGAAAGAGACATTTGCATTTGTATTATAGTTGTCAAAGAGTCAAATTTTGAAAAATGCAGTATTTAGCTTTCTCTTTATAAGTTCCTTGAGGTATTTTAAAATTATTTACAAACAAAAATATCAAAATTTCTTGATTTTTTAGATCATTTTTGAAGTCTCCAGATTGTTTCAAGGATGAGTAACGGTTCACAAAAAACAGTAACATTTTACCTTCGAGGTAAGTTACCTGTACTGGTTTTTACATGGTATTTTCATTTAACACATCAAATTTGTGAAATACTAATCTTATCTCCAGCGATACCATAAAGTACAATGTTATTTACTCACAAAGTTATTAACATTTTTTTGTATGTAATTTAACACTCTTGAATTGGTCTCACTTTTTAAACTGTTATCATCATGAACTTCAGCAAAAATAGCATTGACATTTCTTATAAACCTTGACTATGGCTACATTACATTCTTTAATATATACATTCCTAATGCCTTTGAATACAGTCCTTGTAACAATAACAACAGTAAAATGAATCTTACATATTTATAAAAACTAAAAAAAAGTATGAATTTCATAAGCTAAAACTTGAAATAATGGTGAAGAGGTCATGGCATTCATTAATAAAATCAAGAAAAATTACACTATAATAATAATAATAATAATTTCATTTTATTGTGATACATTAAAAATTTTCCCACTTGTGTGTTGTGGCTGAAGTAGATTGATATATTGTTTATTCATAAAATAACATCTCAATGGTTTATATTCATTCTAGGAACAACCTCTTCCACTAACAAAGCCTTATAGTCACTATAATCTCTAGCTGAGGGTGTATCTCTTGTGTGTTCTTAGAAGAATATTGCTTGTAATGAGGACTTTTTTGAGGTTTGTGATTTTTAATATTTGGTAAACGATGAAGAATTTTCATTCCTGTCAAATTGTGACACTGTAAATACCCTGAGGAAACTACAAATTATTTCAATACATATTTATATTAGAAATATAATTTTAGGCTTATATTTTAACTATTCATTCACTCTAGGTGAAAATACTTTGAGCTAAATAATTTGAGCTAACATTTTTAAGACAAGTTTCTAGTTTATTTTTTTGGGAAAAGAAGTGATTGCTACTCTCATAAGTCACATTTATTTTGCTAATTTTCATCACTTTAGGTGACTTCTCTCTATCCCTAATGTAACAACCTAAAAAAAAATCACAATAACATTGCTGGGTTTCTATTTTCAGAAAATTTACATAAATATATGCTGCAGGCCAATGTGGAAACAACACTTTTCATCTGAATCAAGCAGCTTTGGGGAGTGCTGTCCAGTGCTGAATTTTATTTTATTTTGTTTTATTCAGCAAAACTGAACACTTTTAACATGTGAAAGGTGTTATAAGAGTGTAGTATATTTGGACTCTATTTGGAGTGTTGAGAACAGGAAGTAATGGGAAATAATAGAAATGATGTGATAGATTACTAAACAGGAGAATTTGTACGTTTATATGACAGATTTATGGTTAATGAACATGTAGAAAGCCTTCTGAATTGTTAAAACCGTAGGTTGTAAAAATAAAATGACATTAAGCTTAAAAGCTAGTGTCATCTGACAGTTCCTGATGTTTACTCTGTAATTGGTCAAAATGTTTTCTTTCATGGCACTCCATTCCAAAGGAAGCACAGATATTTGCCATACATTTGAATAAAAGCACCCACTCACTCAAGGAAAGGGCTATCGCTGTTTCAGAGTATTGAAAATAAGACTGCTTACTCTTTATATTTCATGAGAGGAAATGTTTTCCTTAAAATTGGCAGCAAAGTTTCAGAATGAGAAGAGGTTATGGTGCTGAATTAAATTTGATATGTGCCATTGCGTTGGAAAAGATGGTGCCCATCAACACTATGGTTTCTGTGGAGATCCTCATCATTATTTCTCCCCCACATTTATCATGTCCCTGTGAGTCATGACATTGGGTAAACGTACTTTTCACTCTTCGCCATTTCCTGCCCTTTTTTCTGTCTTGGCTATGTGAGCTTAATTACCAAGAAGAAAATGTGAAGGTCCAATTCTATTTTGTCTCAGACTAATCTTTGCTTCACTTCCTTGGGAATGTACCCAGCTTTTCTAGGACTAGAGGGTCCTGTCAGACAGAGGGCATCCCTTGTCCCAGATAAGGCAGATAAGCAACAGCTTTTTGGAAAACCCATATAACCCACAGACTATACTCCTTTAAGCAGAAGCTTCTGGATTATTTTATGTTCCAACATAGGAAGACAGTTCATATCAAGTGACAATATCAATGGTTGACTTCCTGAAATACTAATGACTTCTTTGATTTAATTGGGGCTATTAGCCTTATAACTCACCCCACTTCCTCCAGTTAACTTAGAAAGGGGTCATCAGAAGCCTTAAACTCATAAAAGGTGAAGATTGAAGAGGGGGTCAGAAGGAACCACTGTAGAAATATAAAACTATTGACAACAGTATAGATAAGATAATAAAGCTAATACTACTAATGAAGTAATGGAAAAGAACATAAATAATATGTTCTTAAAACCTGACAAGAAATGCATATGTGGTATCTTATAAGCGCCCAACAATTGTATGAAGCAGGATTATTTTGAGATTGTAACTCAAAAGGTTTAGATTTCATAGAGTCTAGAAAAGTTGAAAAGCTATAAAAGCTTTTGATGAAAGGCATTAATGAAGAAAATATTTTGGCTAATGTATTTCCCTGGTCTTGAATTTTATCATTTCCTCACTCCTCCTTTCAACATTCGAGGTGATAGGACAGAAGAGAAAAGGAACACGTTTATCTGTGGGTAGGGCCCTATTCTACCTCTCTCAATAGACAACAAATAGATAGATGACTATGGTCTTTTCACTAATACGTTGCCAGTGCTTGAGAGCATGATTACGATGCATGAAGTATTTTTACAGAACCTTTTTAACACGGAATTTTAGGACTGGAGATCATCAGAACATCTTATTCAAAGAGCACTTGTGACTAATCAGGGCAGTTTCATTTGAATTAGGCAATTCTGATATTCATGTAAGAGAATGTCACAAAGGGTACCGTGATATGCCTAAGTATAAATGATAAAACTAGGAGATCTCACTGACAGAATATCCATAGGTCAATCACATATAACCTCAAAGAGACTTCTTTACCAACATGCAAGCAGAAAAGCTTAACTAAAAAATGTGTAAAAAAAAAAAGACGCTTTTAAAGGACAGGTATGTTTTAAGATATTGACAGGTTTTTACATTCCACTTTTCAAAGAAATGTAAAGATAGATAATCTTCACTTTGACTTCACATTCTCTAAATTTAACCACTGAGAGATCATGTGAGTGCCTACGGAGTGGAATGTCTTTAAAATCACATTCATTTCTGAGATACAGATTGGTTTTGATAAAGTGTTAATGTTAGCCAGCTAAAGTGAAAGCTGGGCAGTGAACAGTGACCAAATTCACCATTTATGTGATTTTAATCAACTTTCTAATTTTGATGTGGATATGTTTCAAAAATTTATTCTTATCCTACCCAAGGTTGCTAAATATTAAACCAAAGAAGGAACAGATAAGAGCAGCCCATTGGTTTTCTCCAGAAATTCTCAAACACTAATTTTATTTGTACATATTCATAAATAAATGGATTTTTCATGGGAAACTCTCTTCTGAGTGCATATATTGTGGTTTGTCTTTGCAAAGGGTGGGTGCTTTTAGCTGAGAGTTATACTGATATCTGGTATTTACATTATTAGGTCCTGAATGCAACATTCAGGTAACACAAAATAGGAAATATCACTGAAAGACATTTAACAATAAAATAGGAAAATTTTAAGAGATGCCTTATTTTTTTTCCATGTAGCTGACAAGTGCCCATTACATTGAAGATATAATCTTTGGAGAGTCACCACTGCTCAAAGATGTCAGTGAACCAATATTTATTCAACCCATGCTGAGAAAATGTTAAGTAGAAAGATGTTCTGAATGTTTGCTGCCAATCAAAAGGCCACACTTTATCTATGCCAACAATCCAAGATTGAGCTCCTGGCATCTTTATACCCTTTAAAAAAAGCGCACTAGAACTGTGAGATCCTTTAAATCTCAGCCTATCAGTGCTTAGTCCCATCCCATTTATTGTTTTTTAAATTTAATATTATATCCATTCCATTAAAAAAATCTATTCATTTCTAAATCCTCCTTTTAAATCCTGTGGATGCTATTTTTTTAAATGATACATAAAAACACGTTTATATTCATTCTATCTACCTTCTACCAACTGATGTCTACTGACAATTAAAAGAACCATAGTCAACTATACAAAGTAATGACTGCAGAAAAGCAAAAGGGCAAGAAAAACAGAGAAAATGAGATAGAGCAGTCAAAACAAGTTCAATTCTTTTCAGCAATATCCCCAAATAGGAGAAAATGGTGAGCTTGCAAATGACAGCTGTTTACGATTTATGCCACTCTCAGGGAAGTAGTAATATGGTAGATGCAAGAAAGGCACACTACACGAGAAAATGGTTTTCTTGGAAAACAAGTGTAATAAGGAGGCACAGGCATTCTCATTTTGAACATGAGGCATAAACATACGTTATTATTCTTCATTTACCTTTGCTCTAAGTTAATAAATTGTGGTTAACTTCATAGTCCTACACATATTATATAGCATGATACTAATCTTTGCAATGACACCACAAAGGAGATGGACAGAGGGTGAGAGGCTGACTTTACAGAGACCCAGAGGGGATGAGCACTTGGCCTAAGGTGATGTGACCAAAAGGAGGTGATGTTAGCAACTGGGCCTAACTTTTCTGATTCATAGTTTAAAATATTTTATGTTTTTAGTGTTTACCAGAGGGTAAAAGGGCAGGGGGGTGGTAGATGAGGGTAAACAGGATCAAATCTATGGTGATGGAAGGAGAACTGACTCTGGGTGGTGAACACACAATGTGATATACAGATGATGTATTACAGAATTGTACACCTGAAATCTATGTAACTTTGCTAACAATTGTCACCCCAATAAACTTTAATTAAAATACTTTATATTTTATTGTATGGAACATTATGAATTGCAGCTTGGTGGAATATGTTGATTATAAGAGGAGGAATGAGAAATATGAATCTTAAATTCTGCAGTGGCTATTCTCTATTTGTGTAACAAATCCATTCTCTGTTTTTCTTTGCCTTGCTCTGGGCCTCAAGTGGCCAGCATTTATGAACTACATCACTGGTCTTCCTTGCCTTCCACCTTCTCACGGTATTCAGCCTTTGCAAGGCACCTTCTTCCACTCCCACTACGCTTTAGTACAGCTCTTGCAGTGTCTAAAACTATTCCTTTTCTCAAATCCCACCCACCCCATCCCCACAGGTTCTAGCTCTCCCTTATAACAGTCTCCCCCAGGGGAGTAACCACTTCTTCTTTTGCTACTTTTAAGTACCTCTGCACCCCTTGCCCGTTTCCTTAATCCTTCCCATCCTGGTGTACGTTGTCCCTTCATTATAAGTCTTTTCAAGACACATCACTGTCAAAAATGCACTTCTGTCTAATCACGAGGGAACATTAGACAAAACCAAACTGAGGGACCTTCTACGAAATAACTGACCTTTACACTTCAAAATGTCAATGCCATGAAAGAAAAAAGCAGACTGAAGAAAACTCCAGATTAAAGGAGACTAAAGAGACATGACATCTAAACGTAATGTGTGATCCTGGATTGGACTCCAGACAAGATTATTCTTTTTTGGTATAAAGAACATTTTTGGGAAAATAGGTGACATATAAATAAGGTCTGTGCATTAGGTAATGGTAATATATTATATCATTGCTAATCTCCTGATTTTGATGATTGTACTGTGGTTATATGAGCTAATGTCCTTATTGCTAGGAAATGCACATTGAAATATTTAAGGAAGTAAAGGAACATCATGCCTTCATCTGACTTTCAAATGGAGCAGATAAACAATGGGAGAGAGAGAGAGAGAGAGAGAGAGAGAGAGAGAGAGAGAGAGAGAGAGAGAGAGAGAGAGAGAGAGGAGGAGAGGGAGAGAGGAGAGACAGAGAATGAAAAAGCAATCTTGATAAAGTGTTAACCATTGGGAAATTTGGATGAAGTGTACATAGGAGTATTTTGTACTATTGTTGCAACTTTTCTGTAATTTGGAAGCTTTTTCAAAATAAAAATAATTTTAAAAGTTTCCCAAAATTCTAGCTGAGTGTGCTAATTCCTGCCAGGACTCTCACTGATAAGAATTTGAATCTCCATGTTAACTGCTGCCTACTAAGAAATGACGACCCACCATTCAACCCTTTCATTGCTTCAGAGCCGCATGAGCCATGGTGGTAAGAGCTGGGGAGAAGAAAAGATGACAATCGAGTTCATCTGATCTAAGAGAGGGTAAACCAGCAGGAGAGTGATCAAAGTGCCTCCCAAGGCACTCAGAGCCCTAGCTCTGCTCTCAGTTGGATTCACAAACAAATGCCAATTTATCCATTTCTTGATATTCTTGATATAAAGTATATCATGTAAGTCACATATTATGTACATCAAAATGTACACATGCACATATTGAGAAGTTTGCTGGGGTCACAGTATATTAGAAAGTCTGACTTAAATTCCTGCTCCACTCAATCTAACTTTGAGATACCAAGAATAATATTTTAGCATATCCTTATAGGCAAGAAAGATATGGAGCCACACCTAACATATAATTGGATGTACAAGAGAATAGCAGATTTGTATATGCAGTATATAGAAGGTTTGAATTTAGGTATAGACAGCTTCCCTGACTCATGGGGAGTGGAATAAAGATTACTCGTGATTTAGAAGAGACCACCTTAACCAAATGATCCAGGTAAACACTATCGGCAATATGACATATTGATATCATGCATCAGCGTCTAATACGATGCATTACAACATTACTTCTGTGAAATTCTGGTCAAAAATGCATATCATCAATCTAGTCATGAGAAAACATCAGACAAAGCCAAACTGAGTTGAGCAACATTCTACATAATAACTGACCAGCAGTCATCGTAAGTGTTACAGGTCACAAAAGACAAGAAAGAATGAAAGAATCTCGCAGGTTAGAAAGGTAAATCAGTGAAGTAAAGTATGGGATTCTGGATTGGATCCTGGAAGAGAAAAAGGACATTAGAGGACAAATTGGTGACATTTGAATAAGGACTGTAATTTAGTTAATAGTATTGTACCAATGCTAATTTCCTGCTTTTGATCACAGTACTAGGGTTATATAAATTGCTAACATTAGATGAAGTTGGGTAAAGGGTGTATGTGAACTCTCTGTACTATTTGTGCACCTTTCCATAAATCTAGAATTATTTCAAAATAGAAAATAAAATACTAGGAATTCATTCTTCCTAATAAAACTATTACAATTCTGTCTTGAATGGTTTCAATTTTATGCATAGATATGGCGCATTAAATCCTAACATGCTATTTTATACCAGACATAAATGGTTTCAAATTTTAAACTGGTCTTTTAAACTTAGTTGGAACTTACAGATAGATGTCAAAGAATGATTCTTTAGGCTCATAGCATTTATGCAAAATAAACTATTTACTTTGAGTATCTTTCAAAAGAATGTGGTACTTTATCCACAATTTCCCCCGATATTTCAGTCCTCTTCTTGATTGCCATTTAAGACAAGAGCTAGAGAAACATACAATGCTGGGAAGGGTAACTTGAGCAAAAGTAGCCTATTCCTCAGGTTGCTGGAAAACGCTCAATGAAGGCATCCTAGGGAGATGGCGATTTCCACTGCTGCAATTTGATTATAATATTTCTTCAGGTTCTATCCACTGGAGTATGAAAAGGAGCATGGCTTAATCTCTTACTCAAGAATGGAAGGGAAGTTGCACCTACTGGAGGCAACATCATCTTTAATGTGACTCAGGGACTGAGGCATAACAGTTTCCTATCTACTCCACAGACTGAAAGTTAAGACCACGGTCTCATACTAGGTTTCAGGTCTAATCCTGATAACAGATGTATTTTCAGATAGCATGACAAACAGCACATATTTCCATGGCTCTGAGATCACGTAAGAGAAACTGAAGCCCACATGGTTGTAGGAAAGAATCATTTATGTGTCTTGCTTTCAGTTTTTAGTGGAGCAAGTAATTTTGAAATTATAGGTGAGTTGTGGTAATTATTGATATCGCCTTACTAATACCGAAAGATGGTTAGGTAAAATTCACATATTATTAGGAAAATTTCAAAAGGATGATCAACAGTTTTTGAATCTGCTTTAAGATTTTACACAACCTTCAGTGTCTCTTTGGAAAGATTGCAAATGATTTTACTAAAGCTAAAAACTTACAAGAATATATGTATTTTCTTAAACTATGACTAAACAACTCGAATCATACTTTCCCCGTTAATATTTTCAGTTCAATAGGCTGCTTTAGAGTTGGAGGTGATCAGGGCATAGCAGTTGGTAATAGATGGAGCCACAGTGCTCTCTGACATGCTTTGTGTAGGATAACATTCTTATGTTGCTAGAGGACGTAAGGGATTGTGCCACAATGTGCCTAACGCCCTACCTTGGATTCTGAATGCTTTCATTACTCCACACTACAAGCACACAATAGGTTAAAAATATCTTGCACTTGAAGTTGTGAAATGCAATTTGAACTTTGTAAAGGGAAATAGCCAAAGGATGCTTTTAGAGATGGATTTTTGCTCTTAAATTACGCATTGTATGAGAACCATGAGGTTCCCACATGTCACTGAAGAATAATAGTAAATAGAAATGGGGGAACTGTAGAAGAAAAAAATGCTCCAATTCTCTTAACATTTTCTGAATACCTTTCCTATAGTTTTTTGAGAGACTCGATTCAAGCAGTATTTAATCCATTTGACTCTTCACTACCAATACATTCAAACGAGATTTTGTAAATGGTTTGCAATGTGGTTATGTGACAGCTACATAGAATTCTTAAGTCTTTCCTTAGTGTCCCTGCTTTAAAGACCTTGAAAATCCCAATTTAGCCATTCTGTACAACCTTGAAAAATGTCTTCAAAAAAAGCAGGCTTTGGTTTCCTCATAAATAAGGTAGGATAACAGCATTACATGTACTTTATAGACATTTTATAAATAAATATTGCTATCAAGGTGCATTCATCTCCTTGGTGGGAAGATGCCATAGAAAACCAGAATATTACTATTATTATCTCATCTAGCCTGAGTGAACTTTAAAGCTCAAGTGTCCTGTATTTGTGTATAAAACTCCAGTCTGAAAAATCTGTATTTGTTTTCAAATTTCACCAGCTTTCTCACTCTATCAATAATATGCAAAGTCAAAGGTGAAATTGTGGCTATATTAAAAAGAAAAAAAAAAACCTCACGTTGAAAAACAGGCAAGGAAAGATGGTGGCCAATGATTTTGGGAATGGGTTCATGGACCATAGGCCTGGGGGGGGGGGAGGCACCGGGTCACTCCACACAATACCAATCTCATTTTCACATCGTGGCAGGAGCAGCTCTGAAGTGGCTGTCTTCTATTAATTTCGACACCTTGGAGCTGGAGAGACAATGTCTCACTCTACCTCTTTCAGAATTTTAGAAGCCACTAATTGGCATTTTGGTATAGAAGGTGAATAAAATGACTTGTTCAAAATACACAAATATGCAAGGAAATATGGTTTACAGAGATCCAGTGCCTTGCATTTGTCAACATAGTAGTGATTTCACATATCCTGCCCCATTAGCCCACGGTGGTTATCAAATCCTATGCCCTGAGTTTGAAAATTATGGCTACCAAATATGGCAATTTAAAGCTGATAACCACACTCCAATTTGGGAGACTGAAGTCTTAATTATATGGGTCAGTCACACTCTCCTTAGAACTTTCTTTTCACAGTTGTTGCTAACAATGACCATTTATACGTGTTTGCTTTTAATGAACTTTCTCCAAGGGTGATTTTTATTATAGCAGACAAGTACTCAGATCTTTCCTAGAGCTAAAGTCCCAGGATAACTGGCAAGTAACCAGTCTCTTTTATTTTTTAAATTGAGATATAATTGACATATAACATTTATATTAGTTTCTGGTATACAACATATGATTCAATATTTGTATATATTGCAAAATGATCACCACAATAAGTCTAGTTCACATCTATCATCACATATTTACAAATTCTTTTTCTTGTGATGAGGACTTCTAAGATTTACTCTCTTAGCAACTTTTTAATATGTAATACAGTATTATTAACTAGGCTGTATATTACATCCCTATGACTTATTTATTTTATAACTAGAAGTTTGTACCTTTTGACCCCTTCACCCACTTCTCTCACTTCCCACCCCCCCAACCTCTGGCAACCACCAAATTGGTCTCTGTATCTCTGAGCTTGTTTTCTTCATTTGTTTGTTTTGTTTTAAGATTCTACATACAAGTGAGATCATGTGGTTCTTCTCTCTCTCTGTCTCCATTTTTCTAGAGCTAAACTTCCAGGATTACTGCAACTAACCAGTCTTAAGCCTCATGTAAAATTACATTACAACAAAACTTGAACAGCTCCTGAAGAGAAGTGGGGCTTGCAGATTCTAGTTACTTGTCCTTCTATTTCTTCTCAGCACGACCGTGTTTCCCCGAAAATAAGATTGGGTCTTATATTAATTTTTGCTCCAAAAGACACATTAAGGCTTATGTTCAGGGCATGTCTTCCTGAAAAATCATGCTAGGGCTTATTTTCCTGTTAGGTCTTATTTTCGGGAAAACACAGTATGTTCTTACCTTCCTCACACTGTATTGCCATGGTTTTTTACAGTCTATCTCTCCCAGTAGATTGGAAACCATGGAGGAAATGTATGGTGATCCATTCACACCATACTAAAATGTGCTGAGTAAATGAGTGCAGTTTGTGATAAAAAGTCAATGTTGTGCTCATTAGATTCTAAAATCATCATATATATCTATTTAAATATAGTCTTTAAGTGGGAATGAGAGCTAAGTTAAAACGGCAGAGAAAGAGAGAAAAGTGACAGAGGTGAAGGGCATATCTCTAAGAGGTGCCAATCAAAGAACAGCAGATTCTCAGGGCTGAGCAATAGCACTGAGAGTCACCCGCTCCTGCTTAGGTGTAACTGACTATCCTTTCAATCCACAGGCACACAAGCTCAATGCTGCTACTTGAGGAGCCGGCACAAAAGGAAAGGTAGCTTTGTGGGATGTTATAATTCAAGTGGAATATATTATTAGCCAAGATATCACATTATATGAAAAAGTAAATGACTTACATAAATATAACACTTATAGAAATATTTATATACATAACACATAAATATTAAGGAAAACATATATTCCTTGAAAAGAGAGACAATTATTTGCCCTGGAGGGTGAGACCATGATAGGTCATTTTTATTTTCTCCTTGTTTTAATATTTTTAAAATTTTATGTAATAATGGGTTATCACTTCTTAAGTTCTAGAAATTTGTAGGAAAAGATGACATAAACCAATAAATATTCCTCAGATGAGCAATCTGAAAGAAATCAAACATGGTGTTTCCTCCTTGTTAAATCATCAAAACCAAAATTAGAATAAAGGAACAAGACAGAATTCTGGTCTTTTTATATACTGAGGCTACTTCAGTTGTGAGGATGTCACAAAGAGTTCTCTGCCATTATCACAATTAAGGCCAAAGTTCTGGGAGGCCATCTTACCAATGATAATGGATATTCTGTCAAAGCTCCTTCCTTTCCTTAGGTAATATTACACATAGGAGTGTATTCACATATCTGAACATGTTAGCACTTACTAGGTGGAATGTTTTCAACTGCAAATTCATAGAAACTGTGACTCAGAATTGGCAGAACTGATTAAAACATCAAGAGGCAGGACAAGTTCAATACTATTATCATTCTGGCTATTCTCTTGGCACTGCCCTCCTCTGTAAGGCATGTTCCTCAAGCTGGCTTTCCATATGGTTTCAAGATGGCTGCCAGCAGCAAATGGGGCTGCCTGCCTCCTTATTGATGTCTGTGAAAGGGCCAGAGAGCCTCCCCCCCAAGCATGGGATAAAAGTTCTTCCCATCAGTTTATCTGGGTCAATAATGATGTTAGAGAATGCCCTGTGATGACTAGCTTAAGCCTGGTTTCCAGGACCAATGGATTGCTTTAGATTCTGGATGGGAACAGATCAGTACAAGACTTAGGTCTTGTACTATCTGGGGAAAGAGTTTGTTCCTGGAAAAAAAAAAAGGCAGGAGGTTGGGTGGGTTAGGGTTCTAGTAAACAGATGAAAAGAGAGCAATAAATTCTGGCAAGGAACAGTATCTACTACATGGTAGCATAATCATAGTGGAGCAAAAAAATCATCAAGATATAAGTCAGGACACTCAGAATCTATTCCAAGGGTTCGCTTTAACACACCATTTGTGAAGAAAGTCACAAAATTTCTGGGTTTCAGTTATTGTAGCAATAGTAATCTGGTATAAAAATAATTCTATGGTCTCTTTCAGCTCCATTATCAGATTGTACTCATTCCCTCCCTCCCTTATCCTGTCTGCCTCTCCCCAGCACACAAAACACCCACAACAGCATATAGGTAAATACTTTTAAAGAAATGACTTTCCTGGTGATTCCCCCTTCTCCCGCCCCATTTATCTCATGGCCAATCAGCCAATTGCTATGACCCAGCAAAGCAAAACAGTGTGTGGTGCAATTATCTGGGAAATATAAGACCATCCATGCCATCAGATAATGTGGGGAAGGGTGGGCTCTGTTTCCTGAGCAACCTGCCTGGTCGCTGTGGATGGTCCCCAAATCCTCAGATAAATGGATAGCCCTCCACTTTTCTTTGGCTGCATAACTCCAGCTCTTTGTGAATCAGGATCAAACTCCTTGCTGTAGAGATAAGATCATTTATGCCACATTTTAAAAGCAAGGTTTCCTTTTGAAAGGTTCATTTTCCTCTTTAGTGTCATATAACACTCTTTCACTATCCCAGAGGGTCCTAAGACCTACAGCAGAGGCCCTTGTGTTTCTACAATAGCATATATCAATAATAAAGTATAAGATATAAATGAATTGAATGCATATCATGCTTCTGTCTTCCCACAAATAGTTTCAGGAACTTACAGAACTCACTTCAACAAAAACCTTCACGTTGATGGCCATACAAGTATTTTTAAATTTCTGAGAATAATTATTTTATTATATTTATATAAAAACTATAATTGCAAAAGGCAATAAGACCACCAATTTGTAATGGAAAACTTAATGTCAATAAAAGTAAATTAGAAACTTGTAAATACATGCAAATAAAAAGCCATTGATAGTTTATGGCTCAACTAAAAAAAAAAAAAGAAAAATCACCAAATACATTTTTTAAAAATGCAAACATTGCCTAAATTGTGGAATCAGCTGTAAGAGCTTGAGAAGTGGCTTCTCTGAGAAATTTTTGCTGGGCTTACAGATGCTAATACCTTCTTATTTTCCCACGCTGACATCATATGCAAACTACCATGTCAAGAATGCATTTGTAGAATACGTAAGTAGTAGAATGAAACATTATTAGTTCTTATTTGCAGCTGCTGCCAACCCCTGAGCCCAAACTCTAATTACAATTACAGTGAATTTAAACGTAGTGGACATTCCAGGATCTGAATAACATACAGGGAGCTGCCATCCAAGACCTACATCCTTTCAAAATGCATACTTCTGAAAACTCAAAAGTTAAATAAACCCCCATGCTTCATGACTTGACAAATGCAGAGCTTGAAAGATACTTTCACAGTTGTGAGTTCAAGTCTTTGATAAATTCTGTGTGCACTGGTTTCAGCAATAATAGATTTAAAATGGAAACCTACCATATACTTAGATTTTTAAGGTCTTATTTCTCTTAAATCAAAAGTAATTTTTAAAAAGCTGTTGTTGGTTTCTGGATTGTTCTCCATCGCAATGAGCAGGCTCCCACTTGAAATGTTTCCTGATTACTGGCTGCTTCTCAGGCTAATAAAAGCTGCTAAATCACTGCTAGGACAAAGGTCCCCACTGTGGTGCATGAAAAAGAAGATTTATAGTCATATGCTATGCTGAACAGCCTCGTCAGGGCAACACAGTGCCCTGCGTCTGTGACAGGCTAAAACAAATCGCACGCCAGATCTGATTTCAGACTTACATAAGAGGCCAGTGGGCAGTAGCCTCAGTGTGTAGCAGAATAAGCCGGATTGGGAAGGGGCCATGAGGGACGATGAGTGGTGACCAGACTGTGGAATTAGCATGTGCCTAGTTTTAATGACTGATTTCCTCAGAGAGCCGATTCCCAATGTTGATTTGCTTCTTTGCCCATTTTTCTCTCTAACTCCTTCTTTGCTCACCTCTTCTGCACAGAGACGTACTCACAATCACACCTGCCAGAAACACCACCCAACCATTGGGGTAACTGTATCGTATTTGGCTATATTAACAACTATAGAAAGGAGATGCCAGGTAAAGTTCTAGGATGACAAGATCTCTTTTTTTAGCGGGGACTGAATTTGTAATGCCATCTTACTAGCAAAGAAAGCAGGGGGTACACTGCTATGGTCTGGTGCTACCAAATAGTCACTGCTCATCTGAATTTTCAGGCTAGTATTTCAACTATCTTTCCACTTCTACAGGGACCTTTGTATTAATTCATTCCTCAACAAACAAACAAACAGAAAGCTTATATTGAAGCTATGATCAGATAAATGCTTGTGAAAATAGATAGTGAATCTCTATTCTTTTTTTTTTTTAAGTTATTCAAATTGCATCTGGAAGAGGCTGGACTTTGGGTAGCTCTACACGCCCTTCTAAGGTTTAGCTGTGGCTAAACAGGGCTGGCTGTGCCTGCTCATTATTTATGCAGCTTCCAAACAACAAACTGGTGCAACCATCCAAAAAGAAACGAAAGAGCCCAGGTGCCTCGGTGAAGCATACCTTTCCCTGATGTAGGATAGGAGGGCACAGACAAAAAGCAGTGACGATTGGGCCCAACCTGGGCTTCTCAGGTTGCAATTGCAGAGACAGGAAGGAAGTGCAGTTCAAAATGCAAATACACAGCTCCAGGAGTCAGAAGGCCCGGGTTCTAGTCCTGGGTGTGATGCTAACCAGAGTCACCTCAGGTAAATCACTTTACTCCTCTGGTTCTCAGGTGCCTCCCCTGTGTCAGAAAGAGTTTGAACTAGCTCCGTAGGGCTCAAATTTAAGCTTAAGTCAAGATCAATCACCTGCAGGTCTTACCAAAGCACAAAATGCTGGCTGTCATCTCCAAGGTTTCTGATTCAGCAGATCTGTGGTGAGGCTTGGGCATTTGCATTTCTAATATTTCCACAGGTGATGCTAATGCTGAGTGTCAGGGAGCCACTCAGTGAGAACTACTAAACTAGATGATTTCCAAAGGATCTGCGAGTTCTGAAAGTGCTACACATCATTTTACATTAACTTAGACTGCTGTACAGTGTTTGTGCCTGGGTCACAAGAAACGAGGAGTGGCCATAATTTAGTGTCCTGTGGTTTTCGTAGAAAATCACAAGATTCCAGTTTTCTCTGAAGTCGTTCATTGGATAAATAACACAGAAGGCGATGACAAGTGTCTACATGAAAGTGCAAGATGATGTTTGTGTTTTAATCGGCAATCTATCAATAAATAGCTGTACCCATTGACCCACAAAGACATAGTTGATAAATTCATGTTAATATGATCTGTGCTCTTTGTATCTGTTTATTCCTTGCGTTTAAAATCATGTATAAATCATGTTTAAAATCAGCATAGCAATTATAGTTAATAATACTGTCTTATATACTTGAAAGTTGCTAAGAGAGTGGATCTTCAATGTTCTCATCCTAAAAAAGAAATAGTAATTAAGTGATGTGAAGCAGGGGTTAGCTAATGTTATGGTGGTAATCATTCTGCAATGTGTAGTGTATTAAAATCAACATATGGTACACACTTAAACTTGTACAATGTTATATGTCAATTATGCCTCAATAAAGCTGGAAAAATTTTAAAATAATAAAAAACAAAGTTACGTTTGTTATATATATTGCACCTCACTGTTAAGAATGGAACTCTAGTTTCTGGTAAATGAGTGCTGGTCTGTACAGACACTGGTGAATTACATGATGTTAATTCTGGTTCTAGTTCTTTTATTGACCACATGTGACTGTAGAGAAGTCATTTTGCTACTTTGGTTCTCAAAATTTTTATCAGTAAAATGAGAGCATTCTTGTCTAGAGTTCACATTATTTGTCTATGACTCTGAATTTCCAAATATGTAATTACATGAAATGTAGATCTGTTTCAGAACCAAAATATAAATAAAAAAAGAGGCAAACTTCATAAGTCTCATCGGATAGTTCTAAATTTAGGGGAAAACATTGTTTAAACCATCTTGTCTCACCAGTACTACCCAAAACTGGTCTTCCTGCTCCGTATCACTCTGTGAAAAATCCTCCAATGCCTCCTCTTTGTTCTCAGAATAAAAGCCAAATTCCATATCAAGGCTCCTTCTCTTTCCCCACCCCATCTGCTCGAGATAATCTTCCCAGGCCTTCCTGAACTCCTTGGGTATCTGATCCTTGCCAAGTTGGTTTCCTTCTCAGGGCCTTTGCACAAACAGCATAGTCGGTCTGATGTGCTCTCTGAGCCGAGTCCTTCCTTTGATTCTGATCTTCAGAGATCTCTTGCTTGACTTCCAAATCACTTTCTGTCATTTTGTCCTATGTCAACTACAGAGCACTGGTTACTGGTTCTTTCTCTTGTTGGATATATCTTCATTAACTGTGTCTGTACCTATCTCCTCTTGAAAATGTAAGTTCTGTGACGGCAGGAACCCTCTCTGTACTGATCACTCTATCCTTAGAACCTAGTAGAGTGCATGGTGCATGTTATATGCTTAATATATTCAATTGTTGAATGAATGAATAAGTTATAGTATAAACATGATATGGGAGAAATCCTTTTGCTCTGTACAGCAACATGAGCCTACATTAAGCTAGGCAAAGTAGGCTAAACATTTACATTGTGCATACCACATGCTAGATACTTTACTGAGTGCTTTATTTATTAATATACTAATATTTACTTCTCATAACAAACTTAAGATGTAGTATCATCATCATATTCCACATGTTACAAATGAGGAAACTGAAGAGAGAGAAGTAACTGACTTGCTTAAAGTCAGAACGCCAATAAGTACATGGTCAGGATTCAAAACCAAGTTGTCTGTTTTCACTTTGTGCTCTTAACCATTATGTTATGGATGGTAACAGGAGGCTCTTAAGATAAATCCCTCCCCCCTCAAAAAAATCCATGCAAAATGTCTACCTCGTTTATGCTTGATTACTTTCACTGATGAGATTCTCACTACTTCAGAATCAGCCCGTTTCTTACACTGAAAGCACTAATAAAAGTTCTCCCTTATAGTGTCACCCCACATTTCTGTCAGTGTTGCTTCCACCCCTTGGCTCCATTTGTACTCCTTGAGGCCTATAAAACAAGTTTAACCTCTCTGTTATATGATGACCTTCCAAATTTTGGAAGCTACTTAGCATCCCTGAATCTTTTCTTCTGTAATATGACCACCCCTTGTTTGTTTAGTGGTCTCTCGCACAGTTATACTTTAGCCGTCTTATTGGAACAGTTGTTCTTCTAGTTTATATACTTTAAAAATTTGGTCGCAGCATTGAATACAATATTTCCATAATGGACTCATCAACACAAAAGAGTGGAAAAAAATTCTCCATTATTATTCATAATGCAATTCTATTAATGCATGTTAGTAGAATGCATAAATAGAGATTAATAGAAAAAAACAATTTCACTGATAGCCAAAGCACTTACTGATTCCAACTTTTATTTGAAAAATTTAGCTTACTTGAAATTTCTATTTTGTAATGTGGCAAAACTCTTTTTTAATTGTATAACTTTGTGTTAAGTTATACTTCAGTATTTAAATAAAATTAATTTCTCAAACAAGTTAGTCAGTTAAAAATGGCACACCTGTGACAAGATTTCCTTTTCTAAATAGTGTTATATCAAACTGTGAGTCACTATCAGTGGGCTGTAAAATATTCTTAGTGAATCACATGTTTCTCCTTAAAATTAAAAAAAAGTATTTCTTATGGAGAATATTAAACATATAGAAGAGTGGACAAAATAACATAATGAATCATGTGTACATCAACCAGCTTCAGCAATTATCATCTTATGGGCAATCTTATCTGATCTATTCCTCATCTACCCCTTTTTCTCTTGAACTATTATGAAATAAATTCCACGAGTCATATCATTTAATGTAAACATAAGAAAATAGAAGGACTTCTTACTATATAACTACAAATTATTATAACATCTAAAAATAAATTCCTCAATGTCATCACATATTCAGTTATTCATATTCCCAATGTTCTCTTAAATAACTTAGTTGTCTATAAAACTAACATTTTAAAGATTAAAAATAAAATATCAGAGTACAGCACACATAGTAAAGTTAAGCGCTATTTTATGACACTTTAGTTACATTTATGTGCATGGCGTGTGTGTGTGTGTGTGTGTGTGTGTGTGTGTGTGTGTGTGTTTTATACTGGGTCATGAGGAAAAATTTTCAAGAATGGGTCCTAGTTAAAAAAGTGAAAAACGTGCTCCAGATGTATACCAATATTATCTATCAATACCCTAAAATCTCCTACTGAGCATAGTTCTGACACATGCTTCCCTTTCTCCTGATGGAGTTGACAGAAGAAACCCTAGATTCTGTCATTCACTCACTTTGCAATTGTGGACAAATCATTACACATCCCTAGGCCTCAGTTACCTCATCTGGAAAATAAGTGGTTGGAACTATCTCAAGATTTTCAAATTGTGATGTTCAGAACAATGGCTCCACTGAGTAGAAAACGCCATATACAACTATATCCTCAACTTGAAAATTCATAATGCAGATTAGCATTTAATAAGACTCACAAAGAATAGAATTTCTTTTAATATTTAAACCTGTCACCCCCCTGACTTTTTCTTTCATAACACTAATCAATGTCTCTGGATGATCTCAGAAAGTCCCCTTCCAGTTCTAATGTTCTATATAATTCTGTGGCCTAACATTATATGATGCTGAAGAGTTAAGGTTCTTATATTGGAAAGGCATTGCTTTCATAGGAGAAAGATACCTTGTGAAGAAAATCTAATGCATAGTCTTGAACTTGGTTGTGAGATTTGTACCTCAGAGAGACAATTACTGTCTTCTAGAGTTGCACCATGAATTATCTGGTGAATTGAGACAGTAATAAGGACTTGGGGACAACCCACTGATGGCGATCATTGTTGTATGCCCTAGAGTGTCCTGTCCAGCCAGACAGCCTCCCCACACTGCCATGCTGTCACCGCTTGCAGAGTTTGCTGCTAATCCCAATTGTCAAGTTTATGGTTCCTTCAAACTTGTTTCGTAACAACCACCCTGTCTGGTTTACTGCTTCCAGGCTGGGTTTTTTGCGTGCTCTGGTTTCCCTGAGATTCCATTTTGGAAACAGCACTTTAATATGCCCTTAACACTATTCTTTCCTCCTGGGCTAAAACTGTGCCACTCTTTGGTCACTCTTCATGACAAGGAAAAAAGAAGAGAATAAGTTTTACTTTAAATGTATTTGGTATAAATTCGTTCTGTTCCTTATAAAGATTTATTAGTTCTATCTAATCAATGAAAAATATTCATGTTGTAAAAAGCACTCTACAATCAACTTTTGAAAAATCAACCAAACGTTAACCACTATCATTTTTTTCCCGAACAAACTTTTGGGTTACAATTACTTAGAGAGATCTCTTTTTTTTTTAATGTACACTATGAATATACATAAGATTAAATCATACTAAGTTATCTACTTTAAGCCCCTAATTATATTGTATCATTTTAGATGCCTAAATTTTCAATAATGTGAAAATAAATTTAATTCACCTCAGTGGGCATACTTCATCTTTAAATCAGTGTTGTTCAATAGAATATAATGCAAGCCTTGCATGTAATTTAAAATTCTCTAGTAGCCTCAATAATGAATGCTGGTACATAATGGAATACTACTCTGCCATAAAAAATGAAATATTGCTATTTATTTTCACTGACTTAAGTGAAAATAAGTCAGACAGAAAAGGACAAGAACTGCATGATGTCACTCATATATAGGATATAAAACAAAAAGCAACAGACGAAAAAATCAATAATCAAAAATAAAAACTCATAGATACAGACAACAGAATAGTGGTTACCACAGGGGGAGGGTGTGTGGGGAAAACAAGAGGGTAAAGGGGGTCAAGTATATGGTGACAGGAGATTAGAGTTCAGGTGGTGAATGCACAATAGAGTATACAGATGTTGCGTTATAAAGTTGTATACCTGAAATTTATGTAGTTATTAACCAGTTGTCCCAATAAATTCAATTTAAAAAAAGAAAAAGAAAAAAGCAGGTAAAATTTCAATAATATGTTTTAGTTAACTCAATATATTAAAAATGTTATCATTTTAACATGCAAGCAACATAAAGATTATTAATGAGATATTATGCAATCCTCATTCCTGATCTGCTAAGTGAGAATTTCTGGAGATAGAGTTCAGGTGCTTCTGTAGTCAAAGTTAAGAACCACTTATCATAGTCAGTTAGGGCTTTAGGGTATATATCTCAAAAGAGTTCTGTTCTTTATTGTCATCTGATGTACCCATCAGTGACTGCTTTCATTGTATCTTAAAAGTATTTACAGTATGATCTCAAATTTGAAGAACAATAGTATATATCTGTACACATGCATAGAAAAAAGGCTGGAAGAAACTTCACCAATATATTTTAAAGTGTTAGTTAATTTTTTCTTTATATGTTTCTGCATTGCTCACATTCGCTGAGATGACGAGTTATTACTTTTAAAGTGCATATTGCTTTCAAAGGAGTTACCTGTTCCACTCCAGAAAGCAGGAGGCCACCATGTAAATGGCCCCTGGAGTTGTGCAGTATGCCGTTTGTGTAGCTGTAAGCAGCAGCTCAGATTATGTTGTAAATCCACTTATTCCAAAACAAACAAACAAACAAAAACAAACTGCAAAATAAGAAGCACTAAAAAGAATCTGGACAAAATATACTGAATTCTGTGATAAGGAAATCTCTTCTAACCAGAAAGCTCATTCCAGTACATAGTTTTTCCCTGCATATCTTGGAATTATATATTTTTTACACTTCTCATCCAACAGAAACTACTGTTTCAGAGAAACTGAAGTTGTAAAAATACTTTCTAAATATAAAAAAAAAACCCAAAACTAACCTGTTATCTCAATAAAGGTTAATACAATTTAAAGCAAAAAACAACCTCTGGGAGTAGAGAAGGTGATCATAAGAAAAGACAATAACAACAGCTAACTCACACATGTTAGCTGATGTGCCTCCTTTCCCCACCCTTTCCTGCATAGTCATCCCATTATTGATAATGTTATTGCCCTCAGCGCTCATGCTAAAAAAAGTGGGGAGTCATCCTTGCTTGATTTCTCACACCCTATATTCAATCCATCAGCAAGCTTCTTGATTCTTTATTTTTAAAAGTATATTGAAAACTCAACATTAAAAAAAATAGTAATAACTTTTTTCCAGAGCTACCTTTTGGGTCCAAGTCACTCTACTTTGTAACCTGAATTATTGCAGAAAGTAAGTATGGAGCACAGATTGCCTTGGCGTTGGGGGTTGGCTGACTGAATATACTGTGTTTCTGGTTAAGCAGAGCATTTATAGGAACATGGAAGTTATCTAAGTTTCAGTTTGCTGAAACATAGCATGGTAACTAGGGCAAAAGTGTCTCCACCTTGGACCTAGAAATTTATTTCAACATTTGTAATCATTAAAGTTTAGTTTACCTATGTTCCCACCTCTCCACCTCTAAATCCTCCTATTCTTCCCTCTACGGAATATCAAAATTTCTGATTTAAAGCCATGCTCTATACTCATGTTCAGATCCTATCTCTTCATCCCTTTCTCCCTTTCTCTGGGCCATGATTCATCAATGATTTCTTCTCATACATATTTTCTTATGGTTTTCATCCTCTCTCCCAACCTATTCATATACTTAGATCTCTCCTCCTAAAACAAAATAAACCAAGACTACCCAACAAATTTTGATCCTGATATTCTTTTCTTCTCCTTTTCATTGTCAAAATTCTCAGAACATGGCCCTTTCCTCTGTTTTTATCACCACTAATACCCTCACAAGAAATTTAGGCCCCATCCTAAACCAAATGCATCTGAACCTCTAGGAGTGGGTTCTGATGACATACATTAAACCAAAAGAATAACTATCATTAAGTCCACAGATAATTCAAATGCACAGCTGGGCTGAGAATCATTGCCTCAGTTCCGAGCAGTCTGTCTGTCACATCCCAGAATTTTTTCCTCTGAGCTTGTCAGTGAATAACCTTCTGATTATTAAAGGCAGGGGCTTTTACGTAGCTCTCTTCACCCTGAAACTTTTATCAGTTTATGATGCCATTGACTATGCCCTTCTTCTCCCTCCTCTTTTTAAAAATTTGTTTTTATGATAGTATCCTCCACTGGTTCCTCTCTTTCTTGCTATATCCTTTATTAGCAGCTCTTTTTCCTCCCTCAGAAATACAGACTATCCCCCAATGTTCTTACCTCAGCCCTCATCTCTTATCTTACTACATCCTTTATCAGCAATAGTAACTACTTCAGCAATTTCAACAACGACCTTTCTCATTGTTGAAGATGAGATGTAAGCATGAAGATAATTCTTCAAACTCTGCCATGCCTCCCTTTCTAGGTTACACCTAGAAATTCCACCCAGATTTTTATTATTTTCCACTGTAACCTCAAATTTACCCTATTTAAAATCAAATCCATTATTGTTCACATAACTCCAGTTTGGAATCTCCAATTCATTTTTAGACTACTTTATCTAGATCATCCCCCAGAATTAAACAGAGGACAAAGCTCACATTTTTTCCTTCTGCCTTTTTTTTCTCTAATTAGGAAAATTCTTATTACTACCACTCTCCTGGACTAATACAACAACCCGTAAATATCTTCCCATTGCTAGTTCCTCTATTTTTATTTTTATGTCTTTGCATTCTGAATGTGTCTGAAACAAAATGCTGACTTTGCTATCTCCCTGATTTCAAAGTACTACCAATGATGTATTTATCACCGGTTCATGTTAATGATTAGACACACATGTCCCCTGGAAAAAAACAAAAAACGATTTTCAGGTAAAATAAGAGTGACTTAATTCTAATTTCCATATTTCAGGTTATTATTCTCACATTCATTGTAAATCTCCAAAAAGTGTACACAAAGTATTTCCAAACTTAATTGACTGGTGAACGTTTTTCCCTACAGAGGAACTACCCCAGTTTAACCAGACTATTTTTTTACAACTTCTTTCCAACCTTCTCATCTCTCTGTCTTTACGCTGTCTTGTTCCTCTTCTAGAGGGTACTTTACCTCTTTCTCTGATTTTCTAAGGCTTTTCTCAGACATTACCTGTTTTACAAAACCTCTCTTGATCGCCTAAATTGGAGAATTGGATTCATCCATCTATTGAAACAGGGAATGACTTATTCATAATAATGTTAGATATATTTACTATAAACATAGACTTGGGTTGTTTCAAAGAGCCCACTGGGCTAGTTTTCTTTTTTGTATAAAATAATGGAGAGATTTGATGTATACAAAAAGTCTTTATAGTGTTACTCCTAGCAGAACTACCAATTTGAAATCCTCATGACTGAAATAACCATTTGAGTTATAACAGGTATCCAAAAGGCACGATCTGAAGCACAAAATTGGAAGGGGGGGAGGAGCTTAAAGTAAATCAAACCATGAGCTTCATCCAACCAAATACTAGCTAGCTGTCTCTTTGAAAAGCAGTAGGAAAAACCCCCAAAATGAGTGCTGTAAGAAATCCTTGTGGCAATGGAAGTAGAAGAGAAACAATTCATATTTGTGTAGTACATCACAGTTCCCAAAGAACTTCCAGTACTTTTCTACATTTAAATGCCACAATATCCTGTGTTATGAATCCCAATATTAAGATGAGGTGAATGAGCCTCTGAGGAGTTAAAAGCCTCTTTCTTCCCCCTTGCACACAACTGGTTATGCTGAATGCAAATTCTACCACTCTATTTTCAAAGTTTAACTCCTCTGGATGATGGGAACCTGACTGTGACATCTGTCATCCTTTTGCATTCTGGGGTTGACTCAGCTGATTAAGTTGGCTGGGTAGGGGAGAACTTCCTCCCTCAGGATCCCCAGGCACATGGAGGAGAGATGAAATCTATGTACCTGTTTCTGCCAAGATGTTCATGGTAAAAATTTCTCCCAGACAAGAAATGATGGTGACAGAGCCAAGGACTTCCATGAGCTATAGCATTGCATGAGAGCCTGGTGAGGCAAGGATTGGAGGGACCAAGATAAGCATGGAGAGAGGTGGGAGAAGAGATGCAAGCTCTGAAGATAAATGGTAATTTAGCACAGAACTTGCCTTCTAAATCAGGACCACATCCCTTAGTGTATGTATGAATGCACATATGAATATATGTATGAACGTACATACAAACGTACACACATACATATGCATATATGTATTTACTTATTTAGTTAGACCCATTGTATGCAAATTAGAAAATTATAAAGCAATCATGGAGCAAATCCTTTCCCCCATCTTTGATTTTAGTAATTTTCAGTATGGAATTGTGCAGTTGTGCAGAGACATCCAGGGGTTGCTGGAAACTAAAAAACAGTGTATGTGTGTGTGTGTGTGTGTGTGTGTGTGTGTGTGTGTATGTGTATATGTGTGTGATGAGAGAGAGAGAGAGACAGAGAGACAGAGAGACAGAGAAGAAGAGAGGAGAGGAGGGGAGGGGAGGGGAGGGGAGGGGAGGGGAGGGGAGGGGAGGGGAGGGGAGAGGAGAGGAGAGGAGAGGAGAGGAGAGGAGAGGAGAGGAGAGGAGAGGAGAGGAGAGCTTTCTGTACCAGTTTGGGCCTTTTCAGCCTCCAGTATGTGACCAGACAGCAATCAACATCAATAGAGGTATCCTCAAATCAGAAGGATAATGATAGAGAATGGAGCAAACAGGGGCACCAAGGCAAATGGCAAGCCTGGGAGTGTTTGGAGGAGGCGTTGGTGGGCGGGGATGTTAGTGGAGTCCGAGTAATGAACAAAAAATAAGAAAGTGAAAGGGTATTGTGTCTGCTGACAGTACATTTCACTGGCTCTTCTCTATCAAAGAGAGCCACTGGCACAATATCCTGAAAGATTTCATCCAATTTAAGCCTTAGGTCAAGAGATTGGAAACAAAACTCTCTAGCAGTTTAGACCTAGCTCCAAGGTGTTCAATTTAATTGCAAACCCATTTCACATCCTAGTTTATACATATAGATGAAACCAGGCTTCATATTGCATGCATTTAGCTGAGACTGTGTTTCTCAGTAATTTCCTCTCATGCTCTGATGAAGTGATATTAATTTCCTTTGCATTATTACAAAGGAAAACATCTCCCAATTCCCTTTTAAAGATCATTGATAGAGGATTGTATTAGCTTTTGGTACAAGTGATTAGGGAGATAGTATTTACTCACTCAATTTGTTTTTATTTAAACATATGTATGCATCATTTCAATAGTTCCAGCTCCTTTGGTTTCTCCTACATCAAGCTGTTTTTATTTTTAAACTAGAATTCCTTAGACTTCTGAATCAATATATATACGAATATATATACATATTTTTTCTTTTTTGCAGATATGCTTGGTCTTGTTTATTGCCTCTTATTCATTACTCACATGGTATATATCTCTTTTTATTTCCTGAAATATAGTTAACATACTAACTTTATATCTTGAATCTTATAATCCCAATAACTGAAGTCTTTGTGAATCTAGCTTTTCTATTAGAATATCTTATTTCCTTTAGTGTTTTGGTCTTTTTTTTTTTTTTTTTTTTGAATTCCTCTCTTTTTTTTTTTTTTTTTTTTTGTTGAGAGCCCACTGGCCCATGTGGGAATCGAACCTGCAGCCTTCGGAGTTAGGAGCACGGAGCTCTAACCGCCTGCGCCACCGGGCCCGCCCTGTTTTGGTCATTTTTGATTGTTAACTTATGTTCCTTAGAACTGTGTCTATGTGAATCCTTTGAGGTCTGGATTGAAATTTCATTTTCTCCAGAGAGATTTAAATTTGCTTCTATTAGATATCTAAGGGTACTACTATTATTTAAATTTCATTTTGTGTTAGATTGGGCTTTTTTCCCTTCCACATCGGTGGTGTAAATTTGGGCTGCAAATCCATAAGAAGACTACTTTGGGGTTATTCATTCTCAAGAGAGATGTTTGTTTTCTTCTGATGTGAAGGTTGAGGAATCACTGGCCTGTTCCAATTTTATGTGTGAGTCTCCCTATCAAAGAAGAGCTACTGGTACAGTGTCCTGAAAGATTCCATCCAATTAGAATCTCCATTTTGGGAGGTCCTAAGATCACTATCTTGTCTCTTGAACCAGCCCCACCCCCTTGATCATCAAAATGGAAGCTCATGAGGATTGGCAGATGGCTCAGGGATAAAAGACAGCTTAAATGCTTTCCTCTGTCTGTTTGTCTGCCTGTCTCGTTCTGAATTATGTATGTTTATAAATTTATTGAAGGGAAAGTATATTTTCTACACAAAAGTTTATAATTAAAAATCTCTCACAATTTAATCACACATCAAAATTATAAATACCCCCTTTCTAGAATAATATCATAACTAAAACTCCAAAACATAGTTTAGGAAAATAATAAATCACAGCTTGAATAGATTCAGTTTAAGAAAATGTAAGGCAGGTTGGAGGATAGGATGGTTACTTGAAGAAGGGATTGTCCTTTTTATTATGTATATTACTCGATGTATTTATTATAATAATTATTGTATCACTTTAAACTATCTTTTAAATATAATAGTATAACGATTGACTCCACTTCTTTTCAGTCTCACTTTCACTTTTTTTCTTCTCAGAAGTCTTTTCATTTTTGAAACAACAATGTATTTTAAAATATATATTTTCTCAGGCACTTTCATAGATTGCTGGTGGGGGTACAACATGATACAACCAGAACAGAGAGAAGTTTGGGAAATATTTATAAAATAACAAATAGATTTACTCTTTGATCTAGCAATGTAACTTCTGGAAATTTGTCCTACAGATTTACCTTCACACTTACAAAATGATGTATTTATGAGGTTGTTCACTGAAGCATTGTTTATAAAAGCAAAAGACTGAAAGCATCCCAAATGATCATCAGTATAAAAATAGTTAAACCAAGCATGGTGCATCTAGTCAATGGAATGCTAAGCAGCTTTTTGTACAAAAAAACTAGAAAGTTCTCTGTACTAATAATGCAATATTTTAAGACATGTTAAGTGAAAAAAGCAAATTACAAAAGAGTATATTATATTCTATCTATTGTATGATAAAGGAGGAAATTACTAATATATTTTACTTGCTTTATGCATTGGTTTATTTACTTAACAAACATGTACCTAGCACTTCTCATTTGTCAGAAAATCTTCTATGTACAGATGCCCCTTGACTTATGATGGGGTTATGTCCCCACTAACACATCGTAACACATAAACTGAAAACATCGTAAGTTGAAAATGCATTTAATACTACACTGTAGAGTATCAGTCGTTAACCCTCCTGATCTTGTCTGACCTGGGGGCTGCAGCTCACTGCCACTGTCGGCTTCATGACACAGTGTTACACGGCCTGTCGCTAGCTTGGGAAAAGATCAAATTTCAAAATTCAAACTATGGTTTCTACTGAATGTGTATCATTTTCTCACCATCATCAAGTCACAATCATAAAGTCAAAAAATTGTAAGTCAAATCATTATAAGTCGAGGACTGTCTGTATTTTTATGACTATCGACCCAATTCATTGTCGTTTAAGACCCTTTAGTTGAATATTATTATCCCCACTTTTACAGATGAAGGAATTAAAGCAGAGAGAGGTTATGTAACACGTCCAAGTTCACAGAGCTAGGAAGTAGAAGGGTACACAAAAAACCAATAAAAAAGATAAGTAGAAGAGGCAGGTTGGAGCACAGTGGGAGTAGATGGGGCAGGCAGGGATGTCTCAGTGTACACACTGGTAAATATTTTTTTGTTTTCAAACTGTGTGCTGAATTATATGCTCAAAGAAAAGATATATAGTTTAAAAGGTATCCAGCATTTTTAGTTGTTTTCAGTGGAAGGTATTTGTTTCCTACATTGCTGGAAGAGGAAGTTGCAAAGGATAGTTGGTAAATCCTGTTTATTCCAGCCTTGTCTTTCTGTCACACTGACAAAAAAAAAAAATCTTTTTGTTGAAATACAATACTTTCTTTTACTGTTTTAAGTTAGAAAACAATGACTGATTTTGTGTCTGGGAAATGATTTGAAGGCTGAAGCAAGAAGCAAATTTACTTTGTTTATCTTAAGAAAAAAAAAATTTTGGAGGGCTTTGAGTAGATAGGTGATATGGTAATTAACAACAAAACTTAAAGTTTTCTGGAATTGTGCTTAAAATGATATTTTATTTTTATCCACACATGGAATTCATAGTAAAAGGTGGTTTCTTGCTACCCTTTATTGCTTTACTCTGCTTTATTTTAGTTGATGGCATTGATCAATAACCGTCATTTGTATGATTTTTGTTGTCATATTTATTTCATCATGGTCTGTTTACTCTACTGAACTAATGAATAAAATGCTTTATGAGGGCAAGAACCTCATCTGGCTTACTGATGTTATAGCCCAGTACACTTAGAAACAGTGTCCTTCTTTCAATAAATATTTATTGATGTTATTAATAGAAAAAGTCCCAGTTTAATCTCTCTTTATCTAAATATATATATATTTAAAGTGAGTAGATTTTTACATTATTTTCTGTTTCCTTTATTTGTTCTCATCCAAATAGCAACCAATCTTGGAATGCTGTGCATTCATTTTTTTATGGTGTTATGGAGTTAGTTTTTCTAAAAAGATTACATTTCAAGGGGTGTTACAAAGAGAAACCAGCATCGTCTACATAAAATCTAATGCAAAACACACCTAGAACTTTAAGAATAAAGTATGTGATTATCTCATGTTTGCTTAATATTTTCTGCTGTGGTCCTTAATTAATTGCTTATTTTCATAGGTATTAACATATGAAATGTATTCATGAATATCATTCTACAGAATCTGTTTTACAATTTAACTTGATCTTTCTAACCTTATGGAAAAATAAACCTTAGTTCAGCATTTGTCTTTATATTTCTATATAATCATGAATAGGAGCAGAGGGTGTAGGTCAGAATTTTGTTTTTGTGTTTAATTGCAATAGAGTCCATTAGTAAAGACATTTCAAGAATAAAAACAACAGCGGTCACCATTATTTTCCTTGAGGCGGTCATTATTATCTCTGTTTTATAGATTAAAAAGCTGGGGATCAGGGAGGTTGGGTAAATTGTCCAAGGTTACACTAATCATCAGCCAAGCTTGGATTCAAACCCAGTTTTGTGTGACTTCAAAGTCTATGCTCTTAATTACAATTGGACTACTTCCCTTTTACTATTTAACTCTTCTTTTTAACCCTGCTTATTTACTTGTATCTTGTTTTTCTATTGTAAGCTACTCAAAATTATTTTAAGAAGTAGATCATGCATAATAAATGCCTCTCAAAGCTCTATACTTTTATTTGCATACTGATTATTAATATTAATAAATAATTGAAATAATAATTAAAGGACACCGTATTGATAACACTATCGTGAAGAAAATATTAACAGAGGAAGCATTTTTTTAAATTTGTTGGGGTGACATCTGCCAGCAAAATCACATAGAACAGAGGAAGCATTTTCACAATAAATTTTGTTCAAATAGATGGCCTCATGAAAATGTTTTCCCTGCTTTTCAAATCCTAGGGTGTTTTTTTTATTTTATTCAGCTTTAATTTTTTAATTGAGGATGTGAACAGTGGGCAAATATATGTAAATTTCTCCAGTGATAACATTTCTTTTCACTATTTAAAAATTATCCAAGTTCGGTTCTTCAGAACAAGAATATTGTGTGCCCCCTTAGTGAACAAAAATCTTTTTATTATTTCTAGTCTGTCCTGTTAAAACTCATCAAATGACATTTAAAACTTCAAATGGCATGAAACTAGTCAGCAATGAAGCTCTTTGAAAATGTTTCATTTTGAACTAATGAATAAAATGCTTACTTTTGAAGCAGAATGAATAAAGTTAAAATGTCATTCTTGTTTTTAAGAAAACAAACACTGGCTTGAAGATTTCTTATATTTAAACAGAGTTGAGGGCTTCGGTGGAGGAAACAAATTAGCCTTTTCAAGTTTCAGGAGATACTGTGGGGACTTTCTTTTGAGTAGACGAAAGTAAGAGAAAAAAAATAAACCCTTTAAGGACTAGAAAGCCATGTGCAGAAAAATGTCTCCGCTTGCTTTCACATGCTTAATACATTAATGCTTCATTCACCTCTGTTTACTACACAAGTAAGAGAATGTACAGTCTTTATTCTTCAAATCCCCCAAGCAAAACAGATTTTTGTGCTAGAAAGCATGCAGAAAAGGTAATGATGAAGGAGGCATTGTGACATTCTTCTAGAAAGCATTAGATTAAGTGAATGAAGGTCTGCATTCCCCCAGCTCTGTTCCTAACTGGTTCTATAACTTGCAGTGAGTCATTTAACCTTGTGGGGATAAGTTTCCTTATTTGTAGAATGGGTCTTTTAAAGATATCACAAAACGGTTGTGGAATCAATTCAAATAAGTGGACTGCATATGCAAAGAATAAAAATCCAGTATCAATATAAGAGAGCATTCTTTCTTATGTGGGTCACGGGAATGTTCATACATTTTAGGGAAGGTTAAAAATTCTTCCTTTTCTATGCAAGTTTAAAGCTTTTTGAATGACAGATGTTAGACTGCTGTTTGTATCACTGTCTCACCAAGTAACCTTGGGCTAGTCAGCAGATATTTCCTATGTGTGGTTTTTACGGCTTCAGAATTTCAGAAATTTTCTTTTTTCATGTTCTGGGAATAATGTAATAAATGACTCTAGCTACGCAATCCATTGCTGGATACTTGAAGTTACTGACTTGGTCAGGACAGTCAGATTGAGCAATTGGCTTAAAATAATATAGTCAACTGGGTTTGCTACGGAGAGTGAAAGGGAGATTTTGAGTTGTTTATAATCTTAATTGACAAAATACTCGAACAAATGGTATTTTAATGTACCCAAAAGAGGTGAAGGATTTCAGTTAATTTATTTCCAAGGATTTAGATGAACTAAAGGACTAGTTTGATAACATAGGGAGTATCCTCCTTATACATTATCCCACAGAAATGTGCCCATTGATATAATTCCCTAATCTCTTCTTCCTCTTCTACCTCCTTTCCTCTTCCTCCTCCTCCATCATCATCATCATCATCATCATCATCATCATATAGTGAATTCTCATTTAATTTTAATGTAGTGGCTTAGTTCCTTTTAAGCATAGGAAGTATAACAGCTGACTCCTCCCCTTTTTTAAACCTAAAAACAATATGTTATTTTAATCATCTAAACTAGAATAAACCACAGATTGAATAAGAACTTGTCTTTTCTTAGTGGAAGTAAATTTAATAGAAGAATCTTATACTTTATGTAAGCAGAGAAATGTGTTATATTTTTATGAGACTTCCCACTAAATCTATTTCATTGCTTCCATTTGGGGGATATCTGTTGAAGCAATGACCTGAGATTGTCCTAAGACCATGATTCACTTTCTCTTATACCTGTAATATATAGATGATCGCCAATTAAAATCCTAAAATCCTACATAATTTTATTGAGCCATTTGTTTTTAGATTTAGTTGCTTATAAATGACTAATATTAAAATACATTTAATTTGTACACCTCTAGCCTATAAATTCCAAAATGTACACATTATTAATAGCTACATTAGGAAGTTATTGCCTTCTTCCGAATTTGGGTAGCTCATGGGAACAATTTCTACCTAATAGCTTGAACCATTTCAGGAGCGGCCAAGCATTTTATTTTGTGAATATGCTTACCATAAAATGATAAATCCATGTAAATACCAAACTGTTTCTCAAAGTTTTTTAGTGGAGAGATAAAAGTGGGAGGTTTTGATTCCGTGAGGGTAAACAGAAGACGTGTGAGAATCTATTTAGCTGGAAATAGGAAAGATTGGAAAATTTATCCCAAGTTTTTTTCATTTGTCATCCTAAGCATAGCACTGGAATCCCAGTGACATGAACACATATTCTCATTAGACAGAGGTTCCTGTGATTTAGCAACTCTGAGTAACAGACGCAGGTGTGAAAAGAGAAATCTTTGTAATCTTTATCCAATGGACAATATAAATCCCTCTTCTGTAGCAGAAATGTGTGTTTTTTCACCTCCTTTCTTTATACAGTTTAATAAAATGAATAGAACAGAATGTCTCTTTCTGTAACACGTATGTACACCCCCCTCAACATACACCACAGACACACACACACAGACACACACACACAGACACACACACACACAATGTTGCTCTGGGAAAGACTGCAGTTTTCATGTAAAATAACTGCATATTTCACCTTGTTCTCATGGCTCCAAAATGCCAATCTTGCCCTGCGCTGTCACAACTTATGCGTGACTGACTGGTTACAGAGCCTGCTGATCTATATGGAGAGGTGAGAATTTGTCACTGTGCATGAGCAGAAAGATCAGTCAGATACAGTGATAGATCTGTTCTTTGCCTGGATTCGTCTGCTGCTATATTAGGGTAGCTCAGCAGCTGCCAAATCCAATTGTGAGCCTGGTTCGGTGGTTGAGAAAACAGAAAAAGAAGAAATGATGTCCTGACATAGCCACTTTAGGGTACAGTAACTGCCGAGTGAAAATATTATTGTAATCATTACATCAAAATATTCTCTGACTCCGTATCCATCCTAGAGAGAGTAGCAGCTACTTCTGCATCTTTTGTCAGATACCACCGAGAGCATTCATATATTGTGGCTTTGGGGTTCAAGTTAGCATATGGGTGTAGGTGGGTAGACAGGTCACACAGAACTCAATGTGACTTCTTCCAGGCCTGCTATTAGAATTAGCATTTGTAATTAAAAATTAAGTCATCACTCTGGTGCCAGAGGCAAAATATGGTCAAATGACCCTTAAACGAGCTGCAATAATGTTGTATGAAAATATTACAGATTTTGCAAAACTCATTAATGATGTTAAAGACAATGTGCTCATTAGATTGGAGCGTATAAAATGTTCACAGTAGCTTATCTGCCTTTGTATTCATTCACTCAGCTGTGCTCATTACTATTCATGTGGATTAAAGAGAGAAAAGAGAAATAAGATCAAAGAAATAATATCAAGCCATTATCAATCATATTTAACTGGTGCCCTTTGACAATCAACCTCCCTTTAGCATTCCAAATCTGAGAGAAACTTCTTTCTCAGAATGCTCTTTACTCCTTAAGAGTGTGCTGAAAAGCATTTTGTTTATTCTTTATCCCTTTAGAACCTGGCCATTTAAACAATAGAAAGAAAACAGCAAAGACAGGAAAGGGATAACTAAGAAATAGAAGGAGAAACTTCATCAAAAAAGTCACATTTAGACTCAGTCTGTTGGAGAACACTCAGCGGAGAAATGAATAACGTCGACAGATCGGCTATACGGCTGCAGCAGTGGCCATCCACTATTTGGATGGATTATTGTTTTCCCTGCTACATGACTAAATCCATGAGTTAATGGTAAAGTGTCCAGTTTTTAATGGGCCCTTTACCAAAGTCACGGGGCAATTTTTTTTCCAGAATGCCATCAACTTTTAATTTTTCGGTAAGAGAACAAAAACATTATTCTTAAAAGTCTGAAATTTCAGAGGCAATGCATACATTGAAAAAAGAACTGAAAACATTTTTCCAGGTTCCTCCTAATTAAAGAATCATAACCACTGGAGCTCATGGATATAATAACAAAGCCAAACTTGAGAGAACTGGCGCCATTATCTCCCTGGACTGACATTCATCCCTGCAATCAATTTAAATAAGCTTGACAGGCCCATCCAGATTAAATGAATTTTTGAAAAGTTAGGCGGTAGATTAAAAAAAAAAAACCAAAACAAAATAATAAGCATCAGAGCTTGTTAACCCTTGGAGAACTGCATTATGATTAAAACTAAAGATGTCAAACTGCTTCCCTGTCTACTGCCATTAGCATTATTGTAGGTAGGGATGTTGCTGTCACTGCCACTGTTAGTAATTTTTCAGGACATTTTACAGAACATTTCAAAAATGCAGATCTCATCATATCCTCGGTGTGGGGGTAGCTGAATGAGGACTCCTGTAGAACTATAAAGGAAAGTCCTGCAAAATTTTGCATACTATGAGGACAGCCAAAGAACAACATTTTGACACTGACTGGATCCTATCAGAGGAAAGTGTCTATCACTGTGCTCCGTGGGGAAATTGCATTTGTGAGATAGTTCTATAAAATGGATTAGAAGGTCTTTGAATAGTATTTGTACACAGCAGACGTAGCAAACTCAAATGGCAGGTGGTGGAAGGTGGTACAAGTCATGAAGCACGTCCAGTGAGCACAGGGAACAGAGTACAGGTCCATCTAGGGAGGGAGGCCATGTCTTAGTTTCAGTCGTTGCCCTATGGGAATAGAAGCGCAAAGCTCCCGCCATTTTTTACAGAGAAACTGGAAATCTGGATTTTTGTGAAATGTCCTGCTTTTAAAATAGGATGCTTATTCAAAATGAGCCTAAACCATAATAACAACAACAACAAAATGCTGGGAGTCATCCCATCAGCTGCCATTTGTAATTTATGGAGTATGTCATCACACTATCTATGTTTATGGAGAGTCTCCTGACTAGAAAGTTCACTATCAATGCTCTGAAAAACATTGAATGTGTTGAGGACAAGAATTTTATACTTAAAGAGTATGATGGATGTCTGGGGAACTGGACCCTGTAAGGAAAGCAGCTCTCCAACTGTACTGCAAAAATACAGTATAGCATCGTACTTTAATTAGTAAAATTAGTAAAAATAAGAGTAAATTAGACTTTTGGAGGAATAAAGACTGGGAGGAACTAATGAGTCTGGAGAGAGAAAATAAAAACTATGTTTAGAGTGGTGCTCTGAGGGTGAATATCGGACCTGATCACTGAGAAAAAGGGAAAATGGGGCAAGGGAGGGTAGGGTGGAGAATCTGTTGTATCTTGAATGATCTTCACAGACATACATTTCTAGGTAATGTGACTGTTCTTGAAATAGGATTACCTTTACATTAGTCATTTCCCTGATCTATAGAGTAGCACAAGAAAGAATTATAGAAATATTCAAGTTTTGATTCTTAGAAACTAATACTGACTGCAGAGGTCATGGATAGCTGATCAAGGATACATAAACTTGAAAGCAAATTTCTGATTGCAAACAATTCACAGCATTATATGTTTTAAAAATTTTTATTCACAGTGACAGTGTGTCAGCTTAGATGAAAAGAAACACTGAAGGTTTTTCATGGGCTTCAAACATCACACAGCATTAATACCGATGAAAAAATTTAAGACATGACTTTAAATGGCAATAATTTTGACACTGAATTTCAAGACTAGCAATTCATCACCTCCTCCATATAAACTGCACCTCATCTGCAAGAAGACTTATTATCAGTCTTTATCAAAAAAATTCTCACACAACTTTTAGCATGTTTACACTCATATTTTAGTTAGGAAGGGTGGAGGGAGAAATGCTATTCTGAGTGGACTTATATTTACTTTTCTTTCAAAAGAAGATATCATAAAAAATGTACGGCTTATTTTTCTCTTGTTTATTAAAGAAGCCAAATAACAATAAAACTTGATTGTCATTTCATTTAAAGAAGGCAATTATGCAGTGGATATACATATCTGAAGTTCAGATGTCTGAACCTAAGTTGCCTGAGCCTTATAAACTGATGTCATAAATAGAATTGCATTCTACAGGGGGATAAAGTTCCATAAAACCACAGCTTGGTGTTTCTGAAATGGGAATGCCATTCACTCAGGGAGGGAAATTAAGCTTCCCCAGTACCTCCAATCTTCACTGTATACTTGGTTGTAACATGTAGACAACTGGGAGCTTTTCCGGACATGTTTGATTTGGCTATACACATGGTCCTAGTCTGAAGGTGGAGTCCTATACCTGTTGGAGCTAAGTAACTTTGGGGTTATGGCTGAATCATAAAAAGCAGAAAGCTTAAAACTAGCATTTTACCTTGATCAGCCATTGTCATGTCAATACAATAATCAGTGAAACTTCAGGGTTTAAGGTGTCAGTTTACATCTTTAACAAGGATAAGTTTATTTCATAGTAAACTGTCTCCCTAACATAGTGTTCCCATGTATTGGGGGGGGGTCTCTTTGTGAGATAAATAGTGTTATTATGTGAGTATTAGTTTCACGTTACAGGAGAAATGTTGAGATTAACACTCTAATAGTCTGGTACCTTATGAAACAACAAAGACAAATGAAGGATTATAATAAATTGATTTCTGGGATAAGAGTTACATTTAATAAATTAAAAAAAAAGTCTCAAGTATTCCTTGGGAAATAAATAATTAGCCTGCATTAGAAGCAAAGTCACCTTGAGGTCAAGGTAGAAGGGCTCATGTCCTTAACCCCTACAGGGATGAATGAGGTAGAGGAAAATGGCTGATTTCAAGCCACAAGCCATGGGTGTTTCTGTCTGATTTGTAGACGAGCGCCTCGTGATTATCAGCATAAATGGCATGATTTGACAATTTCTCCTCTGCATGGTCCAAAAAGTCTCTGGATCTACATGACAAGAAAGATCAAATGTCCCCTTCAGGTGGCCACATGGCCAATTACACTTGCAGAAAGTTGTGCAATGATTTTACAGCACCATCTACAATTGGGTTGCTGTCACCTTTAAAGATATGGGCTTCACTCTAATTGTTGAGGCTTTATTTGGCTTCAAATGTTTGAACCTAAGTTGCCTGAGCCTTATAAACTGATGTCATAAATAGAATTGCATTCTACAGGGGGATATCAAGGGTATATCAAGTATGATAGCTTTGATTTTGCTAAATCTAAAGAAAAGGTGGAAAATTTTCTATCAACTTTCAAAAGAAGTGAATAGAATAATGTTTTCTTTCCTAAACACAGACATATAATAGGGAATGAAATTATATTTTGGTTATGTGTACAACCTTTTAACATACTTGGGCTGGAATGTGGACTTATCTTAGAGATTTGCAGAAACAGAAAAGGAAGTTCAGTTTTCAGAAGAGACCTGGGGTGCTTCTAAGTTTGGTGTGAAAGACAGAATATTTACACTACAAAACATTGCCTGTGCATTCCTTCGGTCTGATATACTTCCACTTGATACAGCTCAGGAGTGTTACTAAGTTAAATAATATACCGGTTTAATAATAAGTCCTCATATTTAAGCCAGAAACTTGGGAATTAGTTTTCATTCCCCTAGGTATCATGCTCTTTTACATACTGATATGTAATAATAAAACTTTACAGTGTCCAACATTTTTGAGTGCTTACTATGTACTAAGCACTGTTGAAAGCACTCTTTAAAATACATTGTGTTCACTCTTTTAAATGCACATACTGTATTAATTCTCACAACTAGCCATTGAGTCAGGTACTATCATGTCCATTTTAAAGATGAGAAGTTGAGGCAAAGAAAGCCTCAACTTTCAAAGATTAGAATATTAGAGAAATTTGCAGTGATTCTACAAGGAGCAGAGACTGACAAGAGAAAAATTCTGAGATGTCCTTAATTAAATTTCAGCAGACTAGAGGGTGGGAGGAAGAGGTAAGAGGTTAATCAGTTAACAGAGCTATTTGTCGAAACCAACAAAAGTCTGCTCACATTTTTGAATGTATGTTAAAACTTTGAGTCAACTTCCAGGTGGCTATTTAAAAAAAAAAATCAGACCATCCAATGCCACTGCATCCTGCTTATGTGTGAACTTTCTGGACTTTTGGCCACCGCCCATCCAGAAGTAGGAAATACTTCTTCCTTATGGACTGTGTACCTATCTTAGAACTGCCCCCACTTCCCCTTCTCCTGCCCTCCTTATCAATAGCCAATGTAAATTCTTTAAAAACAACTTACATCTTTATTCCCCCACTGTACAAAAGAGTCCTGTCAACTCCATGTGTTCTCCATGCAGCCCTACTGCTGCTGGTGGTTTAGTTTGCACGCCCCAGGACCTGGTCCTTTACCTGGCTCGTACATAGCTCAATGAATGCTTTCTTTTAGGACAACTTTTGGCCTCAAAGTTTTTGTTTTCAAGACTATGGAGAGGTATTTTTTTCAAGACTATGGAGAGCTATTTTTTTTTAACTAAATAGTTTAATCTTAGTTTTATATTTTTTCTAGCTGTGCATTAACTATTCTCAGCTCATTGATTCCTTACTTATCTTCTTTTTTCTTCTGCTCAACCTCTTGCCACTACAAACTACTCTTCTTTCCTTTCTTCCTTAGTTTTCCAAAAAGAAATCAATCTTTGGAAGTCCTTAGGTTTCAATATTTCTTCCCTTTATGAAGAAAAAAAATATTATCGTCTAAAAGCCCATGCTTCCAAATTCTCTAACAGCATGAGGAACTTTTCTCAATTATGAAATATTTGCAAAAATACTTCCTCAGTTCCTTAACCATCTTCATGGATAGAAAAAAAATGTGTACCCCTTTTAAAAAGTGGCCAAATAAAGAGTTCAATCAACACATTGATGAAAGAAATGGCATGATTTTGAATCCTGTGGGTCTGAAATGCTAGCCCTACCACTCACTAAGTAGCTAACCTTGGATATGTCATTTAACCTCTTAGTTTCATTCCACTTTTAAAATATGGCAGTAATAACAGTATCTACTTCATAGGGTTGTTGTAAGAATAAAATGAGACAACAAATGTAAATCTTTTAGCACAGTGCCTGGGATAGAGCAGGCATATAAGAAATGTTATGACTATTCTCACTAGTGCAACAAAACAACTCATAGAACTAGACATAAAATTAGCACCTAGTGGCTCTTCAATAAATGCTAGTGCGGTATTACCAACAAAGAAGAAAAGAATTTCAGTAATATTACAAAATAGTAATATATTACGTTCAGAAAAAAATAGTTTTCGGTTTGTCCCAAATAATATTGTAAACCCAATTATACCACAGTTAGAGTGTAAAAACTACTTTAGGTCCATCCACAGTCTGTCTCTTTCATCCTCTCATTTGTTCACAGTTTACAGGTGGAAAGGGAAACACACACTGGCCTGGCACACTAAATCCTGGATTGAAACATCTAGGGCTGCTGCCTTTTCCAACGTCAGACACACATCTGTGGGAGGAGAGATTAGGAGACACTTGAGACATTGATACCTGAGGCTTGCATTACTAACTATAATAAACATTTTTTCTTTTTCAGTAAAGCAACTATGAAGGGAGCAGCTGAATGAAGAGAATAATATTTTCACAGTTACTTCTAGTAATAACTGCACTTTAAAAGTGTTTTCAACACTTGGATTATAAGAATCCCCTATTCCTTTTATGTAGATAACTGTTTTACTCATGTAGGATAATTTCTTGCTCACCTCTTCCTTCAAGGTCTCTCTGGTCCTTCCCCCCACAGAAAAATAATCTTCTCTTATTTTATGTCACTGAAGTTTAGGGAAAAGGCAGTGACAGATTTGGAGTATCTTTTAAAAGCAGATAGTTTAAAAATAAAGTATAGCAAACTATATTTATGGTCATCTGTTGATAGTCTACATAGATCTTAGACTTGGAAGAGTAGCTTTGAAACTCCATTTGGAAATCATGTGAAATTACATCATTACTCACAACATGGTGTTAACAGCCATCTATCTGCAAGTGCATAAAGTCAACTGCCTACCCTATAAACATGCTGCTGGAGAGACATACACACAGAGAAATATTTTGGAAGAGTGAAAATATTCTTAGTCAAAGTCTGGTCTCATTTGCAGTGACAAAATGGATTTGAAGGACCATTTCTAAACTTCTAAGAAATGCACATGATACAATGCAAACAGCTCTGGCCTACCTATGAGTGGATTTGAACACAGTCCTTGGAAATCTTAGATGAAACATGAACTTCTGCGGGTCTGTTCTCTCTTCTATAAAACCAGGGAGGTTGAACTCTATGACATGAAATCTGTGAATTCTAAAATTATTCTTGGCAATGATAAACGTGGCTATACTTTTGTTATGTAGACAGAAAAATAGTAATTCCCTGCAACGTCTTATCATGTTAGTCCCTCCATTCCTTGCTTTATTTTCTCTTGTAGAATTTACCATTACAAATACTACTACAGAGTTTCCTCCTTCTCCTTCTCTTTATTCTTTTTTGTTGTTGTTGTTGTCTGTCTCTCTTTCTGGAATGTAGGCTCACTGGCACAGGGATTTTGAACTCTTTTGTTCATGGCTGTATTCCCAGATCTTAGGACAGTGATTGACATATAATAGGTGCTCAGTAAATACTCATTTATAGAATGAATGAGTCTTAGAACTGCTCATAATTTAGCATCCTGTGTTTTGTAGTAGAGTACTGTAATTAAAGCTTCTCCTTGCATCCTAAAAAAATCTTGAGAATAAATTTCTAATTTAAAAGCTGAATAATAATCAAGTCTTCTCATACTGAAAAATATATTGCTAGTAACGGATGATGAATGGTCAACTGCTCATGTTTATGCTTTCTAGGTGCAAATCATGAGTTTTATGGCTAGCTTTAATTAATTAGCGTGTCTTTCCCAAATTGCCTTTTGAGATAGTTGTAAATATATCAACATAGAATTTTAGCATTGGGATGGAAGTGATTTTTAATCCCAAACTTCCATTTAGTGAGGCTTATGTTTATATTAGGTTGGTGCAAAAGTAATTTTGGTTTTTGTGATTATTTTAAACTTTTTAAACAGCAATTACTTTTGCACCAACCTAATAAAATTCCCTGAAAGTCAACCATGGCAAACTCTGCTTGAGCGTGTCAATGATAAAGCCTGACACAGCTCTCAGCTCTTTTAGACAATTATTCCTTACTATAAATGGAAATTTGCTTTCTAGTAACTTTGGCTCATCAGCTCTTGTTCTACCATGAGTCATGAGAATGTCTCTTCTCTAACATTTAGTCTTTATTGCCTTGTTTTTTTTTCTTTTGGGGGGAGATTGGTTATTTATTATTTGTTGTTATTTATTGTCTTGTTTGTTTTTTGGGTATTAAAGCATATATTTGTGAAACGTGTATTTGCCTGCTTTTTCTTCTGATCAGCCATGAGTCTTCTACTTTTCCCTCAGTGATTCTTTTACATTATTGCACACATGTATTCTGAAATTGATTATAATTACATAATTTAAAAAAAAAGAAAACCAGAAATCATGGCAGCAAGACCAGGAATCATGGCTAACACTTCATTTGCATATTGAGCAAAATATGCCTTCCCCAAATTTCTGGAACAAATTTTAATTTTTGGAAGATGGCAGGAAATTTATATTGGATGTCTCACGTATGTATCTTCAGTAGTTTGTAAAAGTCATTAGAAATTCTGAGAAACAAGTGTTTGAAGAAAGTGGACCTATGAAATTGCAGCAGCCTTTGTCTGCAGAGGTAAGAAAGGAGAAGCCATCTAATGGGGAAGGTACTCTGCAAAAGAAGCGATGGCTGCATGCAAGGATCACTGTCATTGACTGTCCAGTCGATTCTGGATAAGTCTTTAGACTTTTTCTCATTGGTTGTTTGAACTGTAAAATTAAATGTAAGCCTTTGTTCCCCTAAGGGAAAAGTATGTGAGTTAACTAGAGTAACGAATCGCAAGCTGTAGTGTAGACTTATTTGGGGGTCTTTGTTAAAATGGATGTTTGTTAAGTATTAGACCCCTCAGTTAGAGATTTTGATTCAGTTACCTGCATTTTGAATAAATTCCCTGGTAGCTCTGATGTAAGCCAGGCTCTAATCACACCTTGGGGTGATTCCAAATTAGGTGAGTCTTTGAGAGTCTACTTTGGTTTTCTTATTGTGAAAATAAACATGCATGAAGAAGCTGTAAATTAGGAGCAAAATTTTTCCTAAACTTACTGGATCACCTCTTGTATTTTCTAACTAGTCCTTTTGCAATTTTTTCTCCTTTACTTTTGAAAATTTAGTGATCAATTACAGTATGTTTGTATTTCTTTTCTCAATATCTTTCAGGCCTGGATCTGTGCTGTAAATACTTTTAATAAGAGATTCTGATTTAGTTGAGGATTTCAGGAAGCAAAGGTGAACATTCATCAGGTGCTGCTAGAATGGGGATGGAAAGAAAAACAGTCGAATTCTATCCGCACTATAAAAATTGAAAACAGATATTCTAATTCTATGGGAACATCTGAACTTAAATCATGTTTCTCACATACCTGCCAAGTTGCTCTGTTGGTAGAGTGAAAATTCTAATGTGTGGGAGTGGTATCCTCTTGTTCTTTTAAAAGGGACCCAGGAATTAAACCCTGACTGGTTTAATAATATGTGAAATGCAAGATGGAAAAATGAAGATTATTTGACCAATTATGAAGATAAATCTCTATCGCTCTCTAAGAAAGAGTAAAAATAAAGTTCCATTACCCTATTGCCTGACTTTATTAACTAGACTATACAACTGTTTGGTTTCCTACTGATTTTTAAAAAAGGATTTTGGAAATACTTCTCCCTGCCTTGATGTTAGAATCCATTTAATATGGCTCACCAGCCTTTAGCTAGTAATAAAAAAATCAATATAACCTCCAATTCTTTATAACTTCTACATTTTACTTACAAAGGATTTAATCAGTCACAGTAGGGATTATAGCACATAAGTACATTTTTCTTTCTCCATTTTGTTGACAAAATGAAATATTGCTTGTTTTCTGAAAAGCAGGACTTTAACATCATCATTCTTGATATAAGGATGATACGGTTTGGGTTAATCTCTTGTGTTTATTTATCAGTATTAGGAATGTAGATCACTGAGTAGACTCAGCTTTAAGTAAAATTAAATATAATTTAATGAGCAATTTTTGAATACCTTGCATACCCTTAACTTTGTGCTACATCAATTCCAAGGTGAAAAATAATGATTTCCTTTTCTATAGAGTCTTACTTATTATATGTAATGAGAAACAAATACATATTTTCCTAAATAATTTTGTACAGGATCATTAGGTTTCCAGAATTGATCTTTACAGGATATATAATATTATTCTTTTCTTTTTCGTTATTTGAGTATAAAATAAAGACAGATATTATAATTTTTTGAGTTTGTTTTTTTTTATATTTGAGCTATGATGGGTGACGAAAATATGGGGAGAATCAATAGTGATTGAAAAAAGTATTTACATTATGCAAGGTAGAGAAGAGACCACAAGAGTAGTTTGAGCAAACAAGAGAATAAATATTTAGACATTATGTTCTCCAATAAATTAGTTGAATCTTTTTTCATGCATGCATTTAAATCACCAGGTCATTTTATGGGAAGGACATGAAAGGCCAGCAAAACATAAAGTTAATTAGCTTTTCAGTGTAAGTCAAGACCTTCAGATTTCCTTCAAGATCTCTTAAGACTTAGTATCTGTGAGAGGATAACGATACAGCTGTATCAATCATGGCAAGCTTTCCCCCGATTTCATTAGCTATCACATCTAGTAAAACTGAATCCTTTTTCGGACTTTGCTCTTACTTGACCTTAACTCCTCCTCCCACTGAAGGAACCCCACCTTCCTTCAGGTCTTTCTCCACCTAACAGAGCTCTTTCTGTGAAATGTCACCCTGGCTGAGCGCACTACACCGTAATTACTGGATGGTGGTATCTCTGGCTCTCTGTATATTAGATTTTCACTTTAGTCCTCTTTCCTTCTTTAGAATCTAGCACAAGCCTTGGCACACAATATTTGCTAAAACAATTGTGGTTGAACGAAGTCGTGGCAATAATTTCCATGTTAGAAAATCTGGTGTGGAGTACCGTTGAGATACTGCATCGTTTTCATAGCTCAGAAATGAAATTTTGAATATAGACCCAAACAGCTTCAGCTACATAATCAATTCATCAAAATTGTCAGGCCACACTTAACACTGATCGTAGAAGCAAGATTCAACAGAAAACAAAAGATTAGCTATCCTTACTAAAATAATTAAATTTAAAACATGTTTGGTTTCATAGTCTCCTAGAAAAAGAGTCTAGCTGGAAAGGTAGTTCGGAAAACATCACAGGTGATATTTTCTTCTAATTTTGGATTATGAAACACTAACAATTAGGCTAAAGATTTTTTTGAAAGCTCTGGTTGGAGTTTTTTAGTCGTGAAATATTTGTATATGTAAAACAACACATGTAAAACAACACAGATGTGTGACAAAAATACTTTATATCAGAGCCATAGCCTAGAAATATGGATTTGTGTTTTGTATCTGACCCAGTTTATGAAGGCACAAGAAGGAGATCTTGAGATCTTTTCTTCCTTAATCCAATGATGCTTTTGACAAATTTTAGCCAAAGGGAGAGGTGTTTAAAGCAAAGAATGAAAATGGGCAGATTAAGAAAATGGGGAGGAACATATGGATCAAGCAAATTCTTTCAAAAAAAGAGAAAAAAAATTAAAACACTATTGAGACAGTGAATAGAAAATAGAAAAAAAAAGACAGAAAGGATTATGACAAAAGAAGAGAGCAAAGGAATCAATTCCCAGGAGAACTGTGAGATGATGGAAAACCTGAGAAATGACAGGGAACAAAAAGATATTAATTTGTAAGAGAAGATAAGGTAAAACCATAAGATTATACAGCACATTAGAAGATAAGGAAGAAAATTTGAGAGAATCAACAACTAACAACTGGAGTCAAACCTCAAGAAATGCCTACCAAATGCGTACTGCTTGTTAAGCACCTAAACTCAAATGGCACCATCCCTATCCTATAAATCAGTGTGATGTGTGAGGTTAATAAGGGTGAGATAGAGCAGGAAGCTGAAAGAGAGGTACTTTTTTTTGTATTTTTATTCTCTCTCACTCGCTCACTTTTTAGATTAATAGCGATTTGCAGTGATGCCCCTATTCATCAAAACATTTCCTCCCATTCTTTCATTTGTTATCTGGGTCCAGTAGAAAGCCAAACAATGACTTCAGCTTACAGGTTGTTCCTTGTGAAGAATAACCTGCACAGATTTTGTTTTATGCTGTTTCTCTTTTTGATAACTAGTTTAAAGAACTGAATATCAACACTATCCCCGAGGGAAACAAATCACAGACAATGCACTGCATTACATGATTTATCTTAGCAAAATCAAAGAACGAGGCTTTATCCTTATTGAGGTAAATTAAACACCTATCCACTGTTGTGTTACCAGTTTGTGATCAGCCCTTGGGTTAATAATGCGAACTCAATTTCCTGGCCTTTATTTGACCTATGTACAGATAACTCAGAAAATAATGCAATAAAATCACTGTGTAGAATAATTTTGGTCAGTATTTCATGGAGAGAAGATGAATGCTGCGTTCTGTTTTTCTAATGTCATTTACTTTGGATCTAAAAAATGCTTGATCTCAATTACTATATTAATGCTGTATCAAGTAATGGGCCTTTTCAACATGCTCAGTGAGAATCAATACATTCAGCACAATGCAATTCTCTAAAGACGATCAATACCTTAGGAGGGCCGAAAATGTAAAACTGAAATTAAAAACGTGCTGCTAAAATTCAGCAACTATAAATGTTCTCTGAAAAGACAGTTATCTGTCCATCTATCCATTCATGCATCCATCTTCTGCTTTGCTGAAAAAAGGTCTTAAGTGACTGTTCAGTAAATTTTTATTGAATGTATCAGTGGTATGACAACAGAAAACAAAATCCAGATGGAACAGAGCCAGGAGCAGCAACTGAGAGACATAGGAGGCAATACACAAGGAGCATATTTATGAAAGACTGGAGTATTGTAGCAATGTTGCTTCATCAGTCCTTATGATTTCATAGTAAAACATCCAAAGGAGGTTAACTGTATTTTCATCCTGTTACAGAATGGAAAATGAGGTGTGATTCCACTTCCTGGGTGCATTTGTTCAACAAATACCCATTGTGACAGGTACTGTTGGGCAATTGGGCCAAAATGGTGAAAAACCAGCCTTGTGACAATCCAAGATAAGGGATAAACTGTAGGAACCTGGCTCTCTTCGTTTATCCATGTTACTAACTCAAATATCAGATGACACGACCAGGCGATTTCAGGAGATTTCTATGGAAAAATTCTAAAATAGATTATTGAAAACTGTGCTATTTAGTATAGAGATAGTATCCAGTTGAATTTTGTATTCGTTGTGAAGATTTCTTTTAAAGTTTCTGAAAAGGGTCACTTTTGTGTGTGTTTGGGGTTTTGTTTTTTTTTTTTTTTGTCAGAGTTTACAATCTGAATTTAATTTTGCACAGCAGAATAAGTTATGGCCCCCTGATTTATCCAACTAAAGGTTGTGGGCTAATCCTTTTGGATTATGGTAAAGGAAAAAGAACACTTTAGTTAATTATAGAATGAGTTTGCATGATTTATCGTCCCTAGATCTGTTATGGAAAACTTTTAAGGGATTCAGTATACATGTGGTTATTTTTCTAGATGATACTGTTGTTGTTGCAGCTGGACTTCACCATCTGAATCATTTTGGGGTTAGGATTAGACCCCTAAGTGAAAACATTGTTTTGAATAAATCATCATTCCAGAATAAAAACAAGAGTTTCGGCTTAAGCACGGTGATCAATGTAGTAGTACATCAAGTTGTAGTTAATAGCTGAATTTAGAAGCTGGAAAGTTGCTATGTTGATGTATTTTTCTACCTGGGGAAGGGATGTCAGTTAGCATCCAGTTGCCCAATAAATTGAATATGTGGTTTGCTATGTGAAGATCATTGCCTCAATTTAACACCTTGACCTGGTTAATTAATCTGTTAAATCACAGAATGTATGAATCTATACAAACTAATTTATCTATATTATATAATATTTGTCTATCTCTATGGAAATTTTTCTATATATTTATTTTGTACTCATACCTACGAGGTTTAACATGGTGTGGAGCAATCGATTAACCACAGGCAGGTTCATAGTATTCAGAAAAGCAAGCCAGTCCTACAAATATGAGTGACATGTTAAATACAGTGGGCCAGCTTTTAAAAGTGCAAACGTTTTATGTGGTTACTATCAATCAGAAAATAATATTACCAAATATCTGCTCGATTTGACATTTATTGCCTCATTTAGTTCTTGTAGCTATCCAATGAAGCAGGTCTCGGTCTTCTATTGGACAGGTGAGGAAACTGAGACTCAGAGCAGGAGAAAAATGATCCTAGCTGACTCAGAAAATAAGTAGGGCAGAAAGATGCTTAATTTCAAAATACAATGTTTTGAAATTTTTTCTTTCTTTTTTTAAAAATCAGTCAGCCTTCCAGTGCTACAACGCTATAGCCATCCCCAGAAGTAATTTGAGCCCTTTGCACTAACAACTTATATTTGTGTAGCAAAATTGCTCGTGAATGACAATTCATTAGACTTTGTGGTTGCAATAGATGAGAAGGAATAAGAACGTCTATGTTCTGGTCTTATCCTCCCACTGATTGCCTGGTTAAGCCTCTGATTTTTTCCCCTGCAGCCCTCGGGGGGGAAAAAAGTCTCTCTTCATCTTCTGTAAAATCCTTAAGGGCAGGCTTTTTTTTTTTTTTTTTTCTTCTCCCTCTCTCCCTCTTTCTATGTCTCTATGTGCTACGTGTTAGCAGTTAGTAAAAAGTGGGCCTTTCACTGTTGGAGAAGGATAACAAATAGTGCGTTATTGTATCTGCCTCTCAGAGGTATTTTAATTGATATGTAGTTAACAAAGGATGTGGTGAAGTTCTTGGAAATTGCTGTGAAATGTGAATAAAAAAATGATCAACGGGAGCGATAGGCACAGCTTGTCGGGCATGTTTTAAATTTGCATTTATGTAACTTTTCTATTTCTGGGAATCCTTGTGAGGGCACATTTAAGAAATTAAAAAGGGAAAATTTATTTTTCCAAAATGTTTGCTGACCTTCACAGTGTAAAAACCAATGAACCTGAGCTTCCGAGACGACAGGCTGTCGGGAATTGTAAAGATGATTCGGGCAGGGCATTGTTCCTCGGGAGGAGCTCAGGCCTTGCACTTACAGAAAAGTCTAAGTCAGCATTTACTTAGAAAATTTCTTTTAAAAGACTTACAGAGGCAGTCCAGAAGTATCAATATTCCCTGTACAAACTCATATCTTTGTTCTGTTCTCTTGCTCTTGTGCCGTCTCTCTCTTTTTGAATTTCCTATAAAAGCTAAATTAGGTCTCAAGAGTTCCGCACCACTAAGCAAGGATCTCTTCTAGTCCATTGTGATGGAAGTAAATGTACTCAGGAGGGAGATGCACTTGAAGGAAAGGCTAAAGTATCTCCCTTCGTCGAATTCCCCTATCACCCACGCAAGCTACCCACCCTGACTTCTCTAAATACTTCCCGCATGCACATGCACACACACTCCGACTAGCCTTCAGCAAAAACTGTGCAGTAGGTAGGGTATTAAATCATCATAGCCCATCTCAACGCTGTCTAGAGGAGATGGAAGACTTTTACAAGTTTTCAGGCCCTTGAGGTCTCTCCTTTTATCTCTGGGAAGACATGTTCTGGGGAAGGGATTCGGTAAATTAATTTACCAAAGCATAAATGATATTGAGGCTAAATTTCTCAATAATTTGCCTATACTAGAATTCAAGAACAATCAGACTCTTCTTTTGATATCTGTGACTCTTAATATAGTGCTAATGGATATTGTATTATTGGTGTGTTGTAAGTTATGGGTCTATGTAGAAATTCACTATAATTCTAATAAGTTGAAGACCAGGCATGTTGCTGGGGACAGATCTATTGGATTTTAGGATCACAAAGGACAACCCAGTTTAGGATTTTGGAATCACTTGGTCCTGAGGTGAAATCTCAGTGTGCATACCTTATACCTGTGTGGTTTTGGAGTGGTTACCTAATCTCCAAAGCCTCTGTTTTTTCAATAACTAAAACAACTGGGAAATAGTCTTGGTAACAGTGTATCAAAGTATTATCCTTAAAGGCATGAACCTATGGTCTCCTCTGAATGCTGGAGGGACCCTGGAGACAATCTTATAATTTAGAGATAAGGAGGCGGGGCCACAGAGGTGACTTGCCAAGGGTACACAATCAGTTAGGGGCAGCGAAATGCCTCCTGATTTAAAATCTAGAACACTTTGCACTGAATTCCCAGAAGAGAGTCTGTCTTTTGTGTGACAGCAAATTACCATTGTGTTGGATATTGCCTGCACTTGGGTGTGAGCCACCCAGTCTCAAATTAAGACAGGTTGCCTCAGGGGCAGGTGTAGTGTATGGTCATTGGTGGTAATTTTTTTTAACTGCACATTTATAACAGAAAGACGTGATTTTGAGTGATCAGCCTCTCATTCCAGATGTTTCATTAATGGTGCCAAGGAGGGATGTTTTAATACTGTGCACGACATAAAGAAGAAAATGAACCAGACCATTTTCCCAGACCATTCACCTAGCCTTGGGTTGTCTAGAGTCAGGGAGGTGTCTGAAGGTCATTTACCCCAGGAAAGGCCTCTGAGACAGACAAGACAGATCAAAAGATGGAAATCAGCTTGCAGCATCCTCTGGCCATAAGTAAGTGATAGGAAGAGGGGACAGCACATCTATTAAAAATATAGATTCAAATCCCAGCTCCTCCAGGTGCTAGCTGGGTTTTCTTGGGCAAGTTATTTAAACTCTCTATGCTTCATATCCTCATCTGTGAAATGAGCACACAAATTACTACTAATTTCAAGAACTTATTCTGATTATTAACAAAGGTGATTAATATTAAGTACTCAAAACAGTGCCTAGCATACAGTAAGTGATCAATAAGAATTAGCCATGATGATGATGAAGAAAAAATAGAGATTAATGCTAGGGGAACGTGGACTTTAAGCTCATTTATATCACACATTTATAACATTGTACATGAACGGGTCTCATGTAGTGGCATTTAAAAAATACATTTCTTTACTTTTTCTAGAAATTGAACCGTAAAACATAAAACAATTGTTTTGGAAAATACCTATTGTTTTTAAGAGTACTGGGATAGTTTTTTTAAAAAATTAAATATCTTTGATGTATGTGTGTTCTAATTTTCTTTATAGAAAAATGGACGAGAGAGAGAGAGAGAGAGAGAGAGAGAGAGAGAGAGAGAGAGAGAGAGAGAGAGAGAGAGAGAAAGAAAGAGAAGGGTATTTAACTACAATGAACTGGCCCCATGTTGACAAAAAAAAAAATCAGTGAAAAAATATATTTTTTTTTCTGGATTCAAATGTAGGTTCATCAAATGCCTTTCAAACATTACAGCTTTTATCTATATAAAACTTTGCGTTCAGAAATACTTTCTGCCTGAGAAAGCAGGTTTTGGACTGCTAACAAGGTGCTAATAGCTGCACCATAACACTACTTTCCTGCTAACTGACTTGGTCTGTATTTAATTAGACCATAAGATGCTGGGCTGACTATACTACAAGTTACATAAGTTTCACAATTTAGATTTCCTGAGGTCAGTACCTTCCATTGTGGCAGAAAATACCATGAAATTATGACACTTTCAATAGAAATCCTAAAAATTAAATGATAAAAGCAAGCATTTGTTTGTTTTAAGATGAAAGAATGGAGAATTTGAGGTTTTTTTTTAAAGGTCATACATGCATTTTACACGTGTGTGTTTAAAAGTAGATTCAGGCAAAATTTTGAGAAGTTTTTCTGATGGAAATTATAATTTTTAGTAGGAGAAGAGGAAAGATTCAACTATTTTAGATACTTGGTGGGATCTTTAAAGTTTGGGTGTAAAGTATAATAAAATAAAATACTAGATAGCTACCATTTAAAAAGTGGTAACCTCCTTCATAAAACACTCCCTCAAAAGAACAGATCAACCCTCCATAGCTACGGAAAAAAACACGATTGGTATAACAATATTCAGCGAGATGGTATGTGGGGAAACATTGCAATTTATATCTGGGAAATGTGTCTCTAAGCACATTGCCAAACAAATGTAAGTAAATATAAAGGACAAACACCAAACTAGCATAACAATCTTGAATTTCTTCTCCATAATTGGATGCAATGCTACACTGAATCAATGTTTTGAAGTAAAGTTGACAGGTATATTAAAACCTGTTAGGTGATAATAATGACACTTACTATGACACAGGTTTAAGGGGGCAACTGAGATATCAGCTAAGCCTGGTAACACTGGCATATGCCAGACCAAGTCTGCAGATCTCTCTGCTTTCTGCTTGACTCTTCTTTTTTTCCAGTGACCCACTAAATCATTAAGAAGTAAATTTTAAACAAGGAATAGTCATATATTTCAGTTTTTCAAAAGTTCAAACATTAGGCCTCACATTCTAAATTTATTTTAGTACAACAAAATTCTTAATTTGACATTTCAGTGTCTCAATCATTTCTCCTATCTAACCAAATCACTACTTCCCAATGAGAATGCTCTCATAAGCCCATTTAACTTGAGAAATTATACATATGTTCTAGATGTTGGCAGGAGACTCTGAGCCTTAGCAATTTCATTTGCAATATAGAGACAACACTTCACATTTTCTTGTGACAATAAAAATTCAAAAACAATAATAAAGCACTCAAATTGATTCAGAGAGAGATTCAACATGATGGAGTAGAACACTGTGCCTGCTTCCTTCCGTGAATACATTTAAATTACCGCTAAATTATAGAAAAAGCAACCTGGAGAACCATCTGAAGTCTGGCTGAACAGAAGATTTATAACTAAAGATATAAAGAAGAAGGCACGTAGAGACTGGCAGAAGGGGTGAAGACATGAAATGGGCTGGCCCCAAACTTCCATGTGGCAGCTGAGAACCGGGAGGGGTATCTCAGCCACAGAGGTTCCCCCCACAGGAGTGAGAAACCCTAACCCCACACTGGCCTCCTCACCTCAGGCTACTGGTGCCAGGAAAAGGAGTCCCCACAACATCTGGAAATGGAAAACACTGAGGATTCCAACCGTCCTGGTAGGGTGGAAGACTGTAAGAAGCCCAGACATCCTCTTACACAGCCCAAGCACACCCTCTCACTTGCAGACACTCACCTTGGGCTCCAGCAAAGGGACAGGAACTTGGGGGGCATCGGAGGCATATGGGGGCAGACTGAGGTGTGTGGCTTCAAAGTGAGGGCTGGAGGATAGTTGTGATTTTCCCTGTGTGGAGTCCTTCTACCGTGCAGCCAGCAGGCAGGCACCATCTTTTCTGTGTTGAGCCCTCCTCCATGGCCAAATGTGAATCTGATTGACCCGATGAGCTCTGCTGCTTCAACCTATTGACCCCCTGAGAACCCACCCCATCCAATGCACCAAACACCACAGGCACTTTCTGTGAGAGCAGCCAGCCCTGCCTGTATGGCACTTGAAAAACTATCAGAGTCTATAGGACCCAGGTGGGTGGCAGCTGGCCGTGGTTTGCTCTAAGACTTTTGCTGAGTAGCTCCAGGCTCAACATCGGCACTAAACCAGAGTCTATATTAACCTGGAGATCATGACTCTTCCCACTCTAGTGACTCCCTGAGTCCCTACCTCATCCAACTTGTGTACTGCACGAGGCTTTATCAGTGTCTAATCCTTAAGGGAGCCAGCAAGTGGCAACAGGCATCAAGGTGTTCTGGCTTTTTATGTAGCTACCCCAGGCCTGGTAATGGGGCAGATATCCACAGTTCCCAGCATGGCCTCTCCCATGCGCCTCCAGAGTTAGCACAGGCAGTGAACAACTGCAGATTGCTTTGTAGTTCCTACCATATAGTCCCCAACTGATCACAGGCAGTAGGTGATTTGGACCTGCACTAAGAGGCCCCAGAACTAACATACTTGGAGGTTGGCTTCAGACCACAGCCGAGCACCACCCAATTAGTCCAACAAGTGGCACACACTCAAAAGGTGGTCTCTACAGGCACCAGAGCCTGCTGGAGCAAATCCTACTCAGTGGGGTAAGCCCCCTGCACAGAAGCCTGTAAATCCTACAGCTAATCAACCTGAGGGTAAATCTCACCCACTGACATACCAATAGCAATCAAAACTCAAGTATAACAGGAGGGCACACACAATCACACAAGGGACACTCTTGGAGCACCCAGAGCAGGTGACTAGAGAGATTCTGCCAGGGCCCCAGAGGGCACCTACTACAAAAGGTCAGCTAGCCAAGTCTGGGAGAAATAGCAGATCTATGTAATACATAGAAACAAACAGAGAGGCAGTCAAAATAAGGAAACAAAAAAATGTGTCCAAATAAAAGGCCAGGAGAAAACTCCAGAAACAGAACTAAAAAAGTGGAGGTGAGCAATCTATCAAATACAGAGTTCAGAACAATGGTTATATGGATGCTCAAGGAGCTTAGTGAGAACTTCACCAAAGAGATAGCAAGCATAAAACATGAATATAAAACATACTAAGTAAAATGTTAAAAAAAAAAAAAAACAGTCAGAAGTGAGGAATACAATAACTGAAATGAAGAATGCACTAGAAGGAATCACCAGCAGACTAGATGAAGCAGAGGATTGAATCAGCAATTTGGAAGACAAGGTAACAGGAACTACCCAATTAGAATGGCAAAAAGAAAAAAATAATCCAAAAAAATGAGGATAGTATAAAAGACCTCTGGGACAACATCAAGAGTAACAACATTTGCATCACATGGGCACCAGGAGCAGAAGAGAGAAAACAAGGGATTGAGAACCTATTTGAAGAAATAATAACTAAAAACTTTCCTAACCTGGAGAAGGAAATAGACATATAAGTCCAGGAATCACAGAGTCCCAATCAAGATGAACCCAAACAGGCCCACAAAAGACACATTGTATTTAGAATGGCAAAGGGTAAAGACAAAGAAAGAATCCTAAAAGCAGCAAGAGAAAGGCAACTAGTAACTTATAAGTGAATTCTCATGAGATTGTCAGCTGATTTCTCAACAGAAACTTTGCAGCCCAGAAAGGATTGGCACAAAATATTCAATGTGATGAAAATTAGCAAGGACCTACGACAACCAAGATTACTCTATCCAGGAAAGCTATCGTTTAGAATTGAAGGACAGATAAAGAGTTTCCCAGACAAGAAAAAGCTAAAGGAGTTCATCACCACCAAACCAGTATTACAAGGAATGTTAGCGGGACTTCTTTAAGATGGAAAAAAAAAATCAAAATTACGAATAATAAAATGGCAAAAGCTAGATATCTATCAATAATTATTTTCAATGTAAATGGATTAAATGCATCACTCAAATAACAAAGGAGGGCTGAATGGATAAGAAAACAAAACCCTTACTTATGCTGCCTACAAGAGAATCACTTAAGATTGAAAGACACTCACAGAAGGAAAGTAAAGGGATGGAAAAAGATATTTCATGAAAACAGACAAACAAACAAAAACAACAACAAAAAAGCTAGGGTAGCAATACTTATACCAGACAAAATAGACTTCATTTTGTGGTATAAGCATTGCAGCATTGTTTACAATGGCCAAAATGTGGAGGTAGCCTCGGTGTCTGTCAATAAGTGAATGAATAAAGAGGAGAAATATTGCTCGGCCGTGGAAGGGAATAGGTTCTCGCCATCTGAGGCAGCATGGATGGACCTGGATCGTATTGTGCTGAGTGGAGTGTCAGACAGAGAAAAAAATGACGCAATATGATTTAGCTTATATGTGGAATCTAAAGAACAAAATAAACAAAAAAGAAACAAAGTCATAGATACAGAGAACATATTGATAGTTGTCAGGTGGGGGGGAATTGGGGATGAGTGAAAAAGGGGAAGGGATTAAGAAGTACAAATTGGTTGTTACACAGCAATCATGGAGATGTGAGGTATAGCATAAGGAGTATAGTCAATAATATTTTAACTATGTATGGTGTCAGATGGGTACTAGATTTGTTAAGGTGATAGATTGGAGTGGTTTGGAAGGCTGGTGAAAAAGGTGAAGGGATTAAGAAGTACAAACCGGTAGTTACAAAACAGTCATGGGGATGTAAAGTAAAGCACAGGGAATATAGTCAATAATATGGTAATAACTATGCATAGTGCCAGGTGGGTACTAGACAGGAGATCATTTCTTAAATTATTTAAATATCTAACCACTATGTTGCACACCTGAAATTAATATAAAACAATATTGAATGCCAACTGTAATTAAAAAATTTTAAAAATTGGGGGGGAAGTGAAGGAGAATAAGAGGTCCAAATTTCCAGGTATAAAATAAATAAGTCACGGGGATGTAATGTACAGAATAAGGAATATTGTCAATAATATTGTGATAGTGTAGTATGGTGTCAGATCGTTATTGGACTTATGGCGATCACTTTTTTAGGTATATATATGTTAAATAACTACGGTGTACATATAAAACTAATACAATATTGTATGTTAGCTATATTTTACTAAAAATCATAAAATAAAAAAGAAATAAAAAAATAAAGCACTCAATGAGGACTAAATACCAAGGCACTATGTAAGTACTTTATGTTATCTCATGTAATTTAGACCTTACAATGACCTCATGATGCCAGTATTTATCTTCATTTTACAAAAAATTTGAGGCTCAGAGAAGTTAAGTAATTTGCCCGAGGACACAGAGTAAGTAGTAGAAGCTAGATTGTAATTGACAGTCCCACTTTAATACTTGGGATTGTAAATAACCCCACTATGACATGAAGGACCCAATGCAGTATTTGACACATAGTAAGTGTAGAGTAAATATTAGTTTCTTACACTTTGTTTCATTGCGGGTGGTATACACATATAATTTCTGCTTTACAATTCTGTTTCCAAGCCTGTTTATTCTGCCCTTCCACCTGAAAAGCTTCTTGCGATTCCTTGCTAATAATATTCTACACAATTTGAAAGTTTAGTTTAAGTGACTTCCCGCAAAGTTTGTCCTATCACTGTAACATCTACTTCTCATTTCTTAACTCATCCAGGTTTTACGTGTTACAGGGGTCCTTTGGCAATGCCATATTGTGTTGTATTCTTAGTTAACAATTCACATATGTCCTTTTGAAAACTCAGGGGTTGACTTAAGAAAAGTGACAGCATTTTGCAATGGTTAAGAAAACAGACTCAGTGTCCAGAGTGCTAACCATAACAATTGTCACCCCAATAAATTAAAAAAAAAAAAAAAGAACACAGACTCAGGAGGTGGCCTGCCTGGACCTGAGTCTCAGTTTTGCCATTTACTAACTTTGGCCAAGTTACTTAACCTTTCTGTATCACACTTTCCTCACCTATCAAATGAACCTAATAATAAACACTATTACATCACAAGTTTGCTGTGAAGATTAACTG